>NW_022145599.1:32159103-32836603 GCF_000002235.5 Strongylocentrotus purpuratus
ATGTACATTGTCTATGGATAAACTGCACTCTTAATTTTTCACCACCCTACGCTAACTTTTCACCACCCTATATAGCGCCATGTACATATAGTCTATAAACTGGAATATTAACTCTTTACCGTGTTAGTTTGTGTTAGTTATGCCTATGCCTTCACGGTGACCATAATGGTAGGAATACTCCCCAGCAGAGGCCGCACTCCTGGGGGGGAGTAGGGGCACAGTGCCCCCTCCCCCCACTTTTTCAAGCACCCGAAAAGTGCCCCTTTTTACATAGGAATAGTGCTCCTTTTACTCTGATAAGTGCCCCTTTTATTTCGACACGTGCCCCTTTTCCTTCGACAAGTTCCCATTTTCCATTGCCATAAGTGTCCATTTTCCATTCTCATAAGTGCCCTCTTTAATCTCTAGTACTAGGGTAGGTGTGGGGAATTGGAGACCCTTAAGCACATTTCCATAATTTACATAAACATGAAAAATGTTACACATACAGAAAGTTTTGTTTTCTCTTTAGTAACTTCTTCTCTTTATTGGGAAACAAAATTGTGGTCATGATGTAACTGATTAATAAGATAAAAATAATTTATGACGTCATCACCAAAGGTCTCTCATTACCAACATGCGTAGGTAATAAGGGACAGTTACAAATCAAGACATTTCAAATCAAGACATCAAGACAAAAATGGGATTGTTATAGTTAGTTCAAACACTTTTTGAAAGAGATACATGCAGCCAATGAACTTACTGTAATTTTGAAATGATTTTGAAAGAAGAAATTAATCCCATGTTATCCGCTTGTTATGCTTTATAATTCATTGATATTACAGTATATAACATATTGCAATTTAGTATTGGCCACCAGCGCCAAAATCAAAATCAACTCTATTTATTTATTGCAAAAGAAAGCCCTTCGTATTATGTACTGGTTCACCATTATTTATCGCACACAAGTCCAATATTTTACAAACTGAAAACCTTTACAGTATTCGACATAAATTCGCTACAATGTTTACTGATCATGTTTAAGTATTTAAAAAATATGCTCCCTCTTTCATTTCAAAACTTTCACACTATGAATAAAGCTATTCACTCTTACCCTACTCGTAATTCCTCAAATTTTCATCTAGTATACCCGAAATAAATCCATAAGACACCATGGTCCTGACCTATGGAACTTTCTCCCAGAATCTATTAAATCATGTTGCTCCCTCTCAGGGCCGTAGCCAGAGTTTGATGTTTTAGGGGGGGGGGGGGGGGGGGGGGGGGGGGGGGGGGGGGGGGGACACATACATGTAATTGATCGACGTTCTGGGGAGGGGTCTAAACAATTTCAATTTTTTTTGGGGGGGGGGGCACGTGCCCCCCCCCCCCCCCCGTGGCTACAGGCCTGCTCACTCTACTCATTTAAGGCCAAAGTTAAAACGATGTTATTATCAGAATACTCAAGGTAGAATTTCTGTGTCAACTATTCATTGTTTATCATGTCATCTCTTCTTTCATTCGAATCATTATCATCATCATCATCATCATCATCATCATCATCATCGTCTTCATCATCATCATCATCCTCATCTGCATTGTCAATATCACCATCATCGAAGTTTGTATTTTCAATTACCTATCCGTATCTGCTTAATATGTGTTAATATATTCATGAGTTTTTGTCTGGGGTTGTCGTTTTATCAAGCAATCTGCTTACAATGACAGTCCTTCTTCCGCAAATAATAATATTGTATCATGTTTGATAATGTTTGAGGAAACTTAGTATTTATGACATATTTATGACACTCACCTTCCAGGGGGCAGTGACGTAATGAGAAAAAACGTTTGGAAGGGGGGGGGGCAGAGAAAAAAATCTGCATCACCACCAGTCTTACATGTTACATGCAGCTCCCGCGGAACGTTTTTCAAAGTGGAGTATTAACGATCAGTAGAGCGTAAATTGGCGTAGGGTCCAGGGCATGAGTCTCGGTAGGGGGGTCAAGGGGCAGAGCCCGCGGAAGCTCAGGGGCTTAGGTATTTAATTACGGTCAGATGAGCATCCAGGGCCCGCCTTAGGGCCATTGATGTGTTCCAGGGGGGGGGGGACCCCCAGAAGCCCAGAGGTTTTAATATTTAACTACGGTCAGATGAGCATCCAGGGGCCCGCCCTATAGTGGGTCCAGGGGGCAGAGCCCCCGGAAGCTCAGGGGTTTTAGGTATTTAATTATGATCAGATGAGCATCCACGGGCCCGCCTTAGGGCCCCTGGTTGGCTCCAGGGGGGCAGAGCCCGCGGAAGCTCAGGGGCTTAGGTATTTAATTACGGTCAGATGAGCATCCAGGAGCATCCAGGAGCCCGCCTTAGGGACATTGGTGGGGTCTAGGGGGCATAACCCCCGAAATCTCGGGTTTTTTAGGTATTTAATTACGGTCAGATGAGCATCCAAAGGACAGAGCCCCGGAAGCTCAGGGGTTTTAGGTATATTACGGTCAGATGAGCATCAAGGGGGCCGCCTTAAGGCCCTTGGTGGGGTTCGGGGCGGAGCCCCCTTAAGCTCTGGGGTTTAAGGCATTTAATTACGGTCAGATGAGCATTTTTTATACCTTATTTGTGACATTGGCAGGTCACTTATTTTCTCTCTCCGTCTTTCTTTCTTTTTCTCTTTAACATACTTTTTCAAAAAGTGAGGTGGGGGGGGGGGGGGGGGAGGCTCGAGCCCAACCACTTTGCAGACCATGACATAAAGGCTTCTAAATAAGCGTATTTTTCGCTCGACTGTAATTTGGGAATTTCTTATCGTCCAACAAACGCATAAAAAGGTAAGACTTACAACAAAAAATGGAGAAAAAATACCGGAAAATCATGTCATAACAAGAACATTTATAAATTACTGGTATCGAATAAGAAATACACCCCCCCCCTTCAGTACGCCAGCGTTCGGGGGCTCATGTCTTCTCACCCCTATAACAAAAAAACAGACACGCTTTCCCATTTTCGCACAATATGTCCATGATTTGCGCTATTATAAAGACCTCCATTGATAAATACCGTATAGGTGGCATGCGCAATGTTTATGAAATTTAATTCCTGTGAACGTTTCTTTTCTTTGAATGGAATTGTATATGTGATTTAATTCAGGATTTTATTATTGTTATGTTCTTTTGGGTTAAAAATACAAACCATGTTTACTCCTTTACTGTTTTTTTTTTTTTTTTTTTTTTGGAGGGGGGGGGGGGGGGGCGTTTTTTGGGGGGGGGGGGGGCAAAATGCGTTTTGTTAACAAATTCGTTGTTATTCACATTCTCTCTAGTATAATTATATGGGAGATAAATTCAATGTTGTACAGTCAGTTTACATCTCAAATGCAGCTGTGCACATATTTAAAACATTAGACATGGCAACCAAGTCACATTGAAAACCACATATTATTAAAAACATTTACGAGACCAGCTTTGCCTTCGTGCTTCATTATGTTGTCATCCCTTTGGAATCAATGTGGAATTGTGTGGAGGTCCTACATAAACAGCACAACAATTTGGCCGTTCATTTCCGATTCTCTTGAATTCATAACGACTGAAATAAGATCCATTCAAGTTGCAAACTTCCGACGAATCAACAGTTTCCCAGTTGCATGTACCTGCATAAGATCTTGCGGTACCGCAAATATTTCGGGAACAAGGTAATTTGCCAGGTATATTGCGGTTCATTTGTAAAATATATTCCACATATTACAGAATGTTACAATATATGTTTCTCTCTACAGTTGTATTAGAAAAAGATATACAGGCTAGTACAATATAATTTTAAATTCTTGACGATAATATTTTGGAGAGTGCAAGTTTTATAATTTGTTTGATAGTCTGTTAAATGAAGAGGTCTGTTTCATTGTTAAAGTATCTCACCCGTCTACATATCAAGCCCTATATATTTTTTTTTAAATTTATATAGGCGACAGAAGGGGATCGCATCTGTTTATTTCAGTTCATCCTCGTGAAGCAATTGCTTATACATAAACCCACCGATCGGAATAATAAATCTCTTAAAGGTTTTATTTGAACCCCATGATCTCTTTTTCAGCCAACATGAAAGTCTGAAGAACTTTGCAGGAATTGTGAATATGTCACGTATGTCCTATCTGTTAGCAGTGTCCTATAGAATTCAAATTATGCAAGGAAACCTGTTTACTTTTAAGACTTGACCGTCAGACGCTATTGAATGAATGATTGACTTGCTTTGGTAATAAATAGAGCTGTAAGGGGTACATGAGCATTACATGCAGGCACGGATCCAGGATTTCTTAGGGGGGGGGGGCAAATTTGAAATCATGCGAGCCAAATATTGGTACGTTATGGTGACCAGCAGTGACGTAATTGGGAGGGGTGGTGCAAGTAGGGGCGAGTTTCCCCGGAAGCTTTGACATTTCAAAAAATTATTAGAGAAAGAAAGACGATTCGTTGTACCGTCTCGACTCTAATCTTTCGTCTAAATTCAGTTTCCCCCCCCCCCTCCCGCGCGAAGCTTTTACGTTTCATTAAATCATTAGAGAAAGAAGACGATTCGTTGTATCGTTCTTGACTCTTAATCCTTGTCTAACTTCAGCCCCCCCCCCCCCTGTGCGAACCGAGGAAGCTTTTACGTTTCATTAAATCATTAGATAAAGAAGACGATTCGTTGTACCGTTCTCGACTCTTAATCCTTGTCTAATTCAGTCTCCTCCCCTCCTCCCCCCGCGTTTCATTAAATTATTAGAGAAAGAAGACGATTCGTTGTACCGCTCTCGAAGATAATCCTCGTCTGAATTTATTTTCTTCCTCCTGCGCGAAGCGCGGAAGCTTTTACGTTTTATTAAATCATTAAGAAAGAAGACGATTCGTTGTACCGTTCTCGACTCTTAATCCTTGTCTAAATTCAGTTCCCCCCCCTCCCGTGCGAAGCGCGGAAGCTTCGACGTTTCATTTAATTTTTAGAGAAAGAAGACGATTCGTTGTACCGCTCTCGAAAATATTCTTCGTCTGAATTCAGTTTCCCCCCTCCCGCGCTCCCTCGCTACGCGTTTTTTGGGGACCCCCCCACCGCCCCCCTGGCTACGCGCCTGCAGTCAGATGAACTTATGTTGATACCTTGTCTGCCCATTGTGACATTTGCAGGTCACTAATTGGCGTGGGGTTCAAGGGGCGGAGCCCCCGAAACTCAAGAGTTTTAGGCACTCAATTACGGTCAGATGAGTATCAAGGGCCCGCCTTGAGGCTTTTCGTTGGGGTCAGGGGGCAGAGCCCCCGGAAGCTCAGGGGTTTTAGGCGTTTAAATTGCTGTCAGATGAGCATCTAAGGGCCCGCCTTAGGGCCCTAGGTGGAATCCAGGGGGCTGAGCCCTCGTGGTTTTAGGCATTTAATTTAATCATGGTCAGATGAGCATATTTTGATACATCATTATAATGTGTCACTGGCAGTTAACTATTTTTTCTTTCTTGCTCTCTTTCTTTCTTTTTCTCTTTAATATACTTTTTCAAAAAAAAGTGGGGGGGGGGGGGGGGAGGCTCGAGGATCCCGATCCCCGCCGTTCCGCGGGCCCTGACATGTAGGCATCTCAAGAAGCATTTTCTTGCCTGGCTGTAAATTTAGGAGTTTGTCATTTTCCAACAAACGCATACAAAAGTACAATTTACTTAAAAGTGATGACAAATCTCGGAAAATTATGTCATTTCAGCATTATTTGTAAACCACCGTTTATGGAATTAGAAATAAACCACGTTTGAATTTTTTTCCCCAAAGCCCCCCCCCCCCCTCCCCTATCAGTACGCCAGTGCCCACCCCCCCCCCGATTTACAACTTGTTGACGAGAAAATTACATCTGATATCCCTTACCTTTCTTCATTCTCTTTTTGCTCTTTCCCTTTCTTCTCCTCTTTCCCTTTCCCTTCCCTTCTCTCTCTTTTAAGTTTGCCTGGGGGGGGGGGGGGCAAGGTCATTTTGGCCCCACTCCGCTCCACACATTGATTGATCTCCCCTTCTTTTCTCCCTTTTCTTTTCTTCTTCCTCTTTTTTGTTCCCTTTTAGCTCTCCTCTTTCCTTTTCTTTCCTTCTCTTTTTTTTTAACGCGGGGACGGGGGGGGGGGGGGGGGGGGGGGGGGGGAGGCAAGGGCCTTTTGCCTCCAACCCCCCAACCCCCGATCGGGAAAATTGCAACTGATATCCCCCTTCTTTTCTTTTCTTCTTCCTCTTTTTTCTTCCCTTTATCTCATTTTTTCCTTTTTTTTCTTTCCGTTTTTCTTCCTTCTCTTTTATTTTTTGATTGGGGGAGGGGGCAGCAGCCTGGGAGGCAATTCATTTTGCCCCCCCCCCCGATCTCCTTCTTCCCTCTTTTCTTTTCTTCTTCCTTTTTTTCCCCTTTTTCTCCTCTTTCCCTTTCCCTTCTTTTCCTTTTCTTTCTCTCCTTTTTGTTCGGGGGGGGGGGGGGGCAAGGCCCGCTCGCCCCCCCCCCGGATCCGCGCCTCTCTACATGTACTAAATGTACATTTGTCTATTATGTAAAAATCAGACTAATTAAACGAGCGTGCTCGCTAAATTCAATTCGACAACTAATGATCATTATTTTCTCACAAAAAGACATTTTCAAACAAACCTTTTGGTTTTGAGGGAAGTTCTAATTATTATTATCATTCAAATTACGTTGGAATTTAACCTCGTCATTATTTTTGGCCTGCACATAGGACAATACACTGTATTGTAATTGGATGGTGAAAATTAATATTCCAGTTTATCCATAGACAATGTACATGACGCTAGTTGGTGAAAAGTTAGCGTAGAGAGTGGTGAAAAATTAATATTCCAGTTTATCCATAGACAATGAACATGACGCTAGGGTGGTGAAAAGTTAGCGTAGGGTGGTGAAGAGTTAATATTCCACTTTATCCATAGACAATGTACATGGCGTTAGGGTGGTGAAAAGTTAGCGTAGGGTGGTGAAGAGTTAATATTCCACTTTATCCATAGACAATGTACATGACGCTAGGGTGGTGAAAAAGTTAGCGTAGGGTGGTGAAGAGTTAATATTACCATTTATCCATAGACAATGTACATGACGGTAGGGTGGTGAAAAATTAGCGTAGGGTGGTGAAGAGTTAATATTCCACTTTATCCATAGACAATGTACACGACGCTAGGGTGGTGAAAAGTAAGCGTAGGGTGGTGAATTTATGTGATTTGGTATTTAAAGAGTCAATGCCCCCTTTCGCAGAGAAAAGGCATATTATTATTATGCATGACATGCTTATAATTATGGTGCGGGATATATTGCAATTCGAAAGAAGATAATAACGTTTTAATTTCTAACATAAATGAGGTGAGGTCGTAGTATAATTCTTTGATTTGCCCTTAAGTTCTGCGCTTTACCCCCCCCCCCCCTCCATCATCTACTCTCATTATATCCGACCAGCATGCCTATTTTAATTGGTAGCCAGCCATCGTTGCACTGATCATGCCAGATGGATACAATACACAAAGAATATATTGCGTGTGTGTATTATAGCGGTTGTACGTGTACAATGCGATCCTTACACTTATCAAATTGGCAATTTTTACACATTGGATGGGCTACCTTCATCTCCGATTAGGTGTGTGAAGAAAAGCTTCACCCTGCATTGACGACGACGTACGTCGGCGTTCGCACTTAGAAGTTATAGAACGCACGTGTAACGTTGATTTTAAGGCCTCAGTGAAGCACAACGCCGAGAGGACCGAGTTTTACCCATATTTTCACCTGTAACAATACAATAATCTCCTAACATGGTATGTGTCATATTCTTTTAAAATTTATGAATATATTCAGGCGTCATTTGTTAAGAATTGAAATAATCTGTGATGATTTACAATGAAGCGTGTTTGTTGATGAGTGTATCGAATGCCAAATTGTACACTATAATGAATGTGTGGGACCAACACGTGGTGTGGTCGGTTAGTGTGCACGTGTGCTAGCATGTGGGAATTGTACTTGTTGTACTAGTAATCATGTACTAGACTAGATCTACTTAGTACTGTAGGCTGTTATACGGTAGTTTTGGGAAGAGCTTTGTGAGTTCATCTTTGCCTTCCTAATTTGCCTGGGCTAGGTTTTTTTACTTTTGCCGTTTCATTATTTTTGGCAGTTTTAAAGTTTGAACTTTGAGTTTGAGTTAGGCAGGCGCAGGGACAGGGTCACTCATATCACGAAAGTCAAAACCGTTATAAATAACATTAAATAAGCAGTAGGGGCACTGGTCCGAGAATGAGGATCGTCCACATAAACATGGAATGATGGATAAATCACGTCCGCAAAAATAAGCATCGTCCGTATCTTTGTAGACAATTTTTTTTCTTCCGCCGTTCCGGGCTCTGCGGGATTCAGGTTCTTGATCCGTGCTCTTGCAAGTTGCAATGCAAAAAACTGATTCCACGTATTACTCCCAGTTTACCGTCTACTTTTAAAGGGATCGTTTAACAATGTTAAATCTGAGATACACGGCCCTACTTGTTATCAGTGTCTGTGATATGGTGTAATATTGAAGCCCTAAAAAAATTACGCTTCAAAATGATCAAGAAATGCCTCAAAAAAGTAAAAAATCTTTAAGTGACCGGTTTTACCATACTCGTTTTCCCCAATAGACTTTAGTGTTATGAAAACCGTCAGGCGAACGGTTTTCAAAATTTGTAATTTCAATCATAAATATCTTGATAATCAGACAGGCGATCGGCTTGTAAATGTCATGGGGTTCCTGACTGACCTAAAGTTTTATAATATCATTGCATCATGAGTGAAATCCAGAATTTTATTTCAGAATCTGAAACAAAGTTACCGGATCCCTTTAAGGTTTGCCCTGTCCAAGAATATATCGCTCATAGACTCTATTCATAAGTAACGTGAAAGTCTCTGTACAATGTGAAATGCATCAAGAAATCAAAGCAGAATCCGTTTTTCGCATTGCCAACGCGCGGAATCGGAAATAAGAATCGTCTGCGAAATGGACCCATTTAAGTGATGAAAAGAGCCATAACTAAAGCTTTTTCGACTTGCACTCATCAGAGTAAATGCAGGAATGAAACAGAAAGCCAAAACCAATCGATATAAACGGAAACTAAAGGAACAAGGCGCGAATATAACGAGCGCTGATTGGCTGTCTAAAGAAACAGTAAATTAGGCTTATGCCAGCCGGTTATACCAGGATAATCGCTAGAATAATACGAGCGTCTGAAAAAACTCTTTAGTTATGGCGCTTTTCTACACTATTCTCCGATTTTGTAGTACCAATCATCTTTTCAATTTTATGTATTTCTTTTCCTCTTGGGCACTCAAAGGCCGATGAAGTAAACTCCAAAGCCTACCCTCTGGCTGATGGTGACCTGACAAAGAAACTCCTTAATCTGGTTCAGCAAGCCGTCAATTATAAGCAGCTCAAGAAGGGAGCCAATGAAGGTAAGTTCTACTTACATGTACATGTATGAGAAAACAGGTTTTGGGCTTGGTCACATGAACCCTCCACCTCCCCCCCCCCCCCCCCCCACAACAAATGAAATAATATCCCTTGAAAACTACAATCTATACTCCTTGTGAGAAGAAAAAAGAATTGAAAAAGGGAATAAGGAGTAACGAGTACACATTTGTAAATAATATTGAGCTCTTCATTAGTAAGGACTGCTTCTAAATGGCTGGATCAATAAGCCAGTAAGCCTGCCTCTGAACTAATGAATTGATTGAAGAAGCTGGCAGTTTATAACATCTTTGTGCATCTGATCTGTATGCATTCAAGTATACAAGTAACTCGCCACTTTCACCTTGATTTCTTTGTATTTAAAACAGTTATGCATGTTGTTTATCATGAAATTGTCAACATTGCTTAGGAGAGACTACTAAGAATAATCTTTGTTGTTAACCTGCTTTAGTGACCACCTGTCTACAAAGGCCACATTTGTTGTTTCCCTTGAAAATGGTTTCTCATTGAATCATGTACTAAATGAAGCTGTCTACAAAGACTACCTGTCTACAAAGGCCACTTTTTGTGTTTCCCTTGGGCGGTTGCTATAGACAGGTTTGACTGTATCTCTGAGTTTATCACCCTGGCTGCTGATACCAATCCCCCTAAAAATCCTCCTGCATCTGGTTCAGAACACCCCTACATCATGAATATGATCAATCTAATCATAATAAATGTGGGACTGGCTGGGCCTTCTAGAATCTGTGACACTAAGAATAATCTTTTGTTTTCTTGAACCTTCCGCAGCCACCAAGACCCTGAACCGTGGTATCTCTGAGTTCATCATCCTGGCTGCTGATGCCGAGCCCCTAGAGATTCTGCTTCACCTGCCCCTCCTGTGCGAGGATAAGAACGTCCCCTACGTCTTTGTCAGGTCCAAGGAAGGTAGGTCATCCACTGGCACACTGAGTCACAGTATTCATATCTCAGGAAGGACATTTAAACCTAAACCATGGTATAAACTCTAAACTGCTGAGTTATTGTGAAGAGCCAAAATGGCGAAAGCATGATTTGAAAAAAATGGTCTTGATCTGGGGACAATTTTGATTTTGTACACTAAGTAAATTCTTAATGACAACCCTGCAATGGACCAAACCCTATACCAAATGCCTGAATGCTAACCCTGTATATTTCACAAAATAAAGCCTGAAGCAATTGGCCATTTTCGTAATGTAACCAAATTTAATGCACAAGTCTTTGTGAAGTGCCTCAATACAAATTGTTTCATTCACCTGATAAGAATATAATAGTATTTCAATAGACAATATCCAAATAGCAAACATTAATGGTTGCCAGGTAGGACAAACATGGCTTGACCTACCGTACCTAGCCACACGTTCAGTTTGCGTTCTGACTATTGAAATACTATTATTCGTATCAGGTGAACGAAATAATTTGTATTGATGCACTTCACAAAGACTCATGCATTAATTTTGGTTACATTACGAAAATGGCCTTTTGTTGTGGTAGATGTCAGAGCACCATAAAAAGTCACTGTTTTTTTTTATTGGGGGAGGGGGGGATGAAGTATGTGTTCCTTCTAACAATCTAACTCTTTTTCACCTTTGGTTGCCCAAAGTCAATGGGTGATTTAAACCATAGTTAAAACAATTTCTTAAAGTGGGCTTTAGTGTCTGCTTCATGAATAAAGGAAGGTTGCATTGAAACCAGCTACTGGCAGAGGACCAGACCCTATATCAACTGTCAAACTTGCATCTATCTACCTTGTTGACGAAATTCAGATTGATAAGTTGAAAATATGTAACTCTGTGATAGAGATGCAGACCCCATGTTGGTATTGAAAAGCCATAACTTACAAAGGTTGGCCAGTTGAGGACCTCTATTCTGTTATTCATGGCAGTTAATGATCATGTTGTTCTTACATGATCATGTTTATTATTCCCATCAATTAAGGGACGTCACATGACACTTGGACAGCGAGAAATGTTACAACATATTTTAATCTGCTAATAATGCGCAACATTCTTAGTTCCCAATATTGCTAGATAATTTGCCAATGTTTGACAAAAGGCCTGGAGGAACAACAGATTTTCCATGTTAAAAGCAATTTTAAAATAATCAAAAACACTTGCAATTTTTATCTTAATTCCCTTCAACTTTTCACAGGAGTAATGCCCCATAATTTAATATATTCCATGCCATTTTATGTCAATCTCTATTGATTGTAATTTGTTTTCATATGTGTAAAAGATGATAGAAGACTTTTAAATTTGTCCTCCATTTTTTCTTGTGCAGCTCTTGGTCGTGCCTGTGGTGTCTCCCGTCCTGTAATCTCCTGTTCAGTGACCACCAACGAGGGCTCCCAGCTGAAGCCGCAGATCCTGATCATCCAGCAAGCCATTGAGAAGCTCCTTATCTAAATATTCTACCATCTCAAACAACACCACGATATTGGATGACTGGACAAACTTCTGTTCACGTTTTGCCAATGCTACATTTAATATAATTTCCAAATAATTATTTTCAATCATGATTTCAAATTTGGCAAGGATTTTCAGAAAGAGATTCATTGTAAATACATTTTAAAAGTTGAATTGACATGAGGCAAATTATCAGTTCAGGGACATTTTTCTGTTGCATCATCTACAGTTTTTGTATGCATTTTTCAAAATGTCATATTTGGTGTTGTTACATATTCACACAAGTAACCGAAGGTCTATCCTAGGAGTATGTTTTCATTTCTCTTTAATAGCCCTCTTTTCAGACAGACCTTTCGTACCAGGACCCTTCATCACTATTTTAATTATTTATATTTGTAATGCATTCCAGCGGTGTTGGGGGAAAATAATCATTAGAGAAAAATGAGGAATGGTCTATATCTTGTACAGACTTACGCTTTGCCAAAATGAATATAGACAAATTAAAGAATAGAAAAGAGAGTTTGGAAACATCTCACAGGTAATCCGAATCCATATTTTTAGTTCTGATGATTTTAAAAGATTTAGTTTTCATCAAACACTAATTTATTCCCATGAATTTATTTCCACGTAATCATTTATGGAACAATGTTGGTCCTAAAAAGCTTTGTAAATATTAACTTGTAAGTATTTTCAGGTTTTAGAAGATCATGCTTTTTAAATAAAATGTTTGAAAACCAAATTTTATGGGTTTCTTTTTGTTTGTTTTGAGAAATAATTATAATAGGTACTGGTACTACGTTTCATGTACTAATTAAATTTATTAAACATCTTTAGACAAGTTCTTGTAGAGAAGAAAATGACTATTGAGTAAAATTTGCATCATTGCTATCTTCTTTAATGAAAATCAATATTCACTTTCCTTTTTCTTTGGAACATGCTTTATGTGTGACTTGAGGTCTGGACAGACTGGACTTAATTAATGCCGTTTTCTTGGGTTATTTTTTGGCAATTGTACATTTTATATACAAAATTACTCGCACATGTAACAGATATTTATAGGCTTGAATATTTTTATTTATTTATTTATTTCTATTCATTTGACAGGGTAGCACATTCACCAACAAGTAGTGGTCTTCCATGGGGCCCTGAATGAACATATTTACATCGTTTATAACATTTATACAGAACAGTCACAAAAATAATACTCGTTTGCAAAATAAACATATATCATTAACCTAGTAAACAGTAATGTCAATAGGAAAATATTAATTAAGTCACAGTTATGTGAATAAGTCAAGTCATGTCATTTGAAGTCTAGTTGATTTTATGAGGGTGTTTTTTCTTTTAGCATTTCTACTTTCAAGAACTAAAGATGTCATGATCATTAATTAGTTTTGCTAAGGTACATGCTGATGAAGGGGCTTAGATTGGGTATGAGAGGAAGTGATGAAGAGAGAGAGAGAGAGGGGGTTGTGGAGTGAGGGGAAGGGGGAAGGAAGAGATCTGGCAGTGAGAGGGACAGAAAGAAAGAGAGAGAGTGTGGAAAAAAGTATGGTAAAATATAATATACTGGTAGACACAAAGTGGACACTTTTTTAAAGGCCCACTGCACTACTGGTAGCTACTTGCGCCCTCTATATAACTAACAATGCCTAATCGGTGACCATTGGTCCCCCATGATCCTCTTTTTCTTATGTTAACTGAGAGCTGAGTTGATGAGATAACCACCTGTCCAGTGACCTTGCAGAGCGGTCTAATCCCTCCTGTAAACTACGGCAGATAAGCTTTAACATAATGACATAATGCACATATTCACTCGATTACAAGAAACACATTCAAGCTTTATTGCAAGAAAAACATTGAAAAGTAAAGGTACATTAGTAAGGTTCTTTGGCTTTCTTTTTTTCATTATAACCAATATATACAGAGTTGTACGCATGATAATGATTCAAGTCATTAAAATATTTATAACAAAAAGACAATACATGTATATATCTTAACCAGTGAATAAAATTGATGTAACATATATTACAATTACATGTATAATTAAAGAAAAAGGACAGAAATAATGATAAAGACATCAATATATGTGTGATAGATAGAAAAAAGACCTGCTACAAGTATATCAAAAATGGACTACTGTATGCCATGATGGTGCAAAAGAAGTTCGCACTAAAACAGTTATACATATCACAGTGCCACCCTCCCTCCCCCCCCCCCCCCCCAAGTGCACATTGAATTATTTTGTGTAATTTCCATCATAATATATAAACATACAGTTCTTAACATTACAACGTCGGTTGTAGACCAAATCATCCTCATGAAATTTTGGTTAATATAATGTACCGGTAGGTAAATTTCACTACATTTAATGGTGTTGTATTTAACATGTATTCATACCTTTTGTAAAGAATCCTTTCCGAAACTCCTCCACCCCCATTCCCCTATTCAATTGTTTACACAATTTTGCATCACTATACTGATGAAATAGTTTGTGGGGCAAGTTTCCTCTTGTCCTTTTTAAACATGAATCTTAGGTGTATTTAATCAATTATTATATTTATCACGAATGTACAATGTAAACAAATATATATCATTGTGAACAACTAAGGAAAGTTTCATCTTTGGTCAAAATTAAAAAAAAACGTGCATAAGGATCAAGGTAAGGTTTACATACATACAGGTGTTGAAGTATGGAGAGAAGAGAATATAAATAATCCTACGCGTCTGAATATTTTATCCAATAGATGTACCTGAGAGATAGGACCACAGTTAAAATAATTTGAAATATCATTTCTTTGAATTTATTTCTTTCTGGTAAAATACTTAAGTAATTCATAGAAATCCAAACAAACAGAAACTCACAGGTCAAAATATCTCAGACAAAAAGAGAAGAATCAAACAGCCTATGCAAACGGGCCTAAGTTTGCTACTGGGATTAAACATGTCTTGCCCAAATATCAACTTTGCAATTAAAAATATCAATGACGGCGAGCTAGATGTAGCAAAAAAAATGCTGAGACGATAAAGCCTCTTTACAAACATATATGACTCAAAGTGAGTGCCAATGCATTTTAAAAGTACTTTTGGTTTCATTCTGTGATCATAGAAGTGTTCTCGGATCATCAAATCTAATTAAATACATGCATCTTTCAAAATGTGGAGCCAACAATTAATTCATGGGAATGGAGTCAAGTATTTACATTATTACCCTTATATCATACAAATATACATGTATTTATTCTTAATCCCACATGTAATTTTAGGAGGGCCAAATAAACTTCAGAGATGTAACAAGTACTAAACTTCAATGACAAAATGTCTGATACCAAAATACAAATATTTCTGTAGTTTGTAGAAAGTCTTGTAACTTGTTGTACTGATAATCAGTTGTATAAACATTACCCAATACATGTGCAACAGTCATGTGCTACATCTACAGACACCTACATGTATGTGCACACAAACTTAGGCTACTTCCAGAAACTACACCAATTCATTAGAATTTATGGACGGAACTTCAAAGTAACTGGCACATGCATCTTTAGATACAGGTGTAACAATAAGAGAACATGTTCAACAACTTTTCATTCCACTTTCTTTTTCCCTACCTTAAGAAAAAAAAGTAGTACATCTTTTAATGAATATAAAAGTTGCCATTAAATAGAACATGTATCATCAACATATTATACATGTACAGTGATTGAATACATAATGACAAGTTGACAACATTAATAGAAATTCATTTTCTGAATATAAACAAAGGAATAAATCTGATCAGTAATAAAAAGGCAATTATTGTATGATACAAACACATACAATTTTATTTGTCCCATCCAAGGCACTGGAAAGTAGATACATGTACCATTTGGAAAATTATATTTGTAGACCTCTCTGATGTCATAAAGGTAAAGACCAGTTATGGTCATGCGATTGCATTGTGAAAGAAACGTTGTGGAATCGATCAGATAAGGTTGATCATCCAGCATATACATGTAAGTATTGGTGTGTACTGCAAGGTTCTGGAATCATCAAAATGATAAGAAATTTGGCCCAGTCTTCGTAAAGTTACAAGTACTGTACGCAGAAAGATGTATATGGGACTATACGCACACGTGCGCGACACGTGCGTTTATCTCTCACAGACCATGTAGATAAACTAATTTACCAAATATATCAATTAGTAGGCGGTTTCCCGGCAAAATTTGTATCATCATGCATCAGTCAAAACATATTCTTTCACATGATTGGTAATAAGAGCTTCCATTTCATTTTTTGAAATTGGGGCATTTCCAATACTGGTCTTTACCTTTAAACCGTGCTTACAAAAATACAATGTCCAGAAGTTCCCACATAAAACCCAGTTACATTTTAAAGTCAATTTCTACCAGATATCTTGTAAATTCTTGAAAATTGAATGAAGAAATGCATTATCAAGACGTAAAAAAACACTCACAGAATACAATAACACTCGCAACAAAACAATAATGTTCACCCGTAGACGACTGAATTCTCCCATTCCCTTAGGCTTCATACAGGAGCCAACTTGAAGGCAATTGGTTAAACTAATACCGTCTGCTTAGAGCCTGAAGGGTATTAGCTCTTACACATAATTATACCGGTACTCTAAAGCCACTCTAAAGTCAGTGTTGGGAGCCCCAAATTAGCCAAAAAATTGATGGCAAAATTTCACTTAAATTTTATCATAATGTGAAAGCGAATGTAATTTGAGACATGCTTCAGCAAAGATTCCCCTTAAATTGTGTTTCAAGACACATTTGTTTTGAAAATCATTGCAGAAATGTTTCTTTAATGACATTCTCTTTCACACTATCATACAGTTTAAGTGAAATTTTGCCATTAAATTTGTTGGGCTCCTACCACTCTGGAGGGGCTTTAACAAAGAGATAATGCCCTTCTGGCTCTCAACAGAGGATACGTGTTCGTGTGTACACATTCATGTACGTGAGGTCTTCATTATTAAGTATGTGAATACTTTATAAAAATACTTGCAAAGATGATCCCCTCCCTGATTGAAAAGAACATACCAAAAAGTGTTCACACAAAAATAGAAAACTGCAAAAACAAAACAAATATCCTCATTGAATATTCAACGGCTTACAACGTATTTACATATCTCACTCAAACAATACTGATTTCCCTAAAACAAGGTGAAAAGGCTGGAAATAAATAAACATTTTCAAGAGTATAAAGAAGAAAAGACATGATGGTGAAGTGTGAACATTCAACATATTACCAGAAAATTCATATTATGAAGATCCTCAAAAAGAAAAACTCAAGACTAGTAAAATAGATACAATAAGTGTCATGTATGGGATATTTACATCAAAATTATTCATACACATAAAATATAGTATTGGGTTAGTTGGTTACAAAAATAAGGCAAGGACAGCTCCGGATACGGTTCTAGAAGAAGACAAAAAGGGGTGGGGTGGGGTTTTTTGTATAAGTATCTACATGTGCCTTGGTTGAATTTATTTAATCAAGAAATGTTACAGCTCAATAAATATTATATACCTCATACATAGATTGTCATTCACTGATTGGTCAAAACTATATCACATGTCAAGGAGCATTTCGATCTATCAAGTATCATTACGTCAGAGGTTTGATAGCTACTATCAAACCCTGGGATAGGACCCCTAACCCCTCCCGCGACTTAGTTGCGCACAAAAATTTGTTTAGTTGCTAGGCTACCGCAATCGCACGGTTACGCGCAGCGCGTAGGAATTCAATACTCTTGCCTTGGACTTAATGTTGGATTTTTCTTATTCTGGTGAGTAAATTCCTCTTGATCTCGTTTCCTGTTTTTTAGAGCTAGATCTAGACCTACAGCTAGACCTAATCATGAATCAATAAAAAGGATGAGGTATATAAAACAAATATGGACTGCTCTGTAATTGGATGATGGTGGGAACTATACTTCCTCGGTGGTGTTCACTCCGGCCCTTGTATCACCCCCTCGGCTTTGCCTCGGGGTGATAGAAGGGCCGGTGTGAACACCACCTTGGGAGTGATAGTTCCCACCATCATCCTCATGAGCAGTCAATATTTTTTGATGTAGCCTCTAAATGTGACAATGGATAAGGCATCTTCTTCAAATGGTATTCAACATAATTTTTCTTCTAATCTTAATCTGAAATATCACAATTCAACCTCTTTCGACAACAGCCATCATGCCATTTTGCTCATTTTGACGATTTAACTGCAAAATATTTTCCCACATGGCAGATGCACTTGCTGTAAGTCATCTGACAAAGGGCACATGTATTTGATGCCTAGTTCCACACACTTTTCCACATAATCTAGGGAGTGGTTTTATCAAAATATATTAATTTGTAAGCAGAAGGTAATGAAAAGGTTGAATAGTGAGTTGTTTCACAGTCCCATGACTTATTCAACAGACAGTCTTCTACATGTATATCTCAGAAGAAAGAAAACAAAATCTTTCATCATATCTCCAGGAAGAGACTAGTGCTGATATAGTTTTAAAAGCTCACATCTATTTTTGTTCAAATATTATATTTTCTAAGAGTAGACAGCACTACTGTAGAATGTTAGAAAAATACCTGATTTCTGAAAATAATATTAAGAAGGCGCAGTTCAAAAGAGCTAAAGAGGTATTCAAAAGAGTTCAAAGGTTTTTCATGCACTCTCTGCATAAAAAATAGTATTTGAAAAACCTTGCTGCTACAGAGTTGAAAGAGATATCATCTCATTTCCAACAAATAAATAATTACATATACTTCATCGGCAACATCGCAGAGTTCAAGGAATGTGTTCACTATCCTCTGACGACAAAGAGGGGAGTACACAGCTTGCCTGCAAGGAGCTCCGAGATGACCATTAGGACGATGGAGATGAGAAAGATCACGTAGGATGATCCTACGGTGACGGTGCTATCCTCGGTGCTATCCACGGACAACAAAGAGGGGATCATATGGTGGCGGTGCTATCCTCGGTGCTATCCTCAGGTGACGGTGCTATCTTCGGTTGACGGTGCTATCCTCGGACAACAAAGAGGGGAGCACACAGCTTGCCTGCAAGGAGCTCCGAGATAACGGTTAGGACGATAGAGATGAGGAAGATCACGTAGGATGATCCTACGGTGACGGTGCTAGGGAGTTTGTAGGGTTCCCCTCCAATCTCATCCACGTAGAAGCCGATTGGAAATATGATGGCTGCCAGGCACAGTAAAATGACTGGAGAGGGGGTAAAGATAAGACAAGAAACCAAACAATATTTGAGTACCGCACTAGAAATTCCTATGCACTGAACTAATGTCAATGATCACCTTTATTTTTTTAGGAGTCTATCCATGTACAAATGTGGTTTAACAATAACAGTTGTCATGTTGATATATTTGAGAGAGAACTTTCTGCACTTTCTTTGGCATTGTAGAGACATTTTTAATGCTTCTATTTCATCCATTTACATTTCTTCTAGCATGTAAACAAATAAAGTCAAATTTTTGTATGTGGCATCTACAAATGCACAAACATAACGATGTAACGTATTCCACAACGTATTGTCTACCACTGACCTTCCAAAGTCCTAAGTATTACGATATCTAAAATTAGTAAAATATGTTTTTTGAAACAATTTTGTTATTATTTAGTTCACAAAATATTCTGAACTTACTTGCCGCAAAGGAGAACCATCGGGCGTGGTCGAGCATTGTGATTCTCCGATGGGAGTAGACAAACATGATGCAGGTGATGGTCAGGCATATGATGGCACACACGATGAAGAGCAGAGTCATCTGCCAGGCAGGGCAGAGGTTAGGAGGGATGCACACTGTATCCCTGCCAAAGATTGTCAGGCACTGCGAAATAAGGCCCATCGTCATGGCTCCTGTAGGGGAGAAAATCAGGATTGGATGATTAAGGCACATGCAATAACACACCCATACAGTAGATGCCAACCTCTTGACACAAAAAAAACAGACCGAGTATCCTAAAAAATCAGATTTTGGAGAGAAAAAAATCAGATTTTCATGAGAACTTGACACTACCACTGGCCTGTCGGCCCCGGGCCAGTAAAATTTCTGGAAAATGTTTGCTCTTTCATTAAAATTTAAAGAGAAAATTGTAAAAGCAAATTTTTTGTTGGGGTTGCGGGGAATTATTTGTACATGTTTCTATGCGATTACGCTGTTTTTATGGGTTTAAAAATTAAAAAAAACATTTTTTTTTTTTTTCTTTTTTTTTGTTGAAAAAAAAGGTGTAAAATCATTATTTTCAGATTTTAAGATCATAATTCACTCTTAATATCGTAATAAATATGATTTAATGGTAGTGGTTGGCATCTCTTTCATGCTTTTATTTTTTTCTTATATTTGTTATTTGTTTCGTACCTTTTGTAATTCTGTTCTACACTGTATATTTGATGCCGATTGATGCTTTATTTGTACATTTCTCTCCAGATCCAGTCAACTGAGTCAACCCCATCTCTTGTAACTTGAAATGTTTTATGTTTCTGTAACTGCGCCTGTAATCAAGTTAACAAGTTACAAACTGATCCAGCCGAGGACACACACTTACTACGGTACAGTTCTTTGCTGAAGACATTGCACCGATCCTGACCTTTATCTTTCAACAATATCTAGATACAGGAACAGTACCATCTGACTGGCATCTTGCAGACATCTCACCAATCTTCAAGAAAGGAGACAGGAGCAAGGCCTTCAACTACCGCCCTGTATCAACCACGTCCATCTGCAGTAAACTGCTCGAACATGTCATTTTCAGCAATATCCTGGATCACTATGATGAAAATAATATTCTCAGTGATGTTCAGCATGGCTTTCGTGCTGGCCATTCATGTGACACCCAGTTGATCATTACATCTCAAGATGTTGCACACTCTAGACCAGAAAGAGCAAGTTGATGCAGTTGCATTAGACTTCTCCAAAGCCTTTGACCGTGTACCCCACAACCGCCTCCTCCATAAGCTCCATCACTATGGGATCCATGACAACCTTATCAGATGGATCAGGGTGTTCCTAACTGAAAGGTTACAACGTGTTGTTGTAGATAGAGAGTCATCTGAATGGGTTCCAGTCACCTCTGGGGTAACGCAGGGCACAGTTCTCGGCCCACTTCTGTTTATATCCTTCATCAATGACATAGTGGATGGGATCTCTTTCAAAATCAGACTCTTTGCTGATGATTGTCTTCTATACCGTCCGATTACTGATGTCACTGATAGCCAAGCCCTACAACAAGATCTCAACAGGCTGCATTCATGGGCTAACACATGGCAGATGAAATTCAACACCGAGAAATGCTACCCCATCACATTCTCCCTACGTCGGAAAGCCATCACCACGACATACACGCTAGGAGACACTCCTCTTGCATTGGTAACAGATCTCCGGTATCTAGGACTGACTTTTTCATCCAACTTGTCCTGGCAAGGCCACATGAACAACATCACATCCCGAGCCAATCGGATGCTGGGACTAGTCAGCAGAAATCTCCACAAAACCTCACAAAAGATCCGCCAACAAGCCTACTTCTCTCTTGTTAGACCTCATCTGGAATACTGTTGCTCGGTCTGGAACCCTCACACAAACAAGCATATATCCAAAATCGAGGCAGAAAAAAGGCGAGCAGCAAGATTCACCCTTCAGAGATATCGTCATATGGCCAGTGTCTCGGCCATGATTCAACATCTGAAATGGGAGAGCCTGGAGAGGAGAAGAAATGCTGCAAGCCTCCACTTCATGTACAAGATCCAAAACAACACAGTAGCCATCAATGCACACCATTACACAGCACCCATGATTGCCAGCAGGCAGCAACCCACGACAGTATCACTCAAAGAAGTTGCTGGCTATCCCATCCCGCACCCAACTCTACCAGAACTCATATTCCCCTCGGACAGTAACTGCGTGGAATGCACTTTCGAAGATCACCCTTGACGCTACTTAACTGGAGGGCTTCAAGGGAGCGCTTCCACCCAGCATCTAGACCAAGAACTAGATGGTTTATTCCCCAGCACTACATCCTGACTTATGGATCCTGCTGAGTATCGTTGTAGAAGTAGAAGTGACATACATGAGTCTAGTTCATATCATATTCATATCAATAATATCTCTTGCGGGGCATTTACTTACATAATGCACATTACATCATAATTCATATGGACATCTCACGACTGAATACCACCTACCAGCTTAAAGCTAGGCAAAAGCCTGTGTACCAGAATGGATAGCCGCCACCACCACCCCAATGAATGCATCCCCCCCCCCCCCCCCCCCCCCCCTCCTCGCAAACTTTCACTGATCTGTTTCTCAGTTTTCGCTTGTAATTTTTGTGAATGTAAGTGATGCTGATGTCTGGTAAATTCTACAGTAAACTGACAAAGAATTGTCTATCAAAAGTTGATCTACTAACAAGTCAATAAACATCAACTCAGTTCACGTACATCATCATGCATCAGGTACATTATCATGACAGACACATGCACAGTGCAGTGCACAGTCAGACACCTGTCAACTACATGTAACAACTAACATGAACAATAAGGTGTGGGACTGTAATATGATTTAAGTCGTCACTTACCAGATCCATGAGAAACCACCCATACTGGGTTAAATACACTCGTTAGTGCGAATACATCTGCAGCAAAAAATAGAAATCCTGTCGCTATCATAATCTTATCCATTGCTGCTGATACAATTTACGTCCCCATTAGATTTCGATCCTGGTTGTCGGGCGACGCGACGTTCGATAATACGTCACTGGTTTGTTTACCCAATAGCGCATGTATATATTATATTGTGTACATAATGTGCATCGCGCACTGTATGTACTCATACTCCGCGGCAACTCTGAGATATAATTATACATATAAATATAAATGTAATATATAATGGGTAAATGGTTCAGCTAGGGGGCTCACATAAAGTTAACAACTAAATTATTCACACCCCTTGTTAAATTTGATGTTTTTCGTGTTTTTCGTAGCTCAAGAACGATATTAGGTGGACTGGTAGAACTAGGCTCTTTGTTGAATACTTTTAGATGTAGCTTTATTATGTCGATCACATGCAAGTTCAAGAAAACGGACCAAATTGATTTTTCACGTACATACATCTAAAATTACAATACTTGGTATAAGGGCAGGGGCGTACGCAGGGGGGGGGGGGGGGGGGTTCAAACCCCCCCTTTGGTATTTTTATGTGTGTAAACCCCCCCCCCCCTAAAAAAAACTAAAACCCCCCCCCTTTGTTTTTTTTGGTTAAAAAAAAAAAAAAAAAAAAAAAAAAAAAAAAAAATGCCCACGGCTAACGTAAAGTGACCTTACCCCCCTCCCAACGAAAAAAAATGTCAAATTTTCAAATTTCGAGACCAAAAAAAAAAAAAAAGTGTCCGCTTACCCCCCCCCCCCCCCCCCACCACCCCCCCCCCCCCCCCCACCACCCCCGCAAAATATTTGGGGCCAGATTTTAAAAAAAAAAACCTTGAAAAAATCCTGCGTACGCCCCTGTAGGGTATGACTATGAATAATTTAGCTGTTAACTGTATACATACATAAAGATGTTGTAAACAGTTGAATTTTTAAAATTCATATCCCTTGTAAATTTGATGGGTTCTTATTTTTGCAAGGGAAATACGCGAGTGTCACAGTTTTCTTAGATTTAACATGTAGGCCTAGGCTATATCTCGGGGCATCGTTTCATCACGAAACTAAATAGTACAATTATCATCCCATATTGATCAATTGAGCACATGGTTTAGAATTAACATGCTTGGGATGACGATATAAACTTGAACTTATTACAGTTTCGTGAAACATGGCCCTGGTCTACACAGATAGACTTTTCTTTAATTGTGATGGAGGTTGCAAGGAAGGAAGGGATAAAAGTGTTAAAGCAACCGACAGGAAAGGTGGCATTAGGGAAAAGCACAAGTAAATCTTTGGGAGGTATGGAGACAGAGAAAGAGATAGATAGATAAATAGAGAGAGATCGAGAGAGAACAAAAGGGAGAGAGAGAGAGAGAGAGAGAGAGAGAGAGAGAGAGAGAGAGAGAGAGAGTCGAGAAAGAGAGAAGGGGGTGGGGGAGGAGTACCTACACAAAGGGCACTTTCTTGAAAAAAGGGGTACCTACAAAGGGAAACCTCAAAAGGAAATATATAATTTTAGACATTGTGATGATTTCAATATGTGTTTCTCTCTTTGCATGGTCCCAGATACTGCTTTAAAACATTTTTTACATGAAGGCCACCGGGGGCGCCTCTGAAAATTGAATACCGGCAATTAAAAGGTGAAGATCGGGGGGGGGGGGGGCACTTATCAAGGTTGGTAAGAGGCATTTATAAGAATGCTGAACGGGCACCTCTTAGAAAGAAAAGGGACAGTAAAAATTCAGAAGCAGAAGAATCATTAAACATTGAGATAAAAACAACGATCGATGTAAGATGGATGAAAACAAGCAATCGAATGCTGGCCCGAATAAAAGTCTTTTCGAAATCACAGATCAGATAACGGTCAAGCTACGCATTTGGTTATGTCTACTGTTTGTTTTGAATACAACCAAAGACCACAATGTACATGTTAACGCTTTTCCGACATTTTAGTACTGGAGTGGTTTACCGCATGGGTCCGATCATGCGTCTTCATTAGGCATCATGGATATTTAAGTATTGCTTCTTGAAGAGAATGGTCTTTCTGCGTTTATTTAAGATGAACGCTGCGAACCTCTTCTCCAACCAATGCCATTATCTTCGTCTACAACACAATTTTTTGTTTGCTCTTTGTTCGTATGTTCAGTGAACATGATCGTCGCATACCACTTACAGGTTGTCGCCATGAATATCATTGCAACAAGAGTAAATCTACAAAGTTATCTTCATTTTTCGCTAGTGGTTCACTGTTCTTGTTATCTTTCGTCAGGTATTTTTATGTCGTCAAATATTGAATTTCCAATATGTTTCCTTGTTGTATCTATGGAAAACAGGAAGACCATATCAAATTACAATTTTGTTCTTAAACAGACATGCATGCAAATAATTGCCGTGGACAATACATAATGTAAGTTTTGCCTCGGGCAAAATTATGCATTAAAATGAACATACTGCCATTTTGTCGTGTCCGGTAATCGAAAGTGGAGCTTGAAGGATGGAAATAATAATGATAATTGTCCGGATGTTTTGTTAAGCTGACAGAAAGGGTTTATTCTCAAAGTATACGAGCATTTTTTGCATAATAGGCCTACTTTTACACATAATGCATTACGATAATAGTCATAACAATCTAGTCTTATTTACACAATCATGGTCGCGACATTTTAGAAAAAATTTGGGGAAAAACATTCATACTCTGAAAGGAACAACACAGAACAGAATTGCAGAGAAGAGAGATGTGTCGAAAGAATTTGCGATCAAACTCCGAACTGGGAAGAGATAACTTCGGCAGTATCAATACTGCTCTTCCTGCGGGCTCTGCATTTAATTAGTCAAGGGGGAGCTACATGCAGGTAAGCCCTTAGTACACCTGGGTCGAGAGGAACAAATATGGGTGAATACCTTGACTCACTGTCATGGGTGTCGATCCCGGGGGGGATGGGGGGGATATATCCCCCCCAATATTTCAGGTGGGGGGGATGGCCTGTACAATCATCCCCCCCAATAATTCACCATCAAAAAAAAAAAAAAATTAATGATGAGAGCCCGATGAGAGTAGTTAATGGTTATTACTCGCAAGATGACCATCAATATACACATTTTGCTATCTCATTTTCATAATAAATACATAATTTATATACGAAGTAAATGAGACAACCGTATATGAGACAAAAATAAATTGAATTCTCGCTCATACGGCTTCATCAGAAATTGATGAATTTATTCAATTTGTTCAATTAACAGCATCATAGAAATGCAGTTCGCCAAATACAAAGACGCAGCGTTAAAAAGCAACGAGCTAAATGTTAAGCGCGAAGTAGCAATCTGCGATGCACATGCAACTCTGTGACGAATTCGTGATGAGATCGGAGACAAGGAGAAAGCTTCCGCGCTTTGCACGGGAGCGGGGAAACTGAATTCAGACAAGGATTTAGAGTCGAGAACGGCACAACGAATCGTCTTCTTTCTCTGATAATTTAATGAAACGTCAAAGCTTCCGCGCTTCGCGCGGGAGGGGGGGGGGAACTGAATTCAGACCAGGATTTAGAGTCGAGAATGATATATCGAATCGTCTTCTTTCTTTAATAATTTAATGAAATGTCAGAGCTTCCGCGCTACGCGCGGAGGAAGGGGAACTGAATTCAGACAAGGATTTAAAGTCGAGAATGATATATCCAATCGTCTTCTTTCTTTAATAATTTAATGAAACGTCAGAGCTTCCGCGCTACGCGCGGAGGAAAGGGAACTGAATTCAGACAAGGATTTAGAGTCGATAATGGTACAACGAATCGTCTTCTTTCTCTAATAATTTAATGAAACGTCAAAGCTTCTGCGCTTCGCGCGGGAGGGCGAAGGGGGGGGGGGGGACTGAATTCAGACAAGGATTAAGAGTCTAGAATGGTACATCGAATCGTCTTCTTTCTTTAATAATCTAATGAAACGTCAGAGCTTCCGCGCTACGCGCGGAGGAACGGGAACTTAATTGATTCAAACATTAAGGATTAAGACAAGAGTCGAGAATGGTACATCGAATCTTCTTCTTTCTCTAATAATTTAATGAAACGTCAAAGCTTCTGCGCTTCGCGGGGGGGGGGGGGGAACTACCCCTCCCTGCACCCAACCCCCTAGGGAGCGCGCTCTGTAATTGATTCCCACGCTTCGCGTGATCACTACCGCCCCCCTAAAATGAAATCCTGGCTACGCGCTTGGGGAGGGGGTGCAACCTGCCACACGCTTCTACCTCTTGGTTGCTTTGATTCATTGCCGAAAATATTTTGGCACCTATCATCCCCCCCAACCACGGATACAAATCGACACCCTTGCTCACTGTATATAAGAATGTAGAAAGCGAGCAAGCATCAAACCCGCTACTGCTTGCGTGAGTGTCAAGCACTATGGTCTGTATCGATGAGGTAATAGCTCAGGAGGCTAGTGCCCCAAATAGTTCCACATATTCATAAAAGGAAAACAATAACAGAACAAAAACTAATAAAGAAATAAAGACAGTAAGAGAGAAAAGGAAAAAAAAAGAAAGAAAGAAAGAAAGAAAGAGATAAAGAGAGAAAGAAAAAAGAAAGACAGGAAAAATAAGGCATCATCTCATTATTTCCTTTCGGGAGAGGGGGTGGAGGAAGTGTTCCCGCCCCGCCCGCCCGTCTCTGGGTCTGCCAATGCCTGATACCTCTGCAAATATTTATCCGATAATAGTGACCATCATGTTTTCCAGTGCGTCTTCAATTTTCCAAATGTGATACAGCTAGAGGAAAAGCCTGTTTTCATCTTGCCATTTGATATGAGAAGCACCTAAAGCCTAACGTTCGAGCCTTTCCTATACATTGACAGTTGAATAACTACCATAGTCCATAGTATATCAATGAACAATAACTATATTTGGAAACATTAAGGTATGGGTATTGCCTAAGGTATGGAAATGTAAGCTGCTTGCATTGGCGCGAGTCAGAGAGGCTTAACAGAATCTACGTATAGATTACGAAGTCCCAGGGGTGTATTTTTGTTTTTTCCCCTTTAAGTACCAGCCCAAGGGCGTTTCTTGCTGGATGGCGTCTACTCCCCTTCACCCCCTCCCAAATTATTGACTATTATATGCTACATCTGGTCGTTCAACCCTTGTATAAATATAAGTCCATTTAAAGGAAAAGCAGAAAATACGATAAACATAAGGCCTAACTAAAAAAAATATTGTAGTCACAAAACATGGGTCTGTCGGTAGGAAATGTTTTTTTGTTTAAACATTTTTTTCGTTCCTTATTTGGGCTGATATTTCTCAGTTTTTAATGCTTTTAATACATTTTCAAGATTTTTTGGTCGATCGCAAGGGGCAATACAACATCTTTTTTCTTTTTAGGCCTAATAATAATAATAATAATCTTTTAAAGTCCAGTCCAAATTTTATTAAACCGAAAATGAAAATTCTTTTTGCCCAATCGATCGTGAGCCCGGCATGCAGCCACAGAGGAGCGCCAGATCGACGTTGCTCTATCCCCTATTGTTGAACGCCAAACAAGGCGAAATTTGGAAGTTATGAATGGTTGGAAATATGAGATCACCGTACTACTAAGCAAATCTCATATTGGCATTTTTTTCCAGTGGATTGTGACGTTGTGACGGATAAACCTCGCGTTCGTCGTGTACAAATTGTATTGTATTGTATTTATTTTCCAATCATATTAAAAAGACAAATAACATATGACATAAAACGAAATGAAACATAACAGAATTAAAAAAATAAATTACATGTGTATATAGATTGCTTAAAAATGATTGGCTGGATTGCCCGTTCAGTGTCATAAAAATATATGACACTGTTCTTCCCGGGGGTCCAGGTCCATTAAACTTCACTAATTTTTGTTTTTCTTCCAGGTGCCCTTATCCCAAGGGCACTACTCAAATTATACACAGTATATAATTTCAGGTCCTCTAAAAAGAAAAGACCATCCGGAGACATTCGTTTTTGTAAAATGGAAATTTTAGTCATTTTGAGTGCTAGAACAAATGGGAAAGTATTGTCCGCTTTTACATCATTTTGGGCAGAGACATTACCAATTCATGCAAATAATATTGGTTGGAATTAAATATCCAAGTCGTTTTTAATAGTCATTGTTTTTATGGTTTTTCTTAAGCAATCAGAGGACCTACGGCTTTAAATCCTCTCCGAAGGACTTGGTTACCTACCGGTAACGAGACCTCTGCTCTAACACCTATCCATCGCGCCTCACTGTACTCCCGTATGACAAGTACATACACATAATATTGCGAGGCAAAACACCCTCCATAATACAATATTTTACATGTTTATTGCGTTTTTTGAGTTTTCCCCTACTCAATATCATTCGAAGCGATCTCGTGTCAGTAAATTAAAACTAGTTACATATTATTTGTCGCACGTAAGACGATATTTTCTATGGAGTTTAGTGCGAGAACACATACATGTATATTGTAGTCTTCTGTGTTTTAGTGCATGTAAGGTAGGCTATTTGTATATTGCTCTAAATTCCCAAGAGCTAGCCGGATTATTGTTAATGAGTTGTTTTTCAAAATATTAACAATCTTTGAGGGAATATATCCCCATCAATGGCAGGCATTATGAAAAGCTAAGAAGGCGATTAAAGATCGCTTTTGGCTTATTGAAGCTGTTCGTTTTGATGGCGGAGGAAAATTATAATAATGATTGGAGCCGACTTAATTTCGAAAAAATCTAGGAACACAAATTATTTATTTACAATTGAATTTCTTTACAATTTTCGTTCGATAAAAAATACAGAAAAACATTAATATGTACACTATACACCGAGAATTCGTAAGACTGACGCCGAATGGATAATGCTTGCCCAAAGTTCGATTCTTTTTCCCGTTTTGTTTTATACAGGCTCAATTTTTCCTCTTCTTCTTCTTCTTCCTCTCCTTCTTCTTCATCTTTTTCTTCTTCTTCTAATTATTATTACTATTATTATTATTATCACTACAATACTGCTGCTGCTGCTACTACTACTACTACTACTACCACCACCACCAGCACCTCCACAACTACTACTACATGTTCGTGCACTACTACTACTACGTACACTACTACTAATGTTATGATTCTACTAATACAGTTGTTAGTACTATCATAATCACATCATTACAATTACTATCTTTTTTATTTGAGAGAAAAAAAGTAAATACTTCATGGCCTCTCCACTTCCCACATAGATAGAACAATAATACAAAATACAAATATGTTTAAAGAAGAGTGAATAGTTAGGGCAAAGATGAAAAACATTATGAATTTGATTGAACTTAAAACTGCATTTGTGTATGAATCACATTTCTTCCAGCATTTGTAATTTGCCTTGTACAATATTATGATAAACGTAAACGGATTTCACAAATGCAAAGTAATCATATAAGCTGTCAACAAGTTGACATTTTGCTAACGAATAATCTCGGTTGCAAATAACGTCTCTGCCAGCGGTCTTTCTGAATGGTAAACACAATTGTTTTTAAAAATATCGTGCAATTTGCTGACCTACATTTTTTTTTTACCCCTGGGAACTTAATGCAGACATAATGCAGTTAGTACTTTGCTAAGCCGTTATAATATTAAAAGTAAACAGGCATAACCAAGAGACATCTATCATTAGCCGGGAGGGTTGTTATGTTAACCTAATTAAATCGTAAATAGTGCAAATATGATAATACTCCCATGTCTTTTAAGTGCAGAGCCATTGATTAGGAGAGTTTGGCCAACCCGGTTCGAGTTGGGAACAATATGGCAAATACCGCTTTGTCGGACAAACACAGAACAAAATAATATACTTCATGATTTTACTCAGTGAAACCAAACTGGCCGAACTCTGTGCATAGATGGCTCTGGTTAAGAGGGTATGTCGTCAATTTGATACAGGCAAAGACAAGTCTTTCTTCTTCTTCCTTTTTCTTTCAAATTCTTCAATCTGCAATAGTTTTGGTAAAACGTATCAAGACGATCCATTTTCTATTTTCTTATCCTCTTCGTTTAGTCCTAGAAGATCAAGAGGCTTGCAACGGATTCCAAATGTATAAGAGCGTTCGCATTGAAATATGATATAAGGACAACCTTCAAGATGTCATTTTATTGCTTAGTAGATCTTTTTAGGAGGTATTGGTGAGCGTATATAGACTATTAAATGCATGTTTTATTCATAGGGATTTGCGTGGGTAAAAAACTATAGGATGACAAACATCCGTAGACAGTGCAAACAGTTGGTTTTTTTTTATACAGCCAATGATACAAAATAGAACACTAAAATATCTTCTTCTTGGTGGGGGCGTAAACAAAAATCTTCTCATTTTAAAAGCTGTGTTCGTATGATCTGTTTAATTTTGTTCTGCTTTGAGTCACTGTCAAGTCATATATTACTTATTAGTTGGACACTAGTTACTGACGCTACTTCAGATCAGAGCCATCTATACACAGAGTTTGGCCAACTTGGTTTTACTGGGTCACAACATGTCGTATATTCTTTTGTTTTGTGCTTGCCCAACAAAGCAGTAGTCGCCATATTGTGTCGAACTCGAACCGGGTTGGCCAAACTCTATGTATAGATGGCTCTGCTTCAGATTGACATATACTGCCATCTGCTGTTCATAATGTTCCTATTTGTCGACAGCCATGTTCCACAATGCACCACCTACTAATGTACGTACACACTCGCTGAAAGATGGCGCAGTTGAAAATACATTACAGCAGTAATTACGTGGTAGCGACGTCGATTATAATGTACCCTGACATTAAACCTAATATAAACCATTATTACAACCCTAAACCTAACCATATATGTTTTTAAGGCTACAGGGGGGGGGGGGGGTGTTAAAGCTCTGGTATAAGGGCTACCACCACCTTAAATTTCGGCAGTTCGGCAGCGAGGTGCCCAAATGTGTTTCTTTTGTATTGTGTTGTCACTATTTTTTCCCGCTTTAGCACGGAATGTATAGAAACTGAGGAGTTTATATTCGGGCAGAATGCGTCAGCCCACCCCTACCCACATCCCTTCACAAAAATGTGCCGAAACGCCTTTGGTATATAGGCTTGTTCAAGATACCATAAACAAAACCCAAAATAAGTGTGAATGTTATTCATTAACCCTCCCGTTTGAACTTTGAACTTTATTCTGAAGGCTCGAATCAATCCGGAAAATAATTAAAACATATTCTCGAAAATTGTATCAATTTGCCCTTCGTAATGTCCAATGTTTGGTAATTTTGTGCAGTGGTTAACTTGGCAAAAATCTCATTGCATGCATGATCAGGCCTTTCAATCCATACACGGGCTTGGTGACCTATAGCTGCATCTGTCGAGAGGACAGCTTTCCCCGAACAAATATCATTTTATAGGTTGAATGACGAGCATGAATAATTCTACTTAAATCGATTCCACTTTAGCGGAGCTTCTGCTTGAATTATCATTAACCAAAAACTAGCGAAACACATAGCAAAGAGGTTTCAAGGTAATCGCCAATTCCGAATTCGGCCTTTTGGAAGACGGGCTTGAAGTCATTTTGATTTGACCTTAAAGAAACCAAAAATGAATTTACCGAAAAAAGTACACTGGTAATTAATTCGGGAACACATGATGTGAAATGAGTTGCCCCCTCCCATCAATCACATTTCAATAGATACAAACCCATTTGGCTTACATAACTGTATTCTTGAAGATTCGTGATACAATTGTTTTCCCCATCATTGTACAACCATCCAAAACTTATTTTTTGTTAGTAGTGCGTTTAGAGGTCCAGTGGATAAGTCCCCGGATTGACAACCATAAGGTACGGGGTTCGAATCCCTGTTGCAGCACCAATATCCTTTGGCAGGACTTCATTTATATTAATTTGACATACTCTATCTAGGTGAAGTAAATGGGTACCTGGCAGGAATTAATTCGTTAAAATACTTGATCGCTGTAAAGGGAGCCGTGCTAAAGCCGGGGTATTAATAATGATGAAAAATTAGTGACAGAATGGCCACTTCAGTTTCGAATTACTTCAGATGATAACCGATTTGGCTTTTCACGGAAGCTGGTTGTCATAAAAGACATTAAGGTGTTCAACAAGATTTTTACGAACAAACCTTTTTAACATTTGAAAAATAATTAAATGGGTGCCTATTTGTTACTGTTCGTAATAAGGGGACGACATTAATTTTGTTCTGCGCCAGTGAAATGGGGGAGTTAGGGGGGGGGGGGGACAACATTAAGAAACATTTCCAAGCCATTACGCTTTCTCTGGTGATTATCTTACAGAGTGAAAATATGAAATATGCATCAAATCTTACCAAAATGAGAGAGAAAAAGAAAAACCGGAAACATGTGGGTATTTATATTTGTCAAAGTTTTTTCTTACCAGGGTATGCATCTTCCCCAGATAATGTCATCCAAATGTATCGCACTGAGGAGACGAGACGTCTGAAAAAGAATTTCATGAATAATCACCGCAGTATTAAACACCAAAAAGCCATAATTCAAAGAGATACTAGTACGTGGATCAGGCGGAGGGCCTGAAGCCGGAATGTTTGGCTCCTAGATTCATTTCAATCTCATCCCACAGTGAACGATTTGTATTTTCTCTTCGTGGTTTTGATTAATTTCATTTAAGAGATAATATCTTGGAAATAAAGGATTTTACTAAGCAAAATAACAATACTGAAGAATATGAATCGAACTATGCCATACACCAAGGTTATCAATAGATTATTGATAACAGCGTAAGTACATAAACATCACCAAATAATATACATCTAGGCCTATATTACGTTTAGGCATATCCGAGAAATTTCGATTAGGTGCAGTCTATTTAGTTTACAAAAACAGACAATCCACAATTAAGAGTTAAGCAAAGAAATTCTTTTCAGCAAAACGTCAAAAATGGAGATTCCAAATTTCCTCAAATTTGAGGGAAGAGAGTTTGCAGAGAACAGGGGCAACCTGCACGACCTTGGCTAAGTAATAACAAGCGGTGTATCTGGACCTTGGCGTCAGGGCATGGATAAGGAGGAACATTCGAGCATTGTTGTAGCTAAAAAAAAAAGGGCAATTTCTAGAAGGGGGCATCTATAATTTAAAGACCTGGTTGAAAAAAAATTAAGACTTTTTATTTTCATGCCCCTCCGCGAGTTTGGACAATACTGTCTGATTGTGCCATCTCTCGTTCTACTGATCATCACAATAAGAACAACATGATCATCATTAAAAAACAAAAACGCAGCATGTATTATTATTGTCCTGGGCATCAATATGCCAACTACTAACTGAGTATAACTTGGCGTCGTTTAACGAATTCGGTATCAGTACAAGTTCACGGACAACCAAATCAAATGCAAGTCATTTATTTGAGCACGAGTTTCAAGGGAATGTCTGTGAACTTGAATTTATGAAGATTTCGTCAAACGATGCCCTGACTAGTTCTTTATTTTGCGAGGCCGAAACCCATTAGGATTATAACTAAATGTAATGGTATTGAAATTGGGACTAGTTTTAAGACGCATGGTAGTGGGTTCTCATGCTGAATTCTACACCATTCGGGTGTTACCCAATGTTGTCAATCACCAGCATTTGCCTTCCGTTTTTATGACCAACGGGTCTCATGTAATGCTCTGCATATTTCACAAGTCGCCCCACATAGGAAAGTTATCTTACATTTCCCTCAACCGAAGACTCTCTGAAAGACTAGGGGTATTTCTCGATGGGACTACGGGTTTCCTGCGTTTGGGACTTGTACGCCCATTAATGGTATTTTCGCCAAGCCGGGTGTCAGCGAATACCTACTGCACACGGAAACTCACGACAATCCCCTTTTAAAATCACGATCTTCATTTTTGGCGGGTGTGTAACATAGTCGAATGGCAGCAGCGGGCGCAAAACGGAACCAGTGCCATCTTTTACAAAGAGTTTGACCAACTTGGTTTCAGTTGGTAACATCATGTCGTACATTATTTTCTTGCCCAACAAAGCAGTGTTCGCCATATTGTGTCCAACTCGAACTGGCTTCATTGGCGAAACTCTCCTAATCAATGACTCTGATCGAAGCGAACTAAGACGCCCCCTATCGATAGCCTCAATTCTTACCCTTTATCTTTGTCACAGTGACAGGACGCGTTCCCACCAAGAAACTGTCAGATTTCTTTACAAAACCTTTTTACCTTTAACAAACAAAAAAGAATATTTATTTAATGTATGTCACATCCAATCTAACTTCTACCAGAATTAAAATCGGGTCGTATATTCTCCGACACGCTTTATCATACGCACAATCAACGGAATTTTAAATCGTTTTATCGAATCCCGTTTGTCTGATTGCTTGATTGTTAATGCTAATCTGGAGTTCTGGTATGGGAATCGTATTTTAAGAGAAAAATTGCTAAGATTTATTCTGGTTTGTTTATGTTGATGTAGATTGATTGTTTGAACCAGTGAGATACAAACAAACGCACACAAACTTACTGGGCATCATCTTCGATGAAAACGACAACTCTCAAGCACAGTCATGGTGTCGGGCCTACTTACCCGGATTTCCTTATCTTTCTATGCTCATTACTTAGCCACTATTCATTTTCTACCAAAATTGTTTGGTGTAAGTTTCGCTGGATTCTGTGAAAATTTGTCTAATTTCTAGATTTACCAAAAACTCGTCAACATGATGCTCTATTCTCAAGTCCAACACAGCTTCTGAAATATCGCATATTCCATGAATGATTGTCCCAGATTAGAGGGACCCGTGTCAGCGTTAGACCCCGTAGCTGAGGAATCTCATGTCACCCGGGGCAAGCACCGGATGCTCATCCGTGGTTTCCAAGATCAGACGTGTGAATATATAACTGGATGCCGGTGGGTGTTGATCATCAATTGGCGGGAAATCCAGACTGTTGGGATTAACGTCAGATGGGCTAAATATTCTCCCCCTGCCGTGTGACGTGATCGCATCGTCTGCTCGGGGATTACGAACACTGGGTAATGCATTATGTAATGCATATTACATTTGCTTTTAATACTGGTAGTTGATATCACCTCATTAATTTGTTCAGCTTGGCATCATACTTCACCCGCAATATCGGTTACATGTTGACGTGAAGGCCGGAATATACAAGACATTCTATTAAGGGTAGGAGGATCATTAGAATAGGCGAATCCTGTTATAATATCACAGAAAATAGAGCGTCCGCCTCACAACCAGGAGGTCGTGGGTTCGAACCCCGGCCGCGTCATACCAAAAGACCTTTTTGCTACCCTGTTTGACGTTCAACAATAAGGGATAGAGCAACGTCGATCTGGCGCTGCTCAGTGGCTGCCGGGCTCACGATCAATTGGGCAAAAAGAATTTCCGTTTCGGTTTAATAAAATTTGGAGTGGACTATTAGGCTATTATTATTATTATTATTATTATTATTATTATTATTATTATTATTATTATTATTATTATTATTATTATTATCATTATAAATACATATGTGTACATAATCGTGTACATATAAACGAAAAACAAGCCTAAAAAGGACTGCGAGTATACTCAAGTAATCTACGCAAATTCAATTTTTGTTGGCAACTACTTTATTGAGTCGTTGAAATCATTTCATCGGAACAGATGGGGCACTGTGGTTTATTATTGTTGAACGCATTTGGCCCTCATTCGAGACGTTTAGTGTTTGTTAATTGAAAGTGTATTTGGTACGGTCCTAGTCCAGGATGTATAAATGGAAACCTGGAAATGCTGGAGTAATAATACAAGTTGTAGGATCATCATAAAAATCAGTATTGATGCTGATGAGGTCTCTCTTGATAAGAATGACATTATTAGAATTAAAGATTATTAATCAAGAAATAGAATTGATTTTGTTTTCTTTGCACACCATTTTAAAGCTATACAATAGACAAAACATACATATTTTTTCTCTCTTTCCTCTGTAACCCAGTTAAATTATTATAATATTTATTTTCCAGTTTATACCTCACAATTTTAGTTAGATTTGTTGAATCAATGGCGCATTTATACAAGTTTTTATTGCGCCATTGTTTCAACAAAAGAAATTCTAGCACTTTCGAAAGAGTTAAAAAGAAACTCTAACCTTCAGCATATACATGTACTGAATGTACTAGACGAAAGTAGAACAATTAGAGAAATAGACTGTTGCAAGTTTGTATGTTTGTTTGGTATATTGCCGTTAAAGAACCTATAGCAATATGATATCCATGGTAGTTTGAGTAGTGCCCCATGGGGGAATAAACTTTGGAGTAAATCAGAAATATATGACATTTTGTACACGACGAACGGGAGAGTTATCCGCCATTACCTCACTATCCCATGATCAAAATTAACTGCCAATTTGAGATTCGCATATAATTACAGATCTCATAGTTTAAACATTGAAGTTTGAAGTTTGAAGTTTTATTTATTTCACATTTTACAGAGAAAAACAGTTTATATTCTTTTTTTTATACAGGCGTATATTATTATAAGTATAGATTTCACACAAGAAAAAAAAATAGAGATTTCAAATCAAATATAATGTACGGAAAATAAGTACGAAATTTCGAAATATGTATATATAACAGGCTCGGTAGAACAATGTAAAATGTGGGGAGCCTCAATAAAAAGCATAGCTTGTATGTGAATAGGCTCCCGTACTGAGTAACACAATATAGTAGGTCTGGATTTAAAATGTATTATAGGAGGCGGAGTAGTATAGTATGAGATTCTAGAGACGTAAAAGGAGAGTGAATTTAAGAAGAAACGAAAAATAGAAATAAAGAGTAAAGAGAATAATATAATAGTGATAAGTAGGAGAAGGTGAGTAAGGGAAGGAAGAGGAAGAAGAGGAAGACGAAAAAGAATTGGAAGAAGAAGAGGAAGAAGAAGAATAAGAGAAATAAAATTGATGAAATCAATGGCATTGTAAAATAACAAAACAAAGTCTGTATAACCACCTGTAACTTGCTTATTATTAGTCCGATTTATTTCAAACTTTCATCTTTCTGTTAATCTTTTTTTCTGCGTTCATACAAATGAACTTATTACAAGGGTTGCATTGCCCTTTAAGAAATAAAAAACACACGTGTTAAATATAACACTCCAATTAATGATAAATATAATATAATTTGTTAAGTTATGTTAGTAATATTGATTTTTCTTGAAGTAATTTTGTTTTGTGTACAGCGCTTTAAAACTTTTATGTCACAAGCGCTATTTGAATTTTTCGTATTATTATTATTATTATATCTTTAGATTTTCTTAATATCCTAAACTAAAATGCAGCCACGTATCTGTCACTTTTGTATGATAAAATAAGGTACGTTCATTCTAGTGGCTAAAGTAGAACATTACAGTGATGTTATTGAGTTGTTTTACATTCATTAAGTTAGACGCTGTCATCACATAAATATAACCTGCATATTCAATCAAATTTCTGTTACACAAAATACTCTAAAAAAGTTGTTTTCTATAAATAAGAGAGTTTGATTTACCGTTTTTTTCTTCAGTGAGACACAGTGAGAATTGTAATGAATATTTGCCCCTTTTAAAAGCTTTTGACAGGTAATCCTTGGGAATGGAGATAAGTAAAGCAAATTAATCTAATTAATGCTCTCTTTTCTCATTAAAAAAGGTGATTAGATATATCATTAAGTGTGCCCTTTTTGTAGAATTACTTCTGTCCAAGTAATGCAAACTAATAAGATATCATCTCAACTATATATCTAAAAATAATTACAGGCCAGTCGAATTATAGATATTCAGGGAGTAAACAACTTACTAGTTACATTAAAAAAACACAAGTAAATGCAACAACCACAACATCAAATACGGCTTTGCATAGTTTAATAGTAATAACATATAAATATTGTGTAAACAACTATGTATTCGGAATCAATAGTTTGATACGACTTTTTTAGTTATAATTTCATTTCTTTATCCCCGTTTCAAATTAATTTAAAGTAGAAGCAACAAGTTTATCTTAAATGAACACGAAAAAGAAGGACACAACTCAAACAATACAGGGATTTTCAAGGTTATTCAGCTTTAATAACTTTCTTTACTAGTAGGGTCCATGATAGAATGCGGATCTTGGGTGTAGATAGAAAATGCCAGGCACAGTTCAGAGTACAAAAAAGAGAATGAGAGAAAGAAGAAAGAAAGAGAGAGATAGAGAGAGAGAGAGAGAGAGAGAGAGAGAGAGAGAGAGAGAGAGGGGGGGGAGGGGGGAGGGGGAAGAAGAGAAGGAAGATATGCAACAGGAGGAAGAAAAGAGCGAGAGAGAGAGAGAGAGAGAGAGAGAGAGAGAGAGAGAGAGAGAATGCAACATGAGAGTTGTTTTGAGAAGCTAGAAAAGCCATGGACTAATCAATCCTAACCCTAGAAGTGAGTGGCTTTACTCTTCGAGTGAGGCAGTATTTTCTATGGGTTTCGTGTTTCGCAAGGCGATTCCAAATCCCAAGGTTTTCCATTTGCCACCCGCACTTAAAGATATTTGAAGCGTTCGAGAGAGTCATTTATCAACCTTCTAAAACGCTATACTGTCTGTTAAAGGAAAAGCACAGTCTTCATTCCTGGTATCCTTTTTATGCACATGTTGCCCATGAAGTGAGCAAAAATTAGTTAGACCTTTTTTCACGAAGCGATCGTGACGATATGATTTGTTCTTGATGGACAATGTTTATTCCTTCGCAGAACTTAATTCGATTAAAATAGTCATAGAGATTGATCAATATAGTTTTGAGAAGATATAAAGTCTGTTTATCATAAATAAATCATGTGTTTACAATCATACAATGAAAAGGTCTATGAAATAAATAGTTCCAACTTCATGTTTGTTCAGGTTTACCACAATTCCCGAAAACAAAAGATTATGCCTCAATTATGTTTAAGGAAAAGTAATAAACCTCAACAAAAAAGACCATTCTTCCTTTAATAGCTTTATATAATGTTAGTACAAATCACTTGAAAATTGGTATTGTGCCTCTTTTTATGTGTTTTCTGCACTGTTTAAAATTTGATTAAATAAAGGAAATGTAATTGATTTGTATGTACAAACCAACTTCAGGTACTGTAGGGTAAATGTTGGTCTGGAGGTGATATTTTCCCAATCATGACAATACTTACTACTGATTGAGCTTAAATTACCCGAGTTCAGCAAATACAAGTTGCACAAAAGGGAATAATTTTCTTCACATTGGGCAATCTTTTATGCAACATTTTTTGTAGCTTAACCTTTTACGCCACGTTTCTAAAACAAGAAACATGAAAGCATTAGCCATTACACATCTGGTAATCACATGTAGGACCATTGAGCCATTGTGGCAATTTCCCTAGCTAGCCACTTTAATATTAGACTTCGTTAATGTCGAATCTGATGTGCTTTTCACTTACTTGTAGATCATGATGCATTAATAAGGAAGCTATGATCAGGTGGCCGACATATCATGGTTAACTTTAATGTAACATAGTGCCGTAGGGTTGTGAGTAATTATCGTCAAGAAAACACCTACCCAGCTTGTTATCGTACCGAATGATCAATTGCCCTACTTTTTAAAATAAACATGTTGTTTTTCCATCGCAGGGGAAGCCCTTCAGCTAACAACCAACGAGACCAGCAAAACAATAATTTAGCAGACAGAGAAATGAAGTAAGATTCAAAACGTTCATGAGACTGCGAGGTGGGATTCGAACCTTCAACCCTTGAATTGAGAGTTGGGTGTATGAACTATATATGATTATGTATAACAAGGATCATTTTTACATAAATGCCTTTTCTGTTTTTTTTTTGCTTTTGTAAAGGATTTGTCTGGTTTAATTATTCTATTTATTGATGTTTTGTGTTATTTCAATCTCTGTATTTCTATCTCGTTGTTATTATATTTAAGACACTTTTTATGTAAATTTCATTATCTTCGGGAATAGCCTTGGTGACCATAATTGGCATCTGTTTTTCCCACCACATTATTATATAAATTGAACATGTTTGATTTTAACGGTTGTTATTATATGCATATAAATTTTACCTGTTTAAAGAAAAATCAGATGTGGAAATAAAATTTGAACATGAACTGTACTTGAACTTCTAAACCACTACACCTCTCGTTGGCCGTGAGTCCAGTGAATCTTTAAACAGTGGACAAAAGGAGCTGGCCACGAAACCGATATTGTCGGTCTCGTTGGCTGTGAGTCTCGTGGCTGTAGGTACACTGATTTTCCGGTCGCTGGATGGTGGCCAACTTAACAGCTTCTAAACTTGTATTGGCTTAACTCAACCCAAGAGGGAGAGTGCGATTCTAATGAATCCTCAACAAAATTGTCAGATATATGTCATATAAAATGAAAGAAACGTTAATATTTTAAAATCATACTTTTCACCGAAAGAGAGAAAGAAGACAGAGGACTCATTTCATTGTTCCTAAAGTTGCATTTGTGAAATTATACATCTAGAATCTGCAACAAGTATCCTTCTGATGGTTTCATTATTACAGGTTAATTAGAATATAGGCGGTCTCTTTGATATGTTATACTCCCGTCCTTTGTGGGAGAGCTATCGCCTCTTTTAATTTAATGAGCGATCAAAACCCAATCTGTCTGTGCCGTCGGCTAAATATTAGATGTTCAGATAAACAAATAGGATTCTATACTCTCTCCGATACCAATTTCTACAAAATTAAGTCAGATGTTTAATAGAAGCCTCTTTAAAAAAAAATAAAGGAATGAGTATACTTTTTAACGTAATTGTATTATTGGGATTGCAAAAATACTTGCATTCATAACAACGTGGATTGTGATTTTTTTTCTTGTGTACTATAATTGAGATTAAAAAAATGGCATACATGTAAATACATACAATTTCTATGATTATAGTTTTAATTATCACAAATAATTTTGAACTGATTTTAATAGATAAAGTTAGAAACTAAAAATGCAACATGAGTGTCTGGTTGAATTATTAATGGCTATACGGGTATTCCTGTGAAACATTCAACTTGATTCAAGATAGAATCCTTGAAGGATTCATAATATGTATGAAAACAAAGTAATAATAAAAATAATATGTCTTGTTTACCCACGGTAGCCTCATCAGTATATAACTCTCTTTTTCAATATAAATGAAGGCGAGTCATTTTATTTCAAATGAAAGCCGAATTAAGTGCACACAATCATATAACTCCAACTTATAATGATAATAATAGTAATAAATATAAATGTAGTAATAATCATAATGATGATGATGATGATGATAATAATGGTTATTTATAAAATTATTATTATTATTATTATTATTATTATTATTATTATTCTTATTTGTATTCTTCTTCTTCTTCTTTTGATTATTAAAACTACATTTTTATTATTGCTACTATTGTTATTATTATTACTATCGTTATTATCAATATTATCATTACTATTTTTTTTTCCGGGAAGCCTGAACAGCATCAGTGCTGTTATTCATGAGGGCCCAGCAATTATTATCCCCCAGCCATAACCAGATACCCCTTTACCCCTGGGTCAAAAAGGGGGCACGTGTGGATTAATGTCTTGCCAAAGGACGTTATAGTATCGGACTGGGATTCGAACCCTTAACCCTTTAATTTAGATTCAAATGAATGAACCACCGTACCTGCACGACACCCCCTCCTACACTCTATTAAAAAGGAACTCGAATTCCATTTTATAAGAAATTAAGAAGTACAACGCGTTTTCCTAACAAAACAAAACAACAAAAAAAGGTTGAACGAGCGTCTTATTATTTTTTTGCCATTTTTTTAACGAATCATTGGAGATGTAAGAACCACAAATGTAATTGATACAAATTTTCAAATACAACACACAGTTATTCTCACAGTAACCATGGCAATAGACATGTATGATTCCATTAGTATGTTTATCAGCTTTATGCCCCCGAGGGAAGCTCTTAGCGGAGAGCTGTATGGATGCTCGTCTGCAGCTGTTATGCTCAAGAGATCGCTCTTTGAGACAGATTATAAACAGTGACTTCTGTAGCATGCATAGCACAACAAGGACGAAAAGAAGAAGAGCAAAAAGAGCAATTATACCGTCGAAATTAAAGGATAGGTTGAGTTGAGGATGTTTTATGATTGTTAGAACATGACTGCCAACATGACTAAGAACGCATGTATATGTTTGATATTGCTTGTAAGACAGTAAGAAACCAGGGTACCGACGGCTTTAAGTCCTCTCCGAGAGATTGGTAATGATAATTAATGCCTTACCAACATGGGGGCACGAGCGCATTGACTTGCGGTTACGATACCACTGCTCTACCACTGTGCCATCGCGCCTTCTATTGGCAGGAGAAAAATACTTTGTGAGCTTTGTAATTTTTAAGCCCACTATCGTCCTGCAATCCAGTTTCGATGAAATGGCAATTGTGTAAGAAGAAACGTCATCTCTCTGACTTAGCTTCTAACTAATGTTAAGAATACCTACTACCGGAACTATAGTAAATTGAACTCCTTTAAAGTTAAAAGAAAAGCTGCATCGGCTTAAAATCGTAGATAATCGCACTACTGGTCCGACATTACTACGGTACTGAGCCGACTTAGCCTTTTCTCTCCCAAGGAAGCATGAAATCCATTGTATATAAATTATATTTTCTTAAACATACGACTTTTCAGATCCTCTGTCATTAACATTTTACATCTTTGAATGTTCGTATTAAATACTATAATTAATTGTAAATTCTACCAAAATCGAATCGTAGTCAGATCGTTTAGTGCATGGTGGGTTTTATTTCAGTTTAGTCGTGGTCGTGTTGGAGAATATCTTAGACGAAAATGTTTCCTGACATGTTTTGCTCTCCAAATACCCTCATATGCAAAATATGGCGAGTACTTCAAAGCTTCACTCAAAACTCACATCTTCCTTCAGACATTTAAATGCTAATTTTATTGGAGGAGCTTGCGCCTTTGAATGTTTCTTGAAACAGATATATGGCGCCACACAAATGCTTTTCATCATCATCATCATCATCATCATAGTCTCATATACAAATTTCTGTTTGCAGTGCATGTTACATATAGCTACACTTGATTAACCAAGTTCAATACATAAGTGATGTTAGACTCATTACAACAACATTTCTGTTACTAACCAGATATGACTTTGTATTAAAGAGTTTTTCCCTTCGTTAAATATATATATATATATTTTAAAGGATTTGATTTGATTTGATTTATTGGTTTCTGCATCTTTTTTCTTTTTTTCATCATACATTTTCATGAACATAATATGGCTTGATACAATATTTCAAGTGTATATAATTTTAAACAGATAATAAACGATATTAAACAAATATATTGAATTTAAACATATACATTGAATGCATAATTAACATACATTAGATGCAGGAGGGCTACAGAAATAAGCTAAGTAGCTTGACGTGCCGGCAGCCCTCAACTTAGATACAACAATACAAAATAATATATATATTTTAAAGGAATCCCTGACCTTCTTATATAACTCTCATAGCTGGCTACCCCTTCTCCAGGAAGAAAAGTCAGTATCCGTTCTCGTCTATATTCTCGGTCACATAATACAAGAAGTCCTAATTCGTCCGAGGGACATCCGGTAACATCTTATCCGTGGTGGCGGATAGTCGCCCAAAGCCCACAGCTATAGCCTAGACTGGGTGACCTCGCAATCGAAACTTATCGTGACGTCATTGACAGGAGGTTGAATGACACGACGACGCCAAATTGTTTTCATCCACAACACTTCTTCCAACGCTGTAGGTACTCTGATTTTCCGGTCGCTGGATGGTGGCCAACTTAACAGCTTCTAAACGTTTATTGGCTTAACTCGGCCCAAGAGGGAGAGTGTGATGCTATCACCGACGGATCGAGGCTACAGGGACTTTCCTAGAAAATATCAAGACGTGTATGGGGTACTGGAGGGTATACGAGTGGTGAATACTGGGAGTGGGGCGGAAGGGAAAAACGGGAGATGATGGAAGGGCAGACGAGAAGAAGTTGAACAAGATAGATGAAAAGGGATATGTTTGATGCTGTTTGATGGATGTTTTACCTGACTGCTAAGAAAGCTTTTGTACGCTTGTCAGGAAGCAACCGGGAGACCGACGGATTTAAGTCATATCCGAGGGACTTGGTAATGAGGATTACTTACTAATACTAAAGGTTACGAGAATGTTGACTTAATAGGTTTCTAATCCGGGACCTCCCAGTTAATAATCACTTAATGAGGGTAGAGAGAGAGAGAGGGAGAGAGGGGGGAGGTAAGAAAGGGGGAAAGAGAAAGAAAAAGTAAGAGAGAGAGAGCGAGAGAGAGAAAGAAAGAGAGAGGAAGAGAAAGAAGAAAGATATATTAATATTATACTCTCAACAATGATACCCATATGCGACCATCAATGCCAAAATTACGAAAATAATGTAGTAGATCTCTTTAAAGCTTATCTGTACTACTTTACAGGAAGGATTAGACTGCCCTGCAAGGTCACTGGACAAGTGGTTATCTCATCAACTCAGCTCTCAGTTAACATAAGAAAAAGAGGATCATGGGGGACCAATGGTCAGCGATTAGGCATTGTTTGTTTATATAGAGGGCGCAAGTAGCTACATGTAGTGCAGTGGGCCTTTAAATCTCACAAACATGAACATGAGAAACACTTCAAACCATGGGTAAGGAGAGCTCTTCTAACTGCTTGGTCAGACTAAGATAAGAATTTGGTTTTCATGCAATTCATGAGATTTCATAATTATCATTCGACGTAGCTGAGAAATTTATTGCCCGGGGAAAAGTGATTAATCATTTCCTGCTGGCCTTGAAATAAAAAAAGAAAGATATGGTTAACCGTGTAGCTGGATTACTATTAGAAAATAGGCTCATTTACATTATACCGTCCAAGCAGGGAAACGTTGTTTAAACACATGACAACAAATCAATTTGCGCCAATTATATATATGGATTTACATTTTTTGTTATTGTTATTGAAGTTGTTATCCTTATTATTATTATAATTGTTTTGTATTACATATCTTAAGTTTTAAATGATTAAAATCATTATTGTTATTATTATTATCATCATCCTCATCATTCTCACTATTCTTATTATTATTTTTATCATTACCTTCATCATCATCAAAAGGAGCAAGCATCTTCTTCTTCTGCCTTTTCTTCTTCTTAGTACTATCATCATTACCTTAACTATTATTACCTTCATTATTATGGTTATTATTGTTGTTATTATTACTTCTATTGTTATCATTATTTTTATCATTTTTATTATTAGTGTAAATGATGCTAAGACGATACTTTCTCCCCTCGGTGATAGATCCTTCCACTTTTCAAGACTTCTATTTCTTACAGCAGTGACCTTGTCCCGATGAATTTATGGCATATTTTCTGTCATTGATACCAAGGACACGGTATTTACGAGGGAAGTAATATCTATAGTAAATGTCAAATCACAAGTCCGTTTAGAAAAAAAGAATAATTCGTTACACTTTGAATAGCCCGTTTAAAACTTAATTACAGCAACTTAAAGATAAAGACCAGTTATGGTCATGCGATTGAATTGTGAAAGAAACGTTGTGGAATCGATCAGAAAAGGTTGATCATCTATCATATAAGTATTGGTGTGTACTGCAAGGTTCTGGAATCATCAAAATAATAGGAAATTTGGCCCAGAATTGGTAAAGTTACAAGCACTGTAAACAGAAAGATGTATATGGGACTACGCGTCACGTGCGCGCACGTTCGTTATATCTATCAGGTCCAAATAGATATAATAATTTAGCAAATATATCAATAAGTAGGCGGTTTCTCGGCAAAATTTGTATCATCGCGTATTATTTAAAACATATTTTTTCACATGACTGGTAATAAGAGCTTCCATTTCATTTTTTTTGAAAGGGGGGCGTTTCCAAAACTGGTCTTACCTTTAAATTATCTCCCTTTTAACCCCCCCCCCCTTTTTTTTTAAATCACCCTTTCTTCAACGTTCAAAACTGTTCCCCTCCTTCTTCTTATGGCCTTTTGGTTTTCTGCAACGTTCAAACTGTCTTTTCCTTTAATACATGTATTTTTATTTTGTATACCGACTGATCGTTGATTGGAGGCAGGAGTGCTGTTTCTCATTCCGAGGTCTAGCCTGGAGACATGAATGATATTTCAACCTTGATGCGGAGCGTGAATTTCATAATACGACGATCTGAAAGTGGATTATTCGTAGGATGGCGGTTCGCTTTTATCATAAGGGTTTGTTAGAAACCCAGATACATAAAGATGGACGACGCTGGAGGGGATTAATGATATTATGGAAAGATGGACTCGACATGATTGATGATGTGAGATTCATTTCCATCGAGATGCGATTATAATGACCTTTAAGCAAGGGGCGTCAACAGATTCTGGGGGCGGTTACATCAGTTTTCACCTTTCTATCTAAAGATAGTCATTACATATTATTTTTACACTTTTATTACCCTTATTTTCATTGTATGCACATACCCCCATCGTTTCATGAAAGTATAAAGAAAACAAATCTAATTAGAGCACATAAATATGAAGCTGTATAGTATTTTTGTCATAATGGCCATGAATAAAATATTTTTTTATGTGATATTTCTTTCTTCAAACGTAGTGCACTACGTATTTGTTTCGTACACTCCGATTGATGTGCGTCTTTTACCTCCATTTTTATTTCCCCTTTCTATTGACTCATTCTGATGTTTAGGTTGTATTATTCATAACAAAAATCAGATTGCTTTGTATTCATGTATGTATGTTTGCATATTGTATGTAAAGCAATGACTGGTTAGGAGAACCGCTATACACTATGAACATGACGAACACAACAGAGGACAAAATACACAGTTCCTCATTCTACCCTCAACAATTGCTGTGGTAGACAAAGAAACATCCCTTTCTACACCTGTTCTACACATTTTTACATAATATCAGTGAAGGGATGTTCCTTTGTCTACCACAGCAATTGTTGAGGGTAGAATGAGGAACTGTATATTTTGTCCTCTTTCTTTGTCCGTCACGTTCATAGTGACAGCTTCTATCTTGTTACTGGCTTACTTTGTTCCATTGGATGTTCGTGTCTTAGCGTTACACGAACTTTCGTGTAAAATCAAGCCATAGTTTCCGAAGGATCGGGTATAACGTTATTGCAATACATCCCTCATATCGCCAAAGCATCTGGTTCTGTTTACCCTAATCTTTGGAAACAAAGCCTTTAGCAACTCGACGAAAACTTGCGTTTCGACCCGATACTTTTGTACACAAGATAAATATTCACAATGAGAGTTCTTGGATACGGCCAGCGATCGACACTTTGTCATTGTCTGTTTGTTTGTTAAAGTTTTCACATATATGTTGTTGTTGTTTTAGTTTTACAATATCTATTTGTATAAAGACTGGCCTTATCTCAAGGACGATCTTTGAAAAAACGTGATTATTTGCATTCGAGTTATTACGAATGTCGCCTAGCCAGAGAACGCGAAGTACCCGATCGTGAATATGGGGGTGTTTTTTTTACGACGCGAATACCCGATTAAACAAAGTAAGTCAATGCAACCTGGCTATGTTAGTGCATCGGTCGGTGGTATTCTTAATCATTCAATCAATTGTTGTGCTTATTTCTAAACGTTTTTATTATTTTCCTAGAAATTAGATGAATGTGATAAAATAGATCAATTAAACCATGTAAACGTCATTTTTCTTTTGAATGACTTTGTATCGGCCCAATCACATTATAACAATAACAAAGTCGCATCATACCCATCTGCAGACCTTTTAGTTAACCTATTATTCAATAGGCTGATTTTGTTGTTGATTAAGCATTACTTTGAAAAATGCGAAGAGTCCATCTGTAAAAGTAATTGCCAATTTTCCCCTTCTTGCGAAGACAAAACTTCTTCACCGCAGTACTTAATGGAACATCATTAAAGTTACACCGGTTTTTATTAATATAAGGCATTTAAAATAGAAGTATGCTTTCCCATTTTTTGCGACGATTCACGTTAATAACGCCCGCACTTAATTAAATGATCACCGGCGGGCCATTTATTTTAATCATTTTCTGTCAGAACAGTCAGGACCTTTATATGATAATGAATTATGACATAACTTTTTTCCAGACGAAACAAAATCATTTAGTTTTCATCACTGCCAGCTGATGATGGCGATTTCTTTGAAACACTTTGACTTGTTTTAAAAATTGTTACTTTATATAAATCATATCATTTATTTTTAATTCGTAGGAGACTCTCATCTTAAAAAGGAAGTAAAAAGTGGTGTGTTGAATAACATCTTTAATAGCCATATTCACTTTCCCCAGGAATAATTTACCGTAAGCGAGGGACAAATGGTGCATCAGCGTCCGTCCATTTACATGCGGCTCGTTCGATTACATGATAGCTCGCCGACAAAGGAAATTAATTCTCGATTGATTTCACGAGAGATTGCTCTAAATTCCATGCTGTGCATGACCAAACATGGCGATATAATAAGCTAGATATTAACGGCTGGGTAGTTTGAATTCAAAAGCGATTACGCCTGCATGAATTCTGAAAGGATACCGACTGTCAACTGATTATATGTATTCATAACTTGATAATTTCTAACCTAGTTAATCACCGAGGCTTAAGGTCACATTAATGGCAGACAGAATAGTGAAACGATTTATCCTGTACATGCAATAACAAACGTTAAGTACAGCGCTGTTCCTCGTAATTCAATTAATGTTTTTTAAGGATACCTATTTTATATTAAATACTGTTCTGTAAAAAAAAAAAAAAGTAAACGGTCGGACAATGTAATCCAAAACATGTTGTGATTTTTTTCTTATAAATGTAATGCTTCCTGGGTGTAAGCCACAAATATGTTTAAACAATGTTATGACTTTTTTGCGATTTCTTTCCGGAGTTCTATTTGACAGTGATTCTAAGTGCAGTTAAGAAAATCCTAAGGCGTGCCCCCGACACGGAGCAGAATCTGACTGGTCACATTCCGACGCCATATTCTCAAAACGTTTTTGCCATTGCGATGGGTCAGTAGAAGGTGAACAAACTTTCTTGAACACTCAACCTTCGGCCACTGCTATACGGAAAGGTAATGAAACGATCAGGAAACTACAATAATTTGTGAGCTTTTAAATTATGTTTGTTAGTCATACCAAAAATATCCGTTGAAGGTTGTTGACCACACTTTCTTCATGCCACTTGTTTTGTAGTCCCTTATAAACATCTAAGTGCATGTGGCTGTTAGTAATACTGAGCCTTTATTCTCCTATGTTTATGATTCCAAATCCTCATAGTACACACCAATAGTTATGTGCTACATGATCACTCTTTTCCAAGCGCTTCTTCACAATTTCTTTCACAATGCAATTACAAGCGAAGGAAAGAACTTAAGTTTGCAATCGGCGTACAGGTAGATAACCTTCTGTATTATTGCATCTCGGATGACAAAGCAATCAAGTTGATGACAACAAGTCTGGGAAGTTTAACGAAATTCTGTGATTACTTTCATCAAACCATACATGTCTCCGATCAAGCGATTTTGTTTTTTCCAATGGGAAAAACGTTGAGAGAGCCTTACTTTTTCTGTCGCTCTTTCTTTTCTTATGCAGAGAATAAATATTTTCGTTTATTAAAACAATACATTCTAGATAGTAGAGACAGGTTTTGGTAATACGCAGACATTATAAGGCGGACGCGATCTCTATTAGATATGAATGTAGGGCATAAATAATATTTATAATAATGATCTTGGTTTATATAGCCTTTGATACATCTTATCGCTTAACAAATATACTAGAACCCCGTTCGTCGGATTTTAGCTTTCCCACAAACAATGTACGTACATTCCCCACTCCCCGGGGAACACTCACACCAAGCGCCATTGTACTGACGTGTACCGCGATCAGCGTACTACGATGGCTTTCGCATCCTCAAGGGTACCCATTGAACACCTGGGTGGAAAGTGGCTAATGTGGATAAATGTTTGCCTCAGCCGTTGTATTGATAGCTAAGTGAGTGAACCAATTTACCACGAAACCTCAACAGAAGTATTTTGGACTGAAACTGAATTTCATTCAAGGAATACCCAATCCTATTTTTTAATTTTGTTTAAATACTTTTAAAGGATAATCAAAGTAAAAGGCAACTTTGTTGCTCAAAGTAAGATCGATTGAACCGATTCCTTTAATAATTTTGTTCCTTAAATCAGCATTAATAGTATATTCAAATACAGCACACAATTATAGTCAATCAACAATTTTACAAACGACTACAAGAACATCTTTTTTTAAAGAGAGAAATATATATATATACATATAATATATTCGAGACAAACAAAAAGTATTATTCTGATGGGGATTCTCTGCCGACTCACGGGACGTTTAATTCACATAATCAAGTTAAACACATTAAGGCAATTTCAAGGATGTATTTCAATTCATGTAATTGAGATGATAGATTGAACCCTAACTGATATTGGACGATGAACTATTGGATTTTTAAATCATGCGTCCTCTAAATGAATTGTATGCATTAAGACAGATGATAAGTGAATTAAGTATGCTTCTCGGTAATTTGATTAACTTAAGCTAGGATGGTCTTCTGTCTGAGGGAGTATTTTTATATTGATGTATCTTCATTCGATATCTGGTTGATATGAATAGTGCTTTCACGCCTCGTATCTGCTGCCTTTTATCTGCCCGCCAGTCGTGGTTCCATGTCCTATTCGATATTGTTAAAACGTGTTTGCTTCTTTCTTCTGTTCGTCTGTCGTTGTCATCATTCCATCCCAAACACATATTCGTTGGATATTCTTACTGTCGTTTTTTTATCATGAATATATTTCGTTTGTTTCTTCCTGGCCTTATATTTCTCATTACTCTATTTAAGTAATAATTTAACAATTGTCATGATATCACTTTTTAAAAAAAATTGGGTTTAAAAATGAGCCATGAGGGTAATTCCCCCAACTTTGAGCATTTATACTAAACTTGGTTAATAATTTGCCCCATTTTACGTGATTATTCTCTATTTGTCCCTAATTGGAAAATAATTACTCAAGTTGGGCACAAAGATGCCCAAAGTTGGTTGAATACATAATTAAAATAGTGTTAAAATAGGCAAGTTTATGCTCAACAGTTTTAAGAGTGTATTTTTATCATACCAAGGATATCATCATACTGTTTTTATTTTTTTTGTCTGACAGTTTTATGTTGCGACTGTCGTAGTGCCCCCTTCGGTTGCATTCTTCGATTCTCTGCACGGCTGCTCGTTTGCCTCACGTGCAATTTTGCACAAAAGAATATGCTCCATTTGACGGACGGATTGATTTGTTCAACACAATGGCCCGAATTCACAAAGGAGGTTTGTCGACAAACCGAGGTTTATGTGCGTCATATGACGCTTTTCGACGCGTTTTTACAAACCTTGGTTTGTAAAAAAGAAAAGGAGGTTTGTCGAAACAAAAGAAGGTTTGTCGACAAACCTCCTTCGTGAATTCGGGCCAATGGCTTTGCAAAATTTCGAATTCCCTGTCTTTAAGAGCTCCATAAAAACCCTTTTAACGCCGGTATAGATCGATTTTGCACAGGAAATAGGATTTTCATCTTGAAGCCTTTGATATCTCTATCTCATGGTAAATACAATGTGGCGCAGGGAGATTATTTGTGGTATACAAAGAGCTAAATGATAAGACTCGTGTTTCACCACTGATGCTATGCCGGTATCCTCTGAGTGCCAATTCAAACAAGGTCCCTCAATCAGAATGTTCTTAGAAAACGCTGCAGTACGCTTTATCAAAAGGCAGATTATACAGCTAGGCTTTGAGATACAAAACCGCGAATCTTCAGAAAAACCACAGCAGAGGCCGTGCGAATCAAACTCGTACAAAAAGCGCAGGAAATGCGTCGGTTTTACTGCATGCGACCACATTGATTACATCATTGTGTGATATCAATTCTTCTGAAGTTAGCAACCAGCTTTGCTCTTTAGGTAATTACAGTGTATTTATTTTCAAATACATATTGGTTGCCACATCGGTGTATAGCATTCTGTTTTCTTTACACTAGAGAAAGCAATGTCTGTAATACCTATTATTTGTTCTGATCGCTCTTTGGTCGCTATTCTCCCCTGCGTTTGGAAATTATTCTGAAATTTTGATTTAAGAAGATACTATAGAATTTTAAGAAATTCCACGAATCCGAACACAAATGGTACTACACACCTATGACTTCACATTCTGCTTGTATCCCGGTCGAATCACTTCACCCAGGTACTTTAATGAATCTACTCTCATAAAATCCCTTCTAAAATTCTAAAAATTCTAGTTTTATTAGTAACAATGAATTTCCCGCAACAAGAATTAGAATCAGTTATCAATTCGGTAAAGGTTGACTTCTGGTTAAATGTTGATAGATTTGTTTAGCTTTCTAAGGCCATGAATTTGTATTCGTATATTAATTAATAACATAAGACCAATTGAAAAACATAGTTTTGGAATGCCCTCAACTGTGAATAAAAACAAGAAATACAATTTTTTGCATATTTTGATTCCCCTAGTAAGTGAAGTTTTTTGTATTAATTTCTACACGCAGTGATTTAACTGCCTGTGATTTCCTGCCAGCGTATAAGGAAAGACTTCTTTCCTAATGATTTCGATTACTCCAAAAGCACAAAATACCCAATTATTCTTATGGAACTGCATTAGAAACATTTCCAAATTGCTTTAAGGCAATCTTCCTCAATGCAATTTCATGAACACAATACTCGACCAAATTCTTTGCCACCTGTGCAAAACTGCATTTATCATGGGATATATATATACCAAAGGTGTCGAGATCATTTAACAGTTTCAGTGCGCGTTAAATCTAACTAAGCTTAAAAAAGGGTTGTCATCGGGTCATATGGAACTAATCAAAACAGGAAATTGGTAATACGTGCAAATCCATTGTCTAGCACAAAGTAATCTTATCGTCTATTAGTGCCTATTGTTTTGTGCGAAATGGGATGAGCGGCAAACGAGCGACTATCCAGAGAGACGAAGAAACCAACTAAAGAGCTAAAGCCTTCAGACTTCTACCCTACGTTCGTACATTGGCATTCCACCCAGATTCATCACATACGATGTGTCTCTCAGGGGAAATCGTTACAAACGCAATCAAGCCGGAAGGTCGATTCGATCGTTCAGGTGTTGATTTGGCTTCCATTTACGGGCGCTGAAGATTTTGCTACGCCGCCTAAACGTTCTTCAAAGCTATGTGTGTTCAAATAACCATGAACTTTTTACCTATAAAATGTTCGATCAGAGTTTGAAATGTTATTAATTGACTTTATGAGATAAACCTACAAATTAAAAATTAGAATTTTTCATTCGAATATATTTACTTTTTGCCATCAATTAAACCAATGTCAAAATCAATTTGCTTTGTCGGATGAACATAAACAAACTAAACAAACAAACAAAGAAGCAATTGTGAAAGAAAGAAAAAAACATAACAGAACATCAGCGGACTGAATTGAATTCTACAGAAATGATTTTTTTTTTATCAATTCAAAGGTACGTTCGGAACAGTCGTTATCACTTTTTGCGATAAAAAAAAAATCACCTTTTACATTGCTATAAGCCCTAGCGGCCGGATCAACAAAGTTGCAATGATTTTTTTTTTAGTTTGGGCTCGTTTCAAGAAAGGTGTTGGGAATAGAATTGTTACACAACTATATATCAAGGTGATAGGCTGTCTAGATGACGTCACAATAGAAGGGAATCATGGTCAGGTGTTACTATCAGGTCACGTGCCGTTTTCCCGAGGGATGAGGGAAGAAGAAGAAGTGTTGGGGAAGGATCGATGCTAATGCTATGCCGAGGTATCTAGTTGTTGGGATAGCTAGAGGTGAAGTACACTGGGCGACGTGGAAAAACACATTGATGAAGGAGAGATATAGAACAAGATAAGTACAAAGATGGAGAGGGAGAGGGAGAAAGAGAGAGAGAACGAAGAAAAAAAAGGGAAGAAAGACATCTGGAAGGCAAAGAGGAAGCACTACAAACAAATATGCGAAAGAAAAGAGAGAGAGATAGGTTGAAAAAAGGAAAAAGCAGGAGGTGGATAACGAAATCGGAAGGGAAGAGCGAGGGAGAGAATCATGTGATTTTCACAGGAAAGGAAAATAGAAACGGCAATAAGGTAAGCATGTATTTTAAAGTTATGACCGAGCAGAAGGGGGATGGGAAGGATAGATTATTTAGTGATTAAGGGTGAAGAAAAAATAGAGGATATAGATAGGGTGAAGGGGACTGTGTGTGTATGACAGACAAAAGTAGATCAGGGACTAACGGTAGAAAGAGACTTACATAAAGGGAGGGAGAGAGAGATGCATGGTGGCTTCTACAATGACAAGACAGAAACGTGAAACGAAGAAAGGAAGCGATAGAGAGAGAGAGAGAGAGAGAGAAAGGGAGAGAGAGGGAGAGAAGAGAGAGAGAGAGAGAGAGAGAGAGAGAGAGAGAGAGAGAAAGAGCGGGTGAGGGGCGCAAGTTAGAGGAAATAAAAACATGAAGAAAAAAGGAGGGTCGCAGAAGGAAGGATAACCTGTAAAATCAAATAGGGTAACGTAGCAAGGCGTTTACCTTTGGGTGAGATCGATTGAATTGTGTCAGTATGGTTCGGCTGTGTTGTAGAGAGGAAACAAACACGTAGCAACCCGGTGTCAATCTTGACATTACAATTCCGCAAGGGAGAGAAGCTTTCCCCGACTGGATGTTCTCATGAGAAAACATATTTCCATTCTCATTTAATCAAACGCTTTATTATGCATGAACGGCAACAAACAGTTGGACATAAGGCAGCTTGCACTTTGGTTATTAAAGGTAAACCACATCCCCAACAGCCAAACAACATCAACAACAGCATTAAAAGAACACAAACAAACAAACAAAAAAAGACAAAGATTGTCAGGTTTATTTAACTTTATGACAAAATAGGAAGATACTACCGATGTTACCGAGCAAGTCACCTTCTCCAGTGCCAAACTAGTAATAAAACAGGGAGAACCTAGAGAGATGAGAAGTGAAACTTGATTTAGTATGCCTGAACTGGCACTCGTCATTCCAATGATGGCAGCAGCCATTTTGATTGTCATGCCCTGTTCTTGCTAATGCTATTTTTTTAATTATGAGAATACATTTACCGTTGAATTGACCCAAATGAAAACAAGACCTTAATACAAAAATAATCATCAACAGAACACCAGCACAGCTCTTGCCACATTGAGGGTTCCATCTTTTGGCAGCCTTGTGTTTCGAAAACAAAAATAACCATTCCCCTCTCGTTCACTCGAGCCTCACAGGTCTAGAAAACATCTCTAATGATGAAACGAGAAGGTGAAAAGGAAAGGAGGAGAAGGGGGTGGCACTTGACCGGCATAATCACGGTGTCAGACTACAATTATTATCTTCCCACCTCTTTCAGTAAGACAGTGCCTCCCTTCTGTAGCTAGTGTCTTGAGAGGGGATTTATCTAATCTGTATTCAAGTCACATCACCCTCTTCACAAGTGATCTCCCTCCGTCAAGAGGCTCTAGTCCCTACAACTCAAAGACCACTAAACGTGACCAGCCCCTCCAAATCAGGGATATCTCAAATTTTCTCTCAAAGCGATTGATAGTGATAGGGGACGGGATATAATTCGACATGTTTTAAGAATCCTTTGAATAGACACCTCCAGTGTGTATCATTATCATCATGATTCGGTTACGTGCAAGATATATCTAGGACATCTGCAACATGGTACAAGGTAGATGTTTTAATAGCTATGGTTACAACATGCAACTTATTTTATCTACTTTACAAACCTTTATTATTGATTGTGTTTGAATAATAGTATCATGTTTTGAGGTACTTCACTTTATCGAATGATTCGTATACTATTTGCATGATTTGCATTAAAATACATGCCAAGGTTATGTATTGTATTGGATGTTATAACATGATCTGATATGTTCTTGAAATATTTCTCAGGATCGCTTTTCATTAAAACTTATTTTTCCATTTTGTCTACTTAAATGGGACAGAATGGTTTCAGATATGCTTGCACTTACACATTGACTACAATATGGGTCATACCCACTTCTTAATGGCTCCTACAAACAATTAACAAACCAAAATCGGCTTTTCACCGAATTCTTCAGAAAACATTTATATAATTGTTATTTGTTTGTCGCAAGATCTAAAGAAGAGCGGGTTTGATTTTGATGCGAGGGAGTATTAAAGCATGTTCCCCTCAATATAGTGGTAAACAATATCAAGAAAGTAATACAGAAAGAGAGACAGAGAGAGAGAGAGAGAGAGAGAGAAGAGCGGAGAAAGGGGAAGAACACGTCCCGCGTCCTTCCTAAATTAGTAGCCTTCACACGTTATTTTCCGAATAAGACTTGTAAGACACCCCCTTTTTGCTCCCTTCCCTCCACGCCATTGCCTGTGATGTATCCAATCACCGCATCTCACACGTGTTTCCTGATAAACGACCTTTTGTTTACCTGATTGTGTCCAGGCTGGGAAAATACGCTAATAACATGCATAAAAAGATCGAACGAGAGCCTTCTTTTGTTCGCCAACCTGTTTCGCTAATGACCCAATAGGATGCTAAAGTGATCCACCTCAATTGCAATTATCGGTCAGTGAGTCGATGAAACGTGTGCCACATCAACATGGGATTTGAACTGTAAGGTATAAAAGATGCAGCCTTGGGGGACTCACGCCAGTGTGAGGTGGATTATATTAACAGGGGTTACTGTGACCGATTTTCTTTTTCGAGTTGTAGATGACCAAAATGAAACACATATAATCTTCGTGTCAATACGCCGTATATCAAAGAAAACAAAATCCCGTAATAGGTTTGCACATTTAAAAAAAAAAATTTTCTTTCAAGAATGTCACACGGCAATACTAAGTAGTAGTAGTAGTTTCATTGAAATAAAAAACAATCGCGGCTCGAAAACCGAATTACAGGTTTTGCACAAGAGAAAAAGTGAACATCAAATTACAGGAAACAAAATAGGTAATAACATGTAATAATTTAAAGCAATGAGATCATGATGTCAAAGATTAAGTAAAGATTAAGTAGCAATTGCTACGGAAATGTTCACGAAATCTTCTCGAGGTTTTTCTTCCATTCGATATTGTTTTCTTCATATCCGGTCATAATCAATATCATATTCTACCATCCCATGGTTTTGCTTCATTGCTAACCATTATGGTCAAATACATTCCTTCTACTAAGAGTCGCTCCAATTAAACTGCCCTATTTCCCCCTTTTGTAATGGCATTTAGTTTGTTTCCTTCCATCCGGTCATCATCTATACTTCTTTCTTTTGTTTTTGTCCACCCTCTCCCCCTCCCCCTTCCTCGCTGTCAGTCTGATACTATTCCCTTGGGTTATATTGATTCGTCGTCACGATACAATCGTCATATTTCTGTGTCTTCGCATCCGTTCTCTTTACATCTCCCTCGGGAATGCCGTGAGCGCGAATTCATGTTTTATTGACTTTCTTTGTGAGGCGTCAATTGCGTCTTATTTATCTTCCGGGGCTGACTGGATTCATGCCAAAAATGTTTGAACATAAGTGAATTCCAGAATTTTAAGTTGCATACACCATTCGGGAAAAGAATTTTTTTTTTTTTTTTTTTTTGTGTGTGTGTTTCGCCATTTGTGACTTATATTTCAGTCAAGTTGGGCTAAGACGTAAAATATATATTATCGGATAATGGGTTTTTGTTTGGCACAAAAGATACATAGAAAAGACTTTATTTTATCTATCTAACAGTCTCCGTCTGTCAACCAATTTGTCTTTTTGCCCTTTTACCTCTTAAATTAACTTTCAATGCTATCCTTAACCTATACCTTGCAGTAGTTTTTTTCTTTCTTGGTAAATAGCATTATATTATTATACTCTTTGTTCTACGTGGTCAAGAGATGATGATCGGTTTAATTAATTTTTGCTTAATTAATAGTGACAAGAATATTTTATCTTTAAACAAAATGTAATTTATTTAATTAACGGGGGCGCCTTTCTAATTTAGTCTCCCATTTTTCACAATTAAATGACTAAGTATATTCTATATTTTGTTGATATTCAAGTTAAAAATATATATTTTTACTTATAATATACACTCTACTTGGCAACTTAAATAAAGCACGTGTAATCATTCTCCTTATTTGATATTTACCAATATGCGAACATCTATACTTGACTTGTATCCTATCCACTCTCACATAAATGCATTAAAGCTACATAATAACTTTCCAACTGATAGCTTGTTCTGACTGACGAAACGTCGTATAAAGAAACTGATTTCTGAAGAGGTCATTTGACATAACAGCTGGTCAATCACCTCGCCCAAATATACAATTGTCGTGTTGGAAACGACGTTCTGATTAGAGCGAGTCCCCGATTCTATATCAAATTTTCGTTTTAAGACTTTTCTTTTTATGACGTCTTTTTATACGACGTTCAATCTAAAATTAATTACTTATCATATAGCTATTCATTTATTGGTATAGCTTGCAGTCTGAACGCGGTGTGAATCTTCTACGGTCATGATATCAGTCAAATCTCTCATAGGAGACCCCCCCCCCCCCTTATTGATGTAGAGAAACCTAGAAGAAAGAAGTAAATAATGCGGTATTATCCTGCTCGCCTTCTGCCAAACATTTGCCCTAGAGTGGGATCGATGTTTTCCCGTTCGATTTTGTTTTTGTAGTCTGATCAGTATTCTCATATTCCATGAACACCTTCTTTTACTTGCTCCAACACTTCGTCTTATCCATTATAATGATAAGATACCTCTCCTCACCGACCAATACTAGAAATGTATATATTTTGTTGATGCATGGTGGCTTCTACAATGACAGGACAGAAAGGCGAAACGAAGAAAGCAAGAGAGAGAGAGAGAGAGAGAGAGAGAGAGAGAGAGAGAGAGAGAGTGGGAGTGAGAGAGAGATAGAGAGAGAGAGAGAGAGGGAGATAGAGAGGGAGAAAAGAGAAGAGAGAGAGAGAGAGGGGGGGGGGAGAGAAAGGGAGAACAAAAGAGAGAGAGAGAGAGAGAGACAGAGAAAGATAAGACGGGAAATGGGAGTTATGAGGACGAGTGATAGAAAGGTGAAGAAAAAGGAAACGAAAGAAAAGGAGTGTACTGTATACAACCAATCCCATTAGCGATAATGTTACGTTATCTAACACTGGCTTGAGCTTGTGCTTTGTCCATCTTCCGGTGAACTTCCAAGGTAGGATGACGAAGAACTTGATACCAGGAAGATTGAACAGGCATGCAGATGAGGGCTAGATTTACATTGCTTTAAAGGAAACTGCAAATGGCAACATGTTTCTAAACCTCTATTGGTAATATTCTTGCATCTTACTTCATATTTTGTCAGCCCATTTTTATATGAGATGTTTTCTGCTTATAATGAATATAATAATTGTATTATTTATAAAAAAATGATAATACAAATACACATAATACAATTTTGTGTAATCCAAGGGGCCCCATCAGCATCAATGCTGGTCTTTCTGAAGGCCTTGCAATTATTATTGTCGCAGCAATTGCCAGGTACTCATTTACACGTGGGTGGAGAGTGACAAATGTGGGTTAATGTATTGCCAAAAGACGTTAGTGCCTGGCTAGGATTCGATCCCTCAAACCTTAGATTGAGAGTCAAGTGAATGAAACACTAAACCGCGACACCTCCACTTTATTAATATTGATAGTCCAGTACATCGATATAATATAGTCTGTGAAGGTGTCATTGTAGACACTCCCTAGTATAGAAGGCTCGGAACAATATACGCCAAATTACTTTTAACTTGCAATTCGGAGGAATCTATCCCCCAATGCCTAACTCTCTTCTCATTGTTTAGTTTTACAGTTACTTGTCCTTTTGTTATGGGCTTTCCCAGGATAAACGTTTGCTTTCCAGGTTTTTTCCTTCTGTTTTTATATCATTTATTTGTTATTCTGTTATACTATTCGTGCATTGCTTAATATATTGCCAATAATAAGGAAATTGAACGATAATTTTAATCGAAACCATTTCTTCATCCGTTACTTCGACGAGCAGAAGTCAATGCATTTTTTCTATCAACATGATGAACGTGTGCAAAGTTAAGGTCATTCTTCTCTACTGATGTAATGCAACAGGATTCACATGCAGATCTGAAAACTGCTTTTAGAATATAAGACCAAAACATTCTCTCTCAATGTACAATAATTGGCATCCCACATAGATCGAAGATGCTTTTCCTTCCCGAAATGTACACCCATGTTTCTGTCTGTCTGTCTGTCTCTCTCTCTCCGTATCTCTTTCTCTCTCTCTCTCTTTCCCTTCTCTCTCTCTCTCTCTCTCTTTTCATATTCTCTTTTAACCTCGTCCCATCATGTACTTAAATGTTGTTACGTTCCGTTGGGACGACCAACTTTGGGAGAAAATATAGAATACAATCATGACATTTAGACCCTTAATAATTAAAATGTTAGCTATTTAAAAGGCTAAGTAGTTGGAATGACATCTGGGGGGTGTTTCACAAATATCCTAAGTCGAACTTAACTCTAAGTTGGACTTAAAAATTATGGAGAGCCACTTGAAGCCTTAAAATAAAATATATTCAAAAGCGAACATTGAAGTATTTTAGGCTTTTTATAAATTCCACATCAAGAACATGAAATCTCCTCGATAATATAATATATGAATGATTTGAATCAACATCTTATGCCTTTTAAAACAACTTTAACAAAATATTTGCATAGATGCTAACAGCTTTCCATAATTGTTAAGTCCAACTTAGAGATAAGTTCAACATAGGTTCTTTGTGAAACACCCCCTGGAGGTGTTTTGATGTAGTGAATTCTTTACTTGCCTCTCAATCCAAGGGTTGATAGTTCGAATTCCAGCCCTGTCGCTCATCCACATTTTACACTCTCCATCCAGGAGTTAAAAGGTATCTGGTAATTGATTGGGTAATTACAAGGCCGTCAGGAGGAACAGCTAATGCCGATGGGCCTTCCCTGGGTGAATCAAAAATTATTATGATATTAATGTTATTATACAGTGCTTTGAACAAATTCATCTAATACTCTATTCACATCTCAAGGAGATATTCCTAAATCCATCCATCTCCTTTTTTTCAATTGACCTTGATGAGTTCATGAGTTGTGGTGTCATGCGTGCGAATGTCTGTTTGGTTCGTAACAATGATGAGGTAACCTGCAAGAACATACTCTAATTTGACATTCTAATACAATTCTTAGAGCCTTGAGCAGAGCCTAGCTCTGTCAGTCTTCTGGCTGTATCCGGAGCAGATGAAGTTACATAGCCCATGCAGTATGACGTCATCATAGTCTCACTGTCCAGACTCTGCAACGCCTAAGGGCTTGCGCTGCAATATAATGATGGGATGGGCTTACACATAAAGTGTATCACATATCTAGATATCCGACATTTGTATTCAGGATTGGGAATGGCTTACACATATCTAGATATCCGACATTTGTATTCAGGTACGGCAGACCTAGAACGTCATCCTTGACAACAGCACGTCACCAGTGTTGTGTGTTAATATGCATAACCTGCATCAGTCTATGCAGAATATCATTATTAGCATGCTCATTTCACTGAAACTCAATTCTCATAAGTTTTAATGTACTTTGTCACCTAAATATCATCTTGAAAACAGCATGGCATCAAGATTGTACAATTAGCTTGCGTCGTCGGATACTTCGTTGACTTTCTCTCAAATATTTATCGAATTCTGCATCCCATTCCTTTAATTCACTTTCGAGTGGAGTGCATTTGGTGGTCAATGAATCGTGTAAGGGTCAAGGCGATCCAATCGTGGCGCTAGAGGTCATCTTGTCATGTTGATCTGGTCATCTCCTTACCGGGCGAAGTACACTCTGCTAGTAAACATTATGCGTGTTAACACTTTAGTTGCTTTCTTCGCATCTGTGCACGGCCGCCCATTTGCCACAAGTGCAATTTTGCATAAAAACGATAGGCACCAGTATTGCTTTGTTCAATACAATGGCTTTGCATATTACTAAAACAATACCGGTCTTGGTTAGCTCCGTGAAAACCCTTTTAACACTGGTAAAGATTAATCTTGCACTATGGAAAGAGTTAAATAATGTTGAAATATTATGGAATATCCTTCCTATTCCATTATAAACGCAGTGCGGCATGTAAAGAGTTAAACAAGGCAATGTTGTACTAATAAGTAGTGTTTCCTTTAATTATTTATATTAAATTTGTATAAACACCGACTATCTGCAGCAAAAAATATCGTTATATTCGGTGATAGCCATTGCATTTAAACTGAATATTACACAATGTTAAGGTCCAATGGACATTATGGTAGGGGGGGGGGGGGGGACAACACACTTTCCCTCTTTCTCACTCTATTTATCTGTCTCTGTCTTTCTCTTAACTTTTCTTGCCCTCCCTTCCTGTCTTTCTTTGTTTTTTTTTCTCTCCATAGGCTATATCTTTCTATCCCCTCTCAGCGTCTACTCCTTCCCCCCTCTCTCTCTCCTTCACTGCGTCTTCTCCCCTCTCTTCTACTTTAGCGATTAATATTTTATGTTCGCACTATCTTTCCCTCTTTACTTTGTCCTTAATAAGTCCTGATGAATTTGTTTTGGTGTTCGTGCTGTAGTAATTAGGCCAAGTAATCATGCTTGATCTTTTACTTATCATCAGCATCAATCCATATGTTCCCCTAGATCCCTACATTCATATGCCATCGAAAACCAATCATAATTTTGTCACTGTTAATCTCTTAAATTTAGGTTTTTCTAATGTATATTTTTAATTTTTTTTTCATTTACTCCCAGAAGAGGACATCGCATCAGAAAGCGTGGGATTTCATTTTGGCATCAGCTAATATCTTCAAAGTTATTAATAAATTCTAAAGAAGCGAAGATCATCTTGTGTGGGTCGAGCTTGAAATAAATTGTTTTGTGTCTTTTCTCCCGTGACATAATTATAATAAAATAGGGAGAGATGGACTGATTTTGTTGCTTGATCTTTCTGAGTAAGGTTTTGCGACAGACCACAATATAAACATGATAAAGGAGATAACTATGGACAGGATTCTTCCTGTGGCTTTAATTTTTGTCTCTAGATACCACAAATCTATGAAGTCTATATTTCTTAAAAAAAGAATTTGCTTTACCTTTCCTCGAGATTGGCAACGCAGTTGAGCTTTACTCTCTACGCCCTGGTTTGCATTGCGGGGGGGGGGGGGGGTGACCAAACACACTTATTTTGAGGGGGATTTGAATCTTTTAAATCGAACACAGAGCAACATTCCATTTCGAGCGACAAGCAATTAAAGCGAGAGTAAATTTTTTCTTTGACATCTCGTCACTATTGGCAGTTTCAATTTTGTTCTGGTTATCGTAAATCTGTTAGGAGGGAAAATTGTCCCCCCCTTCTTTTTGCATCCCTCCATCAGATACGATAACCGGCCTACACTTTGAGAAAAGTTTATACAATGTTTTAATTGTTACTGCCGTTATACATGCATATGTCATGGACAAAGATGAGTCATTCTAGAGGCTATTTAACAAGTATTTGGGCGGATGGTTAGCTGGTTACATCAAATAATTTATAATTTGTCACTATTAGGATGAGAACAAAAGTGAAGGAAAGAAAACTAGAGAAATAAGGGAGAAAGGCAGAAGAAGGATAAAGATAATATGAAAATCTAAGTCCTACTGGACAATGAACCAAAGAAACAAAGGGACTACATGTAAATGAGAAGTACGCAATTAGTAAAACAAACAAACAAACTAAATCCGGTCAAAGGAGTTTTAATGAGATATCAGGGTTTAATTAAGAGGCATGCAGACAGTAGTGAAAAAAGTTATTATGGCGTTCATTCGTGCTGAAACTAATCTGGTGATGATATACGTTAGGGACCAACACCCCATTTCTCTCTTCTCCTTTTGGTATCTCTTCCAGCAAGGCCACTTGATCAAAGAGGGCCGTCTATAATTAATGCATGTTGTCCTCACGGCTAGATATCCTAGTCATTATGCTTGGTATATTGCTTTCCTCCGGGCAGTTTTAGTTTGTCCTGCGTGCGCGCCTCGAGGACAGTGCGAGAAAGATTACATTAAATGTTAATGTCAAAACAAAATCACTCACCAACAAAACAATAACACAAATCAAAACACATAACAAAAATAGAATATTACAATAAATGTATTATTATGATAGATATGACAAATAATAACTCGAGAAATCATAGTTTACTCGGTTTATTATCTGACTACGTTATTCCTCTCGTACTGGGATATACAAATAAACAAGAAAAATAAAGAAATGAATTACAAAATCTATTGACTATATAATACATCACAAAATGTCTTTTTGGTTAATGCTCGTTGTAGTGTTCGTCTGTGCACTTGCGGTCGGGGAAGCATATCCAACATGAAGAAGTAAATATTCATTGCTCCTCAAAACTTATATTTTCCGAAGATGTTTATCAAGAGCTTTGACGTGTATGCAACTTTAAGATAAGACTTTTTAGAAACCATGGAAATGTTATCTGTAAACTAGCCAAAAAATATCATAACAATTTTTTTAATTTCAAAGAAATATCTTCCTCACAATATAATTCAGGGCATAAGTCGTTACATATCTACTAATTCATGAAGGTTATAGAGCAAACCAACCTACCTTTTAACAAGCGTTGTATTTTCAAGATGTGTAGCATTTTCTGTCATAATTCGACTGACGTCCATTTGTTTAGAATGTTGATATCATGCTGTTCGATTTTTTTAATATTCTTTGGAAGACGAAACGTTGAAGGGCAAAGTTCTATTTGCCGTGGACTTTCGTTCTGCAATTACAATCTATAATTCCCCTAGGGTATACCACAGTTGACCTGCAAGTCATTTATACATGCAATTTCACTCTGTCATTGCACAAATTGAGCATCAATTATCATGAAATTTGCTCCTATTTACACTCTAATGACATGGGAGAATTAGAGCAGATCATTTGTAATAAAAATGCAATTTCTTATTTTGTAATTCAAGCAATTACTGCACAGCTACATGTAAAATAAAACATGCTGTAGGGGCAGGGGCGGATCGTGCGTCATCAGAAGAGAGAAAGTGAGATGATTTTTCTTTTCTGTTCGTATGATGTCTTTTTAAATGTGTGTTAGTTTGCTTGCTGCTCCTTTTTGTTTTGTCTGTTTTGTTTTGCTAAAACGTTAATGCCCTCCCATTATCACTCAGCGCGTGTGCATGTTGGGTGTGTGTGTGTGTTTGAAGAGGGGCGTTACAGAGAAAAAGAAGAATAATGCCTCTGTTATATTACCTCTGCATATCATATTTATTTCTTCTATCCAAATAATTTTTTTGTTTAAACCTGGCCCTGGTGACCACACCCATTCTCGGTGAAAATGATGTAGTTTAGCATGTTATCCATGAGGGCATATTGATTTTGGGAGTTATTGTTTAGCTGCATTGTCAGTGTGGAAAAACGATTTGAGGAAATCTTGCCATACTTATATTACTTGTATGTACAGTTTTTCTTCTTAATAGCACAGACACCTTAAGGTATTAATCAAGTTTGCCAGGGTATCTCTTGTAATGTACATAAAGATGCCCATTGTGTCATTTTGAGCGAGACCCATTCAATAAATATATCAATAATAATAGTATTGACATTAATGATACTAATAAGTAATACTAATGACAAAACAAGTTGGTTCTTTTATAGCGCTCATGTCTGTCTGACTTGACACTCCTGGCGCTCCACAATGCTTACCCTGGCATGACTGACCCTAGCGTGGCTGCCATTATCGCGCTATAGCTCTCCAAGGAATTAGTTCCTGCCAGACACCCATCCATTCACCTCACCTAGGCCAAGTGCGGAAATATAGATTAATGTCTTCCCAAAGTACTTAGCGCCGCAGCGAGACTCGAACCGCGAACCTTGCGATTCACAGTCCGGTTGCGTATCCATGAGACCACGACGCCACCTTACAGAGTTGAAGTAATATTCCCTTGAATTTTTGAAGCACTATTTCAAATAGTTAGCGTACTAAATATCTTCTTTTTTTTGGGGGGGGGGGGTAAGCAGATCGGTTAATGCTGGTAGAATGGAAGCACTTAGGCATGGTTGCACTTTTAATATCGGTAACAATTCTGTAGATGGTGATCATTAGCTAATCGATGTATAACCTACGGCGGTGAGAAGTGTACCTACTTTCATATTCCCGCAGTAGATTCAAATCATTCATGTGTGTACGCGTCAGCTGTATCATATCTTTGACAAACAAGCGAGGGTTCAGTGACACAAAGACGTAACTCCATAATTTACCAAAATGTTTAGAAAATGTTGGATTTCCAGGAAACACAAACAATTATTGAACTCCACCCAACACCTATTGAAGTCAATGGCTAGTGAAACATAGACTTAACTCCTTAAGGTCCAAGTGCTCAGTGACAACCACTTTTGCTATAAATAGCCAAAATTAAGTTGCGTCTTTGTGTTACTGATCCCTCGCAAGAAAGAAATGGAGAGGGGAAAGGGAGGGGAGGGTGGGAGGGAGGGAGAGAAAGGGAGGGAGAGAAGGGGAGAGAGAGCGAGAGAGAGAGAGAGAGAGAGAGAAAGACTGATGTTATGTACTTTCTTACTGCAGTTTTTATGTTGTTTCATTTCTGTTTCTACTTTATATAAGAAGAAAACCCAAAGTATATTATATCAGAATCACCTTTATCCACCTTCACTTTAAACTAAATTGGACCTCAACACTCTAAGGACCAACACCTGACCGAAATTCTAAGTAGGTTAATAACTCCCTGCGAGCGACCGCTCCTGGGCAAGACCCGGAAACTGTTATCATCTAAGTAAATTATTCATGGCTATCTTCACGCCCAATTGTTACTATTTTCCCCCCTACAGTGAGGTAATCGATCTTACTGTCGAGACAATGTGATTAGATTGGTGACTCACAATTGCAAATGGATTAATCGACTTCGCAGTCATCAATTAAATATTAGTAGAAAAAGATCAATTATGGATAAGAGGAAAATATGAATTTGTGGTTTTCATAAGACCGCTCATTGGTTTTATGCTGTATAGATATGATGATATTTGCTTGTTTGGTTCCTGAGTAACCAAGTCTGATTCGCGCGTAATGTTGCAATTAGTGTAACCCGGATGTGAACTTATCATCTTCATCGAAAAAAGGTACTAAATGCCAGGTTTATGACGCATATAACACCTAACCATTTAGCGATAAAACGCTTTCTAAATTATATAAGCATCTTATTAGCCCCCCCCCCCCCCCCACAAAACAAAAGAAATAGGTCGAGAAAAAAAGTTTCACCGTTTATTTCTAATCATTCTTTGGTTTAGATTACATTGGATGATTCGGAGGCATTTCTTAACTTCAGTATTTGATATTTTAAAATATATTTTGACGTACTGGTCAAACATTAGACTGTTTACTTTAATCGTGTATACATATGACCATGAACTCCTGCGAAGGCTGTTAGCCAAGAAAATGTGAAACAGAAGAAGAACTGGTGTTTTATCTGAATTATCTCGCACTTTGCCTCAAGCTAATGTACTGCATCATTTCATGTAACAGACCCAAACCAGCCGAGTAGAGTGTCAGTATTAGTATCACCACTTTCTCACCAAATATTTCCGTGCGGCGGAATGAAGTGTTACTGCCTTGGGTATGATTTCACGAAGAAACGCGAATTAGTCGCTATAAAGTTACGTCGACTGCCCTCCAAACGCGTTGACTGACAACTAAATTGAGAAAATAGCCACATGCCGAAGGTTGCATGTCTAACATTACAACATGGCTTACATAGCCAGCCCATGATATGTCAAATTTAGATGTGCGACCATTTACCCAGGCCCCCACCCCCTACCCCGATCCGAAGAAGCCAGCTTCCGTTAAACAAACGACCGTGAATACAGGCGAAAAAAGCAATCAAATAGTCTTATTCATTGAGTCAATGCACTAATCTTGTCACATAGCTCTCTTATATTAGCTGTTTTTTGATGTGAAGCTGACTATTCTACATATTTAATGAACGCATGATTATTATAGAAGAATTCTTTAAGAGAATCGTATCCAATAAGCAAGCACTAAAGACGTTTAATTTACCCAGAAATACATCAATTATAACGAAAAATATTGCCTGAGACAACCAAAACCGTGATGTACAAATTATATATGATCGTATGAAGAAAATTTTAAAGATTAATCAAAAAGTGACTTCACATCTAATGAAGACAGAAATTAACGAGTTATCATTAGAATATTTCCTTTCTCCATCCCAAAATGCGAAAATCATGGCAGTTTGGTCAACATTTTGAGCCTTTGTAAAATTGCACCTTGCAAGAGTACTCCCCAGGGAGTAGAACATGTGAGTACATTGTGTGCGGGCAAGCCTGAATCCGATAACGCGAATAATATATCTGTAAAATGCTTAGAGAAGTCGTCGATGCTATACAAACCATGATCATCATCCCCATCTTCTTCATCCTCATCATTGTTATTATTTTTGTTATTGTCTATTGTTATTATTATTGTTCTTCTTCTGATTATTGTTATTATTATTGTCATTATTATTAATATTATTATCATTATTATTAATATCATTATCATTATTATTAACTCATAGCCTGCCATAAGGCTGCATGCACGCTATCGTTATAGTGCTTTGTACATGCGAGAGAGCTATCGCTTGAGTGCCACGTGCGTGTAATGCAGCATTCGTAATAGCAGTTGTTGTTCATGCTCATTGGACTGTGCTGTGTATTTTGCACTCGCTATTCATAGAACCATCGTGTTAATCAGATTATCTCCAAAACAACCTGGCCCGGGGAGATTTGGGGCTTGGCACAATGGGGATTAGTCCTGTGGCATGATAAGAGTTAATATTATTAACATTATTGGTATTATTACAATTGTTATTACCATTGTCATTGATGATGTTATCATTAATACTATATTTTTTCAAATACCTTTATCATAATATTATTGTTTCTTCCTTGTTTTATATCTAATGAAGATCATGTCCGCTCCATAATGTCTGCGTATGACCAAACCAGTCTCTCTTATCTAAAATTAAAACGAAGTAGATAAACAAACAAAAAACGCTCCGAATTAGAAAAGAAAGAGGAACATAGAAAGGAAAACCTCAATTTTCTTCCCGACGGAAAACGAAATCGTTTGATCAGAAAAATGTATGGTTTGATGAAAGTAACCACAGGCTTCCAAGAATTGTAGTCATCAACGTGATTACTTTGTCATCCGAGATACTGTAATACAGAAGGCATGCAATCGACTAGTACCTCCAATGTATACCAAAGTCTTATCCCTCAATTACGTTAATAAAGATTAAATAACTTCTGGCATTATCGGCTCTCGCTAGTTGCGAATAACATGGATCAATGCATGGGGGGGGGGGGGGGGGGGGAGATGCGGAGGGAGAGGGTGGAAAGGGTAGTAATACTAGTAATAATAGAAGTAGTATTATTATTATCACAATTATAATGATATATCCTGCATCAAAAATGTAATGTTTTTTAATTGATTGAGAGATCTTCACGGGACCAGAAATATTTCAACCTTTTTAAGGTTGCTCTGAAAAAGAACTATATGGGAGTACAACTTGGGATACTGTTTTGGAGTGGAAATTTGTTTCAATAATTTTGTTAGACATTTTGCATTTTATTACAATTTTAAAATTTAAATTTCTTAAATTTTAACACAAAAATGTAATTTCTTTGATTTATCAAATTACATTTGTTGGCATCAACATAATGAATCAAATTAAAATAATCTTGTATCATCACCTTGAAACGAATTTACTTTATCATTGATGGATATCAAAAGTAACAAAGTCCTAATATTAATCCTTGTGTGACACCATATTTGATCAAACTATATTCAGTTTATTGCTAACGATTTCCTAAATAACTTTCAAACCACATCAGGGGTAACCCCAGAATACCATAATAACACAGTTTAGATAATAGGCAATTATATACATTTTTCTAATAATTTAGAAAGATATGGCAACATTTGTCAATAAATGAGAATCATCCTCTTGATAGGCAGGAACAAACTTTGCAATTTGACACATAAATAACAATCTGATAAATCTGATAAATAATTTATCAATTAGAATTGTATTCAGAGTGTCAAATATGTATACACTTCTTGTATGCAATGACTTACATACTGATATAGCTTCATGTTCTGTTATATGGTGAAGGAATAATCTATCTGAAACATAATTAGTCAATTATTTATTAAAATTATTTCCTGAATCCGTTTGAGGCACTGAAGCCTGTTAAGAAAAAATAGATATATGTATTAATTTCTCCACAGGTTTCTAAATATATATTTGATGTTAAGTATTTGTGTCGGTTGATACTTTTTTAATATTTGTTTTACTAACTTCAAATATTTTTTTATTTCGTTTTTGGGGTAATATATTCATTTCTCTGAATAGCTTGCTTTAATATTTGCAATGAGATGCTCTTGTATAGCTACATTACAATTAAAAACTGTAATAATAAAGGTTTGTAAGGATTAAAATCAATTGGTCCCTCCTGATTATTACTTTTATGTCGAGGTAAAAAGTTCACCTGATATATAGCGAAGGGAGAAAGATAGAAGCCTGATATATTGGAATCAACAGACCAAACTCTATGGTTTATAAAAATAGCCGTAATAGATTAAAAACCCTCTCCGTGATTCGTTTATTTTAGCTCAGGTTTGTTTACCTCTCCTGGGTATGCTGGCAAATACTTCGGCAAAACTCAAGTCGTCCATGCTTCCTGGTCGTAAGTTTATCCCTCTAGAGTTCAGGCCAACGTCCTTTCTTGATATTTGCTTGATTTCCAAGAGCCTTTTAACTAAACGGACAACAAACAGACACATAACAACCATCATGGCTAATAAGACAATCTTGGTATGTTTCGGTATGGTGTATTGAATACATTTGGTTTCGTAACTTTTTGCTACAAATGTGCCTCCAGATGTTACACTGTATGTTGCTTAGTTTTAATATTCATCGTCAAAATATTATCATTTCCGTCATTTTACATGCATCAGTTAACGCATTTTCTTACAATGCAATTAATTTTGTCTGTTCTATGTGACAACAAGTTGCCTTTGCATCATGTTTCTAATTCATGATGGATTACACCCAAAAGTATCCTTGGAAATCTGGGGGAACGTGGAGTAAATGAAAATGGAAGATTATAAACCAAACAAATTATCAGATGATATCACAAACACGATTAAAGATAAACTTGAGTTCTGGTAAAAAAGAAAGAAAATGAATTTTCACAGGATCAAACGAAAGTTTGAAGTTCAAGATTACAAATAAATGTCATTGGTCAAACAACTTTTGTAGGAAATAAATACATGCTGAGTAATGAGCATAGAAAAGATAAAGAAATCAAGGTAAGTAGGCCTGACACCATTTGTGTAGTCCCATATACATCTTTCTGTGTACAGTGCTCGTTACTTTACCAAGACTGGGCCAAATTTATCATGATTTTGATGACTCTAGAACCTTGCAGTTTACACCAATACTTACATGCTACATGATCAACTTTTTCTGATCCATTCCACACCTTTTCTTTCACAATGCAATCGCATGACCAGAACTCAAACTTTATCTTTAAAGGAAAATCTAACCTTAAAAGACAGCTACTCTAAATGAAAGCAGACAAATCATGGAATCAGATTGGCAAAAGTCAAATCGAAATCGGACAAACAATTCGAATGTTATGATCTTGTTAAATGTGTAATCACTGTCCACACGGGCACTTCAAACTGGTTGAACTGGTCTTATGTCACTGTGACGTGTGTCGGAGAAGTTTCAATTTGTTCCAACGCACAAAATGACTAAAGTATCATTAAATTATGGGTTATTCATTGTGGTCTTTTATTTTAGAGATCCTATAATGATGTAGTATCCATCGTATATTCTAAGTAGTTCTCCAAGGGCGAAGGCATTTAGGATGAAAAAAGACATTAATGATTTCTATTTGTATACACGACCAACGGGAGAAGGGTCCGAGGCTACGTCACAGTTCACTGAGCAAAAATGAACAATAAAATAGAAATGCAAAATGAAAATGAAATGGCTTCTGCTTGTTTTTCTAGCTAGAGCGCTTGTCTGAACTAAATAGATTTAAGGAGCTGTATTCTTAGCAGTAAGCCCATGTGATACCCTATAATCTCTTCTGCTTCAGGAGATTAAGAATAATATCGGCCAATATTTTTGTTGTTGCAGTGTATATTTGTATTTTATCAGTATGTACATAACCGTTTTCCCTCTCTTTTGATCTGCCCCCCCCCTTCACCCCCAATCTCTTTCTCCCCCCCTCTCTCTCTCTCTCTCTCTCTCTCTCTCTCTCCTGTTCACAAACTGTATGTTTACGTATATATGCAGAAGCACTTGGTGTGTCATCAGTAACTCTACTGTTTTGTTATTCTTTAATATATGATATATGTTTTCTTGTGTTCACTTTGTATTTTTATTGTATATGCACGGCCTCATTGTAAAACAGCTTAACAGCTGAACTGGGCTTTTAGTACCGTGATTGAATAAATAAATCAAATCAAATCAAATCTCTCTGAATCTTTTCATCTTTTTCTTTTTTAACGCAAATTTGTAAATTGTAATTCTTATATAAGATTAGTCGTAGAAAGTATACATGTACACGCTCTTCATAATAATGTAGATTAAAGTGTGATATCTCTTGAAATGTAAATTTGTCTTTTCCAACAAAGTACTCAGTAATATTCGCTAAGCTTGTACCAAGTTTATTCAATATGTTTCGGCTGTATTGCCGCATCCCAAGTAATATTCTTAAGTTGTAGGGCTTTGAAAAAGTTTTCAGATAAATAGTCCAAAGAATATGATCGTAGCATCGGACATGAGAAACGAAAGTAAGTGTTTTTATTTTGTAATAGATTTGTTACGTTTTAGATATAAAAGTTGACTATTTGTTCTCAATTTTATTTATTCCAATGCCAATCTATATGCTGATCAAAATGATATAACCAAATTATGATACGAGCAAATGAAAAGAAAATCAGAAGACACAAAAAATGGTTGTTTACCTAATTCAATTATTATTTTAGTAATTATATTTGCACTTGTAATTATATTCTAGAATAAATTTGTCAACACCATGCACTATTAAAAGCACGTAGAGTTTCGATGAGTATAGAACGCTGCATACTTATTATTATCATTATCATTAATTAAATAGTAATAACGAGGAGTGTTGATGTAAGTTGTGAAGGAAAAACAACATTAGAAATAATATTATCATAAAAAAGCTCTTTCTTTAAACATGGTAGCATTGTTAAACCATGACAAGTAGTCGAGACAAATAATATATATATTTACATATACTCTTTTCACAGTTTATTACTTTGAAAGGTTTGTTATGCATCTCATTAAATTTAGATGAAATCTTAATCATAAAAGTGCTTAGTATAATATTTCGTTACCTGTAAACATTTTGTAAGAGATCTAAAAACAACACACTCACGAAAAAGGTCGTCTAAACCTTGAAAGGCAGCTTCAAGATCACCTGTCTCCTTTGTTCTTGTTCTTGTTCTTGTGCTTTTTTCTCTTTTTATTCTTTCCCCATTCTTTTTCTTCTTCCTCTTCTTTTACTTTATCTTCTTTTTCTTCTTTCCTTCTCCTTCTTCTTCATCTTTGTTTTCATTTTCTTTTTCTCTTTCCTTTTCCCCTCCTTTCTTCTTCTTCTTCTTCTTCTTCTTCTTCTTCTTCGTCTTCTTCTTCTTCTTCTCCTTTTTTCTCTTTTATTTATCTTTCCTTTCCCCTGCTTCTTCTTTTTCTTTCTTCCTTCTCCATCTTATTTTTCTTGTTCTTCTTCTTTTTAATTATCATTATAATTATCATCATTTTCATCTGTAATATTTGTTGTTATTATCATTATTATCATTATTATTATTATTATTATTATCACTGTTGTTGTTAATATTTTAATTATTACTATTATCATGACGTTTAGTAGTCTGTAATAAAAGAATATGTTATTCATGTTTTCCAAGCGCAAACAATTTTTTTTTTTTATTAAGAGCGTGACCAATACAAAATACCCTAGATGTTCAAGATGTCATGTGTGGAATTGTGATTATCATTCAAGATTCAACATAAACGAATCTAAACCCCTTCTATTCCCTTTTCTAATAATCGCTTCCATCCTACTTGATCTATTGTGTCCTTCAGCTCACACCTACAATCCTCTCAATTTCACGACGCAAGCCGCTTTCCAATCCCTTGCTAATTCCTTAAATCAACGCCGAGATCAGAAACCGTCTTTGTGATATGACGCCCTCTTCGACTAGTTTATTCGCATGTTGGCTGCGTGTTTGTTGTTTGTGTGTTGGTGAGTGCGTAAGACATTAATTTGATCGACATGCATCCGTCTCTCTTATTCCCATCGGAGTGCGCCGAGTGTGCGCAACTGACGCAACTCGTCTGTCTTCATTCGAGTCGAAGGCTTTCCTCAGTTATGCGCCACTTGGGTGTCTAACCCCGATATTGAATCGTCGCTCGCTTGCTCACAAGCGGCCCACTCGCCACATCCATTTTTCCTCGACCGGATACTTTGGAATTAATCGCTTTGCGGAGGACGATGCAATTTGTCTTACTTGTTTTTTGTAAAGTTCTGTACAAATGCCATATCGTATTCACGGTACACTGATAAACAGCACTTGAGGATCCCCTTGGTATTTCATTAGCTTTCGAGGAGATAACTTTCTGCCATAAATTGACTTGTTTCCAATAAAATAACTTGCAGCCAAGGAGAACGAGGCTGTTCATCGTCATCTGAATGAGCGGGTGATTTCGACGATAGAGAATCGCGGAATATTGTGCAGTGTTTTGGAACATGTGAGGCCCACGGCTACCTTTATATATCTTTCTTCGAAATGTCGATGAACAGTTAGCTTGTGGCTTATTTATCTGGGAATTACTGGAGACAGAGGGCGAAAAACAACGAACGAGACAAGGCGAAGGTTTCAAACAACAAATGAGAGGTTGGCTGGGACAAAGACTGAAAGTTTTTTCGCATCAAAAAGAAGAAAGTTTTGAGGAACAGTGATAGCAAAAATTGATCCCATCTTGACCAAAGTTATATGATTAGTAATCTTGACGTCAACTGTTCGCCGCTTGATTCTAGCTTCAACGAATATTGTTTTCTCAACTCTCTTTTCTGCCACTACGTCTGTCTCACACTTCATGCACCAACAACCCCGCTTTAAAACGTATCCAGTATTCATAAGAATGTACCCTTATAGGGTGATGAATATTATGTGAACGCCTTGGTCAGGGATTACCTGCCAGTATATTCATAGTTTACACGCCTCCGGAATCACGTTTCCTTTTTAGCTCTGAAAATGTGCGTCATTGCTAGAGGGTAATGTATTCGATTTTGAAATAGCACAAACATATCCATCACCTACGGTCTACCCTGTATGTGGATAAAGACACACTAAATTTAAATGCAAATAAGTGTGGTTGACGATGAACAAGAAATGTCTACGTTCGATTGATTTTTAATAGGATTGCGACGAAAATAACCCACCTCATCAACCGTGAAAATCGCATAGCACTGGGTCGATAGAACTTAAGAGGTTAATATCTATTCTAGATTGCATTTCAACTTTGGATTTGTGAGTCAATGTGCAGCGTCTTTGAATGATTTGAGTATATGTTCTAACCATGGATTAGCACATGCATGATTCTACATACACTTTACTAATAATTTTGAAGTTCATTCGACCGTGGAATTTTGAATCCGTTTTTCTTGCGCTCCCAAAATCGAACCATGTCGGATTCGGAGGAGCACTACCGTTTAGTGGTCATGGGATCTGGAAAGGTAGGTAAAACCGCAATAATTCAACAATTCATCAATAATAAATTCGAGGAGAAGTATAAAGAAACCGTGGAAGATCTACATTGTCGAGAATATCATATTAACGGACATAGTATTAAAGTAGATATTCTAGACACTTCTGGGACATTGCAATTCCCAGCTATGAGGAGATTGTCCATATCAACAGCGCACGCTTTTGTTTTGGTCTATTCTATTGACGATTCTGCGTCGTTTGATAACGTTAAACAAATATACAACCAGATCCAGGAACAGAGAACAAACTTCGGTGATATACCTATCGTGGTCGTAGGAAATAAAACCGATCTCGAGCTCCAACGTCGGGTGGACATCGACGACGCCCGCGTGACTCTAGCGCAAAATAACTGGAACTGCGCGCACCTTGAAGCGTCGGCAAAGGAGAATTCTCTAATACTGGACATATTTCAGAAGCTTCTACAGATGGCGAAGATTCCCATTGCTAGGGAGTTGAGCCCCGTGTTGAAACGGAGAATGAGTGAGTACGGTTACAAGTCAAGGCAGCGGGGAGAGAGGAGAAGTTTCAGGGAAAGCGACAAGGATTTGTCAAGAAGTCGGAGCTTGATTCGGAGATCAGCGAGACCTAAAATGAAAGCAACGGACCCTAACAAAAATGACTGTGTTATCTGCTAGCTGTGCGGTCATAAAGAGAAAAGTCGGATTGTATCTATATTTGTATTGATTATGCGCTGTGTCCTGGACTGTGAATGTATAAGATGGATGGGTGTGTGATCTGACGAGTGGTATGTTAGGCTTCATCGAGTGTTGCATTTTTCCATGACTGCAAAGATGAGCTCTGCCTCATTTTGATTGTGAAAATCTTGTTGTTTTTAATGTGTAAGGAAAATGCATTTTCAGTTCTTCCACCATTTGCTGCAAGATGAGGAATGGAAGCTAATGATAATGATTATTCACTTTAGAACTTCTGTGTATAATGCATCTCATAATAATAATAATAATTATAATAATCAATATAATGATGTTAATAGTTATTTATTTTTTACCGAGGGTAGCCTCATCAGTAGTATTACTGTTCTCCCTGAGGACCCTGCAATCATATCATTAACTTAATAACTTCATTTGGAATGACAGAAGAAGTCTACTATAAAGCAGACAACACGTGATATAATGGTAATGGAACATTTGGCACAGGCTAGTTAATGACCTATTATTTAGAAATTTTCGAAGAAAACTAGCCTCATTATCCTCTCACCTTTCTCCAGTGTCCGTCTGGTCAATTTTTCAGGTAATTATCATCGGGAATTATATGGGGGTTTAGGCATTGGGTTGAAGGGCGAACGAGATGTGAAACCCCACAATGTGCGAGAAGCGTAGTAATGATATCAATTAAACTTGCATACTCACTGGACCCCTGCCTATAATGAGAGAAAACTAGAGAGACAAGACGAATTTACCATAACTGCAATTGATTTAAGCCTTCAGGGATTTCTCACTGTGGGGACTGGGAACCATGGCAAAAATGCCACACGGGGGGGAGTATATTAACCGATGCGGTATATAAAAAGGATTACAACCCTTTTTATACTGCTTTAAACTTTAAACCTTACAATTAAAAAATAAATGAATAAATCTGTTAAGAATGAAAGTAGTTTCACCCGAAGATGATTTCTGTCTACAGGGCTGAGTAGGTTAAACCACCCCCATGCGGATTTAAGGAAGCGTGCGCTGCGCAAGAAGCATCGTTAAGAATCCGTGCAAATTAAATTAGTTCCTTCTCTGCACGGATAAGGTGTACAAGCCATGAAGGGGTAAATACACTCTTGGCTCGAGATATGATGTTCATGCCTCCGGCGTTTGTTCTGATTTCGATGAGAAACAACCATGGTAGCCAAATTGTGTTTTGTATTTCCACACGGATCTATGATATGTCGATTTTGTAGCATCTGTTGTTGCCGTTATGATAAATGTAAAGAACGAAATACATGCTGTATGTGTATTTTACCATTAGCATATGGATATGCCCGCGGGACTCGCTAAAACATGTATGGTTTACTTACCAAAGGAAAGCTTAATGTTTGTATAATTATTAACAAACGCTGCTTCGTATACTTTGGGGTAGAGTCGTAGAAGCGTTTTTTTAATTTTTTTTATCTTGATAAGAATATTGACTAAGGTATGGAATTTAATATCAAATCAATCGTTGCTTAAAGTAAACTGAATGTTTGTTCAAGGCAAACGATACGATGTTGTAAAGATTTGAAATAGAAACGTTATTATGCCTTGCACCTGTTATGTTTGCTCAAGTATCTTATTTCATTTTCTATTGTCTGAAACTTTGGAAATGTGATTAATTCATGAGGCAATGGCATTGCAAACGAACATGTGGTTAGCTTTTGACTTTATTGTGGTAGTGTGGACCAAAGATCTTTGACGATTGGACCAAGTTTTCCCATGGTTATATTGACCAAAGAATTTCCCACTTGTATGCTTCATCTCATTCCAAAAGTCTTATATTATCGTGTTTTTTCTTGCATAGTTTAAATATTTTCTCTGAAAGAGAAGAAACTATACGTATTAAAATCAGATTATTGTTTGAAAATTCACCATGCAAGCTAACTTTAAATACAGGCAACTCTTCGCCTCGAATAGTGGGTACATACAATGCATTTTTTTTGTGACTAAGGAATTGACAGAATTGTCAAACCATATTTTGTGATTTTCTTCTTGTAAATTATTACATTTCTAAAATGACGGTAAACAGATGAAAATGAAGGCAAAACATATAATTAGATTCAGAATACAATGTGAATAACTATATGCAGTAGGTATTCGCTATGGATTAAAACCCCAGACGGTCACAATGTTTGGAATATTGTACATGCATGTACGTGTGACAGCAGTCAACTGTGTTGTTTCCAGGGAGGTGATTTAACTCCCTGCTTATTTCCCTGTCGCATTGGTCGACCAGAACCGGTAAAGAAAAAGTGAAACAGTCCGCCTGGTTACCAGCTAGCTAATAACGATAGAGTTTAACAAATTTTAAGTGCGATTATATATTTATTGTCTTTCTTGCTTGCTTGCAGACGATATAACTGGATGAGTTAACCAACGTAACACTATTGACAGCGTTTGCATGTGTGTAGAGTCTCATATCAAATAGCAGTGTAGTGTGAATCGATTATCATTTTTTTTCCCTTAAAGATAAAGTTGAGTTCTGGTCATGTGATTGCATTGTGAAAAAAACGGTGTGGAATCTATCAGAAAAGGTTGATCATCTAGTATATAAGTATTCGTGTGTATTGCAAGGTTCTAGAATCATCAAAATGATAAGAAATTTGGCCAAGTCTTGGCAAAATTACAAGCACTGTACACAGAATGATGAGCACATGGCGAAAAAAACCTACCCCCGATTTTTACGATGTTTCATGTCATATTTAGAATATGAAGGCATTTGAAGAGCCATGCTTTTAAGGGAACATGTTTAATCTGATGTTCTTCCACCCTTGCATAATAACAATGATAACGCTCACAAATTATTTTTTACCTCTTCCCAGAACTCATCCTTCTCTTTAAGGCCTGTGCATATGCACTAACTCCTCCTATTGTTTAAAGTTGACGCATATCCTGAGCAATGGTTCGCTGTGGTGCACAAGGTGATATCTATAGTCCCACCCGTGGGTTGTGTTGTTTGTTTGCATGCCGGCATCTGGCAATTCCGACCTTCCGTCGCCCTTTACAATGTACACACCGGGTAGACATACAACTGGTGAATATAGACCAGAAAATAAAACCAGGTGTATTTTATGAATAGGGTTCTTCCTTTTACTTATCACGTGACCTTTTCCACGGGCCTTCGACGTAGGAAGGACCAAAGTTCATGTTTGGATATGTTAGACATTAACCCTTATCCGCTTGTGTTTGGTAGGCCTGGCCATTCTCACCAGTATTAGTAGAAGACGGGAATGGGCATATATTTATGAATTCCAAACACGTTCCACATTTTGTTCGATTTTTCCATCACAAATTGAAAAGTAAAAGGGTAAAATATTTTGTTTTATCCGTGCATGAACACACTACAGACGCACATACACAAACAAGCAAAGTAATTTAGATAGGAAGAATCGTATGAAAGGTATAAGTGATTATTTCATTTCTTTCACGTGAAGCATTCTCAAATATTACAATTAGGCCTTCACAGTACTAAAGGGATAAAACCTTGATTAGTCTGTGTCAAACGATGTGGATTTAATTGCTTTTTTGACAGCTGCAGAAATGTCATTAATTTAATTGGACCCACCTTCACCACATCTATCAAATTTACCCAGAGGTGGCAATATTCTAACACAAATCCCATTCGTGCAATTTTATTGCACCTTTGGGATTAGTGCTCAGTTTATATTAAGGACGTAGGTCCCGTGCAAATCCAATGCCAATTAATTAGATAAAAAGATATTCGCCTTATTGAACCATTGTAGCGACAATGAATTTCTCATAGGGTATTAATTACTCTGTGGATTGCTTTAAAGTGTACCCCAGCCCCCGCCTAAAACACTCAATACTGAATGACTTCTGATCAGTATAACTCGACAGGATAAATTTCACCCGATGTGTGTAACTTATCTATCATGTGGCAACTTAGACTAATTATGTTAATACGCCATTACTGGAATATTAATGTAGGAGAAGAAATAAAGGAAAACAATAAATAAATAAAAGAAAAAAGACAATACGGCATAATATTTCGATTAAAGTCGATTAATGTCTTGCCAAAGGTAGTCCTCGAATCCCCACCTTGTCGATCACGTTCTGGAGACATATCCACTAGACCACAGACCACAGTATGTTACATTATCAAATGATAAAATTATCATAATAATGAGATCATTGTACTGTGTTCAAGCATTCCCCAATGGGAATAAGCCCACCACGCAATTTTCTTGCACGAGGAAATTGTCCATAAACTATTCATTGTAATGAGCTCATCGTCCTCATCGTGTCTCCACTTAAAATAGACAGTAATTATACCGTTAGGTGATGGATGACGCTGTTGAGGTGACACTTCTTCATCTTCCATTTGTGCATAATACCATAGCATATTGTACAATATTTTCATATATACCTCACCAGCATTGATGCATAACAAAGAAAATACCGCAATTGTACCTACCCGTTCTCGGTGAGTTCATATCTGTAGTAGATATCGTGTTTTCCGGAAGGTAATTCAGGACCCTGTTTCATAAAACTTGATATCAATAACAAGTTAGAAGCTCTGTTATAAGCTACTGAAATCGAGTCAAATGATTGGCTGAGAGCAAATTTGTCATATAAATTTAGCATTTGTTACAGATAAACGTTTTATGAAACAGGCCCCTGGTTTCACTTATCAATTAATTGCACTTCTGACAATAATATGACATGGATTTAAATAAAGTGAAGTCATATTACACCAGCGTAATGGTTATATAATGAAAATCCTTTCTTGTATGACGCATTATGGTATAACGTCCCTACGCGCTTTCTAAGAGCTTTGGAAATTATTGCCCTAGCTTTAGCTTTGGCAGCCGTGGAGTGTGGCAAATTTATATTAACGTCTTGCTAAATGAAGTTAGGGTTCTGGCAAGGATTCGAACCCCGTACCTTGTGGTTCACAGTCCACCGAGAATTATCCACTGAACCACAACACGTCTACATATTACTCTTGGAGTGTATGAAATTGGTTAAGTTCACATGTTATCAAAAACGTACCATGCTTTCAGCTTTACAATAGACACATGCAGAAAGATGATAATAATGAGGCAATATAGATAACGCGAAGTCATATTACATTGAACAAATTGTTAATTTCTGTCTTCTTCAAAATGATATTATGTTCCGTTTCGTTATACTCAATCTTTGCAGGAATTTAATTGATCGATTCAATGATTAAATGCTCCCTCCCCCCCTGTTCTGCCTCCTAGCCCTTTTCTTCCTTCTGCTCCTCGCTTTTTTTTTTTGGTCTTTCTATCTGTTTATGCTTATAATGTATCACATTTACCACTAAGGTGTGCTTTACTTAAACAAATGCAATTTTAAATTAAAATAAATGAAAAGGTTAAATGTTTGATTCTTATAATTCAATCTCTACGCGCTACAAGCATGTATACATTCATTATACAGTGATAAACACATCCCCACTCTGTGCAGACATCACAGGCAATATACTTTGTACATTCACAATGGTAAATTACTTCTGAAAAATGAGCTGCAAAACCAATTTATTAAGCTCCATATCCGAGCAATTTTCAATGGATCAAAATGACATGGAGCCTTTTCCCTCCTTTAGGCATTTTGATTCATGGCGGGGTTTATAATGCACTGTTCGTGGCTCTCGTTAGTAAGGAGCGAACTAAGCCAGGTCGGTTATGAATCATTCTCAACACATTAGTCGGTTCTCCATCAAATCATTGAAAATGGGACAAAAAGTGGCAAATATTGATGGAGAAGAAAATGTACGCTGCGTTAAAGAATCCATGGTAGAAAAGTGAGAGAATGTCTGAACCGAGAGAGAGAGGGTGAAATATATATATATGGAGAGAGAGAGAGAGAGAGAGAGAGAAGGAGATAGCAATAGAGAAAGGGGGAGAGAGAGAGAGAGAGAGAGAAAGGGAGAGGGGAGAGAAAGGGAGGGGGTTCGAGAAAAAAAAATATCGAGGTCTTTGATGTGTTTTTGTGATATATGTGATATCTTTATGGAGGTGAAAACAAAAAACAGTTATTGCTGAACATGGAAAGATTTTGAATATAATGGATTCGATGTTTCAGTAATTGTGTTGCTTTTTTGTTGCTGTCCCCCCCCCCCCCCTCTCCTCATCATTTAAGATCACATCATTAAGCTTCTACCCGGTCTGGTAAATAAAAGGTTATATCTATTTGAGTATAAATTATGTGAAGGATATTAGGTTCCTTTTGCTTTCTTGGTAAATAACATGTTTGACATTTAAAGTTTAAGAATACATTATTTGGATGTACATATTTCGCAGTAAACATTGTCGAAATCCTTATTTTAGCTTGTTCATGAAGGACATCACGTTCCTCACCGGGAAGCGAGTCACAGTTTAGTGCATTTACCCTTCGGCATGCATGGTGCACATTTTCTTGAAATGACATGGCATAGTTTATGGAAAATGAACTTGAAATAATTTTTGCAGTAGATTGATATCGAATGTGAGTGTCTTTTTTTTCATTTCGTAATTCAAAATTAAAAGATGTAAGGATGTAGGATTTTCCTATTCTGCAGTAAATGTACAGTTTCCTTTTTGTATCTTGAATTTCGTGTATGAACATATTTTCCCTGTAGATTTCTCTACGACAGTTGTGATCCTGTGGGTTGTCGGCAATCCCCATCCCTAGCCCCTTCACTTTAATCATCTTGATTGTCTTTTGTAATTCAAGGATGTATCATGGTGCAGAGGCAAACCCAATGTAAGGGGATCCATTCATAAATCTACCAATTTGTTTGCAAATTTAGCGGGCCCATGTTCTTCTGTCATCGCCACGCAATCGATAGGCTACGCCCATCCTTGTTGGTGATACCAAATTACCGAGAAGAATCGGTTCGTCCCTAGGAGGTCTACCTCCTATCGTGTACAAGATACACGATGCCAAATGTTGCTTCTGGGGACTCAAAAGGCCGCTCTTGGTACATATATATCAAGCGCGATTGAAACCAATTTTCGACTAATTTTCGAAACACATCCAAGGCAGTTTTGAAAAGTGAGAACATTACACAAACGTATTACGTAATCCAAACATGATTTATATTGGATATACAAAAGGTTATTGATAATGCCCCTGACTTGACTTATCAAAAGTTGTTGCGATAGTTTATTCAAATTCATTTCAAATGATTTTATTTCTCATGCAAAACATAATACAATGAATAAGTATATTACATAAAAATATGCAACAAATCGACAAATATACTATAAATAGCACGAGAAAGGGGTATGCAAACAATTGCCCCTCCTTGTCCTCGGAAACAACTTTTCTTGCAAAATAAAGCTAGGCAATTCTGCTTGAGAAACGTCCACATAAAAATAATGTAAGTGAACATAACTTAGACAAAAAGAACAGCAAAAACAGCTACAAAAAGAAGGGAAAACAAATGAGGTAAAATGAAAGGAAAAGAATAAAACACTATCCAGGCAAAGAAAAATTTAGTTGAGAAATACGTGTAATAATCAATACAAATTTTGTGAAATAACGAGGCATCGTTAAAGCTATGTTTTAAGGCATATGTACTTTAGAGCTTACATGTATAAATACTTTATATGTTGAGGTACGTCTGGAAATTACATAACTCACTTGCAAATGGCATGATTAGTATTGGTTTTCCATCTGCACGTGGCTAGCTCATCTGTAGTGCTACTTGAATAATGCTTTTCTATTATCCAGACGCGTCGCGGTATCCCCGGCCACTTGTAATGTGAGCGACTCCAGACAGTGCATCTGACTGGAGGACTCTTAAGTGTGTAAGAGATAATTACCAGCTTCTTGCCTAGATAGTATCATCCAATGCCCCCCCCCCCCCACCTCCACCACCATCTACACCTTGGTCGTATAGATGCGAGGTTAAGTACCCCATTAAGGGAGAAGGAAATTCGTGGAAACGGACATATGCGAGCTGTAATTACTTCTTTAAGTCCCTTATTTTGTTTCTCCCGCCCTCTTTATTGTATTACAAGAGAACTTTTCAATTTACTCCATGTTCTTCTCTCCCACACTCATACTCTGTATTTGAAGTAACGTACGAAGAGGGTATTGTTTCGCAATACGTAATGTATGTCTGGCTACACAAGCTAGAGTTTTTAAATAAATTAGAAATTAAATCTAAAATGGGCAGTTTGGGAGAGATATAATAATTGAGATAGAAGGACGGGAGAGAGATAGATAGAGAGAAAGAGAGAGAGAGAGAGAGAGAAAGTAAGATATATATATATAGAGAGAGAGAGAGAGAAAGTAAGATATATATATATAGAGAGAGAGAGAGAGAAATGGTGTTTGTGTGTATGTGTGTGTGTGTGTGTGTGTGAGAAAGAGAGAGAGAGAGAGAGAGAGAGAGAGAGAGAAACATACATACATAGAGATAGAGTGGTATCACATTATATAGTGCCAAGAAAGACTTTTAGAGTTGGAGGAAAAACAGATGGATGAGAGATTTAAAAAAAAAACAAGCGGAGAAGACAAAGAGACGCAGAAAAGAATGAGAGAAAATATGAATAAAAAGAGCGAGGGGGAAAGAAAAAGAATCTATAGGGAGGGAAGAGAGAGAAAAAAAAACGAACGTAAAAGACAGAGGGAGACGCAAAGACAAAGGGGAGGGGGATATATAATAAAGAGATAGAGAGAGTGAGAGATTTAAGGAATACGAGAATACAAAAGTCAGGGCTTGACGCAAGAGCGAAATAAAAAGACAAAGAGAGAGAGAAACAGAGGGGAAAATATAAATAGAGAAAAAAGAGACAGAGAGAAAGAGAGAGAGAGAGAGAGAGGGAGAAAAGAAAAAGGAAAAAGAGAGAAAAAGGCGAGCACAAATTGCAAGGAGAGACGCGAGAGAAATGGAGATAAATAAAGATATACATACATACATAGAAAGAAAGAAAGACAGAGAAAGAGAGAGAGAAGGGGAAAGAGTTGAGGTCGAGATGGAAATTAAAACATGATGAATCACGAAGGATAAGCTTTCCTAAGTAATTTATCGAGCCATTTATAAAAAGAGGCTAATATATCATAATTTAAATGTACATTTATCCTTATAAAGCTATATCTTAAATGACTAAACTGATCTTTATTTAACCACCAACAAAACATCCACACACACAAAAGCAAACCAGTGTGAAAATGACAGTTCAAAAAACGGGGGCGTGCTATATGAATTTAACAGCGATATCTTTCATTTCCGTCATATTATTCAGATATAATCTATCTGAAGGTGATGATTGCAATCTCTTTCGTCATCTACTCCATCCAATATTGCACTAGTCAAGTCTCGTAACAAGATCATATGATACAAATCTCTGAATTTGGATTGTTGTTGCTGTTTTTGTATAGTCTGGGTTGCCCTGTAATGTAGCAGTCTTAGCTTACTCCATCCATGGACTTACATTAGTCCATGCTCCATCTCTGACATGAGGCTGCTCCATCAACAAATGGATTGATTAGGAGGAGAGGGGAAAGGGTATAGTACACTTAATCTGCAGGAACAGACTTTAATTTGACACTTTCCAACAAATCCTCAAGCCTTCAGCAGAGCCTAGCTCTGTCAGTCTCCGGCTGTGTCGTATAGCTATAAGTAAAGAGCCTATGCTGTCAGTCTAGTCTCACTGTGCATACACTGTTTATACGCAGAGTGACTGACAAGGGTTCGGAAGTGGAGCTTGCGATGGTGGTAATGTTGTGTGCGTGTGTGTGAATGGGTGCGCGTGTGCGCGTGTGCGCGTGTGCGCGTGTGTTTGTGTGTGTCAGTGAGTGGGGATGTAGTTTTTTAAATTTTAACTGGCATAAACTCAAGGTAAACGAAGAGCATAGTGTCGGTATTTATAGTCAATGATAACAAAAACATACAAAACACAAACAAAAATCGCTCTTGTAAGTATGAAAACGCGGTTACTTTAGTGGACCCGTCATTTTATCCAATAAAATTAAATCGTCTTCCTCAGAACTGCTCCCATTCCCACGTTAAGGCTAGTTACTAACTGATCAAAAAGATCTTCCCATGTAATTACAATCTTTTAAGTTGTCGGATATATTCAGACCTTGTATTGCAAGCAGTGGGTGTTTGTTTTTAGTAAACTCTGCGATTGCGATGTTGTCATTTGTTTATCTCGAATTTTGAACAATTTGCAAGACAAACTCTCAACTGAAGAGTGAAGACACATTAGTGTAGAAACCATGCGATGATCCATGATCATACTACTCTATCTCCCTTTGCCCTTTGCAACGTTTATCGGTCAGACATGTCCGAGGGGGATATCATAATTTCGAACGCTTTTAATTTTTTTTTTTGCCCGAAATGTAATTTCGACATTTTGAAGATTTGTTTTGTTATCTAGAACTGTCACCCGAATACATATCATAATGGTATTGCTATCGCAACTGTCATGCACTTGTATTTTATTTATTGCTCCCGTGTTGAAAAAAGGGTGATTTTAATTAATGTAAAATGGGGAATACTAGTGCACCTCGTCTTGTTTATCAGACTTTGTGTAAATTTTGCTGAATTGTTGAAGTTAGCTGGGACATTGTTTTCAGAAGATTAGCAAGCGTTTATTTTATGTCATTAAAGACAAGCAGATGTTAGATAGAAATTCACGAATGACCTATGCAGTACTAACAAAACAACTCATTAAATTTGTTGGGGTTTAACCCGGAGCAGTTCAGAGTTTTCTTACTTTCCAAATTGATCAGTCTTCCCTCCTCACATTGGCAACACTAGATATTATTGTTCACCGCGTCATAGTTTGAATGCTTATTTTATAAACGGATATGAGAGAAAACTGCAGAGTAAATAGAAGAGAAAGAAGAAAAAAAAAATCTTATTTTTTCCTCACGAAAACAAGGAAATTATTTTATATATACACCGCGTTGCCAATTTAGACACTACAATGATCAGTAACAAATGCAAAAACATCACTGAGAGGAGACACTCTACTGCTATGGGTTAAATCGTTAAATCAAATACAATTTTGATATGAAAATTGGACAGGAAAAGGGTTTTTTGGCCGTTAAGTCATTTATAAATATTGATATACCATGTAATTCTATTGCCATCGTTTGTAACGGTGGACATAAAACGATACAGAATACTGGAATAGATAAGTGAACAAGTATATCTCTCGTTCGTTCCTTCACATAGTTTCACAATTCTGAAAATGATTGTATTCATTTTGTTTTTATTTAGAGTTATATTTATGAAAGACTCCATTTACTATGTTTAATCATTTCTGTAGTAGATGTGCACTGTTGCTACCTAAGAAAAATTCAAATATTTGCTAATACCTATCGGCGAATATTTGTATGGCTATGAAGTGGACCAAAGTAGAAAACTGTCAGACGTCAGCAAAAAGTCTCGTGTACTTGGGAAGATATCCTGTAAATAATATATTTGTACGGAAGAGAGTGCGTAATTTGAGCAACACAGATTCATGCTTTGGTTGTTTCGTATGTAGATGTGTTATTTGTTATTCAATATTTCTTTTTTGATGTAGAAGATTTACGATAAGCAAGGATCGTAATTAGGGGATCTGAGTAAAAGAGCGTGAAGGCGTTCCTGTCGCACGCAGCTGTCAAATATTTTTGTAATAACAGACGAAATTGCAGACGGGAGAGTCTTATTAGTTGGTAGAAAATGGATTATATTCGCAGATATATTCCCCTGTGGCACCCAAATCCATAATTCAAATCCATTTAGTGCTTTCATAGTCTTAAAAATAGTAATAAAACCCTAGAAATATCATAATCGTTGCTTACATGTATTTGACAACGAAGAGTAAAACACTCCAAGGGCAATTTTATATTAAATGTCATGGTGTATTATGAGAGCTTTTCGGTTAATTGTGGATAATTGGTTCAAGTTCGTTTTAGACTAGAGATTATGAAAACATGGAATGAGAGCTGAATATATATCTAAAAAGGGTAGCTTCGCTCCGAGTCTTTAGAACAGCCCACGCTCTACTAAATACACATTCAACGATAACAGTACTAAATGTTATCACAAGGTTTACAAACAAGCCAGGAATGAAGTGGTGGTCGTGGTGATATCGCATTTCCAAGCCCTCCAATGTTTAATTAAAAATACGGTTGAACAAAATTGAATATTTCAAAATTGGTACGATATCAAAGCTCAGGTGGAGTTTAACAAAATTAAGACAAATTATTAAAGCATACAACAACAGCCCCAACACAGTACACATCCATCGTCGTGTGAATTGTGTATTTCTTCGAATTGTTGTGAATGAATTTTGACTCATGACATTTGATGTCTGCATACGAAATAAAGGGAATAAACGTAAAGTTGATTGACATAATACAAACACTAGACATTTTTTGAAAGAATATAAATGAATGTTGGATGATGTGGTTATAGAAATCCCTAAATATTACTATATATCCTCAATACCGGTAATGGATTTTAATTGTTTTACTTCTTGTTTTCATTGATGTCACTTAACTGAAAGTGAATTAGCTTACCCCTCTAAGTATCCACATGCACTACTTCATCGCCTCTTTCATTATCCTGATTATCCCAGCTTGATAAACCACATGCCATGAATTGCAAGGTCTAGCCATTATTCCCCACAGTCAGTCATGTCCTTTCTGCGCATTCTAAAATAGCGTCACCACTCAGTGCATTGAATCGAGTAATTTCACAATTTCGACCTGTTTTTTGAAACGGCAGCTTTTAACGGCAAATAACTTTGGTTTTCGATTTCAATGAACACTGAAAAGGTTTAGACCCTTCTTTCCCAAATGCACAAATTGTATGAGGCATGTCCTTTCCAGCAGTCAATAATGTCACTTTTAATCGAGACATAAAAGAATGTTTCGGCCTATCGATTTCTGCAGAGCACGTACATGTAGCAATAGGTGGATTTAGAAACTCTTTCCCGTATGTCTTTGACGTTAGCATACCGCAAATGGAAGTCAAGGACTTACAGTGTAAAGAGGCACGGATCGCCATATTAGATTTGGTTGTTTGTTTGAGGGTAGTCACCCACATCAGCAAAGAGAGACATCTAGCTGAGTTGGTTGATGCCCGGGTGCCGGAGAGAGATGTCGTAAAATCAATAAATATATTTCTCGATGTCCGATTGAGAGTCAGAAGCTATTAATCAAAGTTCTCCACGGGACCAGATACAGCCCTCCTCTGTGTCTGATTTCATTTATTTATCGGTGCTTCTCCATCCTCGCAGTCTCGTTATTCTTTGGGTCCTATTATTCAAATGTCTTGATTGATGTATTGATATGGACATGATTTAACCTACCTCCCTTTATCATCCTCATTCAGCCCATCTCAATCTCCTCCGCTTCCTCTTTCCCTCCTCCTCGTTCTTCCTCTTAATCCCTATTTTTCAATTCCCCCACTATTGCAAGTAATACAAATTAACATGTTCTGTTTATATTGGAACCAAAAGGTTTACAAACATATACACACACCCACCAATGCGCGCACAAACATCCACATACTATATATATATATATATATATACATATATAAATGTGCGTATGTGTGTGTGTTGTGTGCGTATGTGTGTGTGTATTTATATATACATACATATATTGTCGAAACTGAGCTACCAAAAAAAAAAAAAAATGCTGTCACTTCCCGAAATATAATAGGTAAGCTAAATTGCAGCCTTCGTCATAAAGTGTGTAATACAAGCTTCACTGTAAACAAAATATTCAGTATGTTTTTTTTTAAACAGTTGTACTTTAGTCTTGATGAATCTATAACATGTCTAAAATCATTCCGATTTTGTTTAATCTTTGTTGTTGTATTTTTACTGTCGGTGCCACAGTTATATGTGACATAAGACATAAAAGGCATTTACTAATGTCACAAAATGACATTCTTTTGTAAATATCCGAAATGCGTCGTGAATATTCAATCGCTTTGCTATGTTGTTGATAAATTGCAGTGCGAAACGATTGTTGTCTTCTAATGTCTTGAAGATGTTTTAATGATTGTCATTATATCACTTGATATTATGCTGTTTTGATACTGAGCAAATAAGTACTGATGTTACGAGTGCAATGTGTTATTGCTGTATTATTGAAATTGTATTAAACCATGCAATGCCACCATGAAGTGCTTATTATAGTACGTTTTTGTTATTGTTCTTGTTGCTGTTGTTAATGTGCTCCATTTTTTGCTTTCCTCGTTACCTTTCTCTAGCTCTCTCTCTCTCTCTCTCTCTCACTATTTTTTATTTGTATCACATACCCCTCTGTATCATTTTCTTTCTGCCTATCAGAGATTGAGAGATAGAGAGAGAGAGAGAGAGAGAACCAAGAAATTATCACAATAAGTAAATATAAAACAAGATCTTCTTCACACGCAGAGACGCCCATATTCACACACTCACGCACACGCATACGCACACGCACACGCACACACACACACACACACACACACACACACATAAAGCGAGAGGAAGGGACAGAGAGAGAGAGAGAGAGAGGGGGGCGGGGTGAACTTTAGGTTCCTCAAGTCAACAAGTCTGATGTATATTCTTTGTATCAACTTTAAATGGACTTGGTAACATTGTTCAGATGAGAGATAGTGGTGCTAAAGGTAGTGACTTCAATGCTAGATGTACAATAAAAGATAATCTGAAAATTTGAGTGAAAACGGACCATTATTCATTGGTACAAATTAGAAAAAAACTGATCGATTCCTTAATTCTCCCAACTATATTTATTACAATTTAATTACATTTTAGGTGAATGGAAATCTCACGAAGCAATGAAATGGCTATACATTCCATTCCAGACATTTAAGTGTTGACAGATTTTTTATAGCCTGTTTTAAGTCTTTTTTTCGTGGAAAAACGGTTGGGAAAATTCAAAAATGGTTGGGATAATTTACTGTTACTCACTGTTAGAGGGTGTCGTACATCGACGCATTCAAAGAAAACCATAGATATCTTCGTGGTTTGAAAAAAAAAATCAGGATTTTTTGCATGTCCGAGTCAGAGGGTTAGTACAGTAGAAGGAAAAGTAAGTAACATTTTATACAAAAATTAAGCATTACATTTTTTTCATCAACCTTCAATAATGTTACCAAGTCACTTTAAGACCACGGTCGGTGACTTTTGAATCCTCTTTGAAAGGGATATCTCGATATCAGATTTTTCATTCCGTTGATTTTTCGTGAATATTACAGTAATGAATATGGGTGTGGTTATTTTACCTAACTGCTAAGAAAGCATAAATGCTTGCAAGTAAATAACCAGACGACCGACGAATTTAGGTCCTCTCCGAGGGACCTGGTTATGAGGATTAATGCCTTACCAAATGGCACTAGCGCATCGACTTGGTTTCGAACCCGGGTCACCGGATCACGAGACCACTGCTCTACCGACTGAGCTATATAATTGACCCCCCCCCCAAAAAAAAAAGAAGAACAAACAAGATCACAAATCAACGTTTGCCGACTGTATTTCTTTGTTTCTTGTTCAAAATAATCTCGCTGCGTTTTTGTATATATCGAATAATCTTTTAAGTAGAAATCTTAATTGGTTGCAGAAACCATGGAAGTATGATTCTATGTATAACAGCTCATTATTGAGGAAATTGCCCTCACAAATAGCAACATAACAATAGATGATGGTCAGTTAAGAGGAGATTACCCTTTGCAATACTCTATCAATGATATTGATTCGTAGATATACCCGTTCCCCGCCTCGCATCGTTTTATTCTTTTTATGGCAAAAGTGCTTTAACAAGCTTACAGTACACAACTATTTTTTGGTCAAATGTTTTGTCGATCCCTGACAAAAGTTAAGCTGTGAGGAGAATATTTTTTCTTCTTTAATTTTGTTATTGTTATTCTGTTCAATCGTTGAATTTAGTATATATCCGTTTTTTATTAAATACCATCTTGTCCCATAATCTCTCTCTCTTTCTTTCTCTCTCTCTCTCTCTCTCTCTCCCTTTCCCTCTCTCTTTCTCTCGCTCTCTCTCCCTGTCTCTATCTCTACCCTCCCCTTTTTTCTTGCTTTCTACCTCTATGTCTGCTTCTGTAACATAAATATTACAATCTCTTAAATCACAGGGTATATCATCTTCCCATTTCCAAATTTGCCGAAAATTAAAACCCAGCTAATTTCTTTATTTGTCTTTCGCGTAACGAAAAAGTTGTTATGTTAGAAAATTTATTTTCGTAGCTGTCTTGTGCACTTTTGAAGTCAGATGTGGAAAATCTTTCCCAATAATGGATTTAAAAAAAAAGGAAAGCACATATATGTTGTGTAAAAGTTGACACATACTGGATGAATTATATACCACATTGCGTAAAGACTACGCAACTTTACTCAACAACATGTTTGTTCCTTTTCATCCAATATTCTTTGGGAGTACAGCAAAGATTGTAATTTTCTTCACCCTAATTTGGATGCCTGAAAACAAAAAAGAGCATAACCTTTTGGATAATGACCATGTATTGGCAAGCTCTATTTGACCTGTCAAACATGGTTGACTCTCAGCAGGCTCTTTCAGACTGTTCAATCTCATGCTCCAAATACACAGGAGGTACACACTGACGCTGGTACACCCTCCTCCCCAACTCACGCGCTCTCTGTCTCTCTTTCTCCCCCTCTCTCTCTCTCTCTCTCTCTCTCCCTCTCTTAGCTCTCTTTCTCTCAGCTCTGTCTCCCTCTCCTCTTATTTCTAAATTCCCCCTTCCTCTCAAACAATTTATCTCTTTCCCTCTCTCATCACTTTGTTTCTGTATGTGTGTCTGTGTTTCTCTCTGTCTCCCTCTCCTCTGAATTCTTAAATCTCATCAAACGATTTCTATGTCTCCCTATCTTTCTAATGAATCTCAATTTACTCGCAAACATTTACATCTATCTCCCCCCCCTCTCTCTCTCTCTATCTCACTCTCTCTCCCTTTCTCTTACATACTACCTCTGTACTCAATCTCCGTCTTTCCACTACCCCCTCTCTCCACCCTTTCTTTCTTCCTTTTATTCATTTATTCTCAATATCGGTGCTTTTTCCAGAGCACATTTTCCCATTTGCACGAAATCATATTCAATATCCAGCGACCATGATTGCAAATCTCTACCCCAATGTTATTGTTCAAAATTTCATTTCATCCCTATCTCATTTGCGATTAGGACCTTGAAAAAATGTCGAAAGTATCTCCGTACAATGTTTACACTCGACGAGACTTACATGGGTATACTGACAACCCATACATGTACGAGGCATGGCGTCCGAGCTTGAATTCTAGTTTTTCTTATTTTCTTCTGAGAGTACCTACTTTAACAGTTAAACACAACAAGGTCGTATCATAGAAATGATAAGTTTGTTTGATAGCATATTTTGTAAAAGCCAATATTTTATTTGTATTGTGACGTGGTTTCTTAGAAATCCAAATGTAATCTTCCATGATTATTAGCTCTGCTGTAAAGCAGTCATCTCGGGATCTTGGTGCCAGTGGTGTGAGTAGAATACCACTCCTCTCGCTCTCACACATCCACAAACTCACACACATCCACACAAGCACACGCACTCCCTCTCCCTCCCCCCTCTCTCTCTCTTTCCCCCTCTTCCTGTCATAATCTCATTATCTCTCCGCGCTCTCCCCTCTCTCTCTCTCTCTCTCTCCCCCTCCCTTCGACTAGATTATTTTGTATTAGGGCATTATCCCCCTACTTTTTAGTTTCTTCAGATAGAACTTAAAACAGTACATATACTGTTTACAAGCATATAGTTGATCTTTTATCAGCGAGTACAACACAAAACCCATACGATTAGGGTGTGGACGACACAACAAGTAAAAAGCGGTCTGTTTTGTTCCTTAAGTCGATTATAGCCGAATGGTAGCATGTGGACCAGAGATATATGCCAGAGCGAGCAAGCTATTTTAAAGAAAAGAGGAGAAGCGAGAAAAAAAAAATCATATAAATCTGGGGGAGGGGCATGGTCAAGATAATAAGACAAATATTTATTCATATGTAGGCCTACATGTAGATTATAAGTATATGATCATATAATTTATGAATATATTATACATACATGCATATACTTACATATATACAAATATCGAAAAATACATCCCCTAAATGATACATACATTGTACTTGTCATAATCACACAATCGGGCCATACAACATAAAAACATACATGTGCATTTCAAAGAAGAAAGACGAACATTGAAAATGAACGAGTTTTTGTTATTAGTACAGTGCAGTACTGCTGAAAATAATAAAAGCTGCACAAGCACTGAGAAATGTAAATATATGTTGAATATAATGTAAAAACAATGATAAACACATTAAGACGGGTAATGGCAATTACATCATTAATTTAGACTTCATAATCCCATTACATAATACAGTAATGTCTAGATGGTTATTCATAATGGCTTCTTTGTATGTCAGTGGAAAAGTATGTAGGTATTATGCCGTTTGGATATCGCAAAGCATTCATTATGTTCATATGGGATTCACACAGCGATCGGGTATGCTTTTTAAAGGGATCGTTTAACAATGTTAAATCTGAGATACACGGCCCCACGTGTTACCAGTGTCTGTGATATGGTGTAATATTGAAGCCCTTAAAAAATTGCGCTTAAAAGTGATCAAGAAGTGCCTCAAAAAGTGAAAATATTTGAGTGACCGGCTTTACCATACTCGTTTTCCCCAATAGACTGTAATGTTATGAAAACCGTTAGGAAAACGCAAAATTTGATTTCGATTTCCAATCATAAATATCTTAATAATCAGAAAGGCGATTGGCTTGTAAAAGTCATGGGTTTTCTGAATGACCTAAAGGTTCATAATTATCATTGCAGCATGAGCTAAATCAAGGAATTTGTTTCAGAATCTGTTACAAAGTTACCCAATTCCTTTAAAGATGGTTTCGTGTGTGGGACCTCGAAATGCATAAAAGAGTGATTTAGAATGCCCCGCCATAGGTGTGAGAGTACATCGGAGACTTTGAAGTATCTACTTGAAGGTGACATTCAATCCTTCAAGGTGACTTTCAAGTGCTCCCATGTGACATTAATGTGTTCATTGAGAGCGAGCGTAACGGTTTCTGTTAATCAAAGAAAAATAGAGAGGAAGAAGAAGAAAACTTCTAGTACTGCAATTTCAGTGGCAGGATATGTTGACACTTTGAAGTTTGCAATATCTGTTTATTCTTTTTCAAGCCGTTGGCTTTGATCACCGTTTTTTTTCTTCAATTGTTTTTGGTGAGGATTTTCGAAGAAATCTAATTGCAGTACCCATTAGCTTTTACAGTTGACAATGCACGACCTATATTGTATTAAATTAATTAATGTATGTTTGTTATCACAAAATGCATATTTCGATTGACTTTATGTTGTGCAAAACGTTGATATTTCATGGTAGTTTTAACGCTAGTAATATACACCCCGGTCACTGGGTTTCAAGCCCGCCATCAAGTTTGCATCATCTCCTCTCTAGGGGGTATTCCTATATGTTCTCACTATGCACATGCATGCATGGAGGGCAATAGCAAAATCAGTCACATTGGCTTTCGGCAATCGCCACGAACTCCCCTGGGTGGAGAGTGGCAATAATAATATTAATAATAATATTTAGCTTTTATATAGCGCTTAATACAAATGTCTCTAAGCGCTTTACAAAATATACTATCCTGGGGAGCATTCCAGCCAGGTGCTACATGACGCTCAGAAACAGTTTGACCATGACGGTCGCATCCTACCGGGTACCAATTTAACACCTGGGTGGAGAGTAGCAAGTGCAGGTTAATATCTTGCCAAAGGATATTAGTGCCGTGTCGGGATTCGAACCCCCGACCTTCGCATCTCCAGTCATGCGCCTTAAACCACTCGACCACGATTAATGTCTTGCAAAGGACGTTTATTCCGCGGCGTGGACTCGAAACGCATGTGAGTCAGATTCCGGTGACATATTCATTAGACCACTTCACATCATATCGGTTCATCCATTAATCCAAACATTTGTATACAAGTGTTATCTTTTTTTTTATTGACATGTCGTATCCTACCAAGTCCCTTTACCATACTGGCCTATGATGGTTTTTTCGCCTTAATCATGTGAATTATATTTATTTGCGTTTACTTGAGGGCCAGTAAAGCTTTAAATCTGTGAGAAAGTATTTCGAGTAAACCCCTGACAGTCTCAAAAACCTGTACGTCAACGGTAATTATGATCATGAATACATTTATACCGGTTTGAAACGTTTTATGAATTGTTTAAGTATGATGTTTACAAATTGGTATTATCTTGAGCATTCATGCTTCTTCGTCTCTGTTAGGCTCCTCTACACGGTACAAGGTCAATCCGCGAACTCACAAGCGATCGCGTACAACAAATAACCCAAGAATTAAACCTGTTAAGAAATTCCAACTCCTTGTCAAACAACTCTTTGATTTTTGCATTCACTGCCATAGGTAAACTTTGTATTTGAGTGGTGAAATTAATGACAGCGATAAATACAAAGATAGTGTATGTAGGTACGATTAATCATATTTAAAAAATGTCTCGCCATTTTTTAATTGGTAACATTTTACATATCATGTTTCTCTAAAATGACCTATAAGACGGTGCGGAGGAGCCACATAGAGATGGAAATGCGCGACCACTCAATAGTGTGGTTTGTTCAAGCTGGTTACGTGGCAATCAAATCAGTAAAGGAGTAGATATTTATTCTTTCTTTTTTCACACTTTGTGATATTAAATTTTCCTTTTTTTGTCTTTAGCAATGTCATTATAGTGGAAGAATGATACGTGAAACTTGGAATTTCTAAAACCATGTTTGCATCGTGCCACGGAATATCAAGCCTTCAATATCCGTGGTGTTCCAACACTATTTACATTGCAATGCCTGGGTTCATATAAACACTTCTTAATATCTAACACCTCCAAGGATGGAAGTATTCCATTAGATGAACCGGGCGACACTGGGATAGGAGGCGGGAATATAAGCATGCCATAATATGTTCTGACGTCCCAAACTAATAGGGAAACGCTGGAATTGGGTCAGTTAAGTGCACGGGGCTGGTATTTAGAGCAGCGGGAACGCTGTTGTTGTGCTGCTACTGCCTGGTTCCCCGCATCCATATTCCCTCTTATTTTTGTCATTCCCCGGTGGTTAACAAATCGATGGCTGCTTGTTCTAAGGAATGGGTAGCTTTTTGATTTCGAGTACCAATTCAGCAGGGAGTATGGTGTGGTAAACAGTCTGTGATGAAAGCAATGTCTGAACAAATTACGAATAATCATGGAGCTGACTCCATGAAAAGCTAAATAAAATCCGAAATGTTCACATGTCAAGCATTTTCAATTAAAACCTCAAAATTTCTTCAGCTTTTCTTCACAAAGCATTTACAGAAAGAGTCAGACAGAGAGAGAGATAGAGATAATGTTCACATTAAATGCACCTACGCATATAGGCTTGGTAGTTCCATATTCTATACCCTAATTGGGGATATATGTGCCCTCATCCCGCCACATAATAGGGTTACTGTTATTGCCGGGTGTCACAGCGAGCATCTCCGGCTTCATCAATTCTCCGGATAATAAACACGAATATATAACTTATACAATTTATAAGTGGAGTGGGGTGTCTTTACAAACCCCAATTGTTCGTTCATGTTTTTTCTTTCACTGTGTCCTCTTGTCTTTGACAATGACAATGACAAAATAGAAAATCTGTAGTAAGTCTGCACAGTGGCGTACGCAGGATTTTTTCAAGGGGGGGGGGGGTTTCAAATCGGGCCCAAAATTTCGCAACGACTCAGCCAGCCGCTGAATAAGCGGGGGTGGGGGGGGGGGGGGTAAGAGGACACTTTTTATTTATTTTTTGGGGTCTCGAAATTTGAAAATTTGACATTTTGTCCAGTTGGGGGGGGGGGGGGTAAGGTCACCTTTTTAAGGTCACCTATTGGCAATTTTATTTTTGTATTATTATTATTTTTTTTTAATTCAAAAGGGGAGGGTTTTCCAAAATAACATATAAAAAACATACACATAAAAAAAACTCGAGGGGGGGGGGGGTTAACCCCAAAACCACCCCCCTGCGTACGCGCCTGAGTCTGCATGCTAAATAAAATTACATTTGAACATGCACAACTCTATCCGCGTCTGGCAAACTGACGCGGCAGGGGATTCTTGGTACATCGGATTTGATGACAAGGAACGGTTAGAATTCAATATTGTGGTTATCATGACATTTTTTATTAGGAATGCTGACGCTCTGACAACAACATTATATTATTATACAATATGGGTTTTGTGATGGTACCAAATCCGTCAAAGCAAATGATCATGTCGTAACACCATGCCCAAGAGTGGAGGAGGGTGTGGCAATGCCATTTATAAGATGATGAAGCGGATCCGAATCAAATGATTGGTTGACAGCGTACATGTGACCAGACATTTTTGTTTGCATAACACGTAATTGTACTAATGACCGGTCATAAGTAAAATTGTGTTATAAAACATTATTTTATAGAACAAACAAAACATTATCTTATAATAATAATAATAATAATAATTCACATCATTTTTTTCGGGCATTTAGTTAAATTACCCACACTCGGTACCTGCAAAACAGTCCAAATACCTTCGGCTATCGCCTCGGGCGTGTTAGACTGTACCAAAAGTACCTCGCGTAGGTAATTCTTACTAATGCCCTCACCGATGTTTATTATTTGTATAATAACCCACCCCATCACTACACAGGTCTTTGTGACTATTCTCAGCCCAGTGATATGCCATTACGCCTTGGCCTAAATATGGAATCTGGGGTAGATATGAATGCATTGCTTGGAGTACAAAACAAAATTGTACAAAAAGAAAATGGCGGAGGAGTATGGGTGACATTGATCATAAAGGTCGAAAGGGGTTAGGATATTCACATGCGTCATTGCAATGAACAGTGTTGATGCGATGAGATGTTAACAAGCTCAGCAGTGTTTTTTGTGTGTTACATCAAAAAAAGGTGTGAACTCATAAAGACTCAACACATTCCAACTGTGGATGTTGTGTCAGAAAATGCTAAAAATGGCAAAACAAAATCATTGTGTTTATACATTTGTTCAATGTTTGCTTTCGTTAGGGCAGGTTGTCTTTGAGATAATTAACTTGATCATTATCCAGCTTTGAAGCAGGATATGGTCGTATATGCATTGCTGACAAGTACATAACATTATCGCACATTTATATATGTATATGCAACACAAGTAATATCCCTGTGCCACAGATTTAGCTATCATGGGATAGATATACTACAGGTTGCAAAATAACTTAACCGTTTCCAATTCAAGATTAATCTATACTGGTATTAAACAAGTTGGTAATGGAGCTTATCGGGACCGGAAACGGGTAATTTTAAAAGGCTATTTTTTGGTACACAAAAATCCTTTCGTCAATTGGTGCCTGTTGTTTTGTGCAAACTTGCAGGTGAGACAAACGGGCGATCGTGCAGAGAGGCGAGGAAAGCAACTCAGGTGTTAAATAATTTGCTTTCCTGCTAAATTAGATTAACAAATTTTTTTAACCAAAAACAAAAAACGTCGAGGGTAAAGGCAAAATAAGATTCTCGTTGCTGGTTGTGATTGATCTTCGTTACATCAGAGACTGAGTTGCTGTCCCATCGCAGTTCGGCCTCGAAGCTATGACGGTTTCCTGAAGAGTCGAGATTTGCTGACCAGAAGCAGAGCAGGTCACTTCGATAGCTCGACCCATTTGTAACCAATGCCCCGCATCCTGAGGCTCGTGGTCGGGCGAATATATTCATCCACAAAACAGACAACACACGATACATATTTGTTTGATGGTGTGTTTGATAGCGCACGCTTCAATCACTCGACCCACCGGGACACGTACGCTCTCTCTCATAGGGATATACGTGACAGGTAGATTCATGAGATCAATCGATATGAGAGGGCAGAGAGAGAGGGAGAGAGAGAGAGAGAGAGAGAGAGATAGGTGAGAGATGGTGAGATTATGACAGAGAGGTAATGAGAGAATAAGAGATAGAGAGAGAGGGGGAATGAGAGGGGTGAAAGAATGACAGAGAGAATGAAAGGGAAAGCGTAAGAGAGAGAGAGAGAGAGAGAGGGAGAGTGAGGGAGGGAGAGAGGGAGGGGTAGGGATGAAATGTGAGAGGGAGAGAGAAAAGCGAGAGAGAAAGAGAAAAAGAGGGAGATAAAAAGACAGGGAGGGAAAGAAAGAGAGAGAGAGAGAGAGAGAGATGGAGAGCAGTGGTATTCTATTCTAACAGGATAGAACAACACATGAGCAACAGTTTTATTCAAATCAAAGAATCAGGATTTCCATATCTGAGTTACCCCTCAAGGCAATATTCATACATTACAAAATCCCTCATGAACACGATGAATTACTTGCCCTTCCTTTGCGTCACCCCTTTTCAAAGTAGCGAATCCAAGCCATTGGAGTGACAAAACCCATCCCTTCTTATCCAGCTGCACAAGAACTTTTGAATAATCGTCGAAATCAATGCACAACACACCCTTAATGAGTGTTTGTTCTTTGATGCTCAAATTTCAGTCTACTTTCCCGCCAAATCTGCACAGTCGATATACTTCGACAAGCAGTGCTCTGTATAATCTACCTGATATCACTGTGTTAGATGATCTTTCTTCTCGATGACTTAAGATAGCACCGACTCTGAAGGCCTCGGGAAGCCATTTAATAGTTAGTTAGGATATCACAATAAACAAGACCGCACACAGGACTCGTGTTTCTTGAAAGGAAAGAGGCTCCCATATTATCATGTTTATCGAATGCATAGGACTTTTTTTACTCTGCAGGCGCGAACTCTAATTTGACACTTTACCAATATGTTGTAAAGCCTTGAACAGAACCTAGCTCTATCAGTCTCTCACTGTATCAAATAGGACCAGCTAAAGTACAAATCATATGAAGTATACTGTCAGCGTAGTTTTACAGAGCAGGCACTTTTATGCGACTGGCCATCTGCTGACAGGGGTCCGAGCCTGCAAACTATATAGGTTAGCTAAAGAAGTCTCTCTCTCTCTCTTTCTTTCTCTCTTTCTTGCCAATAAATGAAATTTTTGTACAGTTTCTTCTAGGTGATGTGAGAAGTAACTTTTCGAAAGTACAATGTAAAAAAAAAACTTTTAAAGTTATTACTGTACACGAATTGTGTGCTACATGTGTTCGACTGAAAGCTAGTAATGGTCTCCATCTTTCCGAGGTTTGTGTCCTTTAAACAAAATCTAGGCTCCCTTGTCTAAAGTGTGAAGCAAACTAATAGGAAACACATGTAATTGCCCTTCTATTATCGATTATTCCAATGAGAATGTGACGAAAGTTGTTTTGAAAGTCACTTTGAAAATTCATTCCTAGAACCTGCATGCTTGCACGGACGATCAAAGCACGTTCCCTGTTTTCCTCTTAAAAGGGGGACCTTAGAAGCCGAAGGGTACCATTTTAGTTTACAGCTTAAAGAAGAAAGTAAGATTCTAACAAACTTGCCGTGTGAAATCCTTAAGAGTTAACAACAAGATGCATCTTGGTCCATAGTTTTAACTGATCTGCCTAACTGGCACGTATAACGCAAACGGGCAGAATTGTGCGCACGGATTTGTATGAATCTCTCTGGGATAATGAAGACGGCGGAGCGTCTCGGTGGCTTATATGGTTTTCATCATAAAATTATCCTCGACCCTGAGTTGCTTATATGAATTTATGTTCTTACTACATTTCATCAGCATCCATCATGTTCAGGGATAGAGCTGTGTCACGTGCTTCATTCGATACAAATAAAACCATATGACAACATTTTTCACTAGTTTAACATTCCTTTTCATTCTAATTCTCGTTTCACTTTGAAAACATCTTTGAAGGAAACAAGTTGAACTTCCAAAAAAACTTCCAGTAGACATTTTAGAAAACAGTTGTTACATACAGAACTATCAAAAATACAGAACTATTTAACTTAGAAGCATTCAATATCATATTTTTGGATTAGAAATCGCATCTTATACGATTGTAACAGACAGTTGTGTAATAAAGATCAATCAAAAAGAACGCTGTGCTTTAAGACACGGAGGGTTAAATTCTGTATTCTTTATCACGGCCCAACGTATACAATTACGGAAAACGTTTAGCGCAGCCATTAGTTTCGCCTGAAGGAAAACTAGAGTTTAATATCTCTCTCTCTCTCTTTCTTTCCCCTCTCTCTTTCTATATCTACCTTTCTCTCTCTATTTCCCTCTCCCTATCTCCAACTATGTATCTATTTATTTTCCTCTCTTTCTCCACTCTCTATCTATCTATCTATCTATCTTTTTTTCTCTCTCTGTCTTTCACATTTTCATATTTATGTTCCCCATGTCATATACCCTAACTGAATATCTAAACACCCTTACAGACAAATCATATATTTCATTACAATGAAACATACAACACATGCAGTTTTATAACATGTAAAACATAACATCACAGTGATAATATTATGATACGAATGAGGACAGCTGGGAAGACAAGTCTTACCTAAATAGCTATCGCAAGAAAGATTACACTAAGTTACTGTAATAAAATATGAAATATTGCAATTTCTATTCCATTAAAAAAAAAAAAAGTGAACAAACTCAGAAGACAAGATACAACAACGAACTATAATCATTGAGCTAAAGATTTTGATTTTCAATATAAAAATAAACGTCCATTTTGAAGTTATGAAGGGATGGACTGAAATTATACTTGATATGATTGGCAAAATAAAGATAATTCAGATATCTTTTGGTGCATTTACAACACATGTTGTGATGCCGAGTAGGTCTTTGTGAACATTAATGAAAATTACTCATTTGCTCATGATGAAATATTGAAACAAATAGAAAATAAAGTAGCAACGACGCTTTCCTCTCCATACACCGTATACCAACATGGAACCTGACAACTCAACCCACCCACTTCCATCTTCCAACCGGGCCAAGAATCAAAACATTATCCTTCTAAACATTCTCAGAGACTCGTTATCCAAGTAAATAGGATGTTATTTTCTTTTCTTGCTTGTCTTTTCGATTTTTACTTTGCCCGGCTGCACTTAACCGTGAATCACGTATCTCGGCGGTAAAAGACACTGTCCCATCAGCGGTAATTGAAATGAAAATATGACTGTCTAAAATGAGTGGTCCCTGGACAACTGGATGTACTCATAATAGAGATGGGAGTGAGTAAGATGGGAGAAAACTAAAGACCGCTGATGGAGAAATGCAAAGAGAGAGAGTGGTAATTGAAATGAAAACAAATTATAATTTTTCTGAAATGAACGGTCCCTGATGTCTGGACATACTCATCAAATACAGTTAAGATAAAAATGTTGAACAAAATAACACTGTGAGTGAGAAAGTTAGTGAGAGAGAGAGAGAGAGAGAGAGAACGAGAGACGGAAGTGTGTGTGTGTTTGTGTTTGAGAGAGAGAGAGAGAGAGTCGGAGAGAAAGAGAGAGAGAAAGCTCAACAAGAAAAGATGGAGCAAAGGAAATGAGACAGGTGAAATGATATATGCAACTAAAAGCCTCGGATCTTGATATTGATGAAATTGATATTTTAAATTGAATCAAAGACAAAAACGGTACATGAAATGAAATATGAAGAACAGAACAAAAGGCGGGAGGGGGTACAAGGAGAAAACATACAGTGGAAGAGAAATGAAGAGTGGTGGAGACATCAATTTTATTTATCAATCTTATTTATAAGAAATCAAATACATAAGTTATCATCTGTTCCTTTAAAAAGTTTTAGAAAAAAAAAGAGAGCCGCACAGGAGCGCGATTATGACGGTGCTAAAATATTGTTTTTACGCCGTCAGGTATAACCCGGCGTGTTTTCATTTAAGATATCGTATATACTCTGTAGTATGGTATAGAAACGGATCGGGTCATATTGAATGTTCTCTTAAAGCATTAAAGCAATGGACATAAAATTATCCCGGCCAAGATGAATTGTGATCATATGCCAATGATTAGAATCACTGATATTACTAACGTAGGAACAATCTTTTTTTTTTGGTCGACGTAATTTTACACCGGCTAAATGAAATGCATTAAATAGTCATGCAGAACCCTGCAGAGATGGCAAAACTGATTGCTAAAATCAGGTTTCATTTCCAAATTGCAGAGAAGGTCGGTAAGAACGGACGTATATTCTGATATTTTCCAATTATGATAGCCATTGTTTTACTTTGAATATTTTACACTCTTGTTTTAATATATTACAGTGCAATATCTCAATGCCCCTTTAAAATGACATGGTAATGCAATAGGTATCATTATTGTTAATGCTTTATCAAAAAGTAATTTTGTTATCAAACTTGTTTTTCTCTGTTACGGTCATTTCCAAAACAATTATGCGCAGCAAAAAGATTGAAATCTAGAATCACATAACACACACGGACGCCCACACACAAAAACAAACTCACAACGCACTGTGGTGTACTGGTTAAGGCTCGTGACTATCATACGCTTGCATCAGTGGACAAGGTGTTTTGCCTATGTTTGACCCTCTCAACCCAGGTGATTTAGATAGTTATCAGGCAATGCTGGAGTAATAATAATTGCCGGGGCCGCGTGAAGAACAGTAATAATACTGATGTGCGTGTAAGAATACAGCAAAACTGAAATATTTAAAAAAGATACATACATGATCTAAACAGCGTTTAAGGCCAGGGTCGTGAATTGTTCTTATGCAAAATATCTATAGAAGCCTACTGATGATTTTAATGATGACGCTTTGTATTACTAAAATAACTTGAATGCGGTGAATAATACGATATAACATATTACCTTCAATTGTCATACCACTGTTTACACCTTACCTTTTTTCAAGTTCAAGGTGAAAGCGATACGTCCAAACAAAGTATTTGTGCAGTAATGCAAGCCATGACTGTCATAGAAGATTGGCGTTATTCTGTATTTCCTGCTTTTTGCCATATCGCATCATTGCATTTGGCGGTTTAATCAACTCATATCAGTTATGGTAGAGTGCGATTGTGAAAAAAATAAAATCGGATCCAAACAAATGTTTTGACCGACTCGATATTAACAAAGTTGCATATCATCATAAAGGTACCCTAAGGAGAAAGTCGCCCATCTATGTATTCCGCGATAGAATTCTTCTTAGAAGTACGAAGAGACAAAATATGGGGTGCCACTTTAATACACGAAACGTGTCTAGTCCATCGTGGCTAGAAACTTTATTATTCCATATGCCTTTATGAAAAATACATCAGACCTGAAAAAGACTTCAGGCCACCCATGTTCATGCGCATGTATAACATCAACTTCTGAATAAGGGTGTATAAATCCACTTATGTCTTTATCGGGAATATTGGGACTACGTTAGGAGCGAATCCAATGCCAATTGCTTCAATGCATCCGAGCAGAGATTTACAAGTGATAGCATCACCACTCGCAAATTCTATAAATCATGAATGCTCCCTGACCTTTTCGCAAATATCAAAGTCAAATTTGTTATTAGAGTGAGACAAAATGTATTCTGCGAGGGAAAACAAGACACAAATCAGTCAAAAATCTACGGGATATGCTGAGCACTGTAACCTGCCGTAGGAAAATATTTCGAGCGTGGTTTATTTCTTTTTTTTCTTCATGAACGCGCTGTTTGCGATACAATTTTATATTCAGCCTGCACTTATAAATTTTCTACTGAATTGGAAATAATCATGCAACCTTTCTTTACGGACATCTGCTGATCACTATCTACTCATCTCTCTCTCTCTTTCTTTCTCTCTCCTTTTCAATTTCACTGTCTCCGTCTCTCCGTCTCTCCGTCTCTCTGTCTCTGTCTCTGTCTCTGTCTCCCTCTCTGTCATCTTATCACAAATATACATCTCTCTCTCTTTTGTTTTCTGTATCCGTGGCTCTCCGCTTTTTTGTATCCATTTGTTTACATTTCATACTTTCAAATTTATCTGTTACAGTATTTATCCTTGTACTTACAAATGACTTCACAATTCCTACTTTATACTGTGTTTCTTTTCAATGTGCATATGGAGAACGTAAGAAGAAAAGATGTATTTAAAAAATACAAGTTTAGCCAATAACACTTTAAAAATTACCAAGGTTTTGGACTTAATTTAAATCTTTAAATCGGGGGGGGGGGGGGGGGGGGGGGGGGGGGGGGGGGGGGGTTACTCCATGATTTTTTAATGTATAAAATAATATCACCTAAACACAGTTTGTGTCTAAAGCCCCTTTCACACCGGATCTGCGTAGAGTTGCGTAGTGTTGCGTACCGACTACGCCGAAGTTAAGCTGCGTACTCATGAATAAATTGATGGTTCGGCGTAGTCCCTGCGTAGGCTTGCGTACGATCGGCGTAGGGTTGCGTACGATCGGCGTAGGCAATTGGCGTAGGGTTACGTACGCTTGCGTAGGCCTGGCGTAGGGTTACGTACGCTTGCGTAGGCCAGGCGTAGGGTTGCTTACGGTTGCGTACGGTTGCTTACTATGTGCGAAAATGCCATGTAAAAATGCAATAGACGCTTTGTAGGAGCTGCGAGTATTGCCATTGGCCCTTTATAAACATATATAATAAAAAAAATATGTTAAAAAGACAGTTCAATATGAACTGTGCAGTGTACAAATAATTGTTCATGTTATTACATGTGAACATAACTTGATCTTAGTATAATAATAACATTCTGACAAACTGTGACATCCAAGGGGCAGTGGGTCTCTTTTGCATGCGTGAAATAGGGCTGAAAGGCCAATTTGCGTAAAATAGTGAGTGTAGAAAATAACATTTATAAACCTGTCATAAGTTTTAATAGTAAAAAGTGCCATTTGGTACACGTTTTTGACCGTTAAATTTTCAGTTTTTTTAGTAGGTTTTAGCAACTGCTGAGGTTATTTTGCAGTAATGTTAATTTGTTCAAGATTTTATTTTCCAAAAAATGCAGACATTTTTGTTGATGTACTACATTATTGTACTATGTATCATTCAAAAGGTAATACATGAACTTTCTTTTGATGAACATTGCAAGGTCACGTGATGTGATTTGATACCTCAAAACGCCAACAAAAGAGAGCGCTTATTTTGATTTGTGAATAAATGTGGACAGAAGTCTGATATTTGTTGACTATATCCCTTTTTTCACTCATTTGTACAATATCATTCCATAACAGTTTCCTGAAAGTTTGAAGACGATATCTGTTGTCCTTGGTCCGTAGCGTATTTGTGTGTGACAATGTAATGATATAAATGTTAGTCATTTATTAGATTTAAAGAAATACTTCTGACATACACACTCACTCAGTCTCACTAACAGAGTGAGACAAAATTATTTTTTTGCTCATTTCAATTAAACAAAATTATATTACAAACATACAAACAGGACCACAAACGTACACACAAGCAAACAAACCGACACAAATACATACAGATTTCCACAAAACATAATAACATTTCGCATGAGGCATCAGTTTATGAATCTTATCTCTGTTTATTATATCAACAGCCTGAGATGTCAATTATCACAAATTGAATAAACCATAACAAAACAAAACATGTCAGTCTGAAATACCTTGTAGTAGTACAAACAGAATTACAAGAAAGAATTATCAATGATCAATACCTGCCAAGTTTACATCCAGGTATATACCAAAAAAATCTTCATACCATACGTTTTTAATGCTTCGTCGGAATGGCGTAGGGTAGCGTAGGCTTGCGTAGGCTTGGCGTACATTTGCGTAGGCTTGGCGTACAGTTGCGTAGGCTTGGCGTACAGTTTCGTAGGCTTGGCGTACAGTTGCGTAGTAAAGTCTACGCCGAAGGTACGCGAAAAAAATTAAACATGTTTAATTTTTTGCGTTCATCTCGCGTACCCATTCGCGTCCCTCCGCGTACAGTTGCGTAGGGTTGCGTACGATCGGCGTAGGGTTGCGTACGGTCGGCGTAGTCGCTACGCAACTCTACGCAACTCTACGCAACTCTACGCAAGGCCCGGTGTGAAAGCCCTTAAGGCACTGGATTTGTACTGATTATTCTAAGTGATCATACTTTTTTGAGAAAGATAATGTCTGATATAATTTTCATGTAGCGATTGTTTATATTAATGCTGTCATGACTGACTTAATAATGACTATTACCTCATTAATGGTGGTGGAACGATAAATACATTCATACAAACTGCGGAAATTATTTCATCTCAATACAGTTCCCTTGTTTGCATCATACGGTTCAGAACGAGGAGATGTGTTTTCCGATTTTGCCCCAGTACAGCTTCATCACCCTATAATGAGCAATAAGCCAGTAATTAAGCTTTCTGGCCACTGGGCTAAACAAGGTACATTCCTGCCTCATGTATACATTCAAGAATATCCATTTTCTTCCAACACATGTCCCCTTCAGCAACATCGCAGAGTAGACTCAAATGAACTTATGGAACGTTCCCATTGCAAGGTATTCCTGTTTCATGTAATGCGTCTGCAGTGTAAATATATCTATCACGTTAGTTCCATAAATCCGAACTTCATTTGGCTTACGGTAAATACACATCCTTTAACATAAAGTGAAGTTCCCTTGTTTACTGTTTAAAATTGATACTAAAAAGGCCAGCTTAAAAAAGAAGAATATGTTCATGAATAAATGAATACCATTCCATAATGGTTACTGTGATGAACTTCCTGCCTACACATCTTTGAAGCGAATATACTGCATTTGTTAGAAATTGTTCAGGTGTCATTTCAAAGTGACACCTGCAACTGGTGTAGCCTATTTGGCTTTCAAGATTGAGCAACCAGATAGACTATTGTGCCATTACAATAATGTTGATAATATACAATTTTAGGTAGAGCCCTTTATTGAGACAGTCCGGGCAAACTACAAAACTACAAACTACAATACACCATGTTGTGACCAAGTGAAACCAAGTTTACCAAACTCTGGGTATAGATGGCTCTAAGTCTAGGCCGACCTTAACGCCCTCTGCAAACAAAATGCCAACTGCATTGTACCAACGATCACGCCATCCAGGCACATCGATACCTTGACATACTGACAAAACATCAATGCACTGACGCAACGTATTGACGCATGCGTCCATTGACGTATGCAAGATGTCCGATTCCGCTCACAAAATACGCATTGACGGATTATTCAGGAATCCGGCCGTTGAACAAATAATATGATAACAACTGCTTTCGAAAAATCAACCGAAGGTAATTTCAGCAGCCTTGTACGTCACCTATTGAAATGTTCGAACCTGACAATGACGTATTGCGAATCCAATCATGTTTTCTATGGAACAAACAATAGGGTATTGTAATTGCCCTTGAGTTGATCTGTCAAAGATAGAAGTAATCGTGTTTAATGGACTCCTAAATAATTCTACCAAGGTTAAATAGAAAAACAAATTAACAAGCGACCAATAAAGGCCTCCGATCCGCACTGATTTGTGTCTAAACTCTTCCAGACATATGTCATAAAGTTTCGACTGTGCCTGTAGGTGGCGTCCTTGCCTTAAGGTACATTTGGCCTTTAATAGGTGCAACTGCGTTCACGCATCAAGTGTAATCGGCATACGATTGGGCATATACTGAGGTCGTAATCACACGTCACAAGGTAAATGAGCATCAATGGGAACCGCCCTCTTACCCTGTCCAGGTTTGATGAAGGTTTTCATGAGATAGCCTGAAATGCCATTAAGCGATACATTCTGTGATGGATGTGGCATTACTGCTAATCCCACCGTGGATTATAGCTTTAGGGATCGCTGGGGGGAGATTAGAATGTAACCAAACACAGGTCTGGAATGATGGGTATAACCTTTCGTTTGCAAATGGTTGTATTAAACACGATTATAATTGCGTATAAAGCATTGTGGTGTAGCCCCCTCCCCTCCCGCTCCTTTTTTGAAAGCCAGAAGGAAAATGGCACAATCCTAAAATGGTCTAGACACGAGCGGTCGTCCATGTATATTCCGCCCCTAACCTCCCCCTCCTCCTTCAGAATGACATGAATAACATACCTTTTATCAACCCCTGCTGACGTCATTGCGATACCTCCCCATAATAATTAATACGATGAAGGTAACATAATAACGTAAGGTGGCGTGTCTGTAGTCTACGAAACGAACCTTGCCCTTACTCAGAGAGAAGGTTGAGTTCTGGGAAAAGGTTAACAATAATTTGTTAGCTTGTCAATCTGTTTATGTTAGTGTGGAAGAGTATCATATATAAAAAATGTGACCCTCAAAAGAAAGGCTCTTCCAATTCCCACATCATGCTCATATTTAAATTATAGCAAGTAAAGGCTGCGGACCACTTTGTCATGCCACACATTATTTTGTGAAGTCCCATTTACATGTTTCCGGGTACATTCAATGTGAGTCGTAGCAAGACTGGGCCAATTTTCTACCACGTTGATGATTCCAATACCTCACCCTATATACCAATACTTATTTGCTTCCACACAGTTTCTTTCAAAATGTTATAACATGACTAGAACCCAATTTCATCCTTAAAACTGTTTTATTTAATTTACAAGATAACGTCAGGCCGAGGTTATAATGGGATCTTCTCAACTTCAAATTATGTTCAGTGACGATACACATATTGAGTTTTGAAGGTCAGGGACAATTACTCTGGCTAGCTACAAAATATGAAAGAAGAGTCTATGGTTGATTTTTAAAAGCCTTGTCGCGAATTAATTCCTAAAATGAAAAATTATCAGAGAAGTTAGAAATAATGGTACTTAATTGCTTCTAGTAGTCCAGGTAAATTTGCACTTTTTGCCGAAAATCCATTTAAAGGAGACCTGCTTGGCAACAAATCCATATAATAACCCCACATAATCCTTAAATGTTGATACGTGCAACGTGTAATTCGACATACAGTCACACTGTGGTACGTATACTGTGGTGCACAGTTACACTCTATAGTTCTCTTTGTGGTCCAGCAGTGAACCATACACTATGGTGTATACACTCCATGTGTTTTCCTGTCGTCTCACTGTATTTCATATACTGTGGTATAGCCACACGCTTCGATTCTTTCTTTGGTTACACAGTGATGACTGTGGTTCGCATACTGTGGTGCCTACACTCTACGATTGTTTCTGGTACATACACTGTATAATTCTTTCTTTGGTTACCATGTGGTTCATTATACTGTCTGTGGTTACTGTGGTTCGTTACGCTATTGTGCTTACACTGTATAATTCTCTCGTTGGTTACATTGTGGCTCGAATGCTGTGGTACATACACTGTATAATTCTTTCTGTGGTTACAGTGTGGTTCATATGCTGTGGTACATACAATGTATAATTCTCTCTTTGGTTACACTGTGGTTAGTATACTGGTTACACTATGGTAAGTAAACTGTGGTACTTACATTGATAATTCTCCTTTGGTTTCACTGTGGTGCATATACTGTGGTACCTACACTGTATAATTGCTCCTTTTGGTTACACTGTGGTTCGTGTACTGTGGTGCCTATACTCTACAATTCTATTTCCGTAACACTGCGACTCGTATCATGTGTTGCCTACTAAATACAATCCTCTCTTCGTTACATTATGGTTCACATACTGTGGTACCAAAAATATATAATTCTGTTTTTGGCCACACTGTGTCGCAACGTGTGAACTTAGCAGCTTTACATTATTTAGGTTTTCATAGCATACGAGTCATACGACATACAATTTGTTCGTCGGTAAGTACGCATGAATGCATGACTACATGTACGTGTATGATCTTTTGTTAAATTCAAATTTTGGTATTGAATTGTATTGTATATTATTATCATATGCATTTACCACGATCACAACTACTTCAGAAAAATTTAATCAATTTCAATAGCTTTTTGCGTCACCTATTGAATTGTGCGATTATTACAATGAGGTATTACGTAATTCGAATATTATTTCTACGGATGCATATTAAGGTACTGAAATTAACCTTGAGTTGATTCCTCGAAAATGGTTGAGATCGTGTTATTTGCCCATACAAGCGTGCAGGTTCATTTTAATCATGAAGGTATTCTGCGTATGACAAATCTAAATCATGCAATCTGGTTAAGCAGTCAGACACGCGCCATAAGTAAATGGTTTGCAATCAAATTGAGCCTCAATTACACTTCACCTGCGTGTAAATACCTCCTCATGTTTGCGTTGGTTGGATAATCCTATTTATTCAGATAAGACTTTAATCCTATATTGGCATATCAGTCATAGCCAACTATTACAAACCGCATAAACAGATTCTATGATATCTTTACCACATTATCCTCCCTTTATTTTTTTCTCCCTCTCTCTTCTCTCTCTCTCTCTCTCTTCCCCAATTTCTTGAATTTGCCTTCCAGATGTAAATCCATATCTTTGGATCTCTGTTTTCTAATGTATATCTATCTTCTCATCTCTCCTCCAGCCTCTTCTATTACCTTTAATATACTTGTGTTCGATGTATAATTTAGTAGTTTTCGTCTCGTCGACTGCCTCCCACCTGCTTTTATGGGGGAATTTCGTCTGCTTACATTTTCATGATCACTATGCAATTATCAGTTCTACTTGGCTGAGCCTATGAGCCTGTGAGGCCTCTGACATAGCTTGAATGCTCTTGAGATTTACTTCTAGTCTGCCAGATGTAAGTTTTAAAGAAAAGTTGAGTTCTGGGAAAGATAAAAAATAGTTGGTGAACCTTTTCATTTGAACAGTTGTCATTCTTTTGCATGTAAGGGTGGAATAGTATCATTCACTATCTCTCTCTCTCAATCTCTCTCTGTCTGTCTATGTCTGTCTCTCTCTCTCTCTCTCTCTCTTTCTCTACCTCGACTGACAAGGTTAAGATTATCGAGATACAGTGGTTCATTCGGGTGGCTCTCAATCAAACTTAAGGTTGAGGAGTCGAAACTCTCTTCCTGGAGCGTAGGTCCTTTTAAGCCACTTGGGTGTCAAATGGATTGTTATAAAGCCTGAGCTAAAGTGAGAGTAATTGAAACCCCCTTGAAAAGGGTAAACATCACTGATCCCCTTTATCTCTCTCTCTCTCTCTCTCTATCTCTCTCTCTCTGTTTTTGTCTCTCTCTCTCTCTCTCTCTCTTCGACAGCTTTGGCAGTGGAAAGTTAGACAAATTATATGGCCATATCCAGCCCAAATATGAAGCTATACGGACATCTCGCTGCAAGAATGGATATTTCCACGTTGAGGTTTTTGGTAGCGATATCCATTTGCAAATTTTACAACACTATCATTCGGAATACAATCATGCGTCGTATTTTGAATAAAACACGAACCGAATTTGAAATCGATTGACCTCCCCCCCCCCCCCCCGAATTATATACCGTGATACCTTTTTACATCCAGCAATTGTTAACTTACTCCTCCATGCTCATCTACGGCAGTCAATATTCATCTGCGTGTCAACGGGACCTTTACAATTTCATCTTATCATGTATTCGAGAGGGTGAGTCTCTATGAATATGGCAGGTGTTCGGTCTTCCCAATAGATTTTCGCCTCCGGTACAGGAACATGTTTACGATCATACATAAATGAATCGGATTGATTTCCGTATTTAAAGATAAAGTTTAGTTCTGGTCATGCGATAGCATTGTGAACGAAACGGTGTGGAATCGATCGGAAAAGGTTGATCATCTAGCATATAAGTATTGGTGTGTACTGCAAGGTTCTGGAATCATCAAAATAATCAGAAATTTGGCCCAGTTTTGGTATGGTTACATGCACTGTACACAGAAAGAAGTATATGGGACAACACGAACATGTGGCATAAAAATCCGTCCCAATTGGTATGCTTTTAATAATAATTACAATAATATTCAGTTTTTATATAGCGCTTAATACATCTCGGACGTCTCTAAGCGCTTTACAGAATTATTATTACCCCGGTCATTGGATTCAGTGCTTACCCGCACACACCGTGTCACAATCTCCACTCCCTGGGGAGCATTCCAGCCTGGCGTGACTTGACGCTCAAAACTGTTTGACCAACAATGGCGGGCTCGTCATACTGGGTTCCCATTTTAACACCTGGATGGATAGTAACAAGTTTAGGTTAATATTTTGCCAAAGGATATTAGTGCCGTGTCGGGATTCGAACCCTCGACCTTTGCATCTCCAGCCAAGCGTCACCACTTGATCACATTTACAATATTAAGGCATTTAAAGAGCCATGCTTTTCAGGGAATATTTTGTATCGGATGTTCTTCCACACTTGCATAATAGCAATAATGATGCTCACAAATTATTGTTCACCTCTTCCCAGAACTCAACCTAATTCTCTTTAAGCTTGGAATGCAGGGTAAATTCAAACGGATGTTTTAATATCATAACCGTACGATTTATTTGTTTTAGTGATTAAATTCCAAAAGAAACTAGCCAACAGTAAAGCAGTTAATTTTACTAAGAATCCACGTAATGTTAAGTTATACGCTTAGTTTAGTAAATATTGCGCATGGGTGAGTGTACATGAATTACACAAACAAGGTGTTATCATATTTTCCTTCTTCTTTTATCTTTCATCCTTTTCCTTGTCGTTTCGTGGTTGTTTATTGTTTTGTAATATTGTCTTGTGTTTTCCAAGTCTCCGCAGCCACAATTTGAAACAATTTAAATTTTTTCTGGGGATCCACAAATTACAAGCATTGATTTTTAGTGGATCCCCCATTTCCTCAGAAATTAAAAATTTCTTGTAATAATTTTGTTATGTATAAAGTGTATTTTACTTAACAAGGAAAAATTAATATGTACATAAATGTGTTCATACTTTCTGTAATACTATCTGTAATACCTTTGTTTATCTTTCTGTTGGAAATGAAATAAATAAGAATTGAATTGAATTGAATATTCAAATGCTTTCGATACATAATTTAACAGAGAGAAAGAGGACGAGGATAGAGAGAGAAAAAGAAGAGATAGATAGAAAAAGAGAGAGAGATAGGCAGATATCGAAAGAGAAAAAGAGAGGAGGGGAGGGGGCAGAGAGAAACGAAGGGGGGGGGGGGTGCCCTTTCATAATCTTATAGACATGACAAAGGGATTTGAAGAAATTAGAACTACAAAATAAATCATTTTTGTCCTTGCTATTATTTATTTTCACCCTTTAATGCAAGGTTTTTTTTTGTTTTATAATGACAAGATGACTCAGACTTTACAGATGTAAGGGAGCTTTACGGTCTGTTCCTTACGTGTGCACTCGGCATCAAACCGGTTCTACATCATTAGTGACTAATACTCTTATTTATTTCCCAGGTCTTTACAACAAAAACAGATGATCCAGCAATAAAACTCAGATATTTATCTTTATTGGCAAAACAACCCGAGTTTCTCCCGCTAAATAGCATTCTGTTTCTCTAACAGTCCAATTAAAATCAATTTCTGAGTTTTAATTGATGGTTGCGTTATCCTTAGATGACATTTTTAAGACCAGTGACTTTGGTCGTTAGTGAATTAAAATATATTTCTCCTTTGCGAAACCCTAATCGCTAAAGCAGGGTGATAAACATGCCAGACATCTGATATTTCTATTTCCCCAAGTGTTTCTCACATTATCATTCGATGGATAACGATCAGTATGTACAACTCGTTAATAGTACTTGTCATATAGTTGTAGATAAGTGTGTGTATTTAAGGTACGACGAAACATATAGAGCTTTACGTCTGATACAGCATTTGCAAAACACAAGGGTATATTTTCTTTTAAATACGTCAAATTAACCTATTATGAAGATTCAACATCTCCTTTTCTAGTACTTCTAACATTTAAGCAGTTTTAATTATCCAGTCAGAGTAAGACATACATGTATCTGTTTCCTTATCTCCTGTTCCAGATCTATGAGTTTTTTTGGTTCTCTCTCTCTCCGATCCTAATAATCTTTATACATGCATGTCATAAACTGTTTATGTCATAGTTTATATCCCTTTATCTCCAGTTATGAACACTTTTTTTAGAGTTTTAGAGATGTATTTTTGTGATTTATCCTTGCGGTGCATCCTTTATGAATTTTCTTTGCCAAAAAATTCGTAGCTCGATGAAAAGTATTATATTAAGGTTCTAAGATGTGTATTTCAAAACAAGTTTGTTCTTGAATGCTACATTAATGCATTAACATCAGCGTAATCTAAATAAATAATATTAATAACAATAAGATTAGTAACAACAACATTATTAACAGCAACATTAATCAAACTAATCATGACTAAAACAATGAAATAATAATAACAACAACAACAACAATAATAATAATCAATGAAACCGTTAAAAAACAAGCAAATACTTCACACAGTCATTTTATGTGGTCACTTTTCCTCAATTTCGCAATCATGATGAAGAAGTAAAACAAATAATCAAGTTTTGAATTAAAATATTGTATAGTCAGATAAAATGCATTCTTTATGTCCATTCGTACCACCTGCATGTTGGTTTATCACTTGTATAGTTTCCTTCGTAGCGATGGATTCTATAATCAATAGTATATCTTGCTGGATGAGGTTTATATTTTAGCAGCATTAATGATTAATGTAAGGAAAACCGCTGGCGTCGCAGATACAGCTGCTAGACTAGAGAGGCAATGCAATGAGACAATCCCAGACATCAATTGAACTTCCTTAGGGTTGAAACCCAACGAGGCAGTGATAATTCATTCATCTTCTCTATAACTATGTTATAGAAAGAAAATCATTGCTAATAACGATTGGTGTAGCTACGGGAATGATGGATGCACGTCTTGCCTCCTGTCGATTCGAAATGAAACCCACGGCTTCAAAAATGAAGAAAAAATGGAAGAGTATTACGTGAAATGAAGTACATAAACAAATAATATAAAACGTCACAAAATCAGAATTGAATTTGAAAAAGTCATCAAGGAGTTGAGAGAGCCCTCTATTAAAGTTCCCTGATATCATAAAGCAAAGTAAAGAATGGGAAATGAATAGACGTACTAAAATGACAAAAATGCAAAATTAGCCATGATGCTGGGCCTGCACGTGGCAAAGCATACTGAAAACCGAGTACGAAGATCGTTTTATAATACTGCCATATCATACGTTATTTGGGGTATTTAAAATGGCAAGCAATGTACATTCTAGTAAATATTTGACACGATCCCTTTGTATCAACTAACATATTATAGAGGTAACATATTATACAGATAATCGGCTATCATTCTAATCAGATTTCCTCCAGATGTTACATTTGCGTCATATTGAGCTATCTCCTACCTCAAACAATCTTTGGTTAATAATATTGAAGAGAAAAGGCTATACCATGCATAGAACCCGTAAACAAATGGTATAAGAATTTTCAGTTCAGTTCAGTTCAATGACGTGTGTCATATTTATCGTACTATTCCATGTGTTCTATGTTCAATATAATATTTTGTTTGTGTGTTTTTATGTTTTTCTACTAGGTGTTAATTGCGTGCTTGATTTCAATTTCAGTTTGGTATATCTAATCCAACGGACAAACTTTGACATATTCTATTCTCATGAATCCTTTCTTCTAATTTCAATTACACGGATCAAAATTATTGGGACAAGATAAAAACATAGCTATCCCACTCGTTCTCTCTCTTTTTCTTTCTCTGTATCTCTCTTCCTCTTCCTGTTTGCCTTTCTCTCTCCTTCTTTTTGTTCAACATTTTCTTCCTGCATGTTTCTAATTCATTATATTCTTCTTCTATTTCCATTTTATGCCCATCCTTCCCCTCCCTCCTCCCCTTCACACCCACCCCCTCTCTCTCTCACTCTCTTTCTCTCTTTCCCTCACTTCCTCCTCCCTTTCTGTTTATTTCACATTTCTATCGCTCTCTGTCTCTCTGTCTCTCTACCTCACTCTGATTATATTTCTCTCTCTCTCTCTCTCTCTATCTCTCTCTTTCTCTCTCTTCCTACGCTATGCAACCCTATCTCAAGTCAGTCGTTTCTTCCCCGCAAAGCATTTTGAGAACGGGGCTTCTCCCGATCAATGTCAACGACCAATCGTCGATATTGATTCCAAATGTCATCTACAAGTTCAAGGGCTATTCGAGAACGTTATTACATTTCCGATGAATATGTGAGTGCTTTCAAGAGACGTTTTTTTTTTCTTCTTTAAGAATTCGTAGTATAGAACATGCGCCAACTACTTGAAGACATGCATATGGATCATTGATATCAGATTGAGCAAGGGAAAGGGGAGAAGATTCGTTGAAAGTCGTTGAAATAAACTACTCGTCATCATCCTCATTGCGTGCATCTCTGGTGCTGTGTGGCAGGGTTATGTAGGGACGAAAAAACTACATCACACCATTGAATGGTCTGTATTGAATATTCCTGTCAACAAAAAGTCTACATCTGCTTATTGTGAAACCCATTACAAAATAGATATAACATGTTTAACATGTTAACAAAGAGGGATAATGAGAAACTTGCTCAGCCATAGCACATAAGCATCTCAAGCGTAAAGGCGAAGGATGGTTTGCACGTTTATATAAAGAAACATACCTAACTCTAAAGTAAAGTCTAAAATATCTACAGAAGTAATTGGCGAGTTGATTTTAAAACGTGCCAAAAATATTGGTATATTTTGATGTGTATGCAAATACACATCTATATTGTTTTTCCTAATGTCTATATCAATCTATTTGCTGTACTGAGCGACAAGGGTGGGTACTACACAAATTTATTACACGAAACGCTAATTTTAAGAGAGAGGGACCATCATGTCTTTTTTTGAAAGATAGGTGTTATTTAATACGTTGTTAGATGACTCTTATAAAGCTTAAAGGTAATACAACGTTTTGGTATGGGGTCATGAATTTGGTTCAAATGAACATATTGGAAGCATGCGATCCCACAATATTCAGTGATCGTTGTCGCGGTTGAAATCGAGTCTAAAGTTATGAAATTGTAAATAATAAATTCTTCATGTTGTATAGCTCCCTCTCAAGGTCAAGATATTAATTAAGCTATAAAACAATGTTTCTTGACTAAATCGACTGATTAGCTATTCCCGTTTGGAAATTATATATCACAACTACATATTCTGAGATTTTCATGGTCGCAGCTACCATTGTACGGCCGTAGGCGCTATTTGAAATTTATCAAAATTTACCGGGAGCACCGGTAAATTGTTATATTAAATTTTTCTCGAAAGCAGAAGTGTTTTAGGGGCTGAATTTTTTTAGTGATTATAATACATTTCCAGGGGCATCCAAATATATTAAAATTGTAAGGAATCACTATCTACCCAATTTTCAAAATTTCCCAAAACTTTGTATTACCTTTAACTCTTATTAATCCAAGCAACATATTATGCAGACAAAATAATATAGAAATTCAACCCCACTGCAATGTGTAGATGAGTGTGGTGACTGACATCTTCCAAAGCTTTCGCTGCTTCCCCCGTTACCAACATCTCACGCACGATATACCAGCAAATATGACAACCCAATGACATCAGCGAATACAATTACGCTCAATATGAGTTCCGGTCTATCTATTCTTTCAACATATCCCAATTCATTCGCACATCCTACTGACTTACTTAGAAGCCGAAGACAAGAGATGGGGTGGGGGAAGGAGGGGGTCAGGCTTTCAGGAATAAGGGCAATCTTCCCTTTCTCTTGATCTAAATCTTCAGTTTAATTACGCCATGTTTACTCTAGCTCACAGTATTCATTGGACTAGTTTATTCATCGCAGGCACTACGAGGAAAAGACTAATTATTTTTGCTCATCTTTAAAACAGAGGAGTGAAAATAGGTTAACTATTCCCTCTTGGATTTCCTCGCAAAACAAGGTGCACTAAAGCTCATGAAATGCTTCGATTTCCATGCAAATTTGTGATGGAATAGAATGAGGGTTCTGTAGAGTATTGTATATGCACGGATCAGGTAGCACATACATGTTACCTGCACTGTAAACGGAGCAAGCAATAATTAAATTATAACCAAACCTATAGGATCGGGAGCAGTATTTGGAGCAGGGGGCGTAGTTGGCCCATCTCCACAGTGGACGAACATCAATGTTTCTAATAGGGAAAATTAACATTAATCGATTCAGTTCAATTCTAAATCAGAGAATTTTTTTAATTTACCTGGTCAATTAGTTATGATTTTGCCTCCCAACCCCGCCACATTACACTTGGTAAATCTGGATTTTATCGTGATAATTGTAAGCTGCAATACTGCCTAAAAATAACTTCATGAAGAAAAGGAAAAAAATAGCACAAGGCACTTTCTGCTAAAGATGTATATATATATATATATATATATATATATATATATATATATATATATTACTTACTTTCATACTTAGTATATTTTACAAAGCGATGCCAATCAAAGTAATTTTTCGAGAATATGTATTCCAAGTTCAAAGGTTTTGCTTTTAACAAAAACAAGAGAGGTGTGCGTTTCAGAGAGGCAAAGTGATTCTAAATTCACTGCATAACTTATTGTCAGCTTTGTTATGAATATGAAAACAGCGAATGTCATCAAAAAGGAGACCTAAGATATTGATAGGCACTCTGTCATAGGCGTCAAAGAAAAGGAAGGTGAAAGGGGGAGGGGAGAGATAGATGTATGAAGAGAGAGTGAGAGTAAGAGAGAGAGAGAGAGAGATAGAGAGAGAGAGGGGATATATATAAAGAGAGAGAGAAAAAATAAAGAGAGAGCGAGAGAGAGAGGGAAGGAGGAGGAGGAGCCTTGATAAAAAGCGAGAGAGGGGGAGAAAGATGGATGAAGTGAAATGTAAGAGGGGCGGCGTAGAAGGAGATAGAGAGAGACTGACAAAGAGAGAGGGTGATGAGAGATGAAAACAGGGAAGAGATAAAGATAGAGAGAGAGAGAGACAGACAGAGAGAGAGGGATGAGAGATGAAAACAGGATAGAGATAGAGAGAGAGAGAGAGAGAGAGAGAGAGAGAACAAAATGAGCACACCCTGGCTGTGGCGAAAATAGAGCTGTTTGAAATTGTTTCACCCAGGTAAAGTCTTTGACACCTTTCAAGCCGGAGCGTCCGACCGAAATGTCACCCGCTGAGATCTAATTACATCTATTTGCCCCTCTCATCACAGCCTCGCCAGGAGAACCTTCATCACTCTAACACTTGGTCGGTCAGATCTAGTTAGCCGCCAAGCGAGACCACCACCGACTTCTTATGCACCGAGGGGCCTTCTTGTCATCGTGAGGAAAGCGGGCTGAGATAATACATTAACACAAAGAACCAAAGCTTCGTTTATGTTTAGATAAGATAGGAGACACGTAGTTTTGAATACAAAATTAGATTGTTGGAACACCGTAAGCATGGTAAGGCATATCTGATTGTTTAGAGGAATTGTGTATTTGACTTATAAAATAACCCATTGACTTCTGAATTCGCATATTCTCCATATGAAAATTGAGTTATTGATATAAGAATATTGTTTACTCCAGTGCCCATCTTTCAACAAAAGTATTTACCTTAATTTTAGGAGCAATTATGGAAAATGCACCTTCTAATATTACTTTTCCTCAGACGTCTGTACAAAATCTGGTTAAAAAATGCGTTTTTTTTCTCAATTTACAAAAATAGATTTAGCTTCTTTTGGAATTAAACTTTTCATATGTATAATACAGAACCCACCCTGCTCAAGGAGGCAATTTGTTAATAACCACTCTGATCTTAATATTCGGTAAGGGAACTGTATGCCGATGGTAGCAGACTTAATGCAGTAGATAGGTTGTTTTACAAAACAGAATTTGGTGTTGTGGTGTTGGCAATATAAACAGGGAAAGGAAGACAGCAGATATGGTAAAAACAGTCTCACTCGACTCACTCTCAACAAACATCATTTTTCATCAATGATACTGTGACTGGGCATTGACGTCATAGGATATCTTTATTCATTAATCAAAACAAGCATTACACATAATAAAATTGCGACATGAATGGACGATATCGAAGTACAAGGTACACACATCACCATTATTTTCTTCGGATCACAGTTTTTAGAATGGTAAGGAAATATGTATGGGTAGATTACACGAATCAGTCAAACTAGCATGGCAGGACATTTGTTTTGATAAGTCAGAACACTTCTGTAAACGAAATCGCCCGTTTGGCGTTCGGCTGTCAATGCTCAATGCTCGATGATGATAATCGCCTTGTAATATACTTCTAAGAAGATTTTTAATCAAGATCTGAGTAATTGATTTAATATAATTATAATGTACATATTACATCGATGACAAAACCTTTGAAGGACCAAAAGGGTTTATTATTATTTCAGAAAAGATTTTGGCAATAACAAATGCCAAGCAGAATGCGATAACACATTTGTTCGCCATGCTTTAATATACCTTATCAAAATAATGCAATGATTTCAGAGGCCTACTAACAGTGTATGTCAATACTTCTACATTCTCGCTGACAAGTTTTATCAAGCCTAGCCCAAGATTCCAATTGATCAACTCAGTTAAATTAAATTCAATTCAAATGATTTTATTTTCATATCTCAATCAAAACATGAATAAAATGCTTGCATAAAATGAGTATCCAATGGCATTTGCAATATAACATAGGAAATGAAAATTGTCAGTGATTATACATTATTAAATGTCAATAAGATTCAAAGCATTTTAGAATACGATTTATATAAGGAAATAATACATTATAGAATTATGAAAGAAAGGAAAACCCACCAAAAGGCAGTGCTTGGATTCGTGTGGGTTATTCAAAAGAAGAAGGAAAGAAGAAATATAGAAAGAAAGAAAAACAAAAACAAAGAAAGAAAGAAAAACAAAAACAAAGAAAGAAAGAAACAGAAAAAAGAACAATAAAAGATAAAAAGAAAAGAAAAATCACTGAAAAGTGAAATAGAAAAGAAATAAAGTGATTTAACATCTAACGAAGATAGTGCAGTGAACACTGTTGTTCACAGCAGTGATATACTGCAGTGGTTTAAAAAAAGAGTGTTTCCTGGAAATATCAAGATACATTTTCATAACTGCCTACGCTATCCATGCGATAAACCTTCAGACTTGTTATCTAATTAGCCTGACTGTTCAAGCATAATATGATGTATTGGATCCGGTCGGGCTCGGCTTACTGACACACATCCAAGAATATTATTCAAATGACGGAGGGTATAGTTTTCTTCCACACTTGCCACTCCTGCTTTGAACGAGATATTAATCTATCTGAACTGAACTCATAATAGTGTTACATATTAAGCCTTTTTGTGTAGTTTTTGTTTAAACCTTTCTTGTTGTCCAATGTTTTGTAGTGTCTGTCCAAATTCAGTGAAGACCCAATTAAATATATGTAAACAATGTCATGTAGGACATTGCGTTACTTGCAATGATTCAATAGGTATATGTACATCAACTGATTTATCACTCTGCCAGATGTGTTTCCTATGCAAATACTATACATTCCCTTTTCAACAAATACCAGATGATGAATTTATTGAACTCAATACAAATAAAGAGAACAAAGATCATATAATGCATGAAGTAAACAATCTTAATAATGTCTTTTGCGCAATAAATGATGACTCTGATGAAAAATATGACAATAATTATTACAATATTTCATACGATATGTTTAATAACCTAATAGAATGCAAGTATTATACTGAATGTGAATTTAAATCTGTGTTTCAAACATTTGAAAATAGTTTTAGTTTATTGCACTTCAATTCTCGCAGTCTCAACAGGAACTTCAGTTCTTTATCAGAGTTTATACATTCTCTATCTCGAAACTTTACAGTCTATGGTTTTTCCGAGACTTGGATCAATAGTGATAATCTGAGTACCTTTTGTATTGATGGTTACTCATTTGTTCATACAGATAGGAGAGTAGGGAGAGGAGGCGGTGTTGGACTTTTAATTTCTAATACAGTAAATTTTGATATAAGAAAACATATACTAACTGATTCTGATGACTATGAGTCACTTTTTATAGAAATACATGTACCAAGAGGTAAACATATTGTTGTAGGTATTGTATATAGAAAGCCCCAATCTAGTATTAAGAATTTTATAGAAACATTTGATAATTGTTTGAAAAGTTTAAGCAATGAAAATAAACTGGTGTATATAATGGGTGATTACAATATAAATTTATTAATGTATAGTCAACAATATGTTAATGAATTTTTGAATGTATTATATGCATCATCGTTCTTACCATTAATCGATAAACCCACACGTATAACAGAAACTAGCGCTACTCTTATAGATAATATTTTTACAAATAATTTATCTTCTAATATTTCATCGGGTATATTTTACACTGATGTGACCGACCATTTACCAGTATTTCAGATAACGGCTAACCATAACCTTAATCATAATACAAATAATAATAATATTCATAGATATGTTATCAATAAAAAAAAACATAAATTGTTTCATGCAAGATCTAGATAACACAGTCTGGGAAGATGTGTATAATTGTTCAAATGCCGATATAGCTTATCAACACTTTTTGAAACAATTTCTGTCCAAATATGAGAAAAACTTCTTAGTAAAAAATATTTCTCTAAAAAAACATGCAATTTGTAAAAAACCTTGGATGACAAAAAAAGTGTTAAAGATGGTAAATAAAAAGAACATAATGTATAAATTATATTGTAAACATCCATCAAACAATAACAAGATGAGATATAAAAAATGTCGAAATAGTGTAAATAAATGTCTAAAAGGAGTTAAAAGATTACATTATTTCAATGAATTTAAAAAACATAAAGGTAATATGAAAAAAACTTGGGATGTTATTCGAGATATTCTAGGAAAATCTTTAAATAAAACACCTGCTAGCTTCAATGTAGATGGTCGTGACATTTATGATAGTAAAGATATTTCTGATATATTTAATAACTTTTTTATCAACATTGGTCCATCTATGTCAAGTACTATTCCAGTTGATAGTGACATATCTTATCAATCTTTTTTACCACCTCCCTGCGAAAAGTCATTATATTTTAAACCTGTTACTGAAAACGAATTAATCAATATTGTCAGTGGAATAAAGAAGAGTAAAAGCACAAGTATTGATAACATAAGTTCCATTGTTGTAAATAAAATTATATTTTACATAACCAAACCGTTACTTTATATCTTCAATCTTTCACTATCAACTGGAATAGTTCCTACAAATCTAAAAATTGCAAAGGTAATCCCAGTGTACAAAAAGGGTGATAACCGCAATATATTGAATTACAGACCCATTTCTATATTACCTTTTTTCTCAAAGGTATTAGAAAAAATTGTATTTACACGTGTTCATAGTTTCCTTAGTGATAATGTAATATTGAATTCATGCCAATATGGTTTTAGGAAAAATAGATCGACTGAAATGGCATTGATTGATTTGCATAATTATTTGATTTCATGTATTGCAAAAAAATGTCACACTATCGGATTATTTTTAGATTTAAGCAAAGCTTTCGACACAATTGATCATAATATAATGCTTTATAAGTTAAGAAATTATGGATTTCGCGGGCTTGTTTTAACTTGGTTTGAGAATTATTTAACAAATAGAAGTCAAGTGGTATATTTCAACGATGTTACTTCAAATAATTTACAAATTGTGTGTGGTGTACCACAGGGTTCAATCCTGGGTCCGTTGCTTTTTTTACTCTATATTAATGATCTTTCCAATTGCTCATCTGTTCTTAAACTTGTACTCTTTGCTGATGATACCAACATTTTGATTAGTCATAATGATATTACACAGTTACAAATTATGCTTCATACTGAACTACAAAATGTATCTACATGGTTCAATTTAAATAAGCTATCTATTAATGTAGAAAAAACTGTTTATATGTACTTCTATAATTTAAAAAGTAACAAAAACAATGCACATGATCTGGTGGTTAAAATCAACAAACTTGATATAAAACGAGTCTTTTCTACCAAATTTTTAGGTATTGTAATTGATGAAAACTTATCTTGGAATAGCCAAATTCTTGCCGTAACTAATAAGACTTCAAAAGGTGTTGGTATCATTAGCAAACTACGTTATCTCTTACCTAAAGAAATTCTTCTTCTACTATATAATACATTGGTTTTGCCTCATCTTAGTTATGGAAATATTGTTTGGGGAATTACATATCCATCAAAGTTAGATAAACTTTTAAAATTACAAAAGAGAGTAGTTAGATGCTGTACTTTATCTGATTTCCATGCACATTCTAAACCTTTATTTCTCAAACTGAAAGTACTTGATATATATCAGCTTAATAAGTATTTAGTAGGATTAATGCTCTTTAGATATGTTTACACATCACTGCCTGAAAATCTGCAAATGCTATTAACTTTTAACAATGAAATCCATAACTATAACACTCGTCATAGAGAGAAATTTCATATATTCAAATGTACAACAAACTTTGTGTCCTTTTCTTTTAAACATACTGCACCTCTTGTCTGGAATGCACTCCCTCAGGAAATATGTCAAACTAGAAATTTTAATGGATTTAAAAGGAAACTCAAATCTTATTTATTAGCGAGTACATAACCCCTGTATACTATTTTATGTGATAAAAAGAATTTCATTTTTTTGTTTTTTGTTCCTTCTTCACTTATATATATTTGTTTCGTTTTGTATTGTTTTGTTATTGTCCAGTAAATTATTTATGTACATAAATGTAGTTATCTATTGCAAAAATATTTTAATTCAAACCTTTGGCACAGCCTCGACAAGTTCAAATTTATTTGAACTTTTGCAGTGACCCAAATTCCATTTGATTTCTTTACCTTTAAATGTACTGATTAGTGACATTCTGATGTTTGTATAACTTGTATTTCTTTTTCTTTTCTTTTTTACACTTGTATTATCTTTTATATACATATATGTTTTTTATTGAATGGAATGAATAAATCTTGAAATCTTGAAATCTTGAAATCTCATTATTAGCCCTTTAAGCTCCATCAAGCTGACGGAACGAGGTAATTTGAGCATATTATTTAAGTGTACTGTCTGGAGACCTTAATCTTTAGTGCCTTTTAGCGTCCCTTTTCCTTCTAAAAAGGATTTAGGCCGTACATTAGTACAGATTATAACGCTTCCATTTGTTTTTCACAGAATGCCCCAGTTTGACTGTCGGTCTAACGTATGCTAGCAATTTTCAGTCAGTACCCATAGCATTAATCAGGAGTTATAATCATTTTAATATACCGCATTTCAAGATTCTTCTAGACCTCTGATAGGTCAAAAGTACAGATATTGCTATATTCACAATCAAAACATGGGTTCTAGAATGTAATGAATGGTAATTTTCCACCATTCGATTTATACATTTCAAACAGGATGATTTGTCAAAATAACTCTTTTTGAGAACCAACAAGCGGTGTATGAAATATTACGAAGGAAACATTGACTGTTTATTATTTTTTTAATCACGGATATTACTATAGCTCCACATTTATATATATTAACAAAAATATGACCCGACTTTGTTTCGGGATACTGTACAGTTTCACCTTGGGAAATATACAGTTTTAACCGTGCCCCTCAAACAGGCTCGGATCTACCCCCCCCCCCCACCTCCCCCGCTTATTCGCCGCTTAATTTTTATCATGAAAACAAATGAAATGTAGTGCTCTTTATTGAGACCACATATTTTATTTCCCTTGAAACTGTTTCTCATTGATATATGTACTAAATTAACCTGAACATAAAGACAGCTACCTGCTTATAAAGACCACTGGTCTTCCTCGAGCGGTCTTTAGACATAGGTTTCAATCTATGTTATTTTTTATTCTAATCATACTAATAAAGTGAGCCCATACAAATTCGATTTTATACATTCTAGCTGTATACAAAATATTTAAGCTGATTGGTAAACGTTTATATTACTCCCACCGGATAGCTTTTGCTTTGGGGAAAAAAGCAAATTTCAAAAAAAAGTTCAGTATCACTCGATCTTGATTATTACTTTTCCTATTACAGGAGAAAAGGAAAGAAAAGGTCAGAAACGCTAATATGAAAAATGTTTTATTCATATCACACCACAGAGTAGATGATGCTCTTTCTTACAAGAATGAACGTGCTTGCAATCATACAAAGTTTTCCTTATTTTTATCACAGTAGCATCGTCGGTGGCAGAAGAGTTATACCTTGTCTCCGAGGAAGGGGGATGTTGGGGCAGGGCAGGTCAGGGCGGTGCGGGGCGGGGCGGGGTGGGGCGGGGGCGGGAGCGGGGGCGGGGGCGGGGGCGGGGGCGGGGGCGGGGGCGGGGGCGGGGGTCCAGAATCGCAAAAAGAATCCATAGGAATTCATTCTACCATATTATTTTAATGAATAGGTATACAATGTGAAAAGTATAGTTGCAGTCCTTGCCCCCCCCCCCATAAGATGGGCTTGTTTAGAACCTTGTTTCGCTTCACCTCGCCAGAAGATTACAGATTCATAAGAAGAAAACAAAATCTATTTAATGAAGGTCTTCATTGTCTCTTTGGTATTTAATTTCATGAACAAAAAGATGATAAAGTGATGCATATTGAAGACAAAAAAAACACATATGTTTCTTCAGGATCTACGATAGCATTCTCTTAACACTCAAGGTTAAATATATCTTATTCCCATTTATTCATTGCAATTATATTGAAATTGTATTCATAATCGTTCTTTGACATTTAGCGTGCAGTGGGAGTCACCTGCTCCTTCATAGGGCTATTTAAGGCTTTAATACTTTATGAAAATTGATACAGAGAAGGGGAAATTAAAGAGAGTAGGCATGCTCTGATCAATCATGCTGGGTCCTAATGCAATCTGAAATCTTGTCGATAGAAGAAAACCGCTCGCAGACAAGGATATTACAAAGGATGATTTCAGGTTTATCGAGCACCATGTCCACAGGCCCCTCCTCGTGATGGATAGAACGGGAGAATGAGGGGAAATGGTAGGCTATTTATAACAGAACGTACGGTCATTTCTATCAGAATCAATTAGTTATAGGAAGCTGGTCAGCGATATTGACAATGCTTGTGTAGCGTAATTTAATTCTTGGAGGTCTTGATGTCCCCAGACTGCAAACGATAAAACAAAATGAGGCACATGAGGACTCCATTAAGGCAAGGAACGGTCCGGCGCCCAATCTTTAATATGAAACTACAACAAGACAGTGGTTTGGTTTGTCTTAGAAAAGTCTGCCCTTTCCTGATGATTTTTTTCTCCAGAGGATTTGACGCTGTGCAGGGTTTTGTGAGGGGGGGGGGGGAGTGTGTGGGGAGGGAGGAGTAAGACATTTGTTAGTACTCGTGCCAGATTATGATACTTAGGCCTAGCCGTAGTTACTTCCCCTGCCCCCCCCCCCCCCCCGTTAACGCCCCTTTCCCCATCCTCGCTCTCGCTTGAAGGTAGTTCAGAACTCCGATACGAATTGTATTAAGGTTTAATATTATTATAAAAGGATATCAATGTTGTGGTAAATTATTTTTTTCGGGGGGGGGGGGGGTGGGTTAATCTTTGATGCATCAACATTTATAAGCTAATAATAAACACATATTTGCCAATGTTACAATAATCCCTTCAACGAACTCCCCTCCGATCGTTTTTAAAGATAACCAAAGGGGGAGGGGGGATAATTAATGATAATAGTGTACATTATGTCATAATGCAAAGCGAAATTTTCTAAAATGCAGGTACTGAAAAGAGATATTTATCTTTACATTTCTTTAAGGTTGTGTGAATATTCTATTTTGTATTTTGTCACATGTGCCATGAATTCAGTCTATTTCTCTATAAATAAGATTTATGGAGAGAACAGATTAATTATGGTAGCGAAGGCTGTAGTCCAATAACCAATCATGGAACTACATGTAACCCGTTTCTCTTGCATGTCTGATAAGATAATGAAGTCTTTCCCTCAATCATTCAAAGTGTTAGTTTTGTTTGGAAAGACATCCACTTTTGATCGACAGGTGTTGACATAATGTGAAATATAGCGAGCCACGGGGGCTATGTCCTCTTGCATTTTGCTCATGAAAGATTTCATCCCATGCTCCATTACACATAACCAAAATGATTTCATCTAAATATCTTATCTGGGAGAGGCGCCAGCGTGTTCAAATGAGGAAAATGGTCTGGTATGGTTCATTGTACAATAATTGTCATGGAACTACTAGAAATTGTCTTTACTCCAAACCCTTTGACTACTGACTTTGCTCATTCCTTTATGTTAAACAAAGGGTCCATCGGGTTTCCGCAAGCAAGGAGTTAATGATGAGCTCTTGGATTGCTGGTATGTACAAATAAAAGGATGTCCCGTGCTCAAATTTGTGTGTCGCCAATTGGCGGGAGTACAAGGTCGCGTAATAACGAACCAGCCAAGCAGAAATGATGGCAATATTGGTCGAATAAATCGCCTTCCCGTTTTTCCAGTCCCGCCCTCCGTATGAAGTTCGGCCATGCTGAAAATGTCAGGATTCATACAACCTGACGTTCATTAATAACGTTCTTACTTCAAAGTACGACATTTTGTGATATTCTGTAACCTGTCTTTGTCTCTCTCCCCGTGTTATGAGATGCTTCATCCATTTTTCCTGCCACCCCATCGCCCACGCTGCTAAAAGCTTACAGATGGATAGTTCGGGCAAAAATGCCCGGAAGATACAGTGCAAAGAGCACGGTTTATAGAGGGAATGCATGTAAGGATCAGGAAAGTGGAAAAAAGTAACTTGCTTCTTTTAGTTTTCCCTGCGTCAGAAAAGCATCATATTAATCATGATATCACCACTATACCACTACACTACTCATCATTAAAGATAAACTCCAGTACTGGTAAAAAAATAAAAATAATTCTCACAGAATCAAACGAAACTTACACTGAATGTTCAAGATTACAAATAAATGACATGTGCCAAGCAATTTTGGAAGAAAATGTATACTGGCTGAGTAATGAGCATAGAAAGACAAGGAAATCAAGGTAGTACTAGCCCCGACACCATGTGTGTTGTCCCATATATAGCTTTCTATGTGAGTGCTTGTTACTTTACCAAGACTCGGTCAAATTTATTATGATTTTGATGACTCCAGAACCTTGCAGTGCACACCAATACTTACATGCTACATGATCAACTGTTTCTGATCCTTTCCACACCTTTTCTTTCCCAATGCAATCGCATTACCAGTACTAAAGTTTATCTTTAACCCTTCGATTGCTTTCCTGGCCTCTCTGCACGGTCGCTTGTTTGCCGAACGTGCAGGTTTGCACAAAACAATACGCGCGAATAGACAGAGGAAGTGCTTTCTGCAACACAATGGCTCTGCAAAATAACATGTTTTCAATCTTTGTTATTTATGCGACAGCCCTTTTAACACCGGTATAGATTAATCTCAAACGGGTACACAATTGTATAGCTTTTAGTATATTTATTTAACCCAAGATAAATACAATGCGTCAGAGGGAGATTAGCTGTGTGCCGTATAAAGACTTAACATCGCCATTAATATCATTATCACTGTCATCGTTTCGGACCAAATGTCATTCATATTTGTCTCCCCTAGAGATATATTTATACAATCAATATGATTATCCGTTGCAAATTGCGATAATTCGCACAGCAAACGAGACTACATGTATCTGGCGTCATAGTTACATAGTCACATTACAGTCGGCTTTGGACGTGGGTAAAGTCGAATGTTTGTTCAAGCACTTGTGGGATGATTTATGAGGAACATAGGGCATATGATTTTGTAATTACAACAAATATTAAAGAAGCAAAACAACATTTGTAATTTTTAACAAGGTAAAATGAAATATAATTATTGGGAATGGATAAATTAATGCATAAGATAATATATATGAAGGGGAACTGTTTGTTTTTTGTTTTTTTTACTGCGCATGTATTTTTCCCATTGACGTTACATGCAATGTAGACCTACATATAGTATTATTGTGTTTATTCACCCCCTCCCCTCTCTCTCTCTGCTCCAACTAAACAACTGTACAACTAAAAATTCTATTAGGTTTTGTCTGCAGATTTTATATTTTCTTTAGTATATTTTGATGACAAAATTGAGCATTGACGCTGTTATGGAAATAATATCCATTTTGCATTTATCTGGAGGACTGCATTTGTAATAGTCTACCAGATTAGGGTTCGAGATTATTTAGATGTTCCAGTTTAAAATGAATCTAGGTAGCCACAATGTAGGTGTGAAACAGGTTGCCATGTGGCTTTTCAAGACCAAAAATTGTTAATTTTGCAAACATTTAAGTGTCGCAAATGGCAAATATTCTGACGACTGGGACACTGTCCAGTAAACCAGCGATGTTTCAAATTGGCACGTTGCAATATTTATGATAATAATAATAGTGATACTGATAATAATGATAATGATAATAATAATAATAATAACAATGAACCATTTGATACACTGCCCGACAACGTATCCAGTAGGCCACGACACTTCTATTTAGAAACGTAGAAGTTCATACTTTGGCAGGGCCCCCTTTTCCTCCTTCAAATTACGCCTGTACGCCTGCTTCATTTGTCATAAAATCCTTCACGGTAATATTCATCTTGATTATGAATTAGTTTTCCACATGGAAAAATACTATCCTTATTTTAAAATCCTGATACATTTGTTTTCGTCATCGGAGCATCCATCAAGACTTGAAATTATGCGGGAAGGCTGAGGTATACCTCGATTTGAAAAAGGCAAATTACTCGAGGGAGAACTGCCTTCATCTGAACGTCAGTGTTTTGAGAGACAACACGACTAGAGATAAGGTTATCAGTGGAATATGATTGCATGACCCAAATATGATGAACCTTTGACGAAAGACATCGTAACTCAAATCGATGATATGGTATTGAGTGCCTTTTTCGCTCGTATTAGCCACGGGCAATTAGAAATGAACTATCGGAACAACATACAGCATTGTACAGTGCGTATCAAAACAAATATTCCCAAGTTTGGTAGATTTTGATTAAAAAATCGTTATCAATGTGACTTTCAAATCTATTTCATGGTAAAAAGTAACCTGTTTGCTGTTTAATGATACCCTATTAATATTTTTTTTCGGCCACAGAGGAATGAGTACCAGGGTTAAAATTAATTACCGTCAAAATCTCTTTCTATCAAGTTCGGGCTGATGCATCGAATGTGGGGCAGGCTATATAATTATATTACTTTGGTTCTAAATCTTTTTAAAAGTTAAACTCCGCTTCACGCTTTATTGCTTCAACGTTCTCAAGTAATTCACAGTATGTAGGATTTCACAGCACCTTTCTTAAAATCCCGGGATAACTTTAACATTATTTTAAACTGCTTACAAACTTCTTGTCTGATGATACCTCAGATTTTTCTGCTCACTTGTCCATCGCTGCATTTCACATGCTCAATGTGCATAAGGTATTTGTCTTTAATAAACAGCACATGAAAACTCATAGTGTCACTAATCTGAAGAAAAAAATAGTAAAAGCAAGAAACATATTGAAAAATACCAACGATCATAAAGATATTGACAGTTCAATTTCATTAAAAGCAAAAGGTAGCACCGCCTAAAACTTCGTCCATTTTTTAATGACGCAGTGACAATGCTTACCTGATTAAACATGAGATGCGAGAGAAGCCGAGATTGCGTCATCATGACAAAGATAATATCATCAGTGCTTGTAAATGAGCTTTTTCTTGAGTGTGAGTTGAAATTGTCATTGTCATCTTTTCTATTCAAATGCACAAAATCAATGCGAACAGGTCAGCAATGTTTTTATTGTTTTCAGACTGAAATAAGAATCGGTATAGGGATCTTGACCCACATGCATTGTTTCAGTCCAAACTTGGTTACAAGATTTTGACAATAACTTTTCAAAAGGCTGCTGCTCTGTCATCCGTGGCAGCAGAGTTATATATAAGTAATGTATCATTAGCTGGAATATTAGTTATTCTTCAAAATAAAATAAAAATCCAGACTACACATGCGGTTATAACTTACACGAAGGAGTCTGCAAAAATTGGGTATATTTCTTTTTTTGAAACGCACTGTATAAGAGACACGCGGGAGTCATGATTGTCTGACTACGATTAAAGGTGCGGGTTAATATGTGGAGTCATATTATGTAGAGATAATTATTTTCCAGAGAATGAACATGATATCTATGCTATGTCGTAAACATATGCTCTTCCAAAGATGTCAATATTTCAGCGCAAATTGTTACAACATATTGACTGACATACATACAATCGCCTTAGTATAAAATTAAGTTAAAGTCTTCTAAAGCAGCTTTCAAATCACAATGAAATGTTCACATCATTTGAAAAGGACGTACTCACTTTGTGTGATGTAATAGGGAAATCAGAGCTTAAGTCAAGGAGATGACAAAAGTGACCAATTCCGTGAAAGAAGACCTCAAAATACATATTAATGCATCCCTAATTGTCTGCAAGTTCTCTTTCTCTCTCTCTCTCTCTAGATCAATAGATTTTAAGAATCGATGTTATAACCAGCGAAATGTCCTACTAAGTTGAAGAAAGTGGGTGAGTTTGCGTAAGACTTTTTAACATTTCTTTTATTCATCAACACCCACATTCATGAATAGCCAGCTAGACCATAATATTGTTCTTTGTACAATCAACAGGAACATAACCGATGACTGATTCGTTTGTTTGTTTGTTTGCTCCGATGGAAATATTGCTCCAGGGTATCTAATCTTGCTCTGATGTAAACGGGTTTTCTAAAGGGCAACGATACACCCACACTGATCTTTGAATTAATGACAGAAAAGTCGGGGTTCATTCCACACTGTAAGCCTGAAGATGGTTACCGTGGATTGAAAAATAAAGTGGTTAGACGTTTTTAGAAAATTACTGATCCAGAGATTGTATCTAGTAGACATTAGAGGTTTCGCATCTTAGCAACTAACTGATTTATTACCTGAGCTAACGGTTAAAGCCCCGCTGCAACTATACTTATAGCTACTTGCGCCCTCTATGCAGCAAAAAATGCCTAATCGGTCCCCCATGTCCCCTAATCTTATGTTAATTGAAAGCTGATTTGATGAGATAAATACCTGTCAGTGACCTTGCAGGGAGGTCTAATCCCCCTGGTCAAACTAGTGCAGACGGGCTTAAAGGGATAGTTGAGTTTTGTTGCAGAGGGCGCTACACAAAATTTTTTGTGTGAGATAATGAAAAAATTAATGTCAAATTTGAAAGAATATACAATTTTAATGACACAATCGTCTTTGTTTGATCAAAATCGGTTCAGAGACGGCTGAAATATTTATAAATATAACCATTTTCTAATATCTGTGGTGCCCCAGGAATATTAGGTAATTTTGAACCACCCGTTGAAAAACGAGAGAGCGCCGTATACGTTTTATTCCAGCCAATGCCAATATATCTTTTTTTTTTTTTGGGGGGGGGGGCTTTTTCGTTTAGATTATAATACGCACAACCAGTCGTCTCATGTATTGTTATTATTAAGTGATTAATTAATTAACTGTCACCGTATTTTGGGGGAAGTGGAATTGAATTGGTATGATCGTATTCAATCAAAATTCACACATGTTGGGGTCTAAAATTACCTTCAGAAGCAATTTTTTTGTTCTAAAAGGGCACTAAAATTGCCATGAATAAGAAAAAGAGCAATATCCACGCACTTCAAAGGTATTTGCGGTCTTAAACAAGAACTCATCTATCGCTTTAATAAGGTGTATGAAGAAGGTAAATAATAACATGAAACAGCGCGCACAGAATAAAAGTCGATCTTGGGTTCTTTGCGGGCCCTGTTGTACGCATCGCTTTTTTGGTAATTGAGAGTGTATTTCAACTTGCATAAAATCTTCACAGATGTAATATTTGAAGCTCCTATTTTAATGTAGTATTACGACAGGCAACTAATAAATTACGGAACAATTGTTTTCCTTCTGATTCGTACACTTTAACATTTGCTAGGTAGGCGTTCGTCGACTTCAGCTGCCTTTTGTCAAGACAACTGATTTCTCTGGACGATTCTTTGCTGACTGCCGCCTCGAGATCACCGGAGAGAAGAACGGAGGGGGTAGAGATTGAGGGGACATTGAACTTTCTGAACACAAGGGTCCAAAGGAATGCTCCATCTATGTGCAGACAGACTGCACATAATGATTCATAATTAAACTCTAGCCATCCTCTCAGCGAAACCGGGGAGTAGACAGTTCACTCTACTCTGAGAGTGCACAATGTGACATCGGAATAATATTATAACGCTTTACAAATAGAACTGTAAAAAATTGATGGGAAGATGCTAGCATCATGTGGCTACCCGTATGGAAAAGAGCAAAGGACCTATTAAGCTTTAACCCCCTTCCCCCTCCCCCAAATGAAGAAAAAAATATATACAATGTATATATTTATATATACACCCTATATATAAAAGAGTAATACAATAGAAATGAAAAAATATATAAATATATGAGTAGATATAAAACGAATGAGTAAATGACTAAGGAAGTTACGAAAACCATTGTGTGTCAGAAAATGGTACAGGAAAGGGCAATTTATCTCATTAACTCATGTTAACACCCTCCTATAATGTGTGAATAAACGGAATGAGATGGAATGAAGCTCGCATAATTGACGTCGAACCTCATTCCCCAGACACACCAACAAATATATTTTGGCCCGAATTGCCTGAAATTGGTCTTTTGGATGTCGGTGTGACGGCCTCGGCTAAAGGAGGTGAGGGAGTTCATATGGATTCAAAGGGTTAAAGATAAAGTTGAGTTCTGGCCATGCGATTGCATTGTGAAAGAAATTGTGTGGGAGCGTTTGGAAAAGGTGATCGGTTAGTAGAAAAGTATTGGTGTATACATACTGTGATAGTTTGGAATTAATTACATTTTACACAGTTTCGATTAAGGTCACATGTGGCATGAACGTTGAGGTGCACCAATTTTAGATATTCCTTGTCATATTTCGAATATGAGGGTAGTTGAGGAGCCTGCCTCGTCATTGATTTTATTTTCTATCTCTACTCTTCCAAACTTAAATTAAAAAAAAAAAAAAAAATTGTCATCATTCCCAAGTACTTAACATCTCTTTAAGTCATCGCTGTCTAGAGACTCAAGATGCTCAATGTAAAAGTGATCTTTACGAAATCGTTCGACTTGACAAAGAAAACTCGTCTCCTATAAAATGGTTTAACGTCAGGAAAAGGTTAAATGTCATTGCTATTTACACATATGCTTTTTCTTGTTAAAGTTAATGTCATATTTTATTGTAAGTTGACCTTTAAAAAGGGAACCAGCTTGGAAAACATTTTCACGAAGAGCAATATATAATGATTATACGTTAGCGCCTAATGTATTTGTTTTATTTGATTCTCTGTATTATCTTTATTCATTTTTCATTATAGGGGTGTCGCAAAACATGTCATGTGCATCATCACACAACATAGAGGATGCTTCACAATGTAGCAGGTAGTGGTTTACTTTTCACATAGTCATGGACTCAATCGATTGTGGATGATCAAGGCATTCCAAAAAACATGTCTGTCTCGTCATCATGAAGCCGATCGATGTAATTTGATGAATACTTTGCGTAGTCATTAGGTGATACATTGACATTAAAGGAAATCATGTGCATACTCTGAGGTTTCTGAAGTTGGATCAGAGCACCAGGTATATCCTTTCGGATCTATACTCCCTTTGGGCTTGAGAGCCTCCTTTTTTTTTTTTTTTATAAAAGCACTCCATTAATTTTGTTTTATTTGTTTCAAGCTAAAAAATGTACCTTTTTAATACGTTTTTTTTTTCCTGTAGTAGTAAGACTGAATATATATATATATACATGCATGTTAGTTAAATTGTGTCTTTTTCATTTACGTTTGTGTCTTTTGTGTCTTTTTTCTTGTTTTCTGGAAGACCAGCAGCAACAATATACCATTGTAGCTGATCATGGGTTACCAGCCGTATGTTTTTTTGTTTTTTTTTGTATGTCTCTTGTCTTTTTTTCTCTCGTTTTTCTCTTTTAATTGTAAATTTATGTATTTTAAAAAAAATATTGTTAATATTTACGGGAAAAAAACAAACAAACATACTCCTTTATATTAAACCTTTTTTTGTATAGGTAGGGAGTGTTTAAAAACCACATCAGCATCAAATCATTTCCCACTCTTGATAATCATTTATTGTTATTTTAATATTAGCACGTTAAAGTCACATTAATGCTTCCAACAACTTAAACACATCACATGGTACTTTACATGGCAGTAATATCCAACACTAGATTATGTTATCAAGACATAGTAATGTTTATAGAACATATTGGCAAAGCACGTTTAGCCAGCACTTTAAATGCTTTCAAAATGTTGCTACTTTAGATACCCTCTAATGTTCATCGGTTCGAAAGCAAAGGGTGACAGCAGGGCCCGTTTCCAAGGAGAACGATTACACCTTGTAATACATGCAAGGGGTCATTGCTGGTGCGATTGCATCGCTTGTATAATGCATGAACATTTCACGGCACGGTTCCTCGCGTTTTTTTTAAAGAGTTTTGAACCATCTTCCCCCGCGGGGTTTCAAGTTAATGTGTGCAATTTTTGGCCGCAATTTGGGTCAAAATGTCGTTATCCAAGGACCAGGGGGGAATTGCGAAATATATAACGTCATTATCGCGCTGTATTTTTCCTCAGAAAAAAATGAAAATTCCCTTCGGCTGTTTCAGAGCACCAAATTCTACTATAAATATTGAACAGAAAGGGAAGCATGATTCTCTTTCGATAATAGCTCAAGGAAACAGCCGTCCTGCATCAGGCTTTGGATGTGGTATTGGTTTTTTGTGTAAGCACGTGCTGAGCATGTTTGTGCGAAGTCGGTAAAACAGTATAGACTCGAAAGTGTACTGAGCTAGTCTGGGTTATAGAAGTTACAAACAAATAAATTGTGTGTCTATGAATTTTATGATAAACATAATTCAGTGGACCAGGTCAAAAAGAAAAATATGTTACTGGAGAATTTGATGAATGTTTACAAAACAATTGGTAGATATAAAGATGTAGCCTTTGGAATGCCAATGATGACCGTGATGATAGTGATGATGATGATGATTATGATGACGATGGTGAAAGATGATAATGTCGATGACGATTATGATGATGGCGATGATGATGACGATGAGGATGATGACGACTATGATGATGACGATTATGATGATGCTGATGATGGTGATGATGAAATAAAAGTGAGCCAGGTTTGGTGGAAGAAAAAATTCCAGTGTTTTGTATAAAATATTAGACCTCGAAATGATAAAACAAGAAAACTCTTTAACCATGGCCATTTTTGGCCACTACGTGTCTTTGTCGAAAGCTTTAACAGCTGACTGGAGATTCGCAGGTCGTGGGTTCGATCCCCAGCGCGTAGCTTCTCTTTATCCACATAAAAAATGGGTACCCAACATGACACAAGAGTTTCTGTGGTTTGATTATTAGCATTGTGACTGGTTGGAATACTCAACGAGCTATGGGGAAGGTGCACACATTGTGTGTGAGCAAGTCTGGATCTAATGAACAGGGCAGCAATGTACCATTAAGACCCTCAGAGTAAGATTATGTTTATTTTAGGCGATATATGAATTATACATATTATTATTTTAGTTTAATATTATTAATTATTAATTATAATTATTTCTTATCATTATTGTCTTCATTATTACTTATATACTTCTTTATTATCGTTAAAATAATGATAATTATTATTAATAAACTTATCATTATTATCGTTGACAATATTAGAATTAGTAGTATATCAAAATTATTAATATTATTTTTTTTTTTTGGATTATTGTTATTATTATTATTATCATTATTATTATTATTGTTATCATCATTATTATTATTATTATTATCATGATTATCATCATTATCAGTATCATCATCGCCATCTTCATTATCCACGTTACGCCGCTGTGGCAGCACTGATCGTTCTGAGAAAACAAGTTTAACTTGACGGTAAACCAAAGTACGGGTTCGAGTGTTTATCAACAGTTTATAAATACTCAATGTAGGCTTCGAGGAATCTAACCTCCACTCATAGCCCTAAGAAATGCCCTTTATTTGTCGAACGATGTTTAATATAAAACCTGGAATATGGGGGCGTCATGATTAATGTCCCCCCCCCCCCCGTGTTACTTTTAGTAACTATCAGTCTAGACGTTGTAATGAGAGGATATAATTTTACTCGGTATTCAGAAGTTGTTTTTGACTATCCACGAAGGATCTCCGCAGGAATTATTTTATTTCTTGTATATATTATCTTTATCTTTCTATCAATCTACATTCACTGTGATTGTCGGTTGAATAATCAAAGACTTATCTTTGTCTCATCTTTTTACCCCTGCATCTATGCTCTCTTTCCATTCCTCCTCTGGCTCTGATTCTCTCTCGCTCTCTCTCTCTCTCTCTTTTTCTCTCTGTCTTTCCGGTCCTAGTTGTCTCTGTCTGTCTGTGTTTGCACCCTCTCTCTCTCTCTTTCTCTCTCTCTCTCTCTGTCTTTTCGGTCTGGTCTGTCTCTGTCTGTCTGTTTTTGCACCCTCCCTCTCTCTCTCTCTCTCTCTGTCTGTCTGTCTGTCTGTTTTTTTCTCTCTCTCTCTCTCTTTCTCACCATAATCACTTTTAATATTCTGTATGTCCATTCACAGAACGAACACGCAGGATTAATTTTTCAAACTGATTAATAACATAGGACGATGGCAAGGCATCGCACTGACGGAGAGTTATCTATCATAGAAACCGTACTATGAATAATTTAGGACAGCTCATTGAAGATAGCTGCAGCAATTGACCAATTAAAGACAACTTTGAGTATTGGTCATGCGATTGCATGTCTGTCTGGTTTTCCACCCTCTAGCAGCATTCGGGAAAGATTGATTACGTAGCATACAAATACAAAATTGATATTATACTGTCAGATTTTTTGGAATCATCAACCAGCAAAATAAAAGAAAGCTAGTCTTGTTAATAATCACATGTGTATATATGAAAGTGTGGTCCAAAATTTGAGCTGTTTCTTGGCATATTTTGAGTATTTAGGGCACTTGAAGAGCCATCTTGTTCGGGGGATGTCGGGGGATGTTTTTCTATTAATTTTTTGCACACAATTCATAACAAAATGAAAATGCCAATGAACTATTTTTTTTAATTTCCCAGAACTCGACTTCTCTTTAAAAGAATCTCTTTTGACTGCACTATATTACGTGGGTGTATTTTTCATTAAGAAGATGGGAACTTCAACATATGATAGTACCGTTATTAGTGGTTTCTTACGAACCCATGATATTTTAAAACATAATCCTTTCTTGAATCAACATACATTCCCTTTTTCCCCTGGAATTAAAAGTTACAATAAATCTCTATAAAATCATTAATAGTTATTCCTTGATCTGATTATATTTGCCATTTGGCAGTTATTCTAAATGTTATTGGTGGTTTCTTACGAACCCGTGATATTTAAAACATAATCCTTTCTTGAATTGACATACCCTCCTTTTTCCCCTGAAATAAAAACTTCACAACAAAATTGTATAAAATCAGTTATAATTATTTCTTGATCTGATTATACTTGTCATTTGGCAGTTATTCTAAACGTTGTAAGAAAATAAATTACATGTACGTACAAACCAATTCAGTTAAATGTCATGTTGAGTAGAAAGCTGTTGGAAGCATATCTCCTTTTATCACCAAGACTATTATTTGTATGTGCTACTTTTTTGTTTTTAATTTTAAGAAGATGTGACCTCTGTCCCTTTGATACACATCCTTTAAAAGATTGAACATAGTTAAGCAATGACAAATATCAATGTTTAATCGTTGCATATCGTCCCGATGCTCTCGTTATACTACAAGCAACGTCATAATTTCAGGATACACACCGTAAGAGAGAGAATGACGTAAAGAAACGTACTTGATTCAATCATACATTGTTATAACACCTGCATTTGCCGCATTTATAAATTAGCTGCAGGTTTGTATCAAGACCACCTGTCGTTCATTAATTGGGAAGCAAAGTTTGTTTTCTCTTATCACCATGGTTAATATCAATGCGAGCAAGTGATGACGTAGAAGGTGAAGCGGCGTTCAGATCATGATCAAATATATATATTTTTAATTTCATGTACCGCCCACTATCTTGCTCCTCTAAATATTTCCATCGGTGTTCTTGAATTGATATATTAGCGAATTCCTTTGCAGAGTGTTGCCTGTTAATGAAATATTCAGGGGATTGTTGCCTTCACACGTTAAAGTCGCCAGCGCCCCGGGTCGCCCTTTCCTTGCCTATTCCGTTTCTCTGACCTTTTCTTTTCAACTCCTTTTCCATTCATTCCTTCTCTTTCTGTATTGTATTGTAATTATTTAGTCACGGTAAAAACTCACAATCAGTCAAAACAGAATGCTTTTCAGCAAGTGGCGTTCACATTGATAAAAACAAGTACATATCTCACAATATCATTGACGGACAAATATAGAACAAATTAAAGATCTACAAACAATATTTCTAAAAGAATGAACATAACCGCTGCTAACGGTAAAACAGTACATCTAGTCTCTATACGAAGAAAATTACGGGTCTCGTGCAAACCCTATTTTATGCGAAGGCGTAAATATGCGTCGAGTAGTCAATACACAGGTCTCTTTTATGACGATAGAGAGATCATTACAACTTTCAAAATTATTTCATAGAAGTAATAGATGAACCTCATATTTTTGAATGTAGTAATAGACATTAAACTACTCAACATAAAAAATAATAATAATACTTTGAGGTAATTGTAATATGATGACGTAAATATGTGGGTGATGACAGATACTACTGGAAGCAATACAACTGACATGGCCAGGAATGACTAGATATGAGATTAAGTTGAGACTCACGCAGGCATCAAATGCATTATTGGTAAGGTTTTCTTACTTCATTTTCTCACAATGCCACTGCTTTTCTGACAATGTCAATCCATCCCCATTCCCTGAAGATTATACTTTGAGTACTTATCAGTTTTTTTTTCGTTTAAATCATATTTATTACTTCCCACGGCTCGACCTCGCCTGTCATTTGCACCACGCATGTTATACATTGCTAGAGGCACGCTATACCATTTGAATGATGGAATAAATTAATTGCTCATCAGAGAAATCAGAAAGGTTTAAGGGCAAAGGGCTGGATGCATGTCAGGCCCCGTTTACGAATTACAGTTGGAATCGAAATTTTATTGACGAAATGCCCCGCCGTTTTTGTTTTGCTCCCCTGTTCTGTTTGTCTTCTGCTTGGCTTTAATTCGCAAGCTTTTTCTTCTTTTTTGGTGAGTTCTTCACGCACTTGCAGAGTCAGTGGAATTCTCGATTGACTAGCTCGGGGGTCATCAACCGCGGTGGAATGGATTGGCTGCAATGGGGATAGGGAATGATAAATTAATGATTTTATCTCCCTTTAGAATGAGCACCATTTACATTTGCTCGTTCGTCCAGCCCGGTATGTCTTAATTGCGTTCAGGCCTTTTGCAGTAATGGGTATAATCGAAAATGGGTTTCAGGCAATGCTTCCATCTATGACAAGACTTTGCAAAATATATGCTTGTTGAGGATTCTTTTCATACGTCTATTTCTCTCTCTCTCTCTCTCTCTCTCTCTCTCTCTCTCTCTCTCTCTTTCTCTCGCCTTATTTCTTCTTCTTCAATATTTTTGTTTTCTAATACTGTTTTTCTCTTTCTCGCTTTCTTTTTTGCTATGTTTCTCTCTGCCTCTCTGCCCCTTTTCTTCCTCAATCTCCCTTTTTTGTTTAATTCTGTGTCCCACTATTGTTTTACCCATGTGTTGTCATCCCTCCTTCGCACCCCTTCTTCTTCTTCTTCTCTCTCTCTCTCTCTCTCTCTCTCTCTCCCCCTCTCTATCGTACAGTTGGATTTAAAACGTTTGTCTTTCGATGCGAAGGTCGATGGTTCGAGACTTGGTTTGGAGCGTTTTCAATTCCCTTTGTTTATAATAGCAAACGATTTAGTTTACATAAATTTCGGAAATATATATTGTCAAGTGTGCATCGTTAGAATTAATCCCTTAAGGCGTTGAAAACATCTGTCATACTAGTATTACTAGGCCCACGTCATAACGCTTGCCCACTAGGAGATGTGATGAGACACTTTTAAAAAACCTGCAATAGTTATCATCATTGTTTTCGTTATCCATGAGTCGCACTCTTTATCGATTAATCATTTTTATTCAAAATACAAACACATAAAATACATAAATATATAACGTAATATGTGGTTGCCATAACAAATTATTAAACAATATGTTATGTATTCTTCTCTTCTTTCACCAATTTTCTTCTCATCATTCTCTTCTTAATACATTATATTATGCTTTTTAATGTAAATATGTTCATGTTTATTCAGGGCCCCTTGGGAGACCACTACTTATTGGTGAATGGGCTACCCTGACAAAAGATTAGAAATAAATAAATAAATAAATATTCATTACGTATTACTCCCGTATTTTAGTTCCTTTCAAGCCCCCTGCTGGAAAGAACACACGCATTCACAGTGTGTTCTTTCCAGCAGGGCCTCTCAGGGGCTCCTCTTCCCCTCATTTCTCTCAGTGACTCCGCCAAGCTGACTCCGGATCGACTCCAAATTTCGGGATAATGTATTTTAAGGGTTCGTAGTCGGCCTGGTGTTGGCCCCGGTGATGAGAATGGGTATACCCCCTACCTTTCCCTGTTTTCTCTCCCTCCCGCACGCCCCCCCCCCCTCTCTCTCTCTCTGCTTCTGTTTTATTTTCCATATAAAAACATTTACACAAATTCTCAATAAGAATACGGCTGGATTTGCGATTCCCCCCCCCCCCCCCTTCCCCCTCCCCCTCCCTTTCTCTCTGGTTTGGTTTGGTTTGAATTAGTTTATTTTCCGTATACAAACATATTTAATATAGGCCTCCATCTCTGTGAACATTCTCTTGTCTGATAAATTTATAGAGAATACGGCTGAATCGCCCTCTTTCTCTCTCTCTCTCTCTATATATATCTCCCTTCGTCTAATCTTTACGGAATACATTATGTACTGTGATATTAGATTGGCTTACCACCCCAGAGTCCAGGCGCCGTGAGGAGGATGTGATCCAGAGGTCGGAACTTACACTGATACTCCATCCGATGGCGACGCCTATATACTTCTATCGAAAGGCGATACAAGGGATAAGGAAAGTGCAGATGAAGGGATGGATAGAGAGATAGAGAGAGAGAGAGAGAGAGAGAGAGAGAGAGAGAGAGAGAGGGACAGAGAGAGAGAGACATACAGACAGGAGACAGACATACATACGGACAGACAGAGAGGGGCCCTTGGAGGAGAAATAAAGACCATGAAGATAATGAGAGATCCGAACTACCATGACAATAAATGCAATTTCTTCATTTCAATATCTATTTCTGCGGAAATTATTTGTTCTTATATTTTGTTCGTTATTCATTCATTGAATTATAAATAAAGTCTTACATTGATTGTTCTTTTTTTTTCGTATTTAGCACCTGAATTTATTTCTTTAATAATCTTTTATGCCATATTAAGAATTTTAACATTTTAAATTTCCTTCTGCGGCTTTTTAAAAGAGAGAACCTTTTGAGGGTATTGATGCCTGCGCTGTCCGTATCAAGGCATTTGGTATTTAAAGTTCTCGTAAATCCTACAAATCTATCCATCAAAATCGAGCGTGCAAAATCCCTTATGTTTATTCAACTGGATTACCATCGATTTGATTTCATCAAACAATTAGATCAAACCTTTTATCGAATAGTTTTGTTGTTGCTTCTTCTCGTTCTTTATTCTTCCTCTCATCTCCCTTTTCAGTCTTTTTCTGTTTCTTCTCCGAATTCGTTTTTCTCTTCTTTATCTTACCCATTTTTCTACTTCGTGTCAGATTTTTCTTGCAGGTTACGTTGGATGCAGGGTAAGATGTGCTGCATATTGTTGTTTTCTGACATTTTTATGTTCCCTTTTGTCCGAATTAAGGCAATATCAAGTTCCTTCTCCTTTCTGCTTTAATCTCACTCTTTCCATTTAAATCGCCTTTTCTGTGTTTTGTAGTCCTTTCGTTTTTTTTTGAATTAATCCCTTGCTATGTTTTGAATATTATCTTGTTATCATTTTAGTATGCACCCTCCATTTTCTTTCTTTGCCTCAGTTTATCGCTCTTTGGAGCAATCTCATATTTCCTTATTTCTCATGTATATTGCCATTTCTGCGTCCATTGGTTATTTCCATTCAATTTAAATCATTTTGTTTCCATAACTCAATCAAAACATGAACAAAATGCTCACATAAGAGTTAAATCAAATGCAGTTGCAATATATCACAGAACATGAAACTTATTTGTAATTACACTTCATAAAATGTCGATAAGTGATTAAATCATTTTAGTATACAAAATATTATAAGCATACAAAAATTATTGTCATAATTCAATTAAATATTTAAGGAATAGAGAAATCCAGTTAAGAGCAGACATTGTATTGGTGTCGATTACTCAAAAGACATTTTTGTTTTAAGGAGAAATACATATAAGAAAAGGACTTTTAAAATAAAGACACACATCCCAGAAGCATGAGCAATCATATAGGCTTTGGACAAACACAGTAGAGCAGTGCGTGTGGGTTTAACGGACTGTGCTCCAACACCTACGAGCGATCGAGGACTCTCTCATTTTATAATTTTAGTAGTTGAGTATTTTCATAAGGTGATAAGTAGAAAATTGAACAAGATGACGCCAGAGGGAGGACCTGAAGTCAAGACAAGGAAGGACAAGGACATCGACAAGGACATCGACAAGGACAAGGGCAAGGACAAGAACAAAGACCAGGAAAAGAGCAAATACAAAAACAAGACCTAGAGCAGAGACTTTCCCCTTTCTCACTCCGTCTCTCTCTCTTTCTATCTCTCTATCTCTCTCTTTCTCTCCACATATCTCTCTTTTAAAAAAAAATCACTTTCCTTCTTGTTTTTCTCTCCGCATGCTTCTCTCCTAATGTCTTCGTTTCTGTTTGTCGTAGCACTTGCCTTTGACTTCTTCTGCACTTAGGATCATGTTTGTATCTCTGTCTCTCTTTGTCTTCTTCTTCTCTCCCTCCCTCTCTCTCTCTCTTTCTCTCCCTCTCCCTCTCCCTCTCTCTATCCCTCCCTCTCTCTCTCTCTCTCTCTCTCTATCCCTCCCTCTCTGTCTTCCTCTCCCCCTCTCTCTCTCTCTCTCTATCCCTCTCTCTCCCCCCTCTCTCTCTCTCTCTCTCTCTCTCTCTCTCTCTCTCTCTCTCTCTCCGAGTCTCCCATTCTCTTATCTTTTCTCTTGTCCTGTCCCACTCTTACCCCACAGCAAACTGTTGAGACCACGATGACGGGGCCGAGGGCGCTCCAAACACGTGGGATATTTGCACGATCGACGAGGCTCTTTAAACAAATCGATTCCCTCCTCCTTCTCCTCCTCCTCCCCGAGGGCCGGGTTACCAAGGGTCTCCGTCGGTCTAGGCACTTCAATGTTCCCACATCCAGACAGTTAAGAATCCCAGGGGATAGCGGTAGGAAATTGTAATGAATAAATACATGATGAAACTCAAACGAGCCGTGAACCTCGTGGTATCACCTTTTCTCTTTTCGAGAATTATGTTCAGTCAAGTTAAAAGGTATTGGAAGGTTTCGTAGTCCATCTAAGTATTATGTTCACTATATCATGTTCGTACCTTTTAAAAGATTAACGATTTGAGAGAGTACTCCGAAACTGTAGCTCACTCTCGTAGCTTTTTGGACACCGCGATTGAAACTAATTTCCATGATTTCAGAATACACAAAGGGAAAGTCTACAGTGTATGTATGTATGTATGTAAGTAATGAAACAGCAGTAAGTAGGATAAGATGCAATTTACTATATATATTACCATTGTTAATAGAACATTAACTTTGAATACGTTATGCAGTATTTAGATGTTAAAAAACCGCATATTTAACTAATCAGTAGCTTTGGGCATAGTACAAAATAAATATGTAAAAATCGGCGAAGTTATTTCAATATCTAAGAAAAGTGATTGTATATAAACTAGTAATTATAGGCCTATATGATTACTGCCGTATTTCATCGAATTCTTAGAAAGGGTTGTTTTACCAGGGTCACAGCTTTTGTTAACACAAATAATAACATTATTAGTGATTCTCAATTTGGCTTTCGAGCAAACCATAGTACAGTACAGGCAACATTAACATGCATCGATACACTAGCTCATGCCATTGAACAGGGTTAACATACCTTATTACTGGACTTCTTCAAGGCTTTCGACACTATCAGCCCATGATATTCTCATACTTAAATTTTCACATTATCATGTTCGAGGGAAAGCCTTGGAGTGTTTCAGGAATTATTTGTCAACTCAAAGATAATTATCGTTACAACCCATTATATTTGGTGTTCCACTGGGCAGTGTACTTGGTCCTTTCTAATTTATCATATGCACACACATAAAAGCACTACCTTTTATTATTTCTAACCCAAATAACTTCCTTTCATTTGCACGTACAAAAACAAAACTTGTTAAACCGCGTCATATCGCATGCAAAGTGTGAAAGAGTGTGTGGGGAATAATGTAAATACAGGCAGCGATTTCACATCGTCGACACTGCGAAATGCTTTTTCTGTTTGCACTGCACATACTATACTTCTGTTATGTGACTCGCTAAGTAGTGGCACTAAATTACGCCGTGTAAACATATCACCAACATGTTTCACATCTATTTATTCATGTATCAAGGGATCATCTCCCATCACGGAAATTGATTGCATTTACATTTTCCCACTCATGCCTGTTTTCTGCCACCCTATGCTAGAACACTCTTGCAGTGTCACTCCATGTATTAATGTTGTTCCCCTCCCTGTTCGTTCTCTGTCTCCCTCTTGGTCTGGACTATTCTACTTTTCTTCCCAATATCTCTATCAAGAGACTCTGATGTCTTTTAATGTGGTCAAAGTATCTTTTTTTAACGATTTTTTTAAAAACAATTTTTAACGAAATGAAATATTTTTCTGATAGTTGTTACATCTTTCCATGGTTTTCTCATCATTCTCCTGTACACCCAATCTTAAAAGGATGTGATTTTTTGGTAATATCCTTTGTAAATATCCGTGTTTCTGCTCCATACAATATAACAGACCAGTAAGAGCAAATTAAAAGTTTAAGTTTATGTTCAATATTCACCTTTCTTGCTATAAATGAGTCTTTTATTAGCAGGAATGTATACCGTGATATTTCAGTCGTTCTTTTGATGCCTGCCTCGCATCTGGCATCCCCTGTGATAGTTTGATCCTAAGTAGATGTTTCATATAGTCATCAATATTAATGTGCTCTCAATCATCTTCAGGCCTGGCCATATAATTATGTTCTGCTGTATTCTGACAGGGATGTTCTCTTCGTGTAATTGTCCCGATAGCCCACCTGCTTGGATAACAATGTCCGTATCAGTCAAACCTACGAAGAAGAACATGTGACTGTAAGAGATGGCAAGAAAGAGAACAAAAAAGAAGGAGAAAAGGGCATGGGAGAGAAAAAATGTATGTGTGTGTGTGTGTGTGTGAGAGAGAGAGAGAGGGAGGGAGAGAGAGAGAGAGACAGACAGACAGACAGACAAGAGAGAGAGAGAGAGAGAGAGAGAGCGAGATAGAAAGAGAGGAGAGTGAGTGAAAGACGTAGAGATAGGAGAGGAGTGGATGCGTTCCATCATGTTAACCTAAATCTAATTATCATTTTGATCAAAGATCTAAGTAATAATTCATCCACTGATGTAAACATGTATCATGCATCTTATGATACCCATGTGAGCTCTCTCCCCTCTCTCTTCCCCCTCTCTCTCTCTCTCTTTCTCATCTCTCTCTCTCTCTCTCTCTCTCTCTCTCTCTCTCTCTCGCTCTCGCGCTTTCTCACTCTCTGTTTTTAGATAGAGAAATATGGCTCTATGCATCTCTCTTTGCAATCCTCCCTCCTGAACCACCTCATCTTCTATTTCCTGTCTCTCTCTCTCTCTCTCTCCCTGGCTTTCTCCCATAGTCCTCCTAGCTCTCCCTCGCAATCATGACATCAGGCTAGCTGCTGAGAAAGTCTTACGCCTCGGATGTCACACCTCCAGTCAGGTTAGCTTACTGAGAAGCAAGTTATCCTCCTAGGTACGCATCCGCGTTGTCTCCAAGCTTGATGCCTTGAACATAAAAAGAAGAAGAAGAGGGAGAGGAAGAAGAAGAAGAAGAAGAAGAGAGGAGGAGGAAGGAGAAGAAGAAGAAGAGGAGGAAAAAGAAGAATAAGAGGAGGAGGAAAGAGAAGAAGAAGGAGAAGAAGAAGAGGAGGAAGGAGAAGAATAAGAGGAGAAGGAAAGAGAAGAAGAAGAAGAAGAAGAAGAGGAGGAGGAAAGAGAAGAAGAAGAAGAAGAAGAAGAAGAAGACGAAGAAAAAGAAGGAGGCGAAGGGGAAGGAGAGAAAGTCTGACTCCTCGAAGGTGACACCTCCTGTCTTATTAACTGAGAAGCATCATATCTTCCTAGGTACGCATCTATGTTGTATCCAAGCTTGATCTAAGCAAGTCAGCATGCCTAGAATATTTGTCCCGTAATGATGTTTGTTTCAAAACGTGTGTTGATGTTTAGTTTTGAATTGTTTGTTGTTGATGCTCTTGTTTATTTGTTTGTCCTTTGTCTTTAGTTTCGTTTTATTTTTCATTTTGCTCTTTTTTCTTCAACATTTTTTTTTAATCTGCCGTCATAATAGATTTTAATGTGCCTTAAAATCATAATTTGGTACATCCATATAGGACTTAGTTGTTAATATTTAAACATACTTTAGTCTAGGCCAACAAGGCCATTGTAAAAGCAGTTTTGTAACTGACATTGCTAACATGTACAAATAAAACTACACAGAAATGGATAAATAAATATACAAAAATATATAACTTAAGGGTTATACAGGGCGGTACAAGCTACCATTGTCTGCGGATTATCTAATATACTAATTTACCAGAGTCCTTATTCATCAAACCATTCCAACCATCTTCTCAAATCGTTCATTCTCTAAAGCATATTAAGCATTTTCATGTAATAACAATGATGGAAATAACAGGTAACATCCATTCCAGGTGATTCTCAAATCGCCTCATAAGTACACTGTATATTCAAACTAGTCAAGCGAGGGCTGGACTAACCTTAAATTAGGCTGGCGGGTTAGTCAAGACTGCCTGACTAGCATAAAGCTGCATTCCAAACTAATCGAGTCTGCTGGAGTAGCTATTGGCCTGCTTCCCTAGCCAATGGTTATTCTAGCAAGCTTGACTAGAGTGATATCTTCAGCTGGAATAGTTTAAGAGCCGGACTAGTTTGAGAATGAACTATTATTATTATTGGTCCATCTCTATGGTAACTAAGATGAAAATCAAACTTGTGAACAACCATTACCCTTTCTATGAACTGTAGAAATAAATATTACTTCAAATAAGATTCCTTTGACTACACCTCGATTGAGATTAATTTCTTGCCATAGGAAGTGGATGCCGTATCAGGGACTCGAACCACCAACTCAATTGTTGAAGAGTCCTCTTTTAAGTTGATGTTATACATGGTAATCATTTAAATCTACATTCCATACCTATTGATCTTTCTTGGTAATATAATGGGTGGAATACTGTCATTAAGATAAAATTGTTAATTGACATGTTGTCCAGAAGGCAAAACAAAACGTCAACAAGAGCAACAAAAAAGAGAGAAAATTAGAACAATATCAAACAAAAATAATTACCAGTATTTGAAAAGCGACGCTTCATTTTTGCCAGGACTTCTTTCACTTATTTACAAAGAGAATTATGATTTCATTGCGTCGATGAATGGTTTATTAATGCCGGAAACTTAAAATGCCTAAATTCAAACCTTGATCCGAAAAGTATTTCACAAGCCATCCAGCCTAATCCCGAGAGCTATATCATGTATATCATTGGCGACGAAAAGCCCGGATCAAAAATAGCTTTAATCCGATCGCAACATTTTATTTATTTATAGGCATCATAATCCTCTTTGGAGAACCTTCATTTTGATGTATTACAAAATTCAATTCAATTTAATTCAATTCGAATTAGAAGAAGAAGAAGAAGAAGAAGAAGAAGAAGAAGAAGAAGAAGAAGAAGAAGAAGAAGAAGAAAGAAGAAGAAGAAAAAGAAGAGGAAGAAGAAGAAGAAGAAGAAGAAGAAGAAGAAGAAGAAGAAGAAGAAGAAGAAGAAAAAGAAGAAGAAGAAGAAGAAGAAGAAGAAGAAGAAGAAGAAGAAGAAGAAGAAGAAGAAGAAGAAGTAGAAGAAGAAGAGAAGAAGAAGAAGAAGAAGAAGAAGAAGAAAAAGAAAAAGGAGAAGAAGAAGAAGAAGAAGGAGAAGGGAAGAAGAAGAAGAAGAAGAAGAAGAAGAAGAAGGAGAAGAAGGAGAAGAAGAAGTAGACGAAGAAAAAGAAGAACAAAAGAAGAAGTGGACAAAAAAGTACCCTCCCATTCTCCAGACTACAAATTACAGGGGCCTCACTACATTAGTAGGAAAACCCTCAGGTGCTTAAAACAGGGCAGCATTATAAAGAAGATAAGATCTGCATTAGGTAGCAAGTCTTGTGGTCCTTAATTATTTAAGTGTCAGGCTGCATTATATGCATCGAATATGGCAATGGAGAAGCCTATAAGACGAGAATAAATTGGCATTATCAGATCATAAGGGTCTGTCGACGCCATGTCTGTGCGCATTGATAAACATACAATAGGATGGGTGTACATGTGACACATGGTCTGTTATTGACACGCACTTCACATGAAGGTGACCGACTATGTATGGTATCTCTTTGTTTGATCTTTCTTCCTCCTATTTAATTGAAAAAATATGTTGATATACATTTGAATATAATCCATTACGCAAACATAAAATCCTAATACCTTTGGTAATAATTAGGGCCTGTATATAACTGCTGTACTCCGTCTCCCTCCCTCGATCTCTCCCTCCCCTCTCTTTCTCCACTTTCCTCTTAACCTATATCTATCCCTCTCCCTCCCCCCAATTACATTCCCTCTTCACCTCACTCTCTATCTACTCGATTCCACACACTTTCTCCCACCCCTTCCCCGCTCACCTATTATATCCCTCTCTCTCTCTCTCTTGCTCTGCCCATTTTCCCTCACCGTCCTACTTACATTTCTGTCTCTTTTTTATTGTTGTTTTTAATAATTTGAAATTGTCACATATTGTATCTTTTAATTTAATATTCCTTCCGGCTGGCCTGTTCTGTAAAATACATTTCTAACACTGTGCAATGTTATCGCTGGAACCTTGCGAAAACCATTGGACGCAGAATTTGTCCAGAGCCGCATAAGGGCGTTAACGCTATGATATAATCATGAGTTAACGCCCTTTTGGTTTCCTACGGACGGAATACAAGGTAACGATGTCATTTGCTGTGCCGCCTTGATCCATCAGAATCTCATATCATGCTATTCTCCTTCCATACCCGTTCCCTCCTCTTCTCTTATCTCTCTCCTGACAGAATTCAGATGTAGAGATATCATGGATATGGGCAGGTATATTGACTCCTGTAATATTGCCTAATCAGCATAGTGCAGTCACTAGTTCCAAATGACCTTTTCTATCACTGCCATTAGGGGAATGGAATGGCAATATTCCTAATCATCGAGAGAGAAAAGAATGATATTAATGACTCTTGTGTGTGCAGGCAATGACCGACTGGGCTTATATTGTACTTAATAGGAGTGGCAAACTCTTTGTCTTTGTTTTTTCTTTCTACGAATGCACAAAACCATACGGATCCAATTAATGTTATGGTGATCAATCATGGGGATGTTTACCTTAGGAAAGGCAAATCTCTAGGAAATCCGCCGCATCACACTGTAAGTCGATATATATTTTCTCTAAAGAAATTAAACCTCTCTTGCAATAATTGGTAATAATGTCTTATCCACTAATTCAAACAACTATAATTATCACTCTAGGTTTTTCCATTGCCAGCTATTGGGACCGATGACTATCTTTGTCAGAAATATTCATTATTATTATTATTATTAATAGTAGTAGGAGTAGTAGAAGTAGTATCAGTGGAAGTAGTAGTAGTAGCAGTAGTAATAGTAGTAGAAGTAATAGAAATAGTAGTAGAAGTAGTACTAGTGGAAGTAGTAGTAGTAATAGAAGTAGTGGTAGTAATAGAGGGAAGAAGTAGTAGTACTCGTAGTAGTAGAATGAGTAGAAGTAGTAATGTACAGAGAGAGAGAGAGAGAGAGAGAGAGAGAGAGAGAGAGAGAGAGAGAGGGGGTCAGTATGAGAATTGTATTTAGCGTATCTATCAAACGAGGGTGTGAGGGCGTTTTACAAAGGCTACTGAGTTGAAGCGTTGAGTTTCTTGATGGATTTCATGTAAGAGATTTGATCTCTCTTTGTGCGGGAAAGAAGAAAATCACGTACGTATTGGAAACAGATTATTGAATTTATTGTAGGCCTATGATTATCTGCTGCTCAATTTACAGATAAACTGAAACCTATTCAGAAAAATCCCAAATGTGCCCTTCAACCCATCCGCCCATCCATTGGAGGTAACTGTTTCATTGTGTTTAAAGATTAAGCAGTAACAGCATGATTTAAGATGTACATGTAGCTTCGATTGATATTATCACCTATAATGTTTAAAGTTAATGCAATTTTGGGGGAAATTTTTGAAAATTGGATGGATAGTATTTCTTTAAATGTTTGATATATCTGGCTGCCCCTGTGGATGAATTATAAGCACTAACAAACTTAGCCCCTAAAACACTTCTGCTTTCGAGAAAATTGAATGATCAACATTTACCGGTACTCCCGGTAAATATCAAATATTGCAAATAGCGCCTAAGGCTATCCCATTGTAGCTGCGACCATGAAAATCTCAGAATATGCAGTTCTGATATATAATTTTCCAACGGGAATAGCAAATCGGTCGATTGTAGACAAGAAACATTGTTTTCAAGCTAAAGTAACATCAGTCTAGAGAGGGATCTATACAACATAAAGACTTTTTAAAATAATAATTTCATCACTTTAGACTCGATGTCATTGGCGACAACGATCATTGAATATTGTAAATCGCATATGCTTCCAATTTGTTCATTTGAACCAAATTCATGACCCCATACCAGCACTTTGTATTACCTTTAACAAGAGATATTTACCTCTTGTTCATAATATATCTTTTAGAGTGGGTTTCGTCAAACTTATACAAATTACATGTTCTCTCTTTTTATTAGGGTTTACTAGTTTCCGCTCTGGCTATATATCGGCATGAACAAAACATAATAATCTGGCTCAGTTAATTTTGGTAACGTGCCATAACCATGTAAAGCCAACAACAAAAAACAATTTTTGTATGGTATAAAGGTTGGTCAGTGAACCTAACCTATTTCAATTGTTTTATTACACGTCTCTTTTTTTCTTCTCTCTGTTTGAACCTCAAATCGTTGCATTCTTAGAAACTTGTAAATATGTAATTATGCGTTTGCCTTGACTAATCTTGTAACAATGGGTTACAACTTCGTAGATTAGGCTTTGCAAATCAAATTCGTGCGGTTGCCCTTTATCAATCATGAGTATGTGTTTTTGCCACCTAATAACAAGGCTTTTCGTGCTTAGCAATTGTATTTATCAATATGTATTGCCCTTGGTCCCACGCGTGTCTTTTCTTGTCAGTTCTTTCGAAGCAACTCAACCGCGACGAGGGTAATCAATTATTGGAGGGCTTTGTCTCCGAACTATGCCACGGAATGCCGTGAAACGATGACGGGTGGGCGATCGGTTTGTCTAACAAGACAATCGATTCGATGGTCTGCTTTTCTTGTCCGCTATTGATCTGCTTTTGTTCCTATTCACTTTTTTCTTTTTTTCCTTCGCTGCTTTATTGCAACGCAACCAAGCGGATATCAAGTGAGTATAGTCTACGGATTAGAGGCCCAGACACTGGGTTGAGTATAAAACCTTCGTGAAAAACTTGGCTATAAATAGAAAGAAAAGTGCAATGTTCTTAATCTGCTGTAACATTTAACTTAATCCCATCAATGCCATGCTCATGTCATGTGATTGTGCAGGGTAAGGGGTTAAACTATAGCCCGATTCGGCATTGGGACTTCGTAAGGGGTCTGCGCATCGTCGCGCTCTAATCAGAATCTATGAATGGTCGAATGCTTGGCAACGCACGCTCAGACGATTTCTCACAATCGGGTGACAAGAAAAGAAATGTTTTGTCAATAGCACTAGTCGATAATGCACACAGATCAGATGGCGTGAAGATGCAACACTTCCCTGACAGTATCTGGATTAGTGAAGAAGAGGATTCTTGGGGCAAGATGGGAAAGGAAATAGGTGTAGCTAGGGGGCTCTCGAGGCGTTGAAGATTCTCAAACTATTGTCAGAAGTATGTTGACACACGGATTTTGAGCACAGACTAAATAGATTGTACTCCACTTGTCTAAAACAGAACATATCGGATGATACAAAGTTTTGTGAGTCTGCCATCCACTTTACTAGCTCGAGGACCCAGTTTGTATCGCCCCATTCGGAAATGCTCGACGAATGATTCCAAGGACCGTAGAATATATTTTGTATAATCTAGGAGACATGTACCCGATCAAAATGCCGTCTTGATTATCTCTCGAGAAGATTCGTTTCTGGAATGTAATCTCCTGTCACGACAGCAACAATCAGGACAGGAGCTATACTCGTGAACACTGGAATAGCAGAGACAGTTTGATGAGGGAATTGAGCAACAAAAAAGCTAGTAAGTGAAAATATCTTATAAATCATTCTCCTTCCATGTTACCAATGGTGTCTGCATACTTTGTGTTACAATAAGAAATACATTTTAATCATATCAAACAAATGCCATAGACAAAATAACCGAAATTCTTTTCCCAAAAAGAGTAAATTGGTAGAGTTCTTAAAATGTTAGGAAGGTTGTCAGACTTTAATTTCATTTGTATCATATTTTTGGGTATATAATTGGAAAACAAATCCTTGACTTATCGACAAAAATATGCACAGCTGATGTGGAAATTAGTGAAGGAAAGCAAAACTCAATCATTGTTAAAGGTCACTTACAAATGTCCACGTGCACGCTGTGACACTGTATTACTCGGACACTTCAGTTATAAGAGTCGAAACATTTTTTAACATTTTAGATCCCTCCCCTCTCCTCCTTCCTTTCACCTTTATGACGGATTATTCTGACTTCCGAGGGCCTACTCATAATACATGCAAAAAAAAGTCCTTGTCATGCAGAGGATTATCAAATCAATAGTGGTTAGATTCTGTTATAAAGGCAATCAAACTAACATGTTGAAGACGTATTGATTATTCAGACACGGAGCGAATAAACTAATAAATTGGGCGTAATATAAAGCATATCATTACGGAACATCTTGGGTTACTTATTGCATGATCAAATTAATAAGCACGCCACAGTCTTTCCGATAAATTTTGCAGATTTTTGGTGTAGCTAGTTCTTGATTTTCCAACAAACGCATTAATACATGCATATCCATATGTACCCTCTTTCTCTCTGTCTGTCTGTCTGTCTCCCTCTCTCTCGCTCTCTCTCTCTCTGTATATGTGTCTCTATCTCTCTAGCTCTATCTCCCCCTTTCTCTTCTTTTCTATATGTTCATATTATTCCCTCTTTTTGTTGGTGATGTGTATTTACTTGGTACCGTGCTCATCCACCAAACCAATTCCCTATACCCTCCTGGATTACCCGGTCCTTGAATTTAGCTCCGTTCTTCTAACAGGAGTCTTTGAAATGTGTAACCCTAAATCATACACTACTCCCACCCTCTTACCCCCTCCCACAACATGCACAATGTTTCAAGGGAATTGGTAGGGTCATGTGTCAGAGTGTCACGTTCAAGGTAATGCTCGATATGTTGCTCAACATTTGACATAATTCCGGGGTCAAGTGCATGACATTGTATGCCCCTACCCACATGCAGGGGGTCTCTTTCCAGCACACAGACATTATGGTGTAACAAGTAGTTTCATATGTAAGGGGGGGGGGGAGGGCTGCTTATAACAAAAAGACCAACACAGAATGATTTAATGCACCATACGATCGTTTCTTTGATGCAAGTATAATTAGTGCACATGTATGCGATAACGCTGGTATGTTTAATAACAATCGTTTCTTTTCCTTACTTAAGTTTTTTTCCAGTTTAATAACAATCGTTTCTATTCCTTACTACTCCAGCAATAAATTAATTAGTGATTAAAACCACAAATTATACTTAAAAATACATCTAACGGTCTTGCTGTTTGGGTGTGACGAACAGAGTGTACACTGGCAACCATAGAAACTGAAGGGTTTCTTGATGACGTTTTGTAGTATATAGTTTGCATAGCCCTGATTGCAGAGGTAATATAACTTTAAATGAGGGTGACGGTGCCTATAATGAATAGGTAATGGCTTGAATCGTACCTTGCGGTCCAGCTTATATGGTTTTAACCCACTACATTTATTGACCGCCTCCACCCACACTCTATAACCATGGTATATGAATTCCTTGTGTATAAACCGTGGATAAGTGGGCGTCCAACGCTTATTATGAACAAGGGGTATTTCACAAAGATTCTAAGTTGATCTTATCGCTTGGTTGGACTTAAAAACTATGCAAAGTCGTTAGCATTTATGAACATGTTTTGTAAAAGTTATTTTTCGAAAGGCATAACATGTTAATTCGAATCATTCATATTCTCTTTTTTCAAGGAGATTTCATGTTCTTGATGTGGATTTTTTATAAAAAGTCAAGAATACTTATTTTTTCACTTTTGAATATATTTTATTTGAAGGCTACAAATGGCTCTTCGGAATTTTTAAGTCCAACTTAGAGTTAAGCTCGACTAATTAGGATCCTTGTGAAACACCCACCTGCCTGGTCCGGTCAATGTGAATATGCATTAACATTATTATCAGGATTATATTTGTTTGTTTTTCTTTTCTTTTTTCGTTTTTTATTGGGAGGGGGGGGGGGAGAGAGAAAGAGGCATACAACAAAGACCTACATAATTGCAATAATCACTATGAAGGTTGTCACATCGTGAAAATGCTCAAGCGCTGTAATGGCAGCCGTTCCAAAGCCGGGGTAATAATGGAGCGCCAGGAGTAACAATTATGTGCCAGACATTTGCGCTATACAAGACTCCACTATTATCATCATTATTCATAATATAATAGACAAAAGCTGAGAGATAGGAAAGAAACGCGTAAGAGGTGTGGTGATATAACTGATGCTTTAGTTGTATGGAAAGACATTTGGGCGGGTTATTATCATATTCAATCGTCGAACATGGACGTATAATTGTAAACCATTTTCAGCTCTAATTTCCTTTAAATTCAAATTGATGATTTTGTTCTTTTTCAGAGGAAATATTGTTTATAATTTTATAATTTCTGTCTCCTGATTTAACAGATACCGCGACTGGCAGTGCTGAACAAAAAAGGTATCCAGATAACCGACAACGTCTTGAAGAAACCCGCGTGAAACGGACCACACCAATGGATCATTTACACAAAGCAGCACCAAGCCAACACATATTTATATACTATTAGTGATACTGGATATGACATCATAATGATGCCTACTTTGAGGTAGTGTAATCATGAGACACGAATCAAAGACCGTCCATGTGGACGAGAGGCCGAGCTTTGCCGGAAGTCTGGTTACCATCTTTGCTGGTCAGGGAGCCCGATCAGCAGACAGCAAGACAACCAGAGAGAACCTCCCGGGAAAGAGTAGAGTGGGACGAATCCTTCTCAATGACAACCACAGTCAAGACCGGCTCCTGGGTATGAAACTTGCAGACATCCATCAGATGCAACGGAAGGCAGAGACCTTCATCACTCATCAACAGAAGACCTTCCTCGCCAAGATGGAGAAACGCCAGGATACGTGGGTTAGAGAGCACATCAGGTTTTCCACCGGGACCAACTTGTCACGACCCCCTGAGGATGGAGAGCGGGAGGTCCCACCAACCAGAGAAACGTACAAGTCATTTCTGGAGGGTGGTGGTGCAGCTGAAGGAGTCGACTCAACAGACGCTCCTAAAGAAGGAGATGGAACTCTGCCTGCAATCACGTACCTCACGGAAGGACCAGATAGTTCATCGAGGATTGTTGGAAACGGTGCAACAATCTTCGCTAAAGAACCTGACGCTTACGATAGAACTCCTAATAAAGGATTTGTAGGTCTTCCGCCAATCACCGAGGGCAAGAAATCGGGCTTTGCTCCATCTGGAAATATAAATGATATGTTCGACGATAAGGCTTTTAAGCGAAGTGCCAGAAAATGGCCACCAACAAAGGGTTCAGAGGGCGCGGCGGCTAGTTTACCCGTTCTCGATCTTAATGAACCTAGAACAATGACCGCAGGGAAGCTATCTAACATGAGTGCAATAGAAGAACTAGAAGAATTTCCAGAGAAATGCAGCCCTTCGCCTCAGTTCCTGTTATCACGATCCCTCCCGCTGATGCAACTGGACGAACAGCATACGCGAAAGCTTCGAGCTCGTAGAGAACATCAGCCGAAAATCCGACGAAAGCGATCACGGAATATGAGCGCTAGGGTGGTCGACAACGACAACCCTTTAGCTGATGACAGGTTCGTAAAGCTGCATGAACTTTTAGCAAGCGAGGCTGTCGCTGACCACGAGTCGAGGGAGTTGACTGCAATAGCAAGAGGGTTTCTTGCAGCCCAAAAATTTGGACAAAGCTGGAAAAACAAATGATTGTCTCAAGTACCACGATGTACGCAACATGAACAAACTGCCAATGAATTCAATGTATTTTCATTACAATGTGTCTACATAATATGCCTTCATAGGGAAGGGGGACTCCCCCATGACTGTTTGGCTACGAACAGATTCTAGAAGCATCATTGAAGGACGATGATAATTAATATTTATCAATCTACTCTACACTGTCTAGCAATACGTCTGCTCGGAGCCGGAAAGGTGTAAACTCTGTTTTAAAGTAAATGGTCTAATGCCCCTTTGGGATTTTCTCTGAGTTTCTGATTTACAATTTACAACACTGAGCGTAGGCTTATCTTCAAATTCACAGACTGTAGAAACACATTAGCGATTCACATTTTCTTCGGATTAAAAGGTATCGGAACACGATTCAACATTAATATATAAGGAGTATAAATATTCAGGCACTGTCCATATTATATAGTTTCAAGGTTTTGAGAGTGCAATTGACACACATAACACCTTTTGGCAAGCTTGTAGTTATCCCTTTTTCACAGTTTGGTTTCTGCAAGCACCCTCTCCCCAATTCTTCTTCCCTCTTCTGTTTTTGATCAGAAAGCCCATTTAGTATGTACATGTAGTAGCTCAATTTATTGTTTTGGGTGGCACCAAGTGCATATCTAATGTGACGGAATGATTCTCAAGCATTTCTTCGCCACGTACACCCCGGCACTATACCTGCTTGCAGTTTGATTATTACTGTGTATAAATTACATCACAAACGTGTTATAATATTTGTATGTGTTACGGAAAATCGGTGTCAGAAATACTTTGTTTTATTTTTCACATAGCTTTGATATTGAGGGAGATTTCAAACCATTCTGTCATTCCGCATCTTGTTTTTAGTTTCATTTGGTATTCTGTAATTGGATTTCGATAATATCTTTTTCTTGAATCAGGTCCAGAGCCATTTATTTAGAGAGTTTGGCTAACCCGATTTGTGTTAGGCACTCTATTGCAATTACTGCTTTGCTGGACAAAAGAATATACGCCATGTTGTGACGATATAAAAACCAAATTGGCCTAACTCTGTGTGTAAATGGCTCTAAAAGGGTCAAGGTATATACTTTTAGTATTTAAAATATTAAGAATGATTGGATCTTAACATTACCCTATCGTCAAAAGGGTCATCTCGCTATTTATGGGAAAAGTTTAGGAAATGGTAACCCACAAGATGCACAACGCACTTTATAGAATCTATTATATGATTGTGATCAATCGAAGGACTAAAATGGTATCAAGGTGCCCTTTTTCAAATTGGTTTGCATGATCAGCTGCTGATTATGTTTTAGTGATGAGGGTACTAAACCTGTTATTTGAAATAATATTTGAATGTATTCAAGGGGATACATTCTTCATTTATTTATTATTCATTCATCTATTTAGTTAGTTTAACTTTTCTGGAGAAATAATTGGACTCGATTACAATTAATATTTTTTAGATTCGTATTCAAGAAGAAATAAAAGCACTTGGCTGCTATTTTAATCACATTATTTTCTTCATATTTTTCATTCACTTATCATGTCTTCTGTATTGCTGCATGGATACTAAGGGATATTCTCCTGATGACAAATCGCAATTTTGTTACACCATTAAAATCACTCATCTTTGGTATTGAGCTTTTATATAGCGATCATTATCCGCATCATGCACAATGGCGCTGGAATATTTCTTCGGATTTTAGGCTACCATTATTTAAAAGGCGACTATCCCTATCTTCAATTTATTCGCTACATTGTACATCTTCAAAAAAAGTACATAAATATGTAATTAAGCTATTTTTGTTTTACTATAAATCATTTAACAGTGCCATGAAGTAAAACGGTGCCTTTTCAAAAAGATACAACATATGCGTCTAACCATTTGGAAATGTGTTTCACTATTATAATTATTTTGGTAATAGCATTATTGTTCAAAAGAAACTGACCGATGTTGATCTTGTTAATTCTTCTATTGTTTACTTAGATTAGTTTCGTTTATAAAGTAAATAACACGATAGTAAAGACTTTCCATACATCAACAGAGGGCCATTTTCAATACCCTGTTGAATTCCATAGAGAAACCAGTTTCGGCTTACATAATACACCACAATACACCCATAGGCCCGAATTCACAAAGGAGGTTTGTCGACAAGGTTTGTCGACAAACCTCCTTTAGATCTTTACAAACCAGGTTTGTAGAAAACGCGTAAAAACGTCATATGACGTACGAAAACCAAGGTTTGTCGGCAAACCTCCTTTGTGAATTCGGGCCATAAGGTTTGAATAGTTTTCCCTGACCTCTCTTAAATAAATGATTGTGACAATATAGGTTATGCTTGATAGAACAAGTGTTTATCTCAGAACTGTATTAATCAGTTTCTATGACTCTTAAGATTGATCAATACAGTTATGAGAATATAAGCTTTACTTATCAAGAATAAATCATATTGTCACAATCATTTCATGAAAAAATGTCGGAAAAAATTATTCCGACTTCATGGGCTATAGTGTACGTCACTGCTCATGTTCTTATATTTCAATAGATGATGCACGGGCTATTAAAATCGCCTAGGGTTGATTTACAAAAGTGTTTGCGATTTTGGTTAAAGAACATTTACTTGAAAGTGTCAGTCATACGAGATATCTTATTATACTTGTCGATCCGGACGATTTGCCTCTCTTTCATTTTCGTTAGAATTTGTCTGTACCAAAACATTGCTTTTGTTAAGAATATTTTTGCCAATGTGTACAGTATGTATCATGTACTTGTGCTACTAATACGTCTTTTTTTTATAATATCGTATATATTTTGTGCAATGAATACTGTTGAATATCAATATTAAAACAAAAAGGTGATTTTAATCTCAAGTTGTTGCTCCAGTTTGAATTCTACTTGATTGTTAGTCGAACTTGAATAGTGACCAGGAACACTATTATTGTATGGAAATAATGATAGGAAGAGAGAGGGACAGAGGGAGAGAGAAAGAGAGGGAGAGATAGAGAGACAGAGAGAGAGAGAGGGAGAGGTTGATGGAAAGAGGGGTGTGGTGATAGCGAATTTAGCCGTGTTCGTACAAAGCTCAGCATGATCAGACGATTCCCACACTCATGAACACACAGACTTTTGCTAACTCAGTGTAACTTGGTCACATAGGCCCGAATTCACAAAGGAGGTTTATCTACAAACCTAGGTTTACGCGCGTCATATGACACGTTTCAACGCGTTGCAAACCTTGCAACTTACCTCCTTTGTGAATTCGGGCCAATATGTCGTATATTCTGCTGTTTGGTGCTTGCCCAACAAAGCAGTAATCGTCCTACATGTATTGTGCACAACTCGTACCGGGTTGGCCGAACTCTCCTAGTCAATGGCTCCGACGCTTTCTAGAAAAGTATGCCATCTATTGGCAGAGTCGGCAATAGTCATCACCGCAGCATACAATACAGCTCAGAAGTTATTTGGCATGGTTTTGCGGGTGGATGTTTCACGATTGGTATTTACCGCTAAAATATCGAAGGAAAACCGATCAAATACCGCACAAAACTCGTCGAAAATCACAGTAGTTTTCGCGCTCACGAATGATTTCCGATTTCGGTCTTAATCCTGTACACGCTAGTCTATAGTAAATCAAGACTTAAGGCTTTCTCTTACATTTTATTCTAGCTTTCTCCATGTTCTTTTTATACAATACATATACAAGGTTGAATGCACAATGATAACAGCCTCCGTAACATTTGGTCTGAGTTGTCATTAAATTTGTGTAGGCAAAGATTTACCACTTTGTGAGTCGATTTAATGTATTTATTTTTCTTTTAAATGTCAACGAAAAAGCTTAAAAGGCTAAGTCCACTCAAAAAGAAAATGCTGTAAATGCATAAGCATAAAAGACACTGAGCAACACAAATTTGAGTAAAATCGGATAACTAAAGGAAGTTATGAATTTTTGAATACGTATGAAAAAGTATGGAACAAATTACGGAATTGACACTACAATTTGGTTATCAGTGTGTGACGTCATTGCCTCACTATGTATCAATTGCTTTATATATTTTTATCCCATTAATTTTCCCTTTTTATCCCCAAAAACATGATTCCCCCAACTTTTGCCCAGGTTATATGTTTTGTATTATATTGCGTGCCTGACATTACAAAAAATCATCCATGAACTTTGAAGAATTGATACTATTTTCTGAATATTCTATATTATAGATATATTGACTGCTATGAGAGGCATCGCTGTTTCTATATGCTCAAGGGGACGGGTACATCCTGATACTATGACCCCGAGGCGCGCCGAGGGGTCATATCAGGATGTAACGTCCCGGGAGACCAGTAGAGCAACAGCTATGCTTCGAATATTAAAGTAGTCGGTATATCTTTTACATACCGAATTCACAAAAAAATCTACAAAGAATTCTTACCTTATCCTTTTCTTGAGTAAAAAACATCACAGAAAATCTTAGACACTGTCTGTAAATCTTTGCTGGAAAGTTGCCTGAATGTTACGATCATTCGGGGATCGCAGACAAAAAGCACTGTATGGTATCCGCGCTCGCACAAAGAAACTGTTTACACGTAAACCAATAAGGATCTCGGCAAATTTAATTTATACGACCCGTTACCCGGGGCACAGGTAGGCAAGCATCCTGGCTAAGATCACGACTTCAATTTCGACCAATCAGATGACTAGATTTATTTCAACATACTAAAGAGAGGTATATAATCATAATTATTTATTTGTATATAATTAGTTTTTATATCGGAAATCACATTTTTCATGATTGAACTGAACAAAATTACTTTATATTAGTGCATCCACAAAAAAATATATTACTATCAAAATAACTTGGATGCTGGTGTTAGGAAATAAGATTCTTAGGGGGAAATTCAACAATTCATAATTTTCTTATTAATTATCCGATTTGGCTCAATTTTTGTTTTAATTGGTTTGTTCGATATTTCTATTAAATCTATTTTTGGAGTGGACTTGCCTTTTAAGTTCATACGTTAACTTGCTTATCCTGTTTTGGTGTACGCAGGAAAGATGTAAGGATTATTTACATAACTCTTCATTTGAAACTGACACATGTCCCATAGCAGTATTTTCACTGTTTATTGTAGATTATTATGATTAACCTCTCTTCCGTTGGAATAATACAAATCAAAACAAAATCTTTATTTAAAAAACAGATCTATCAACATTTATTTGTGATCATTTTTTTCTTTCTGTCTTTCTTTCTGTTAGTGCACCTTCTTTTCTCTTTCTCCCCCTCTCTTTCTCTCTCTCTCTTTCTCCCCCTCTCTCTCTTTCTCTCTCACACACACACATACCCACGCACACCCTTCCTCTATATTGCTGTAACTAACTGCCTTAATATTTCTCACACTTTCTTATTATTTCTTACTCTTACAAAAACAAACAAAAACACGCCAAACTACGTGTCCACACCCTAACGTGTACTTAAAATCAGATTTTTTTTATTTTCATGATTGTGCATTTTATTGTTGCTTGTGGTTGCTATTATATTTATCATTCTTATTATTACTTATATTATTAGTATTATCAGTGTTATTGTTATCATCATCCTTATCAATATTCTTGTAATTATCATTATCATAACCATTTTCATTATCATTTTTATCATTATTATTATTATTTATTCTTTTATTACTGTTTTTGTCTTTTTTTCCCATTATTATTACTTTCATTACGAGTATTTATGTATGTATCATCTTCACCTTTATCATTATTACAACAAACTAAAGACCTACACTCATTGTTTTTACACTGTTTGAACGAATTTAATTACTCTCTTCTATTTTCTTTCTCCAAACAAGAAGTCAGTACGCGTTTTTTTTAAATTAAAATTATAATTATGATCTATATTTTTATTCTGGTTGACGCTGGTTGAACACTTACACTTTAATACAAAGCTTACACTTTTTAAAAGAAATGTCACTATTCTCTTTAATTTTTGCTTTAAAAATCATTGCGATTTGTTATCTAAATCAATTTCATGTCACTAATCTGTATGTCCTTTTTTTTAAAATAGAACTTGGTCGTTCGTTTGTGCAATCTACGGAAAAAACACGAACAAATGAGGAATCGTTTCTACTTTTTTTCTTCAAATTAAAAGTCAAAGGTATTGATAATTAGTTGATTGATCGTGAATGAAATGGCATCTTCGAGCTTACATGTCTCACCTGAATTTTACACATAATTTTGATGATATACAAACAGGGAAACAGTTAAGACACGAATTAAAAAATAAGGACAGACAAAGTTAATGCACGCCAACGAGTTTCTATTTATACCATCGTTGTAAGATATTGCACCTGTCAATTCGTTGTAGTGGGAAAGTGAACAGTCAGCAAACATGTTAACATTGTGAAATGTATATTTACAATGGACATAATCAAACAGAGTTAGTCTACACATCCATCAATTCGTTCCTGTTTTCACGAAGTGACGGTAGTGAGGAAAATCCACACGCAAATTGAATGCGATTTTCATTTTCACTACCGTCACTTCGTGAAAATAGGGACGAATTATGCAGGAAAAAAATTCATTTCGTGTGGATGATTGATTTTGCGTGCAGACATATAGAAAACTAGAAAATTGGAATATTAATTCACCAGTTGACGAGACGTCATATAGGTATGGTATGTAATCCCGTAGGATTTTTGTGCCAAAGTTGATTTTTTTTGGTGCTGTTTTGGCTTCAAAAGGGTCCCAATTGGCCAAAAATGATGGTTTTCAAATTTTCAGACCCCTCCTTCATTTCCATGGGGGTCCCTATTGGGCGCCAAAATAGCTCATATAACGCGCAATAGGGAAATTTGATGTCTTCGGGAAAATTTGAACCCCATCAATTTCTGATAGCTTGGACCCCAATGAATTCAAAAATGCAAACAAAATCAACTTTGGCACAAAAATCCGACGGGAGCTGTTTCAGTGACATACCGTACCACACTATTTACTGGGATGTAAATGGGGGGTTTCTGAAAAATGTCAAAGGAATGGGGTAAAAGAGTAATATAATAATCAGAAGGTGTGAACATTTGCATGTTGGTAATTTAGCAATTGGAGGATTATCGTTTTATACGATTCTGAACTCATAATGATGATAATAGCAATACAATGGATCGCTTGTAAAGCAGAACTTTCCTGGTTCTAAAAGGGACTACCCAGTTGTTTTAAAGACACATGAATTGATACTTGATAACGGATAGTTTATATATTGATAACTATATCGTCTTTTCAAACATACAGACATGTACATCTATGTGACATTTACATCTGAGACATTTTATTCAATGCAAAACATGACATTCTATAGATAAGGTAACGAATTAGGTTACACGCTAAATGTATATATGACGTGATAAACATGATATTAGGAGGGCTACTGTGTGCGCATGAATCTTGATGTACTTACAGCTCTCAAGTAAAATAACAACGGAGAGAGTACACAGTTAAAATTTTTGTGAACAAGTTGTTTAAAAGTTTAAACAACTCTTGATTAACGGGTGACCTGATCTAAGAGTTGTTTAAAATGTTAAGCAACTCGAATTGTTTAAAGTTTAAACACTTAGTTGATCAACATTTTGAACAACTTGTTTAAAATCACAATTTAAACAACCGGTGTTGTTTAAAGACGGTTGTTTAAAACGGAGCTGTTGTTCAGTGGAGGTTGTTTACACCAACTGGGTTGTTTAAAGAAAGTTGTTTAAAAAGGAGCTGTTGTTCAGTGGGGGTTGTTTACACCAACTGGGTTGTTTAAAGAAAGTTGTTTAAAAAGGAGCTGTTGTTCAGTGGGGGTTGTTTACACCAACTGGGTTGTTTAAAGAAAGTTGTTTAAAATGGAGCTGTTGTTCAGTGGGGGTTGTTTAAACCAACTGGGTTGTTTAAAGAAAGTTGTTTAAAAAGGAGCTGTTGTTCAGTGGGGGTTGTTTACAACAAAAGGGTTGTATAAAGGGGTATAATTTGGGTTTGATACTCTGAATAAGTGCACCACTACTTCTGGGTCTCTATATAGGTATATGAAGACTAGGGTAATTCTGCAATTCATGAATTAGCGCCAAAACAGTGCCCATTTTGCATGAGCGCGCATGCACGCACGTATAAACTGCATATATAGGGATGCATGCAATCTCTATGGCAAGGAATTTAGCACACGTTATAACCGAGTGCGCGATCAGTGCCGCACTGCATGACGCGACGATTTTAAGTCTACCTATATTCTGACATTTGCGTACAGATACCGAAAATTTTAACTGTGAACTTACGCTATAAGTTAAAAACTTCAAATTGGTTAATAGAAAAGTGATTTCAATTAAGCCATTGAATCCCCAGTCACTTAGAAGCGCGTCGGTAGCTTGGTCGGCCATGATGTGTGTTGTGTTGTGGGTTGGAAAGTAATAACTATTAAGCTAAATGAATGTAAGTATAGAGACAAACAAAATGGAGCCTGCAGAAACACGTGTGGTTGCTTTGGTAGTTTAATCCAGACTCAATGTCCATGTGCTTTTACATATGTATCAATCTGTGTAGTCAACAGAAGACCCTTGCATACACTTGCATTGTGTGTATGCATCTAATATGAATAACAATGAGCTGTGCCTTAACAGCTGCACTGCATTTCTAAGTGGCATGTCAATTTCAATTGCATGTTAGTTTCAAGGAACCTGTTTCTAAACATAACAATGTGAAATAAAGCCTTTAGCCAACACGCACTTTACTGGCACGAGACACATGACGTCATATGTAAACAACACTGTCTAAAAGCTCTCGTATAGTAAATATAGCAGTCATTAAATTTTAAACAACGAATGTTTAACAAAATTACTTCTGTTTCGAGCAACATTGTTTACAATTTGATCAACTGTTGTTTAAGATAGTGTACAACTGTAAGTGAACATCACTTTTTTAAACAGCGTTTTTACTGTGTAATTTGCTGATAAGAAAGAAAGGGAAAGAAGGGGATAAACCGCAGTCTTGAATTTGTGCCTCATAGTCACTCCCTTCCCGGATTTGGACATATATAGAATTGTTCCAGATTAATTTTCTGCTATGGTTCTTTTACTGTACGATTGTATCGAAAATGTATTCCTCTATCTTTCTTAAATTCAAACCAACTGTTGTGCCAAAATTCCCAACCCCTCCTCGCATTCATTTCCTTTTAACAAGATACAGAGAACACATAAATAAGAAAAATAAGATTATAAATAACCTTATCCTTAATGCTAAATATATTTCACATTGACGAAGGGTTGCAGCTGCGCACGAAACGTCATGATCTTTTAGATTCCTTGTTGACCATAATGTTTTCGAGACAAACGAATGTCACTAACGACATTAGTTTCAAAACCTTATCCTTATTTCCTGTTACTGCGCTGCAAGCTAATAAACTATTAATTAACAAACTTAGACCCGAGATGATGGCATATGTATGCTGTGCACGGATTGGACTTGAGCTTCATGACCGCGTCGTCTTAAGCAGCCAAAGACCTTCTTAAGTCCGTTTTGGAATTTATGATATTGAAAGGTATAAATAAACGGATTGATCCACGTGTTAGTGAAAGCGATACAGATTGTTGCGTGAAAAAATGTCCCCCTGATGTTGATATCTACTCCAAGACAGTAGAGAAGGTAGGTAAATTGAAAAGGTGCCCAGCAAGAAGCGTAACACAGGCTCAATGAAAGCATAGTCTTCACGACATTCCTCCGTGCAAGTGTCCTGTAGTCTTTGGCCTGATGGATCGACCCTACGGCTGTTTTTGGTCCCCGGCGCAGAGTCTTTAAGATGCAAACGTACATGGAGAACATGGCGGAGAAGGTGACCATGAAATTCATAACGAATGTGTAGATGCCCATTGCTGGTTGCATAATTTTATTGGGCCAGATAGACAGCAAGCATGACAAATTTTCCACCTTGGTTAAAGTGATCAGGTAACTCATATGCAGAAGACCAATCATCCAAGGAATAAGGGAACAACCGATCACCAGCTTGTCATTTACATGCCTTCTGTATCGTATAGGATAAATAACCGCGCAATACCTCTCCAAAGTCAAAAGAAGCAAATTGACTAATGAAGCAGTAAACGTTGTCCAAAAGAGATAGTGGGAGTACCATAAACCACACAGGAACCTGGCCAATAGTGGGTTTTCGCCGGGAAGAGGCGGTTTGGGCAAAACATAATTGGCAAGGAGAAGTATTGAGGAGATAAAATCTATAAGCGATTGGTTCACAATAAGAAGATTGGTAGTATCTTGGAGTTCCTTAATCCGTGCAATGACGTAGAGAACAAGTCCGTTGCCAGTTATCCCGAGTGCGCTGAATGAGATGTATATAATCGAAACCGGTACTAGCAACTCGTTGGATACTTTGCTTTCGTTAGCGGTGCTGGTGGATGAGATATTCAGTTCAATATCCATAATTTATTGACAAAAATCTCAAACAAATGTCAACATCAGCTTAACTGCTTCCAAATTTACCTCCAGCGATTTTAATAAAATTGAGTCATAGACGTACAGTAGACGCAGGAGCCAAACAAATCTCAACTGGCGCAACCTAATTAGTGTTTTCGAGACAGATGGGTGCGAACAACCAAGAATGATATTCTCATAGGATGAGAATTGTATATGTCACTTAGAATGGACTTGTTTCATTCGTTGTACATTTCTACTCTGCCTGCGCACCCACGCTATTCAAACACATACGTTGTTGATCTACGAATGAGCGACAGAAAATATTTTGAATATCATCCCCTCAACCTTTGAACAAGAGTAAGATAATAATTACTGCAGAAATCAACGTAGAACAAGTGTAGTCAAACGAGAAAAAACAATACTGAATTGTCGAACTGTTTTGTTTTTTATTAGTGAAATATTGTGGAAGCCATATCCCAAGATGGAATCTTATAAATCTAAAATGCATTTTGTCGTGCTTTTATTTATAAGACTTATTCATGTACGCCTAATGTCGATGGAATTATTTGTAAAATTATCATTCGAATTTTTTATTAAATATCAATTTTTGAATGACGCCTGTTCAAAAAGTGAAAAGTAATCTTTTATTAGAAGTATCTCATGAAAAGCTAAGGCTGCATCCGCGCTCAAAATGCAATGGATTGATTTGAATTTAATGAAAAGATTTAAAAGGAAGAACGTTCGGTGTATTTGTGTTCTCTTTTTCATCTTCTTCTTAAATCCTTTTATTGTCCGCCTTTTTAAAAGTGAAAGTCGTAATAAATTTGGCATATATTTTTTTCACCCTTCATTCAATATCATACAAAACAACTTATTTACATCCTATCGATTTCACGTTTTGAATGTTCCTCCCTTCATTTCTCCTCGATGAAATGGCTCTGCAAATGTTTGACCAAGATTTCCAGAATAGGGCACATTAATAGTCGATCTGCTTTTCATGCATTGTCAAACAAAGAATTGCATGGTACGATTCGATGGATACAAGATTCTCTTTTCACTTGCCATCAGAAGTATAGACATTTTGTTATAAAACTTGGTTTGTTGCAACATAGCTACTATTACAACTGTTTTGACAAAAACCTAATCTTGTTTTTGTAGTCAGATCCTCTTCGATCGTCACCCTGTCTTAACCTTATGTAGATTTGATGTTTCTATTAAGAAACTGACTTATTGATATAGAAACAAAATTGCTTCAAAGTAACAACACAGAATCTAACGGAGGCAAAAATATCGCTTGGGCTGAAGAAGATATTGACATACTCAGATGTAACGAGAAACCAATTTTAGATTTTACTGGTGATTGGAACTGACACATTTTGCAAAGCGATTCAGGGTGAAGCCTATCAAGATCGATTGGATATTTGAGAAGAAATAAATGTTCAAAAAAATTGAATCTATTGAGATTCAACTAGCATTTTTCCCTATAAATGAAACTAAATTCAGAAACTGGATTCGATTAATAGTTTACGAAAGACCATTAGTGCCACGAAGAAAAAAAAACACACTTTCTACTAATCTGTTTAAACAGATTACGATATTTCTTCTAATCTGTTTAAACAGATTATAATCTGTTTAAACAGATTACGGTATTTCTACTAATCTGTTTAAACAGATTACGGTATTTCTACTAATCTGTTTAAACAGATTACGATATTTCTTCTAATCTGTTTAAACAGATTATAATCTGTTTAAACAGATTACGGTATTTCTACTAATCTGTTTAAACAGATTACGGTATTTCTACTAATCTGTTTAAACAGATTACAGTACTTCAACTAATCTGTTTAAACAGATTATAATCTGTTTAAACAGATTACGGTATTTCTACTAATCTGTTATAACAGATTACGATATTTCTTCTAATCTGTTTAAACAGATTATAATCTGTTTAAACAGATTACGGTATTTCCACTAATCTGTTATAACAGATTACGATATTTCTTCTAATCTGTTTAAACAGATTATAATCTGTTTAAACAGATTACGGTATTTCCACTAATCTGTTATAACAGATTACGATATTTCTTCTAATCTGTTTAAACAGATTACATTACTTCAACTAATCTGTTTAAACAGATTACGGATCCTACTTTTGTCACTTCCCCTGGCCTGCGCTGCGCGTTTTAGTGGCTGTGATGACGTCACCCGCACAGAATGATTTTAGCTGGCGAGAGGGAGGAGTTTGTCGGTGAGTAATTTATGCTTGAATTTCTTGAATTCATTTTTATTTCAAAAGAAATCCTAATATTTTGAGTGATCCAAACCTACTAGTATTTCTAAGGTTTTGAGAAGTTAATTAGGCAAACTTTCAAATTCAATACATTTTCCATCGTCATTATTTTTCGGCTTGATTTGCCGTGCCCGTCAATGCCGTGGCATGGCTCATGTCTCGTGAGAATTTGGACTTGACAGCTTGCCCCGAGTTTCGGGTAGGACATCATCGGAAAATTCGTAGTCTGTCATATCGTAGATCTGCCTGCTTTTCATTGTGTGAAATTACTCCCCCCCCCCCCCCAATCAATCAATCAATCAATGATTGAATGATAACAATAATATTTCACATTCACTGCTAAACTTGTTGGATAGAAGCAATCTGCTTATTGGTTTTGATAAAACTTGTCTTGAAAGAGCAGGCTGTTTAAGTTAGGTCTAGACCTAGACTAGATCTAGACCTAACTTAAACAGCCTGCTCTTTCAAGACAAGTTTTATCAAAACCAATAAGCAGATTGCTTCTATCCAACAAGTTTAGCAGTGAATGTGAAATATTATTGTTATCATTCAATCATTGATTGATTGATTGATTGGGGGGGGGGGGAGTAATTTCACACAATGAAAAGCAGGCAGATCTACGATATGACAGACTACGAATTTTCCGATGATGTCCTACCCGAAACTCGGGGCAAGCTGTCAAGTCCAAATTCTCACGAGACATGAGCCATGCCACGGCATTGACGGGCACGGCAAATCAAGCCGAAAAATAATGACGATGGAAAATGTATTGAATTTGAAAGTTTGCCTAATTAACTTCTCAAAACCTTAGAAATACTAGTAGGTTTGGATCACTCAAAATATTAGGATTTCTTTTGAAATAAAAATGAATTCAAGAAATTCAAGCATAAATTACTCACCGACAAACTCCTCCCTCTCGCCAGCTAAAATCATTCTGTGCGGGTGACGTCATCACAGCCACTAAAACGCGCAGCGCAGGCCAGGGGAAGTGACAAAAGTAGGATCCGTAATCTGTTTAAACAGATTAGTTGAAGTAATGTAATCTGTTTAAACAGATTAGAAGAAATATCGTAATCTGTTATAACAGATTAGTGGAAATACCGTAATCTGTTTAAACAGATTAGAAGAAATATCGTAATCTGTTATAACAGATTAGTGGAAATACCGTAATCTGTTTAAACAGATTATAATCTGTTTAAACAGATTAGAAGAAATATCGTAATCTGTTATAACAGATTAGTGGAAATACCGTAATCTGTTTAAACAGATTATAATCTGTTTAAACAGATTAGAAGAAATATCGTAATCTGTTATAACAGATTAGTGGAAATACCGTAATCTGTTTAAACAGATTATAATCTGTTTAAACAGATTAGAAGAAATATCGTAATCTGTTATAACAGATTAGTGGAAATACCGTAATCTGTTTAAACAGATTATAATCTGTTTAAACAGATTAGAAGAAATATCGTAATCTGTTATAACAGATTAGTAGAAATACCGTAATCTGTTTAAACAGATTATAATCTGTTTAAACAGATTAGTTGAAGTACTGTAATCTGTTTAAACAGATTAGTAGAAATACCGTAATCTGTTTAAACAGATAAGTAGAAATACCGTAATCTGTTTAAACAGATTATAATCTGTTTAAACAGATTAGAAGAAATATCGTAATCTGTTTAAACAGATTAGTAGAAATACCGTAATCTGTTTAAACAGATTAGTAGAAATACCGTAATCTGTTTAAACAGATTATAATCTGTTTAAACAGATTAGAAGAAATATCGTAATCTGTTTAAACAGATTAGTAGAAAGTGTGTTTTTTTTTCTTCGTGGCACTAATGGTCTTTCGTAATAGTTCACAAGTCGCACAAATATTTTAATTGTGACACATTATCATGGGTTATACCAAAGGCTTCAATATTTATTAACTGCTTCGAGAACAAGATTAATCTATACCTGGTTGTTGACTTACACGTATACACATTCGTTCTTTCAGGGGTGGCCGAGTGACTTCTAACGTGGGGGGGGGGCACCAACAAAAAGGGGGACTTTCTGGGGTAAATCTCAAAGCGAAAATACACATTTGTTTAGACATTGATATATACCCCTACATTATGAATACATTATCAGGGATTTCAATATTTGTTTCTCTTTATACATCATACAATATATTGCTTAAGCATTGTACTTTGCAGTTGAGTGTGATGTCTGAATATCCATTTGCGAGCGAGCGAGAACATTTTTAAAGATTTGTGAGGTCGCAGTGCGACAAAATTACATCTTATAAAAAGGAAAAAACCACAACCCTGATGGGGTTATAAGCACATTCTCATCACTGAAGACTGAAATGCCCTTGGATAAGTAACCTAATTATACCATTTATAAATGCACACGAGCGTAGCGAGCGAGCTTTGGGGGAAATTACTCAAAGCCGCTTTAAATTAGGGGCACGTTTAATGATGAGAGGAAAAGGGGGGCACTGACCAGCTATGAATAGGGGCATTTATGAGAATAAAAAAGGGCACCTAAAATAAAGGAAAATCTGCATTTTTTAAGGCAAAGGGGCACCCATTAGATTTTAATAGGGGTATTTATCGGAGAGAATGGGGAAGTAGCTTTTATTTTAAAAAAAGTCACATGTCAAAATAAATTTGGGCACTTATTAGAGATGAAAAAGGGAGTTATGAGAAAGAGAAGGGGCACTTATAAGAAGGAAAAAGATCGTTTATTAGAAAGGAAAAGGGGTAGGTGTCAATATACAATGAGCATTCTTTAGAGGTGAAAAGGGGCACCTATCTGAAATGAAAAAGAGTAACTTCTCGTACCTCAAAAGGGTCATACCATAGATGGAAAGAGGCACTTATAAGAATGAAAAGGGACACTTTAATAGGTGTAAAGGGGCATTTATGAGAAGGGGAAGAGGAATTTATTATAAGGGGAAATGAGCACATGTTAAATTTAAAGGTGCGCTTATCTGAGTTAAAAAGGGTGCATTAATTTAAAGGTGAAGGGGTACTTCCTACAAAAGGAAAGGGGCACTTGTCAAAGTAAGATGAGCACCTCTCAGGTTTGACAAGGGCAATTATCAGAGGTGAAGGGGGCACTAATCAAAAGTGAAAAGAGGCACTCTTCGTACCTGAAACGGGGCACTTATTAGAGATTAATACAGGCACTTACGAGAATGGAAAAATTGACAATTAATGCAAAGGAAAAATTGTCGAAAGAAGAGGGGCACGTGTAAGAGGGGCACTTTTCAAAGTAAAAGGAGCACTTTACCCATGTTAAAAGGGGCACTTCTTATAAAGTAAAAGGGGCACTTGAAAAAGTGGGGGCACTGCCCCCCCCCCCCCTGCCCCCCGGCAGTTTATTTGCAGTTAGGAAGAAAAGATCATACCGGAGTTAAACTGAATTACCAATTTCCTTGAATTTTCTTTGTGTAGTTGCCCTGCCTAGCATCTGGAACTATGCTTACCGTCTGAAGACTGTTCACATGTTATGTAATATATTTTGCTGTTTGTTGCTTGCCCAACAAAGAACTAATTAATCGTCCTACTGTGCACAACTCGTACTGGGTTGGCCGAACTCTCCAATCTATGGCCCTAACGCTTTGTAGAGAAGCACGCCATCTGTTGGCAATGTAGGAAATAGCCATCACCACAAGATAGGCTAGCTGTGATCAGAAGTATGAAACTGCTATACAAATGTCGCTCGATTAGGATTCTGAATATCTCGGAAAAGGTAGAACAGATGATTATGAATTAAATTATTAAATTACGAATTTTGTTTCCTTCTTTTAAAGTAGCGTTACCTCTGATTTTATCGCGGTTGATTCATAGTTTTTTCTTCTTATTTCTACATACAATTGCACTAAGGGAAATTTATTATGAATATTAATATAATGTAAAAAACCATTTCCTTATTTCTCTCATATTTTGATCTAGCATTCTAAATATTATATTGTACAACATAAAAAGTTGGACGCATAATGATGAAAACCTCACAATAATTTTAAAGGGATAATTGAGTTCTGTTTTCAGACCGCAAATGCCTTGAAATTAAATGTTTATTGCTCTTATTCTGATCTAAAACATTTCTAGTGCCCTTTTGGAACCTAAAATTGCTATGAAGGTGATTTCAAACCCAAAATGTGTGAAATTTAGCAAATACGATCATACCAACTCAACTCTACTTTCAAAAAAATACGGTGACCGTTAATTCATTATTCAATAAAAACAGTACATGTGCCGGCTAGTTGTGCGTAATATAACCAACACAAAAATGCCAACAAAAAAGCCAATATCGACATTGGCTGAAATATGACGTAAAAGGCGCTATTTCATTTTTTCAACGGCTTTTTCAAATTATCTAAACATCTGTGGTGGTACACAAGTATTAGAAATCGTTATATTTATGGATATTTTTGATCAAACAAAGATGATTTTTCATTTAAATTGTATGTTCTTTCAAATTTGACACTCAGTTTGTCATTATCTCACAATTTTTTGTTTTAAGTAGCGCCCTCTGCAACAGAAGTTAACTATCCTTTTAAGGTCTTAGTTTCCATTGGATTTGTGTAGGCAAAGATTAACCATTACACGAGTGGATTAAAGGTATATATTTTGCTTTTTTTTTCAAATGGCAAGGACAGTGTTTAAGCTCCATTGTGTATGTTGCTCTGGCAAACATGCCTGTATTTTGGTTTGGGTGTGCACAGGAGAGATCGAAAGATTATTTCCATAATGTATTCATTTTAAACTGACAAATACCCCCCCCCCTCTCCCCCACCACATTTTCACGGATTATTATAACTTGTTTATGATTAATCTCTTTCTATGTTTGAATAGTACATTTTAATACAAAATCTTTCTTTAAAAAAAGGTTTATCAATATTTGTTCATAATATTTTTATCTTTCTTTTAGTATATTTCTGTCTCTCTCTCTCTCTTCTTGTTGGTACACACACACACACACACACACACTTTTGTCGATATATTTTTGTTATTGATTCCAAACATTACAAATTAATTTTAGAAATAAAATACAGTTGGTTTTCCTTGACATGAATTCAAAACATTTTCATTACATAGACTGTACACACACATACACATGCGCGCGCACTCACACACACACACACACAGCACGCACGCACACACCCTTTTCTGTATTGCTGTAACTAACTGCCCTAAACTTCCTCACACTTTCTCATTATTTCTTACTCTTACAAAACAGAAAACATGCCAAACTGCGTGTCCAAACCCTAACGTTTACAAGATTCATTACCTTATCATCATATATGTTAATGTCAATGTGTTGTTGTTTGTACTACTATCATTATCATCATTATATTGTAATTAGCATTATTATTATTATTTATATTTATTATTATTACTATTATAATTGTAATCATCACGATCACCATCACCATAACCATAACTATATGAATTTGTTGTTGTATTATTATTTTTATTATTATTATTATCATAATTATCATCTGGGGTGGAAGTGCCTGGATGGACGGCTCAAAACAAGCATTTTAATTGCCTCAGTTTAAACTTATTTTGTTAATGCAGCATACTTGGAATTGTGATGGTTGTTAAATGTTATGTTAAAATGTTATTATGTGTATGTATTTATATATCTATTTACATGTACGCACCTTCAAATGTCCGAAAACAAATGTTATGTATTTGTACACGACAATAAATGATCTTGAATCTTGAATCTTGAATCTAGAATCGTTATTATTATTTATGATTACTCTCATCATGAGTTTGACTATCATAATAATCATCACCATCACCATCATCATCACCATCACCATCATCATCGCCATCACCATCAATGCATTTCGGGGAACGTCGTAGACTCTAGGTCTTTGAGAAACATGTCCAAAGAAATGTTTGAACATTATACAAAAAAAATTGGATCTCGGTAGATATCATTATCCTCTCCCTGTTTTTAGTGAAAAGTGAGTACGCGTGTTTCTTTATATTGTTAATACTCTCATTTATTTTTTAAATCTTAAGCTGTTCGAACACTTACACTTTGAAATAGAGCTTACACTTATTCAAGAAATTTCATTATCTTTTTATTATTTGCAACGAAAAAAACGAGTTCGTGTTTTGTTATATCTAAAATCAACTCCATCAAACAAATCCTATTAAACAATAAATTTAGTTGCACGCTTGTGTTATCTACAAACAGAAAGAAAATTATGGGCTCGTTTTCTATTTTTTAAATCAAAAGTTATTGATAAATAGTTGAGTGATCGGGAATGAAATGTCAGCCATTATCGATTATACATGTCTCACTATGAAATCAATCACGATTATAATGATTTTTTTTATAGGGAAAAAGCTAAGACACGACTCTGAATTGAGATGCTCTGATTTAAAATGATGACAGACAAAGGCAAAACCAAAAAACGAGTTTCTTGGCATCTCTATGTTGTGAGATATCAAACCTGTCAATTCAATGTGTGTGTGTGTGGGGGGGGGGGGGTTCACAGTCAGCAATCATGGTAACATTGTAAATTGTCCCCTTACAGTAGAAATTTTCAAACAGAATTAGACTACACGTCCATCAAATCTGAAGGAAAAACATCATTTTAAGTTGATGAATGTTATTGCGTGCAGACGTATGGGAAACTAGAAAATACCAGAAAGGGTCTTCAAACTTGATTATTTTATTAGATTTTCAGGCAGGTACATACATGTAGGTATAAGATACAGAGGGTATTTTCTGGAAAATTCATGAGCGGGGGGGGGGGGGGGGGGGTATGGAGGGTAATGTTATCAACAAATTTGAACATTTGTACGTGGTGGAGTGAGAACATTAGCAGTTTATAAGTTTCTGAAGCAACAGTGATGATAATAACAAAAGCAGGGCTCCCTTGCGAGACAGGCGCTACATTGTCCTGAATAGGACTCCCCTACTGTTTAAAAATACATTCGTTCATAATTTATAACGGATACCGGTAAGCTTACATATTGATTTCTATATCATCTTCTAATATATACATATTCATATGCATTAACGTTGCAAATATGACATTTACATTTGATAGATTTTATTCGATGCAATACATGACATTCTGTAGATAAAGTAAGGAATAAAGTTACACGCTTAATTTATTTATGAATTAAAAAAAAAAAATGATCTAGGAGGGGTACGGTGTAAGCATGAAGCTTGATGTGCTGGCAGCCCCAAAGTAAAATAAAAAAAAAAACAGAGAGAGTGACTTGCTGTTAAAAAGAGAGGAAAACAGGCATTTGTGCCTCAATAACCCCTCCCTTCCCGAATTTGGATATAGAATGACTCGTAGTATAACAAATGTTATACTTCTTTATTTTAACAAGATATGAAGAACACATTAATAACATAAATACGATTTTAACTATTACTTCATCCTTAGTCACTGTAACTACATTGCAAGCTGAAAATCTATTAAGTCAAAACTTTAGACCCGAGATATTGGCATAGGTTCTAGGACACCTACCCTCTGGACATCCACCCCCGGATAACCACCCTTAGCCAACTACTCCCTAGGACAACTACCCCCTAGGGCAACCACCTTCTAGGACGATTACCCCCCGGAACAACTACCCCCTACGACAACCATCTGTAGTTGTCTGGGGGTAGTTGTCCGGGGGTAGTTGTCCGGGGGTAGTTGTCCTAGGGGGTAGTTGTCTTGGGGTAGTTGTCCGAGGGTAGTTGTCCTGGGGGTATGCTTGACTGGGGTGGTTAGCCGGAAGTGGGTATCCAGATATGACTGGCATATCTGTGCTGTGAACGGATTGTTTTTGAGCTTCAGGACCGCGTCGTCTTAAGCAACCAAAGACCTTCTTAAGTCCGTTTTGGAATTTATGATATTGAAAGGTATAAATGAACGGATTGATCCACTGGTTAGCGAAAGCGATACAGACTGTTACGTAATGAAATGTCCCCTCGATGTTGATATCTACTCCAAGACAGTAGAGAAGGTAAGAGAATTGATTAGGTGCCCAGCAAATAGCGTAACACAGGCTCAATGAGAGCATGGTCTTCACGGCATTCCTCCTCGCAACTTCCCTGTAGTCTTTGGCCTGATGGACCGACCCTACGGCCAAGTTTGGTCCCTGACGCAGCGTGTTTAAGATGCGATAGTACATGTAGAACATGACGGAGAAGGTGACGACGAAATACATAACAAATGTGTAGATGCCAATTGCCGGTTGCATAATTCGATTGGGCCAGATAAACTGTAGGCATGACTGATCTTCAACCTTGGCTAAAGTGATCAGGTAGCTCGTATGCAGAAGCCCAATTATCCAAGGAATTAGGGAAAAAATGATCACTAGTCTGTACTTAACATGCCTTCTGTATCGTATAGGATAAATAACCGCGCAATATCTTTCAAAAGTCAACAGAAGCAAATTGACCAATGTAGCTATAAACGTTGACCAGTAAAAATACTGGGAGTACCATACACCGCAGATGAACCTGGCTAATACTGGACTTTCGCTGGGAAGAGGTGGTTTGGGCAAAACAAAATTAGCGAGGAGAAGTATCGAGGAGATACCATCTATAAGCGATTGGTTCACAATAAGAAGATTTGTAGTATCTTGGAGCTCCTTAATTCTTGCAATGACGTAGAGAACAAGTCCGTTGCCAATTATCCCGATTGTGCTAAATGAGATGTATATGATCAAAGTTGGTAGCGGCAAAGCGTTGGATACTTCGCTTACGTTGGCATTGCTAATCGTTGTGGTATTCAGTTCAATCTCCATAACTTATGGACTAACCTTCGAAACAATTGTCAACATCAGCTCAACTGCTATCAAAAACGATTTTTACCTGAAGCGATTATAAGAAAATTGAATTATGGACGTACAGTCGACGCTGGAGCCAAACTAATCTCAACCACCTCAACCTAATTTGTTTCTTCGAGACTTGATGGGTGCAAACAACCAAGAATGACAATCTCATAGGATAACAATGTATATGTCACGTTTTAAAGATGGACTTGTTTTATTCGTTGTAAGGTTCTACTCTGCATGCACATCCACGCTATTCAAACACATACGTCGTGATCCACAAATGGGCGATAGATAACATTTGATTTTTTTCACCTCAATTTTGGAAAACTAGTAAGATAATATTTACTGCAGATATCAACGTAAGGAAAGGGGAGTCAAATGAAAAGAATTACTACTGACTTGTCGAATTTTCTTGTGTTTGCCTTAGTGAAATAATGTGGAAGCCATCCCATATCACTTGATGAAGAAATCTAAAATGCATTTGATCTTACTTTGATTTATAAGACATATTTATATAGGCCTCATGCCAATATAATTACTCGCAATATGTACGTTGGCCAATGGGGAGTTGGCAAGAGAAAATACGGGTTTTATCATTATTACATTATGCCACTTTGACCTCAGTCAAAACGTAGTGAAATTCTGGTAGCCTAAATGCCCAAAGACTTATTCTAAAGACTTTTGAAAGCCTCACCCCATTCCAGCGATATATTTCTTTGCTATTTTACATTGACCAATGGGGAGTTGGTAAGAGAAAATACGGATTTTTATCATTTTTACATAATACCACTTTGACCTCGATCAAAAAGGAGTGCAATTATCTGGTGGCCTAAAAGCCCAAAGACTTATTCTAAAGACCTTTGAAAACCTGGCCCCATTCCATCAATATATTTCTTTATGTATTTTGAACCGGTCGACATACATATACTTAATGATTACAGAACTCTGATTTCAATTGGTTTCATTTTTCTTTGTATAGTAAGGGGCGCTAATATACGTTCTTACATAAAAAATAATATACGAATAAACTGAACCCTTAAAGGCATTTTGTATATCTTTACATCAAAGATCTATTTTTCTAATATAAGTATTATTCCTTTTATCAATTTATCTCAGAAAAAGTAGGGCAGCATCCGCGCTCAAAATGCAGTAGATTGATTCAGTTCAATAAATAGAATTAATTGAAGGACGTTCGAAGTAAGTGAGCTGTATATTTTGTTCTTCTTTTTGATTCTTTCTCATGTCTGGTAATTTGAAGTGACAGTCGGAATAAATTTGATAGACATAATTTTCGTTTTGAACTTGTATTCAGTATCGTACAAAACAAGTTATAAACATTAAAAACCTATCGGTCTGACGTTTTGAATTTTTTCTGTTAAAAGTACCATTTAAATAAAAGTATCTCGTAAATCTTAGGGCTGCGCCCGCGCTCAAAATGCAGTGGATTGATTCAGTTGAATGAAATAAGTTTATTGAAGGAAATTCAGAGTAAGTCGATAAAAGATTCTCATTTGCACTCGCTATCAGAAGTATAAACATTTCGATTTGTTGCAACATTGACCGCTACTACAATTTTTTTCACCGAAAACCTATTTTTGTTTTTATATTCAGGTTTTTTAAATCGTCATCCTATCTATACCTTATGTAGAAATAGTGTTACTATTTAGAAACTGAAACACGGGTATATAAATAAATTACTTCAAAGTAGCAACACAGAAAATGATTGAGGTAAAAGTATATTTATAAATTATATATATTTTTATGTTAATAATACCAAAAACAATAACATAATTATGTTCTATTACATATTGTATTACTGTATGGTTTATATATGTCATTTAACTTGTGGATATGTGAGTGGAAAATGAATAAAATAAAATAAAATCAAATCAAATCAAACATGGAATTGTTGGATGTAAAAATTAAAAATCAAGATATGAAACGTGTAAGTCACAGAAATATTTTAGGTGTCTTGATTGATGAACAATTTACATTGAATGACCATATTACAGATGTAACTAACAAAGTATCCAAAAAATGTTGGTGCCATCCGCCAATTTAGCAATTTCTTGCCCCAACGTATTCGTATTACTAAATATTACTTCGTATATTACCTTAATCTTGCCTTATCTATCAAATTGTAATGTAGTGTGGGTAAACACATATCCAACGAAATCGCAACTATTGCATATATTGCAGAAACGAGCTATTCGTACCTGTTCATTTTTTTTTGGAGACAAGCCTTACTGTCTTTCAACTCAACTCTTACTACTGTGCAATATTATATTTTAAACATAAGCAGAATATGCTCCATAACTCAGTACCATCAAAGCACACTTGAAATGCAGCTGTACGTGACCATAATATATGAAGCAGAACTAAATATCATGTATGGTCTGTTAATTAAAAAAGAATACGCACTATTCTCTTTTAGACATCATGCTCCTGTTATCTGGAATAATCTTCCACTTAGAAATAAAGTCATTTAACACAATGAAGACTTTGAAAAGAAAACTCAAATCGTACTTAATCACAAGTGTTTGAAATGTTGAATTGTTGATTATACTGCCTTGTATTGTCCTGTGGTGAGTTTGTGCGGGAATACGTATTCTTAAAAATGAAATATGTCATATACTGTATTCGTAATTATTTATTCCTTTATAGTATTCTATTTTACAAAATCGAACTTCTTATTCTAATTTAAGTGAATCCTAGATCAATTGGCTAGAATATATATATATAACTAACACGGAGTGACCTATTTCGTAATAAATGTAATGTCTGCATGTTAGTCTTGCCAGTGCTACATCAAACGAGAAAAAAATAATCAAAATAGCTTTATATATCATACCTATAAAAAAATAAAAAAATCCTCTGAAATGAATGGCCTTATCCGTTTCAACAAATAAAGGTTATTCAATGTCTTCTTTTAACATATTCAATGTTTGCATTCCAGTTAAGATGTTCATTAAGTGTAGTATTTACAAGTTTGACCCCTTTTTGGGCTTCTGAAAGGATTATTATCATTCCATCCTTCAGTTTTCTACCATAGTGCCTATTAATAAAATTTCACATTTGTTTAAGTTCAGTTCATTGGATTATAACCATTTAAATAATTGCCCTAAATCTTCATGAAGACTTTGTTGAATTTCACCAGTTTTTGTTAAGAATAAAAGATTCATGGATCATCCGCTTATAATGAAATGTGACATTTGTGTATTAAAAGTAAAAGGCCATTGATGTATACGAAGTAAATTACCGGCCCTATTAACGAGCCTTGCGGAACTCCGGTAATAATACATCCGTCCATTCTTCAGATACGTTCAACAATGCCGTCTGAGTAGAGTGTTTAGCTCTGAAACCAGACTGTTTGGCATAACAATTCATTTGTATCAAGATTGATAGTATAACTGATCATAAATAATCTTTTACATGACCTTAATTATAGCATCAATTAATTTAGTTATTAAGATGTCACAAGCTTGGTCGGGATTTAGTTCGCTGTAAACTGCATCTTAGTTGATATCCTGAGCATCTTCCTTGAAATGTATTTCGTGAAACCTCTTGAAACTTTTACCAACTTGTTTTTTTAAATATGCATTATGTGGTCGATCATTACCAAATTCACAGAAAATTATTTAAAGGTCACTAATGGTTTACACCCGAATGCCTTATTTTTGATAGAGTATCAGTAAAAAAAAAAAAAAATCATATTTTAATACAGCAGTGTAAGTAGTTCGATCAACTTGAGTTGGTGCAGTATTGAATTGACTGTATATTATACAATTCACAGATGTCTGTACTCTCAGCCTATTAGTTTGCCAAGACTTGCGTACGGATAACACATCACAATTTAGGTCTCCTGTAATAATGTATTCTTTATTTAAGTCATGTATATAGCTTGCAAAACATTTGCAAACATATCAAAAACATTCAGCCTTTGTGTTTGGCGGTCTGTACCACTATCAATTTCATAGAATAATATGTGCCTTCCAAATTTAACTTCAAATTTATCATTATAGGTAATTGTTAGGCACAATATCCTCTATCTGTGTATATGTGATACCATGCTTTATGTGAGCGGCCACCCCTCTCCTGATCTATTGCTATCCCTTCTTATGATGTCATATCCAGTAATTTGAATCTCATCGTTTCTAATGTATTCACTCAAATGAGTTTCGCTCAAGGTAACTATAGCACAGTTACATTCTTTTAATGATATGGTCACAAAGGTTCGTACGAACGATAATTTCGTACGAATCTCCCTGTTTTTCATTGTCTGAAAATCGTTCGTACGGCGTTCGTAGCAGTTCGTAATGGCATTTGTGACCGAGGCTTAATATTATTTTATTTCGTCTAGATGCTTGGCTAAAGATGTGCTATTAAGGTGTGTAATTTTGAGTGCCTTTAGTTATTGAATATCTTCATGTAATCCTGTAAGTTTAAACTGTTCAGGGAATATACATTAAAAAGCTAAGATTAACAACTTTATTCGTTCTGAGTTCTTAGAGATACTTAAGATCATCCAGACTCTTGATCGATTTCTTGATAGACTTGCCACCAGTAGCTTTTATGAGAGCTATTATTCGACCGTCGGAGCTTCATGCGGTCTCAACTTTTTAGTGATCCTAGGTTTGAAAAGGATCTCTTGGTTAGTCCTAGTGAGATCCTCTTCGATTCCCATTTTTGATTTCTTGAGGTTGCGACGTAGTGACGAGACGGCTCGTCTGGCGCGTAAAGAGGCGAACTTAACAATCATTGGACGGTAGCGTGTTTTTTGTTTCCTAACCAGATAGTCTGGTTACTTCCCGTTATGTTCCCACCGGTCCGATGAACTTCTCTGGTTTGTTAGGCTGCTCCGCTTTCCGTTGTCCGACTCTGTATGAGCGGTCAATATCTCCGATCGTCAGTGACACACCTAGCTTTTTGTTGCTAGCTCACGGACAATCTCGTCCGTATATTCTCCTTTCGTCTCAGACACACCGAAGATTCTCATACAATTTCGTCTGGAGTACTGCTCCTGATCATTTGCAACATTCTTCAGTGCCTTTATTGTGTTGGCTTGCTCTTCAACGATTCGGGAGAGCTGGACAACCTCAGCTATTTAATCTTCAAAGACACTTCCCATTTATATATTGATTTCTATATCATGTTTCCAATTTACATATTCATGTGCATTTATGTGACAAATGTGACATTTATATTTGATAGATTTTATGCGATGCAATACATGACGTTCTATAAATAAAGTAAGGAATTAAGTTACACGCTTAATTTATATGTGAATAAGATAAACGTGATATAAGGAGGGCTACGGTGTTAGCATAAAGCTTGTTGTGCTTGCGGTCCTCAAGTAAAATATAAATGGAGGCAGTGATTTGATGATTATAAAGAAAGAGAGGAAGGGGGTTTTCATGCAGCCGCAATGATAACAACAAGAACAATAAAACTGTTAACTTGTATTTGGGCCTCAATACCCCCTCCCTTCCCGGATTTGGATATTGAATGACACGTCCCTTCAGCAATATTCCAGATTACTTTTCTGCTATGGTTCTTTTCCTTAAAGATTAGTATCGGAAACGTATTCCTCTATTTGTTTGTGTTAATTCAAACAACTGTTGTGCTTTAATCCCCCTACCCATCCCCCTGTCTTATTTATTGTTAAACATATATAGAGTACGCATGAATATGACAAAAAAGATCATAACTAACCCCGTCCGTTTTGCCTGTAACTGCATTCTATCTATCTATCTATCAGACTATAGTTCATCCAGACGTTGGACAAAGCCCTCATAACATTTCCATTCTCTTCTGTCTCTAGCTATCCTAGTCCAAGTGGTATTGCATTGCAAGCTAATAATCTATTAATTAACAAACTTAGACCCGAGATGATGGAATATCTATGCTGTGTACGGATTGTACTCGAGTTTCAGGGCCACGTCGTATTAAGCAACCAAAAACAGTTTTAAGTCCGTTTTGGAATTTATGATATTGAAAGGTATAAATGAATGGATTGATCCACATGTTAGCAAAAGCGATACAGATTGTTGCGTTATAAACCGTTCCCATCAGGTTGATATCTACTCCAAGACAGTACAGAAGGTAGTAAATTTGAAGAGGTGCCCAGCAAGATGCGTAACATAAGCTCAATGAGAGCATAGTCTTCACGACATTCCTCCTTGCAAGTTCCCTATAGTTTTTGGCCTGATGGACTGACCCTACGGAAGTTTTTGGTCCCCGGCGCAGCGTCTTTAAGATGCGAACGTACATGGAGAACATGGCGGAGAAGGTGACCATGAAATACATAACGAATGTGTAGATGCCCATTGCTGGTTGCATAATTATGTTGGGCCAGATTAAGATTACGCATGACTGATCTTCCACCTTGGTTAAAGCGATCTGGTAACTCTCATTCAGAAGACCAATCATCCAAGGTATTAGGGAACAACCGATCACCAGTTTGTTATGTACATGCCTTCTGTATCGTATGGGATAAATAACCGCGCAATATCTCTCCAAAGTCAGCAGAAGCAAATTGACTGATGAAGCTATATACGTTGACCAGAAGAGATAGTGGGAGTACCATACACTACACAGGAACCTGGCCAATAATGGGCTTTCGCTGGAAAGAGTTGGTTTGGGCAAAACAAAATTGGCAAGTAAAAGTATTGAGGAGATAAAGTCTATTAGCGATTGGTTCACAATAAGTAGATTGGTTGTATCTTGAAGCACCTTAACTCTTGCAATGACGTAAAGAACAAGTCCGTTGCCAATTATCCCGAGTGTGCTAAATAAGATGTATAAAATCAAAGTTGGTAGCAGCAACTTGTTGGATATTTCGCTTACGTTGGTAGTGTTATTCGATGTGGAATTCAGTTCAATTTCCATAATTAATGGACAAATTTTGTTAATAAATGTCAATATCAGCTCAACTGCGAGCAAAAACAAATTTTACCTGCAGCGACTATAAGAAAATTGAATTATGGACTTATAGTTGATTGGTTGTATCTTGAAGCACCGTAACTCTTGTAATTACGTAGAGAACAAGTCCATTGCCAGTTATCCCGAGTGTGCTAAATGAGATGTATATAATAAAAGTTGGTAGAGGCTAAGCGTTGGTATACAGTTCAATCTCCAAAAATTATGTATTGAAATTTAAAACGAATGTCAACATCAGCTCAACTGCTTACAAAAACGAATTTTACCTGAAGCGATTATAAGAAAATTAATCATGGACTTAGAGTATACGCAGGAGCCAAACAAATCGTAACCTACTTTGTTTCTTCGAGACAGAGTTGTTCAAACAAACTCAATGAATGACAATCTCATAGGGTGACAATTGTGCCTGCACACCCACGCTATTCAAATACATACGTCGTCGATTCACGAATGAGCGACCTAAAAAAAATAATTAACAATATTCATCACCTGAGTCAATCTTGAAACACGAGTAAGATACTATTTACTGCAGAGATCAGCCTAGGGAAAGGTAAGTCGAACGAGAAGTATCACTGGTGACTTTTTGAATCGCCCCGTTATATATCGGCGAAATATTGCCGAAGCTAACCCCTTGTCACCAAAAAAAAAGAATAACAGATTGACATATCGTGCAGGGATTTATATGACATAAGCCTACATTAAAAAATAGCTTTGCAGATCTTTTGATTCGAATTTTCATCAAATATCAATTTTCAGTGAACCATGTTCAAAAAGTTACCTTTTATAAGAAGTATAACAAAGGCTGCATGATCCGCGCTCGAAATGCAATGGTTTGATTCAATTTAATGAACAGATTTAAAAGGAAGAACTTTTTCATCTTTTTCTTGATTCCTTTTTTTGTCTGCTTTTTTAAAGTGACAGTCGTAATAATTGTGACACTAGAAAGATTTTTCGTTTTTAAATTTCATTCAGTATCATATATAACAAATAATTAGCATTAAAAAACCTATCGATTTCACGTTTTGAATGTTCTTACTTTCATTTCTTCTCGACAAAATGACAAAAAATAAGTATTAAACAGATTTGCGGAAGGGGTTACGTTAATAGCCGATCTTCTTTTCATGAAAAAGCGCTTCATAAATTCAATATATTATTATTATTATTGCGTGGATTCTCATTCTCATTTTCACATGCCATCAGAAGTATGGACATTTCGATGTAAAACTTGGTTTGTTGCAACATTAGCTACTACTACAAATGTTTTGATCGAAAACTTATTTGTATTTTTATAATCAGATCTTCTCCGTCATTCTTCGATCGTTACCCTTTGTATACCTCATATGGAATTGGTGCTGCCATTAAGAAACTGACAAAAGCATATAGAATATAATTGCTTCAAAGTAACAACACATAATTTAACTGAGGCAAAAAAACCTCTTGGGCTGAAAAAGTTATTAACACTCAGATGTACTCAGATGTAACAAGAAGCCAATTTTTAGATTTTACTGGTGATAGGAAGAGAAACAGTTTGCCATGCATATAAAGTTAACGAGCTTCAAGGTAAAACCTGTTCGAGATCGATTGGATATTTGAAATCAAATAAATAAAAATTTATGTCAGTTCAAATTAAATAAATAAAAATGTATATATTGAATTTTAATTATAAATTTAATAAAATGAAGGCCATTAGTTCCCCATGTTCTTTTTGTGATTTAGAAAAAGAAACGATTGAAAAAAGATATTTGTAAATGTACAATAATACAAGATTTCTGGAATCAGCTTGGAAAAGAGCAGACTATTTTGATTTCTCGATGTTAACCGGAAAAACGGAAAGTATTGTCGAAGATTTATATTCTTGTTAACCATATATTAATTGCAATTTACCTAAGTGGATGCAAATTAGCTGAACCACATATTTCTGACTTTATTTCCTTATTAATCAAAAGGTAAAAAATGGAAAGATACATTGGTGTGCGTAATGATAAAAGAGCTGTCCATGACAGGAGGTGGTAGGGAATGGCCCAGTGACTATCCATTGTCAGATAAGCGAAGAAAGATAATTGATATGTCAATAAGCTGTATAATGTTCACTGCATTATGTAAACAAATGTTCATTGCGGATGCGTCACGTCGTCTCCTATCAGAATCGAGAACGCATCCACCGTGATTTTCCCGGCTTCGTCCGAAATCTAGAACGCTGTGCACTTGGTTCCACATGTGTGACGTCATCTCAAGCCTCAAGATTAATGACGAAGAAGTCAGAGATATAATTTTGTCTTTGAGCAACAAAAGTTTTCATGAAACTGAGATAACTTACAAGAATTAGGCATTTACACTCATCATCATTGTATTGAATAAGATCGAATTACTGATAATCACGGTATTTGAAATCGGCATTCCGAGGTTTTTTTGCGTCGTATAACCAGGGAGGTGAAAGAAGGGAAGGCGAAACTCTCGTAATTTATTCAAACGCATTCGTGAGTTCTAAAGCGTAACAATGGGATGTGTAAAATTCCACTTGACTTTAAAGTTCCATGCTCCAAACTGCGCTTCCGCTGCGGGGACTTTCAGAAGCCAGGCACCAGTTACATTTATTACAAAATATTAAATTACCTGCAAAATGTCAGTGTAAATCAAAAACTTATATGGGGATTGTATTGGGAATAGTGCATCAAACAAATTTCCAATTTAGTACTCCGTCCTTCCTATAATTTGTGAGCCAGAGTTGGTAAAAAAAGAATTACATCCTAACAAAAACTCAATATTTTAGGATAATGCGCTAATTTGTGCATGTTTTAATGTCCCGTTATTTAATCCATGATATACAATCTTCAATCTTCTCGATCACGTCCCTGGTATAACAACCATGGGCGTCAATCATGAGATGGCCAGGGGGACATCCCCCCCCCCCCCCTCTTCCGAATTTCCAAGAGTGGGGTACACATATCACATGTCCCCCCATGCTTTTGACCTCCTTTATCATAAAGTTCAAGTATTGCACTGTGTAAAGCGTTGGTCACATCCCACCGTGCGTGTTTTTAGTCCGTACGGTTTTTGGGGAGGCCACGGCCGCCACGTTTTTCTGAAAACGTAGGGAGGGATTGGCAAAGGCAGGGAGGGAGTACCGGCAACGCGCGTCACACGCACTGTGTAAATACGTGGCCCGTACGCCACGCCTGGCCGTGAACGGTTGCGTGCATCGTACGTTGCGCACGTGGTAAGTGCGTTGTACGTGCTTACAACGTACGGTCTCCGTGCGGTTGCCACGTTATCGTACGGATGCCGTACTTACAAGTGCTGCTCACGTACGGTGTCCTTGCTCACTCGCATGTTGTAAGTGCGTGCACGTGCGATGAACTCGGTGTTTATAAAGGACGACATTCCGATGTTCTCCAGAAGTCCCAGCTGTTGCTGCCTCAAGATGCCGCCCATTCCACCGAAGAGACTATATACTGCATACATCAATGCGAACAACGTGCGTTGTAAGTGCTTACTCGGTACGGTCCACGTAAGTTCTGCGTGCTCATTTGATAGCTGAACTGGGGAAGTGGCGAGTAAGCACGGACCACGCACTTACCACGTGCGTCTTTAAAAGACGCACGGAGTCAGTGCGTTGTGCGTTCGTTGGCAGTACCGGGCACGCACGTCACACGCTCTGGGGTGAATCGGTAGCCCGAACGCAGCCCGAACGCAGCGAAAGTTCCTCGTGCACTAAAAGTGCTACGGTGTGTCTGCGTGCTCCCAAATCCGTACGGAGGCGGTACTCAACACGTACGGATACCCACATTTTGCCCACGTTTTTGCACGTAGACAGCACGCACTTGTAAGTACGGCGGGATGTGACCACCGCATTACACGCACTGTGGTGAATCGGTAGCCCGAACGCAGCCCGAACGCAGCGAAAGTTCCTCGTGCACTAAAAGTGCTACGGTGTGTCTGCGTGCTCGCAAATCCGTACGGAGGCGGTACTCATCACGTACGGATACCCACATTTTGCCCACGTTTTTGCACGTACACAGCACGCACTTACAAGTACGGCGGGATGTGACCACCGCATAAGACCAGTAGGTCCATGGTAATAAAATAAAGCGTATAATCATGTTGAACTCCACCTGCAGGACCAGACGGTCTGAGAAAGATAAAAATGCAATTTTTGCAATTTGGTATTATTTACTTTTTGTTCTCATTTTATTGAAAATCGATCATATTTAACTAGTATATTTTATAATTCAGCCATAATATATACTGCTTCTTGAGAAGAGAATTTCCTGTCTTCTTTGTTTAAGAATAATTCAAGTAGCTCGTTTATGTATCTTTTCAAGTCTTTCAATATGTCCTCTACTTTGAATAAACCAGGCCGGTTGGCCAGATTTAATAATAGGGAGAACGAGGCCTTGCTATGAACACAGCAGAGATTCACAGTAGAGAGTCGCAATAAAAACATCTTGGTAGGAACCCTTTGTTGTTTGAAGGCTAGCAATCTGTTGTGCGTGAACATGGGAAGAAACACATAGCAAGAAAATAAAAAAATTAAAAAGCAAACCCCACTTATTTTGTTATTGTCACTTACAAAAGTGAGAACACATGATTGTTCGTGTCCTCATTGCACTTCTTGACATTGTACTTTGATAACAAAAAAAGAAAAAAAAGAAGGAGTTTAAAGCCAGTATTACCTTTTCCATCAAAACTCAAGGAAAAATGATAGATTCGTGCGAAATGATCTAGGAAATGAAATTATAAAACTACAGTGCTGGGACGGGGGGGGGGGGGGGGGGAGGGGGGTGTCAAATTGCCTCTCAGTCAGAATAGACTCAATTGGTATCTGAGAGGCTTCCTGTTTGTGAGGTCATTGTTCATGAACCTTTATTTACACTGGGCTGTCAACAATACAGCTACATGTATGTACTGACATTTTATGCGTAGGTTTATATTTTATTTGAAAAATTAAAACGATAACACAGAAAACATTTTGAAATGCGTAATCAGTACTTGAAATTGTATATATTGGTAGATTAGGATAGATATGATCTAAAGGGATGATATTTAAATATACTTTCAGATTGAATTCAGTTTGTTCAAAACATAATTTAACCAGGTGTTATGGTTTTAAAGGACTGCTAACAAATATGACAAACTATATCCTTGAACTCGAATCGTATGGCCCTCAACTTCCAAGTTATTTCTGACCGAATGTTTTGAGCTTGCTACAAAATGGTGCTCAGCAGCTGTCAAAGTATTCTAACCACTCTGGTTAAACAATGTCTACCACAAACTCCGAGATTTCAAATGTAAAACATGATTATCACGGCGTTGTAACATATCGACTTACTGAAATTGTGGATTCACTATAATCAGGAGATATGTCATATCTATCTCCTTATTTCAAGAGAAGATGTGTGAACTGAAGATGTTTTTCTCTTTTTATCGTTAATATGAGGGGTACTGAACATTTTGTAGAAATTTAATGAATGATAAATGGAATGTTATCATACTAAACCGGTATAGTAAATGGAATGTTACCTTGTATATTATTGTGAGTGTTTTCAGAGTTATCATAATATTTAGTATTTAGATGGTCACGTGTTACTCACTTACAGTCATTTTATTTATAATTCATATAATATTTTATATAGTTTCATTTTTAAAACTACAACCATGACTTACAAGTTGCCTTTATTCTGTTTTGTCTCACACAGTGTCACAATAGATGGACAGTTAATATTTGACGAAAATGATGAAACAAATATCTTAAAATATACCAAAACATGTTGTGAACTAAAACTTTATTTTAGTTATAATGAATAACAAGACAGGTACATGTCCATGTAGTGACTAATTTGTTAACAATGATACTCCATAGAATTCATTTCTACCCCCCCCCCCCCCCATATTTTAAAAAGAATTGACGCTCCATATACCAACATAAACTCTTCACCATCTAACTTGCCATCAACATATGCAAAGGTAATGGTTTTCCTAATTCGATGCAGCTTCGCCATTTCTGACAGAAGCAATCTCATGATCTAGCCTATTTTTGCATTTGGAAGCGCGCGGAATCTCCTTTGAAATCTGGCGCGCCGTTCATCACTTCATCACGCTTGCTTCCTGTCGAAGTATATCGTCGAATGAAATCTAAACGATTTCTATATGGAGTCAGCAGGGGCAGTTGGCACGCGTGTTCAGTTGACGTTCACGCCGTTCTCGTCCACTCAATGAAAGTCCCTATTGTCACAATATGTGCACAACTCAAAACGGGTTGGCCACACTCTCCAAATCAATGGCTCTGCCGCTTTGTAGGGAAGTACGCCATCTGTTGACATTGTAGGAAATAGTCATCACCACTGGATATGCTAGCTGTGATCAGAAGTATGAAAATAATGTGAATAACCATTTCTTAATTTCTTTCATATTTTGGTCTAGCATTCTAGATATTTCATTGCACAACATAAAGAGTTGAATGCATAATGATAACAACCTCACAATAATGTTAAGGTCTTAGTTTCCATGATATTTGAGTAGGCAAAGAATATTACAAGAATGGATTTAAGGTATCTATTTTGCTTCTTTGAAATGGCAAGGATAAAGTTTGGGCACGATATGCCTGCTTTTGGTTTGAGTGTGCGAATGAAAGAAGGAAGGAGTATTTCCATAATGTATTTATTTGAAACTGTCACATGTCGAAAAGCAATATTTCCACTGTTTATTCTATATTATTATGATTAACCTCTTTATATGTATGAATAATACAAGTTAAAATAAAATCTTCTTCAAAATATAATTTATCATTATTTGTCTTTGATATTTTATCTTTCTATCGATCCACTTCTCTCTCGCGCTCTCTCTCTCTCTCTCTCTCTCTCTCTATCTACCTCGCTCTCTGTCGCTCTCTTACACACAGTCACGCTCACACACCTTTCATCTATATTGCTGTAACTAACTGCCTTTAACCTTCCTCTCACTTCATTATCTCTTACTCTTACAAAAAAAAAAAAAAAAACATGCCAAAGTACGTGTCCAAACCCTAACGTTTACATAAAATTATTCTCTTCTTATCATAATTGTTAATGTCATTGTTTTGTTGTTTCTTATTACTCTTACTACTATCACTATAATCATTACGGGTATTTTTGTTTTATTATTATTATCGTCATTATCATTATTATATTGTAATTGTAATTATCATTTTTATTATTATTTATATTTACCATTATCATTACTATCATTTTAAGCATCATCATCACCATCGCAACCATCGCCATCGTCACAACCATCATCTACACTATATTATTTTTGTTTTCTTATCCTCTAACTGAGATGCTTATTTCACATACTAATCATCATATATATGTTTACATAAATTGTCATTTTTAACATAAAACAAAAGACAAAAGTAATTTGTGATTTAAAAGTAAAAGTGATTTGAAATTAATGAACATATTTTTTTTATTATACACTTCACCGTCTTAGAGAATTGGATATACATTAAGTAGGCTAATATTATGTATCGACCTAAAGTTCTTTTTCATCAATATAATACACTTCAACTAATGCATTTTCATTAATATCTATTTCCTCATTATAAAAAAAAAATTCAATAATTTTCCAAAAAACTTGAACCTTATTACATTTTAACAAAATATTAAAAGATGTGTCTGTTTCTTTACACATATCAGACTTGTCATTGAGCATTAAACTTCATCTGCATTTATTATGCTTTGATGAAAATATATTATGCAATACTTTAAAATCTACTTGCTTTATTGTATTATCTCCCATTTGATGACATTTAAAATTGAATACGTGTCAATTAGAATAAAAAGGTAAATTCATATGATTTTAACAGTATTTTATGTTTTTGTTATTACTATCATTATATTTATTATTATCATAATCATCATTATTATCATTTATTATTACTATTACATTACTATCATCCCTTTCATCTCTATTATCATCATCATCATCATCACCATTACCGTCATTTTCAACACCACCCTCACCATTAATATATTAATGACTTTTGTAAGGGAAACTCAAACTTTAATTCTAAGTCTTTGAGCAATATGACTAACAAATGCAAGCATTAACATTACGGAAAACAATGGTCTGCATTACCTATATACAGTGCGTCCCAGAAAAACGAAACCGAGAAGTATCGATGTTCTATCATAACTTAATCACAACTATAATTTATGAATGATACATATTTGGAAATCTTAGAGTCTCCTCTTTCATGTGATGCTACTCGGATAATGCATATTTCACGCATGAGTGATTAAAAGTAATTTGAAGGAAGGAAACCAAAAAGACATTTGGCGGGCGGTATCTGAATTTCGAAGAAAAATTCACATTTCTAGAAAGTTGAGTTTCTGCCCTTTCATATGACACCTCAATCAGGTAAAATGAGCGAGTAATGACAAAGTTCTGTTTGTTTAAAGTAGTGCTTGCATTTCCATCATTTTATTAAACGAATTCGTTTTCACTGGCTGGCTGCCTTATCAATAAACGAAATTAACAAAAGACCTAACTCCGTTTCGTTGACAATCAGCCGTAGACGAGAGTCTTCATGCATGGCTGTCTTCAAATCTGCTTTTAGCTACGGCAGGCACCCAGTGAAAACGAATTCGTTTGTTAAAATTATGAAAATGTAAGGGCTACTTTAAACAAACAGAACTTTGTTATTCCTGGCTCATTTTTCTTGATTGAGGTATCATATGAAAGAGCAGAAATGAACTTTCTAGAAATATGAATTTTTCTTTGAAATTCAGATACCGCCCGCCAAATTACTTTTTGGTTTCCTTCCTTCAAATTGCTTTTAATCACTCATGCGTGAAATATGCATCACGTGAGTATCATCAACTAAAAGAGGAGACTCTAAACTTTCCAAATATGTATCATTCATTAATTATGATTGTGATTAAGTTATGATAAAACATCGATACTTCTCGGTTTCGTTTTTCTGGGACGCACTGTATAACTTGTTAGAACAATTCTGTTACATTCTTTTTTTCTTAGGATAAAACATAATTAAGTGTATTTTTTTCTTTTACACTTACATTGTAAAAGATGTGGCACTACTTTCTTCTAATTTGGCAAAATAAATCAGTGAGTGTTCGTTATAATCTAAGTCAACTCAATATTTAACAAAATCTACAATGTAATCTACGAACAAAATTACGAATCATTTTCTCAAATTGAAAGTCAACGTTATTGATGAATAGTTGATTCATCCACGAGTATAGATGTTTCATTTTGATATCAATCATGAGATTTAATAAAATTAAACAGGGAGAAAAGGGCCAAGATACGAAATGAGATGCTCTGATGATACGATGATGCCAACTAATTACAGGATTCCGCCAACGAGATTCATTAGATTACTATAGCTGCAGATATTACAAAGTGGACACCTGTCAATTTGTTGTGGCGGAAGAATTAAGGCTTTTGACACAAAACACCACAACATATTTTTTTTTGAAAGCTACCTTATTATGGCATCTGGGGACATACAACGAAATGGCTCTAAAGCTATCTTGGTGACAGAATGCAGTCTGTGAAATACAAAGAGTTATCATCAGAAAGTATATATATCAAATGTGGTGTACCACAAGGTTCTGTCATAGGACCAACTCTGTTGTCAATCTATATAACTGCCTTGTCAACTGTGACACATTATTTCAATTTTAGACTATTTGAAGTTAGTTCTAATAATTTTCATACTTTTCCCAAAGGTGTAGATCATATAGATGAGTGTCAAGTAAATGAAAATTTAAAGTCGATACAAAATTGGTGGACTGCAAATTAGCTTACTATCAATGCGTCAAAAAACATTCTAATGTTCTTTAGAATTTTATCAACAGATTTGAACCTTCGTACGTCGGTAATAAAGAGTGGGAACTTTAAACATTTGTAAGATTATGAAGCCCCAATGATGATAAAAAAAACAACACTGCTACCTTGTAAAGCAGGCCCCTATGTGGTTCTGAATGGGACTACCATGCTGTTAAAAAAAAATTAATTTATAGTTGATCCCGGATAGTTTATATATTGATTTCTAAGTCTTCTTTTTCAAACGTACATATTCATGTGCATTAATGTTCACATTTCATACATTTACAGTTCATACATTTCATCCGAGGCAATATTTGAAATTCTATAGAAAAGGTAACAAATTGAGTTACACGCTTATTGCATATAAAGATAAAATGATTTAGGAGGGTTACATCGTAAAGCATGAAGCTTGATGTGCTTGCAGCCCTCAGTTTAAATTAGAATATTTAAATGATATGATATTACTTTCAAAACGAAACTGCTGAACTTTTATATATTGAGGTTGATTGTTATTGATTGCGTTATATACAGACCACCTCGCACAGACATTGTAAACTTTTAAAATGATTTAGAATCACTCATGTCAACTTATTCAATCCATCTGTTTGTGTAAAAGGTGAGTTTAAAAGTCTAATTTTACAACATATATCCTATTCTAATATTTTGTGGGGAACATCCAAGTGTGTGAAATAGTATTATTCTGCTGCAAAAGAAAGCTGTAGGCATATGGACCCGAGCTGGTTATCGTGACCATGCTACCCCACTTTTTGTTAAACTGCAATGCTTAAAGATTGATGAAATTAACGTCCTTCAAATTGCCATGTTTATGTTCCGTTTCAATATCAAATTGTTACCTACTTCATTATCTTCAATGGTCCAACCTAATAATATGGTTCACTCAAATTCAACAAGATAGTCATCGAATTTACATGCGGTAAATTCTCACACTACTTATCCCAGAATTCAATGAGACATAGGGGTCCAGATGTGTGGAATTCTCTACCTAACAATATTCGAAATATAAAAATCACCAAACTCCTAAAAGAGCACTCGAATGTATTATCATGTCACAGATGTAAAATATTACTTACATATCATTTTCCATTTTATCGAACATGAATGTAATTCTTTTAATTCTTTTACTAGACTTAACATTATACCTTTTCTTCTTTTTCTTTTTCCTTCTTGTTAATAATTAATAGTGTCAATAGTTAACAACCCTTTAAGATCTGTTTTTGTCATATATTATATATTTGAAAGGTGTTGTAACAATCAAACTCTATGCTTATGTTTCAGCACCTTTGTGTTCATTCTTTAAACTGTATTATAGGTGGAACTTATCTTTGATATAACATTATTTTATTCTTTTTTCATGTGGAGTCAATCAAAATGGATTATAAAATAGAAACATGATTTGTTATATTAGTATTCTTTGTATGTGATGTTAAAAGAAGTTTGAGTTTTGGGAAGAGGTGAAAAATAGTTTTCGAGTCATCATTGTTATTATGCAAGTGTGGAAGAAAATCAGATTCGAAATGTTCCCTGAAAAGCATGGCTCTTCAAATGCCTTATGTTCTAAATATGGCATGTAACAGCATACAAATGGGGACGGATTTGTACGCCACATGTTCGTGTAGTCCCATATACATCTTTCTGTGTACAGTGCTTGTAAATTTAAAAATCATTTTGATGATTTCAGAACCTTGGAGTACACACCAATACTTTTTTGCTAAATAATCTACCTTTTCTGACCGATTCCACACTGTTTCTTTCACAATGCAATCGCATGAGCAGAACTCAACTTTATCTTTAACTCCAATGAAATATGAAATCGAAACATGCATGAATAAATTAATCAATTAATAAATGGCAAGATTAACTTGCTATAAAGAAAGAGAGAGAAGAGGGTTAAAGAGCTACAATAACAAAAACAGAAACAACAAAATTGTTATCTTGAATTTTTATCGCACCCCTACCCCTTCTTAGATTTTGATTTAGGGTGACTCGTACTGTGAAATTATTTTAGATAAACTTTCTGCTATGTTTCTTAAATTGTACGATGAAATGTTGGGAATTTATTATTCCATCTTTTTTTCTTCAAATGCCAACCAATCTGTGCGCTATGTATTTTCGTTACCCAACCCCAAAGTCTAATTATTTTTGAGAATCGTATAACTTCGTCCCTTTCCATTGCAACCTTCTTACAAGTTCATGAACTATGAAGTAGAAAGTTTAGACTTGAGATGATAGGGTATCTATGCTGTGTACAGAGTTTACTTGAGCTTCAGGACTACGTCGTCTTGAGCAACCAAAGACGGTCTTAAGTCCGTTTTGGAATTTATGATATTGAAAAGTATAAACGCACGGATTGATCCACATGTTAACGAAAGCGATACAGACTGTTACGTAATAAAATGTCCCCTCGAGGTTTATACCTACTCCAAGACAGTAAAGAAGGTAGGTAAATTGATTAGGTGCCCAGCAAATAGCGTAACACAGGCTCAATGAGAGCATGGTCTTCACGGCATTCCTCCTCGCAACTTCCCTGTAGTCTTTAGCCTGGTGGACCGCCTCTACGGCCATGTTTGGTCCCCGACGCAGCGTCTTCAAGATGCGAACGTACATGCAGAACATGACGGAGAAGGTGAAGATGAAATACATGACGAATGTGTAGATGCCCATTGCTGGTTGCATAATTTGATTGGGCCAGATAAAGAGTAAGCATGACTGATCTTCCACCTTGGTTAACGTGATCAGGTAGCTCATATGAAGAAGTCCAAGCATCCAAGGAATTAGGGAACAACCGATCACCAGTTTGTACTTTACATGCCTTCTGTATCGTATAGGATAAATAACCGCGCAATATCTCTCCAAAGTCAACAGAAGCAAATTGACTAATGTAGCTATATACGTCGCCCAGTAAAGATACTGAGAGTACCATACACCGCAAAGGAACCTGGCTAATACTGGGCTTTCGCTGGGAAGGGGTGGTTTGGGCAAAACAAAATTAGCAAGGAGAAGTATTGAGGAGATACCATCTATAAGCGATTGGTTCACAATGAGTAGATTAGTTGTATCTTGAAGCTCCTTAACTCTTGCAATTACGTAGAGAACAAGTCCGTTGCCAATTATCCCGAGCGTGCTAAAGGAGATGTATATAATCAAAGTTGGTAGCGGTAAAGCGTTTGATACTCTGCTAACGTTAGCGGTGCTAGTCGATGTGGTATTCAGTTCCATCTCCATAACGTATAGAAGAACTTCTTCTTTTTATGTCAACATCAGCTCAACTGCAACAATTATAAGAAAATGAATCATGGACTTACAGTAGACGCAGGAGCCAAACAAAGATGTATGCCAACAACCAAGAATGATAAAGAAGGATTAACCCGCTTTTATTTTTTTAAAAGTTCTACTCTGCCGGCACACCCTCACTACAAAAACAGTTACGTCGTCGATCAACGAATGAGCGACAGAAAATTGTTCAATAAAATAATTGACACTCTAATCGTGGAGCACGAGACCAAACGAAAAGTATCGCCACTGATTTGTCGAATTGTCTTGTTTTTTATTAGTGAAATTTTGCCAAAGCCATCCCCGTGTCACTAGATGAAGAAATCTAAATTTTGACATATCGTGCTGCATTTATATTAAAAACATATTCCTACAAGCAAAATTTCGACAGAATAACTTTTAATCTTTGCTAGTGTACATTGACCAATTGGAAATAGGCAAACGAGAAACGATTTGTATTGTTATTAGCTTAGATTCATTAAAATGTCACTAGGTAGATCTATTGTAAAATATTCTACCTTGACCTCGGTCAAAAAAGTTGTGAAATTCTCTAGTAGCCTTAAACGCTTTTTATCAAAAGACTTTAAAAAGTCTCACTCCTTTCCATCGATTGATTTCAATCTATTTTGTATGACTCGGTCGACAGATATTACCAAATGACTACAGAACTCTGATTTCGATTGGATGCATTGTTATTTTCAATACAAAGTGGGCCTATTAAAGATACGTTTTAAGAATATCTCATGAATAGCTAGGGCTGCATCCACGCTAAAAATGTTATGGATTGATTCAGTTGAAGTCAATTCCAAATTATAATGCATTTTAATGAATTAATAATAATAATAATAACAATAATAAAAACGTTACTTATAAAGCGCTTACCACCGAAGTCTCTAAGCGCTATAAAAGAGTTAAATGGAAGAACGCTCAAAGTTTGACCTCTTTTGTATTTTTTTTCTAGATTTCTCCACCTGTCTGTTTGAAAAGAGAAAGATCTTTCTTTACGAACTTTCGTTCAACATCCATATTAAAAAATTATCGATTTGACGGTTTGAATTTTTTTACTTTCATTTCTTTTCCACAAAATTGCTCGGCATGTGTTGACCAAGTTTCTGGAATAGGGCACATTCATAGTAGCCGTTCCTTTCATGAAATATCAAAATGAGCTCTGCGTTGTTCGATCTGATGGATAAAAGATTCTCATTTCCAATTGCCATCAGCAGTATGGACATTTCGATATTAAACTTGGTTTGTTGCAACATTAGCTACTACTCGACCGAAGAACTTTTTGTTTTTATAATAAGATTTTCTTCGATCGTCACCCTATCTATACCTTATTAAGATCTGGTGTTCCTATTAAGATACTGACATACACATACAGAACAAATATTCAAAACGTAACAGCAAAGCATGTAACTGAGACAAAACTGTTGCTTGGGCTGAAACAATTTTGTTGGCATACTCAGTGGAAACAAGTAACCAAATTTAGATGCTACTGGTGATAGGTGCAAACATATTTTGCTATGCAACCAAAGTCGGTAAACGAGCTTTAAGGTGAAATCTTTCAAGATCGATCGGACTATTGAAATGAAAATATATATTCTCATAAAATTGCATTCATTTAGGTTCAACTAGCATTTTCCCCTACAGATCAAACATGTTTAAGAAACCGAATACGATACACTATTGATATATCACACATTTAAACTTCCTGTGACACATTATTAAAGGATAGATATACCAACGAATTCAAGATTTGATAATTGTTTCAAGAGCAAGATTAATCGAAACAAAAATTAAAATCATTGTCATGAAAACAATCAAGACCGAAAACTGCCGAGCCTCGAATTATCTACTGCTTCTTAGGCCAAAACAAAAATCATTTGGTTTTTTTTCGACCGCCCGCTCGTCATTTTCGGGCCGCTCGTATTTTGTTTTTAATGTTTTTTTTTTAATAATTTGTTTTAATAAAAAAATTGGGGGAGCAATCTTAAACGGCAAACATACCATTTTATGCATTTTGCAAGGATCAAAATTCGTCCCGTTGCCAGTTTGGTCTTTTCAGTACGCAATTCTGTATTTATTAAACTTGCCATTTTTATTTTTCTATGTCTAACTGTCATTCATTCTAATCAGGTTCTGAGCATTCTTTACCTCATTTTAAAGCCCATCTGTACTAGTTTACAGGAAGGATTAGACCACCCTGCAAAGTCACTGGACAGGTGGTTATCTCATCAAATCAGCTCTCAGTTAACATAAGATAAAGAGGATCATGAGAGACCAATGGTCACCGATTAGGCATTGTTTGCTATATAGAGGGCGCAAGTAGCTATAAGTAGTAGAGTGGTGATTTAAAAGGTGCTGTATTTCAAAGCTAAAATTAAAAAATGGGGGAATTTTTTTTTTTAAAAGACCCCCAAAAAATTATTAAAAAAAAAAAAAAAAAAAAAAAAAAAATCCGCCCGCCCTCCCCTGCTCCAGAAAAGTAATACTTTACCGTAAACAAAACAATCTGGAATCAATGGGTCTGATCGTAAAGTTATGATGGCGCCATCACAAAATGATTATTTAAAACAATTGCAAGAAAACAACAAGGGTTGGAATTTCTTTTATGCATATTTTCGTATAAGGACAATTACCCCTTGGGCAGTCAGCCCCCGGGAAATTACCCCCCCCCCCCCCGGGAATTACCCCCCCCCCCCCCCCAACGACAATTACCCCCCGGAAAAAAAACCCAGAGAATTACCCCCCCCCCCCCAAGGACAACTACCCCCTGAGGACAATTACCCCCCCCCCCCCAGGACAACTACCCCCGAGGACAATTACCCCCCGAGGACAACCCCCCCCCCTCCCAGGACAATTACCCCAAAGAACAACTACCCCCAGGACAATTACCCCCGAGGACAACAACCCCCGAGGACAATTACCCTCCAAGGACAACTACCCTCGAAGACAACTATCCCCCAGGAAAACTACCCTCGAGGACAACTACCTCTTTCGCCTCCGAGAACAACTTCCCCCCCCCCCCCTCCCCGAGGAAAAAAATCCCCGGAGGAGAACTACCCAACGACAGTCACCCCCGAGGAATTTATAACACTGTGACGTATAAATGCAAGCTTATCTCCAAATTGCTATTTACAGAAAATGGCATTAACCTTCATTTTCTTTGTTATTTATGAAGTTCATTTCAGTCTTTTCAAATTATTCAATTTGATATGGGGGTGGAGGTTGCCCAATTCCCCGTAGTTTAGCTACCGAGTATAGAACAGAAATAACATTTCTTAGAAAATGAACAATACATTGCGCGCAGATGAGTACGCGTTACAGCCTCTCTCACCAACAAAGGCACAGCAAAGAAATTAGGATATAAGTTTTCCTTTATGTAACTTTTTTAATCATCTGATCGTGTATTTGTCTTTGTATGTATAGTGGGCCTTCATCCATGATCCAAAATTAAGGTTTTATTCACGTTATTTATTTATTTATGTTGTCATGCTGAAGTATAATATGTTTTCTTGTACGTTAAATCATTTTGAAATATCAAGTTATACCATGTCAAAAGAAAATAAATATCCGCTCTCTGGTAATTAATCTTATTTGATTTTTAACTCCAGCACAGCGTTTTTTCAGCCGGGGTGCCGCAAGAGAATGAATTGGAAAACGTTGATTTTGTAAAAAAAAATTAAATATCAGAAGGCAAATAAGGGCAACGAAAGGCCCGAATATCCTCATATTCGTGTATGAAGGTCATGACCGAATATATCACTTTTTATTTATGTACATTTGGCGGCAAGGTGCCCGCATACAGTACTTTAAATCACGTCTAGTTTGTGGATAACAAACTCTTTTTTTACCAGTTTGAAAATGTCTTCTCCTTTTTATTCTTAAATGTGCCAATACGTGTGTGCATAGCACTCAACGAGTGCCAGAGCCATGCAGAATTAATAGTCTGTAAAGGCTTTGGGATTTGGCAGAAACTTTTCATTTCTTAAGAGGGTACCGTGAACTTAAAATAGCGCTGCTCCAGAGAAATGTATTTCTATGCATTTTGAAAAGCGCTGGACAATTACCTAAAACTTACATACTTCGTGGAAATCAGCAACCGCACTGGCGTTACTACACATTTCCCTTTTATTATAATATATGCAACGCCAGTGCGGTTGATGATTTCGAGACAATGAAGACAACGTGCTATAGTGTTTGAACAGATATGGGTTCATGCAGGGGATCTTATGGGCTCGTAGCCATCTCTCAATGTGTCCCCCCCCCTACATTTTAAAAAGAATTGACGCCCCATATATCACCATAAACTCTTCACCATCTAAATTGCCATCAACATATGCAAGGTAATGGTTTCCCGAATTCGACGCAGATTCGCCATTTCTGACAGAAGCAATCTCATGATCTAGCCTATTTTTGCATTTGGAAGCGCGCGGAATCTCCTTTGAAATCTGGCGCGCCGTTCACCACTTCATCACGCTTACTTCCTGTCGAAGTATATCGTCGAATGAAATCTAAACGATTTCTATATGGAGTCAGCAGTGCCAGTTGACTTCGTTGAAACGCATGATCAGTTGACGTTCACGCCGTTCTCGTCCAATCAATCTAAAAGTCCCTATTGTCACAATATGTGCAAAACTCAAACCGGGTTGGCCAAACTCTCCTAGTCAATGGCTCTGCCGCTTTGTAGGGAAGTACGCCATCTGTTGACATTGTAGGAAATAGTCATAACCACTGGATAAGCTAGCTGTGCTCAAAAGTATGGCACTGCTATATAAATGTAGTTCGATTAGGACCCTGAATATCTTGGAAAGTGTAGATTTTCTCCTTCGAAATAAATAAATGGGAATAGTCTTTTTTCAATTACAAATATTTGTTACTGACATTGCGAACAGATTTTGTTTCTTTCATTTAAAGTAGCGTTGGTTTTGACTCTATCGCGGATGATTCATAGTTTTTTCTTCTTCTTTCTACTTACAATTGCACTGAGGAAATTTATTATTAATATGAAAATAATGTAAATAACCATTTCCTAATTTCTTTCATATTTTTTCTAGCATTCTAGATATTTTATTGTACAACATAAAAAGTAGAATACATAATTATAATAACCTCACAATAATGTTAAGGCCTTAGTTTCCATTATATTTATGTTGGCAAAACATATTACAAGAGTGAATTGAAGGTATATATTTTGCATCTTTCAAATGGCAAGCTCAAAGTTTAGGCTCAATTGTGTATGTTTCCCAGGTGAAAATGGCTGCTTCGGGTTTGGGTATACAAAGGAGAGATGTAAGGAGTATTTTCATAATGTATTTATTTGAAACTGTCACATGTCCAATAGCAATATTTGTCACTATTTATAACATATTATTCTGATTAACCTCTTTATATGTATGAATAATACAAGTTAAAACAAAATATTTCATTAAAATAATGTGAGGTGGTCGAGATCCCGAGATCAATGACAGACGGACACATTGATTATGTGAGAAGGATAAGCAAACAACAGCATACAAGTCAAAATAACGCCACTAACAATAACATTACAAAGCTAAATCTCCTTCTTCTATTGTCATAAAAGACATAATAAACACTTCTCATTCCTCAACTACTCATATAAATGTAACAACATGTAACAATATTTTGTTTAGGCAATCTGCAAAATCTGAAATAAGGTTTACAATGGTAGAGGGCGCTAGAAAATTCTCAAATGGCTAAGTAGTCGGACAAAGTACAATCACCACTGTTTGATGTGCCATACTTAATATCCCCTTAGCATCAAAATATAAACAACATACATTGCTTTTAAACACTCAGTTTCTATCATAAGCACTTCTTTTCTATGCTCCCTATCTTTCTCAATGATCTCCTTCCTGAACCAAGACCTATACCACGGGTGGCCAACCCACGACCCGCGAGCTTTTCTGGTGTGGCCCGCGGAGCATTGTAGAAGTGATAATAAAAATATCTCATAAATGAAATGCGGCCCGCAAAGCAGCGATGAAATAGGGTAAAACATATATTGAATCGTTACGTGGTTGATACAAAATTCCTCAAATTCCCTCTCATTACATTACATTAACTACATTAACACCCGGGGTGGGGTACTCACATATTAGGACATACAGGGGTGTGCCACTCTAATGGGTGACTTTGTCACACAAAAAATCCCTAAACATGGGTCCCATTTCTAACAAAAAATACCATTAAAAATGGGTCCATTTCTTCAAAAATTTCAAAATTTTCGGGCGTTTGCTATGCAAACGCTCGAAAAACATCCGAAAAACATCCGAAAAACATCCGAAAAACACCCGAAAATTGTGGAAAATGGGTCGAGAAAAATGACCCCTAATAATGGGTAGGGGTTTCGAGGCTTGAGCGGCACACCCCCGCCACCGACAACCATCTCTGAGTATCAATTCTCCCCCCGGGCATTAACCTCACTCTCCGTGTTAATTTCAGTTTGTACATATACAAATTAATGTTGTGAATCGAGAAATATGTCTGAAATGCCATACTTGTCTTGAAACTTACAGCCCTTTTCTCCCGCCGTTGAGTTTGTTCATGAATCGTAATCGTAAACTGGAAAGTCCCCTTCCCTTTGCATGCACGCATTCAATGAGATTTTTTCGTCACTGATTTTGTTGTTTGCTTGTTTGTTTTTGCAAAATTGCAGGTGTGTACACGTATTGCATGGGTGTTTTTTTTTTTTTTTTTGGGGGGGGGGGGGGAGACTTCCTATGGCCCGCCAAGTTATGCCAATCGTTAGCTGTGGCCCGCGAGCTTTATAAGGTTGGCCACCCGTGACCTATACTCATCTCATAAATTAGAGCGTATCCCTGGTCCTGGTCATGGCCCTGGGACCAGGTACAAAATCAGCGCACACGCACTACACCCAATTTTGGTGTACTACAATGTAAATGCACATAACAAATAATAACGCTAACCATCACACATTTTAACATTAAATCCTCGCTTTCGATATAATCGTATCAACATAAAAGTGGTTCAAGTTTGGTCAACTCACCTGTGAGAGGACAAACAAAGAGTGCCGGCTTGTCTCAGCACCCCGCCCCGCCCTCTACAGGTTAAACTGTAAGAAAACCTTACATTACTTATATAAATATATTTGTAATGTATCTAAAACTTGAAATTATACTTCATTTGCAGATGATACGAGTGTGTTCTTGTCCCATCGTGAAGTCAACACTCTGAAACAGAAACTAAATTCGGAAGTGCCAAAGTTGACTTTATGGTTTCGAAGTTATGTGCTATTTCTCAATGTGCTTGAAACAAACTATTTTCCTTTTAGTGGTAGAAAATCTAATGACAACCTTGCTTAAATATTGAGCTGGATGATATTTCTATAGAGAGAAAGATATGTACAAAGTTCCTTGGTGTCTTTATCAATGAAAAACTTGACTGGGGCGAGTATGTAAAGCACATTGTTACACCAATCTCCACAAATATTGGCGTACTGTATATCAAATAAAATGTTTTGTTTCTGATAGAATATTATGTATGCTATATAATAGACTAATTTTAGCACATATCTCCTTTGTAATATTTTATGGGCAACATCCAAATATGAGACAAATAATATTCTTCTGCTGCAAAAGAAAGCTGTACGCATATCTACCCAAGCTGGTTATCGTGACCATGCTACCCTACTATTTGTTAAAATGAAATGCTCAAAGATTGATGATATTAACTTCCTTCAAATTGCCATATATATTTTCCGTTTCAATATCAAATTGTTACCTACTTCATTATCTTCAATGTTCAAACCTAATAACATGGTTCACTCATATTCAAGGCAGTCATCAAAGTTACATGTGGTCAATCCTCACACTTGATTAACCCAGAAATCAATCAGACATAGGGGTCCAGATGTATGGAATTCTTTACATAACAATATAAGAAATGTACAATCACCAACCTCCTAATAAAAGAGCACTTAAATGTATTATCATTTCACAGATGTAAGATATTACTTTCATATGTATAAATCTATATATCAGTTCCCATGATATCGCACGTTAATGAAATTCTTTTTACTAGACTTAACAATACACTATGTTATCCTTTTTTGTTCCTGTTCCTAATCAATATTATCAATATTCACAACCCTTTAGGTATTTCATTTGTCATATATTATATAGTTGAAAGGGGTTGTAGCGATTCAAACTCCATGCTTAAGTTTCCTCACCGTTGTGTGTTCATTCGTTAAACTGTATAATAATTGCAACTTGTCTTCGATAAACATTATTTTTATTCTTTTTTTAATGTGTAGTTAGTTAAAATGGATTGTACAATAGAAAATGTATTCGTTACATTATATTTTGTAGTGTGATTTTTACTCCAATGACTTGGGAAATTGTAAACATCCATGAATACATTAATACATGGCAAGATTAACTAGCTATACAGAAAGAGAGAGAGGAGGGTTAAAGAGCTACAATGACAAAAACAATCACAACTAAATTGTTATCTTGAATTTGTATCCCACCCCTACACCTTCCTAGATTTTGATTTAGGCTCGTACTATGAAATTATTTTAGATAAACTTTCTGCTATGTTTCTTAAATTGTACGATGAAATGTTGGGAATCTATTATTCCATCTTTTTTTCTTCAAATGCCAACCAATCTGTGCGCTATGTATTTTCGTTACCCAACCCCAAAGTCTAATTATTTTTGAGAATCGTATAACTTCGTCCCTTTCCATTGCAACCTTCTTACAAGTTCATTAACTATGAAGTAGAAAGTTTAGACTTGAGATGATAGGGTATCTATGCTGTGTACAGAGTTTACTTGAGCTTCAGGACTACGTCGTCTTGAGCAATCAAAGACGGTCTTAAGTCCGTTTTGGAATTTATGATATTGAAAGGTATAAACGCATGGATTGATCCACATGTTAACGAAAGAGATACAGACTGTTACGTAATAAAATGTCCCCTCGAGGTTGATATCTACTCCAAGACAGTAGAGAAGGTAGGTGAATTGATTAGGTGCCCAGCAAGTAGCGTAACACAGGCTCAATGAGAGCATGGTCTTCACGGCATTCCTCCTCGCAACTTCCCTGTAGTCTTTAGCCTGGTGGACCGCCTCTACGGCCATGTTTGGTCCCCGACGCAGCGTCTTCAAGATGCGAACGTACATGCAGAACATGACAGAGAAGGTGAAGATGAAATACATAACGAATGTGTAGATGCCCATTGCTGGTTGCATAATTTGATTGGGCCAGATAAAGAGTAAGCATGACTGATCTTCCACCTTGGTTAACGTGATCAGGTAGCTCATATGAAGAAGTCCAAGCATCCAAGGAATTAGGGAACAACCGATCACCAGTTTGTACTTTACATGCCTTCTGTATCGTATAGGATAAATAACCGCGCAATATCTCTCCAAAGTCAACAGAAGCAAATTGACCAATGTAGCTACATACGTCGCCCAGTATAGATACTGAGAGTACCATACACCGCAAAGGAACCTGGCTAATACTGGGCTTTCGCTGGGAAGGGGTGGTTTGGGCAAAACAAAATTAGCGAGGAGAAGTATCGAGGAGATACCATCTATAAGCGATTGGTTTACAATAAGTAGATTGGTTGTATCTTGAAGCTCCTTAACTCTTGCAATTACGTAGAGAACAAGTCCGTTGCCAATTATCCCGAGCGTGCTAAATGAGATGTATATAATCAAAGTTGGTAGCGGTAAAGCGTTGGATACTCTGCTAACGTTAGCGGTGCTAGTCGATGTGGTATTTAGTTCCATCTCCATAACGTATAGAAGAACTTCTTCTTTTTATGTCAACATCAGCTCAACTGCAACAATTATAAGAAAATGAATCATGGACTTACAGTAGACTCAGGAGCCAAACAAAGATGTATGCAAACAATCAAGAATGATAAAGAAGGATAACCCGCTTTTATTTGTTTCAAAGTTCTACTCTGCCGGCACACCCTCACTACAAAAACAGTTACGTCGTCGATCAACGAATTAGCGACAGAAAATTGTTCAATACAATAATTGACACTTTAATCGTGGAGCACGAGACCAAACGAAAAGTATCGCCACTGATATGTCGAATTGTCTTGTTTTTTATTAGTGAAATTTTGCCAAAGCCATCCCCAAGTCACTATATGAAGAAATCTAAATTTTGACATATCGTGCTGTATTTATATTCCTACAAGCATAATTTCGACAGAATAACTTTAATCTTGGCTATTGTACATTGACCAATGGGAAATAGGCAAACGAGAAACGGGTTGTATTGTTATTAGCTTAGATTCATTAAAATGTCACTAGGTAGATCTATTGTAAAATATTCTACCTTGACCTCGGTCAAAAAAGTTGTGCAATTCTTTAGTAGCCTTAAACGCTTTTTATCAAAAGACTTTAAAAAGCCTTATTCCTTTCCATCGATTGATTTTTAATCTATTTTGTATGACCCGGTCGACAGATATTACCAAATAACTACAGAACTATGATTTCGATTGGATGCATTGTTATTTCCAATAGAAAATTGGCCTATTAAAGATTTGAAGAATATCTCATAAATAGTTAGGGCTGCACCCACGCTAAAAATTGTATGGATTGATTCAGTTGAAGTCAATTCCAAATTATAATGCATTTTGGTGAATTAAAAGAGTTAAATGGAAGAACGCTCAAAGTTTGACCTCTTTTGTATTTTTCTTCTAGATTTCTCCACCTGTCTGTTTGAAAAGAGAAAGATCTTTCTTTACGAACTTTCGTTCAACATCCATATTAAAAAAATCATCGATTTGACGGTTTGAATTTTCTTACTTTCATTTCTTTTCCACAAAATTGCTCGGCAAGTGTTGACCAAGTTTCTGGAATAGGGCACATTCATAGTAGCCGTTCCTTTCATGAAATGTCAAAAAGAGCTTTGTGTTGTTCAATCTGATGGATAAAAGATTCTCATTTCCACTTGCCATCAGCAGTATGGACATTTCGATATTAAACTTAGTTTGTTGCAACATTAGCTACTACTCGACCGAAGAACTTTTTGTTTTTATAATAAGATTTTCTTCGATCGTCACCCTATCTATACCTTATTAAGATCTGGTGTTCCTATTAAGATACTGACATACACATACAGAACAAATATTTCAAACGTAACACCATAGCATGTAACTGAGACGAAACTATTGCTTGGGCTGAAACAATTTTGTTGGCATACTCAGTGGAAACAAGAAACCAAATTTAGATGCTACTGGTGATAGGTGCAAACATATTTTGCTATGCAACCAAAGTCAGTAAACGAGCTTGAAGGTGAAATCTATCAAGATCGATCGGACTATTGAAATGAACATATATTCTTAAAAAATTGCATTCATTTAGGTTCAACTAGCATTTTTCCCTACAGATCAAACATGTTTAAGAAACCGAATACGATACACTATTGATATATCACACATTTAAACTTGCTGTGACACATTATCAAAGGATAGATATACCAACAAATTCAAGATTTGATAATGGTTTCAAGAGCAAGATTAATCGAGACAAAAATTAAAATGATTGTCATGAAAACAATCAAGACCGAAAACTGCCGAGCCTCGAATTATCTACTGCTTCTTAGGCCAAAACAAAAATCATTTGGTTGTTCTCGACCGCCCGCTCGTCAATTTCGGGCCGCTCGTATTTTTTTTTTAATGTTTTTTTTTAATAATTTGTTTTAATAAAAAAAAATTGGGGGAGCAATCTTAAACGGCAAACATACCATTTTATGCATTTTGCAAGGATCAAAATTCGTCCCGTTGCCAGTTTGGTCTTTTCAGTACGCAATTCTGTATTTATTAAACTTGCCATTTTTATTTTTCTATGTCAAACTGTCATTCATTCTAATCAGGTTCTGAGCATTCTTTAACTGATTTTAAAGCCCATCTGTACTAGTTTACAGGAAGGATTAGACCACCCTGCAAGGTCACTGGACAGGTGGTTATCTCATCGAATCAGCTCTCAGTTAACATAAGATAAAGATTAGGCATTGTTTGCTATATAGAGGGCGCAAGTAGCTATAAGTAGTACAGTGGTGATTTTAAAGGTGCTGTATTTCAAAGCTAAAATAAAAGAATGGGGGAACTTTTTTTTTAAAAAGACCCCCCCCCCAATTTTTTTTTTTTTTTAATAATTAAAAAAAAAAAAAAATCCGCCCGCCCGCCCCTGCTCCAGAAAAGAAATACTTAACCGTAAACAAAACAATCTGGAATCAATGGGTCTGATCGTAAAGTTATGATGGCGCCATCACAAAATGATTATTTAAAACAATTGCAAGAAAACAACAGGGGTTGGAATTTCTTTTATGCATATTTTCGTATAAGGACAATTACCCCTTGGGCAGTCAGCCCCCGGGAAATTACCCCCCCGGAGAATTACACCCCCCCCCCCACCCCGAGGACAATTACCCCGCAAGGACAATTACCCCCCGGAAAATAAACCCCCGGAGAATTACCCCCCCCCCCCAAGGACAACTACCCCCTGAGGACAATTACCCCCCCCCCCGGGACAACTACCCCCGAGGCCAACTACCCCCGAGGACAATTACCCCCCCCCCCCGAGGACACTCCCCCCCCCCCCTCGAGGACAATTACCCCAAAAGAACAACTACCCCCAGGACAATTACCCCCGAGGACAACTACCCCCGAGGACAATTACCCTCCAAGGACAACTACCCTCGAAGACAACTATCCCCCAGGAAAACTACCCTCGAGGACAATTTCCTCTTTCCCCTCCGAGAACAACTTTCCCCCCCCCCCCCTCCCCTCCCCGAGGACAATAATCCCCGGAGGAGAACTACCCCAACGACAATCACCCCCGAGGAATTAATAACACTGTGACGTATAAATGCAAGCTTATCTCCAAATTGCTATTTACAGAAAATGGCATTAATCTTCATTTTCTTTGTTATTTATGAAGTTCATTTCAGTCTTTTCAAATTATTCAATTTGATATGGGGGTGGAGGTTGCCCAATTCCCCGTAGTTTAGCTACCGAGTATAGAACAGACATTACATTTCTTAGGAAATGAACAATACATTGCGCGCAGATGAGTACGCGTTACAGCCTACCTCACCAACAAAGGCACAACAAAGAAATTAGGATGTAAGTTTTCCTTTATGTAACTTTTTTAATCATCTGATCGTGTATTTGTCTTTGTAAGTATAGTGGGCCTTCATCCATGATCCAAAATTAAGGTTTTCTTCACGTTATTTATTTATTTCTGTTGTCATGCTGAAGTATCATATGTTTTCTTGTACGTTAAATTATTTTGAAATATCAAGTTATATCATGTCAAAAGAAATAAATATCCGCTCTCTGGTAATTAATCTTATTTGATTTTTAACTCCAGCACAGCGATTTTTCAGCCGGGGTGCCGCAAGAGAATTAATAGGAAAACGTTGATTTTGTAAAAAAAAAAAATCAAATATCAGAAACGGTTAAAGTATGTAAGTATGCATAGCACTTGACGAGTGTCAGGGCCATTGATCTCACTTAATTTTGTAACTCCTGCACAGCGTTTTTTCAGCCGGGGTTCCGCAAGAGAATGAATTGGAAAACGTTGATTTTGTAAAAAAACAAATCAAATATCAGAAACGGTTAAAGTATGTAATTACAATAGAAAAAAAAAGGTTGAAGATACTAAAGTGTCTCCCTTCCTCGCTCGCTGACAATATTTTGACAGCAAGGCAAATAAGGGCAACGAGAGGCCCGAATATCCTCATATTCGTGTATCAAGGTCATGACCGAATATATCACTTTTTATTTATGTACATTCGGCGGCAAGGTGCCCGCATACAGTACTTTAAATCATGTCTAGTTTGTGGAAAACAAACTCTTTTTTTTCCAAATTTGAAAATGTCTTCTCCTTTTTATTCTTAAATGTGCCAATACGTGTGTGCATAGCACTCAACGAGTGCCAGAGCCATGCAGAATTAATAGTCTGTAAAGGCTTTGGGATTTGGGAGAAACCTTTCATTTCTTAAGAGGGTACCGTGAAGTTAAAATAGCGCTGCTCCAGAGAAATGTATTTCTATGCATTTTGAAAAGCGCTGGACAATTACCTAAAACTTACATACTTCGTGGAAATCAGCAACCGCACGGGCGTTACTACACATTTCCCTTTTATTATAATATATGCAACGCCAGTGCGGTTAATGATTTCGAGACAATGAAGACAACGTGCTATAGTGTTTGAACAAATATGGGTTCATGCAGGGGATCTTATGGGCTCGTAGCCATCTCTCAATGTGTCAATATACCAACATAAACTCTTCACCATCTAAATTGCCATCAACATATGCAAAGGTAATGGTTTCCCGAATTCGACGCAGATTCGCCATTTCTGACAGAAGCAATCTCATGATCTAGTCTATTTTCGCATTTGGAAACGCGCGAAATCTCCTTTGAAATTTGGCGCGCCGTTCATCACTTCATCACGCTTACTTCCTGTCGAAGTATATCGTCGAATGAAATCTAAACGATTTCTATAATTATGGAGTCAGCAGGGGCAGTTGACTCCGTTGGCACGCATGATCAGTTGACGTTCACGCCGTTCTCGTCCAATCAATCTAAAAGTCCCTATTGCCACAATATGTGCAAAACTAAAACCGGGTTGGCCAAACTCTCCTAGTCAATGGCTCTGAGGCTTTGTAGGAAAATACGCCATCTGTTGACATTGTAGGAAATAGTCATAACCACTGGCTATGCTAGCTGTGCTCAGAAGTATGGCACTGCTATAAAAATGTAGTTTGATTAGGACCCTGAATATCTTGGAAAGTGTAGATTTTCTCCTTTGAAATAAATAAATGGGAATAGTCTTTTTTCAATTACAAATATTTGTTACTGACATTGCGAACAGATTTTGTTTCTTTCTTTAGCGTTGGTTTTGACTCTATCGCGGATGATTCATAGTTTTTTCTTCTCCTTTCTACTTACAATTGCACTGAGGAAATCTATTATGAATATGAAAATAATGTAAATAACCATTTCCTAATTTCTTTCATATTTTTTCTAGCATTCTAGATATTTTATTGTACAACATAAAAAGTAGAATACATAATGATAATAACCTCACAATAATGTTAAGGCCTAAGTTTCCATTATATTTATGTTGGCAAAAAATATTACAAGAGTGAATTTAAGGTATATATTTTGCATCTTTCAAATGGCAAGCTCAAAGTTTAGGCTCAATTGTGTATGTTTCCCAGGCAAAAATGGCTGCTTCGGGTTTGGGTATACATAGGAGAGATGTAAGGAGTATTTTCATAATGTATTTATTTGAAACTGTCACATGTCCAATAGCAATATTTGTCACTGTTTATAATAGATTATTCTGATTAACCTCTTTATATGTATGAATAATACAAGTTAAAACAAAATATTTCTTCAAAATAATGTGAGGTGGTCGAGATCCCGAGATCAATGACAGACGGACACATTGATTATGTGAGGACGACATGCAAACACCAGCGTACAAGTCAAAATAACGCTACTAACAAAAACATAACAAAGCTAAATCTCCTTCTTCTATTGTCATAAAAGACATAATAAACACTTCTCATTCCTCAACTACTCATATAAATGTAACAACATGTAACAATATTTTGTTTAGGCAATCTGCAAAATCTGAAATAAGGTTTACAATGGTAGAGGGCGCTAGAAAATTCTCAAATGGCTAAGTAGTCGGACAAAGTACAATCATCACTGTTTGATGTGCCATACTTAATATCCCCTTAGCATCAAAATATAAACAACATACATTGCTTTTAAACACTCAGTTTCTATCATAAGCACTTCTTTTCTATGCTCCCTGTCTTTCTCAATGATCTCCTTCCTGAACCAAGACCTATACCACTGGTGGCCAACCCACGACCCGCGAGCTTTTCTGGTGTGGCCCGCGGAGCATTGTAGAAGTGATAATAAAAATATCTCATAAATGAAATGCGGCCCGCAAAGCAGCGATGAAATAGGGTAAAACATATATTGAATCGTTACGTGGTTGATACAAAATTCCTCAAATTCCCTCTCATTACATTACATTAACGACATTAACACCCGGGGTGGGGTACTCACATATTAGGACATACAGGGGTGTGCCACTCTAATGGGTGACTTTGTCACACAAAAAATCCCTAAACATGGGTCCCATTTCTAACAAAAAATACCATTAAAAATGGGTCCATTTCTTCAAAAATTTCAACATTTTCGGGTGTTTGCTATGCAAACGCTCGAAAAACATCCGAAAAACATCCGAAAAACACCCAAAAATTGTGGAAAATGGGTCGAGAAAAATGACCCCTAATAATGGGTAGGGGTTTCGAGGCTTGAGCGGCACACCCCCGCCACCGACAACCATCTCTGAGTATCAATTCTCCCCCGGGCATTAACCTCACTCTCCGTGTTAATTTCAGTTTGTACATATACAAATTAATGTTGTGAATCGAGAAATATGTCTGAAATGCCATACTTGTCTTGAAACTTACAGCCCTTTTCTCCCGCCGTTGAGTTTGTTCATGAATCGTAATCGTAAACTGGAAAGTCCCCTTCCCTTTGCATGCACGCATTCAATGAGATTTTTTCGTCACTGATTTTGTTGTTTGCTTGTTTGTTTTTGCAAAATTGCAGGTGTGTACACGTATTGCATGGGTGTTTTTTTTTTTTTTTTTTTTTTAGGGGGGGGGGGAGACTACCTATGGCCCGCCAAGTTATGCCAATCGTTAGCTGTGGCCCGCGAGCTTTATAAGGTTGGCCACCCGTGACCTATACTCATCTCATAAATTAGAGCGTATCCCTGGTCCTGGTCATGGCCCTGGGACCAGGTTCAAAATCAGCGCACACGCACTACACCCAATTTTGGTGTACTACAATGTAAATGCACATAACAAATAATAACGCTAACCATCACACATTTTAACATTAAATCCTCGCTTTCGATATAATCGTATCAACCCACATGATACATCAAAATAATCACTGAAATCGTTCCGACACAATAGGCCTACACATAATACATAACAAATATTTAGCATAACAATATTAATATTTACTAAACATAAAAGTGGTTCAAGTTTGGTCAACTCACCTGTGAGAGGGACAAACAAAGAGTGCCGGCTTGTCTCAGCACCCCGCCCCGCCCTCTACAGGTTAAACTTTAAGAAAACCTTACATTACTTATATAAATATATTTGTAATGTATCTAAAACTTGAAATTATACTTCATTTGCAGAGTGTGTTCTTGTCCCATCGTGAAATCAACACTCTGAAACAGAAACTAAATTCGGAAGTGCCAAAGTTGACTTTATGGTTTAGAAGTTATGTGCTATTTCTCAATGTGCTTGAAACAAACTATATTCCTTTCAGTGGTAGAAAATCTCATGACAACCTTGCTTAAATATTGAGCTGGATGATATTTCTATAGAGAGAAAGACATGTACAAAGTTCCTTGGTGTCTTTATCAATGAAAAACTTGACTGGGGCGAGTATGTAAAGCACATTGTTACACCAATCTCCAGAAATATTGGCGTACTGTATATCAAATAAAATGTTTTGTTTCTGATAGAATATTATGTATGCTATATAATAGACTAATTTTAGCACATATCTCCTTTGTAATATTTTATGGGCAACATCCAAATATGAGACAAATAATATTCTTCTGCTGCAAAAGAAAGCTGTACGCATATCTACCCAAGCTGGTTATCGTGACCATGCTACCCTACTATTTGTTAAACTGAAATGCTCAAAGATTGATGATATTAACTGCCTTCAAATTGCCATATATATTTTCCGTTTCAATATCAAATTGTTACCTACTTCATTATCTTCAATGTTCAAACCTAATAACATGGTTCACTCATATTCAACAAGGCAGTCATCAAAGTTACATGTGGTCAATCCTCACACTTGATTAACCCAGAAATCAATCAGACATAGGGGTCCAGATGTATGGAATTCTTTACATAACAATATAAGAAATGTACAATCACCAAACTCCTAATAAAAGAGCACTTAAATGTATTATCATTTCACAGATGTAAGATATTACTTTCATATGTATAAATCTATATATCAGTTCCCATGATATCGCACGTTAATGAAATTCTTTTTACTAGACTTAACAATACACTATGTTATCCTTTTTTGTTCCTGTTCCTAATCAATATTATCAATATTCACAACCCTTTAGGTATTTCATTTGTCATATATTATATAGTTGAAAGGGGTTGTAGCGATTCAAACTCCATGCTTAAGTTTCCTCACCGTTGTGTGTTCATTCGTTAACTGTATAATAATTGCAACTTGTCTTCGATAAACATTATTTTTATTCTTTTTTTAATGTGTAGTTAGTTAAAATGGATTGTACAATAGAAAATTTATTCGTTACATTATATGTTGTAGTGTGATTTTAACTCCAATGACTTGGGAAATTGTAAACATCCATGAATACATTAATACATGGCAAGATTAACTAGCTATACAGAAAGAGAGAGAGGAGGGTTAAAGAGCTACAATGACAAAAACAATCACAACAAAATTGTTATCTTGAATTTGTACCCCACCCCTACACCTTCCTAGATGTTGATTTAGGGTAGCTCGTACTATGAAATTATTTTAGATAAACTTTCTGCTACTAAATTGTACGATGAAATGTTGGGAATTTATTATTCCATCTTTTTTTCTTCAAATGCCAACCAATCTGTGCGCTATGTATTTTCGTTACCCAACCCCAAAGTCTAATTATTTTTGAGAATCGTATAACTTCGTCCCTTTCCATTGCAACCTTCTTACAAGTTCATGAACTATGAAGTAGAAAGTTTAGACTTGAGATGATAGGGTATCTATGCTGTGTACAGAGTTTACTTGAGCTTCAGGACTACGTCGTCTTGAGCAACCAAAGACGGTCTTAAGTCCGTTTTGGAATTTATGATATTGAAAGGTATAAACGCATGGATTGATCCACATGTTAACGAAAGAGATACAGACTGTTACGTAATAAAATGTCCCCTCGAGGTTTATACCTACTCCAAGACAGTAGAGAAGGTAGGTAAATTGATTAGGTGCCCAGCAAGTAGCGTAACACAGGCTCAATGAGAGCATAGTCTTCACGGCATTCCTCCTCGCAACTTCCCTGTAGTCTTTGGCCTGATGGACCGACCCTACGGCCAAGTTTGGTCCCCGACGCAGCGTCTTCAAGATGCGAACGTACATGCAGAACATGACGAAGAAGGTGAAGATGAAATACATAACGAATGTGTAGATGCCCATTGCTGGTTGCATAATTTGATTGGGCCAGATAAAGAGTAAGCATGACTGATCTTCCACCTTGGTTAATGTGATCAGGTAGCTCATATGAAGAAGTCCAAGCATCCAAGGAATTAGGGAACAACCGATCACCAGTTTGTACTTTACATGCCTTCTGTATCGTATAGGATAAATAACCGCGCAATATCTCTCCAAAGTCAACAGAAGCAAATTGACCAATGTAGCTACATACGTCGCCCAGTATAGATACTGAGAGTACCATACACCGCAAAGGAACCTGGCTAATACTGGGCTTTCGCTGGGAAGGGGTGGTTTGGGCAAAACAAAATTAGCGAGGAGAAGTATCGAGGAGATACCATCTATAAGCGATTGGTTTACAATAAGTAGATTGGTTGTATCTTGAAGCTCCTTAACTCTTGCAATTACGTAGAGAACAAGTCCGTTGCCAATTATCCCGAGCGTGCTAAATGAGATGTATATAATCAAAGTTGGTAGCGGTAAAGCGTTGGATACTCTGCTAACGTTAGCGGTGCTAGTCGATGTGGTATTTAGTTCCATCTCCATAACGTATAGAAGAACTTCTTCTTTTTACGTCAACATCAGCTCAACTGCAACAATTACAAGAAAATGAATCACGGACTTACAGTAAACGCAGGAGCCAAACAAAAATGTATGAAAACAACCAAGAATGATAAAGAAGGATTAACCCGCTTTTATTTGTTTTAAAGTTCTACTCTGCCGGCACACCCTCACTACAAAAACAGTTACGTCGTCGATCAACGAATGAGCGACAGAAAATTGTTCAATAAAATAATTGACACTCTAATCGTGGAGCACGAGACCAAACGAAAAGTATCGCCACTGATTTGTCGAATTGTCTTGTTTTTTATTAGTGAAATTTTGCCAAAGCCATCCCCATGTCACTAGATGAAGAAATCTAAATTTTGACATATCGTGCTGTATTTATATTCCTACAAGCATAATTTCGACAGAATAACTTTAATCTTGGCTATTGTACATTGACCAATGGGAAATAGGCAAACGAGAAACGGGTTGTATTGTTATTAGCTTAGATTCATTAAAATGTCACTAGGTAGATCTATTGTAAAATATTCTACCTTGACCTCGGTCAAAAAGTTGTGCAATTCTCTAGTAGCCTTAAACGCTTTTTATCAAAAGACTTTAAAAAGCCTCATTCCTTTCCATCGATTGATTTTTAATCTATTTTGTATGACCCGGTCGACAGATATTACCAAATAACTACAGAACTATGATTTCGATTGGATGCATTGTTATTTCCAATAGAAAATTGGCCTATTAAAGATTTGAAGAATATCTCATAAATAGCTCGGGCTGCACCCACGCTAAAAATTTCATGGATTGATTCAGTTGAAGTCAATTCCAAATTATAATGCATTTTGGTGAATTAAAAGAGTTAAATGGAAGAACGCTCAAAGTTTGACCTCTTTTGTATTTTTCTTCTAGATTTCTCCACCTGTCTGTTTGAAAAGAAAAAGATCTTTCTTTACGAACTTTCGTTCAACATCCATATTAAAAAATTATCGATTTGACGGTTTGAATTTTCTTACTTTCATTTCTTTTCCACAAAATTGCTCGGCAAGTGTTGACCAAGTTTCTAGAATAGGGCACATTCATAGTAGCCGTTCCTTTCATGAAATGTCAAAAAGAGCTTTGTGTTGTTCAATCTGATGGATAAAAGATTCTCATTTCCACTTGCCATCAGCAGTATGGACATTTCGATATTAAACTTAGTTTGTTGCAACATTAGCTACTACTCGACCGAAGAACTTTTTGTTTTTATAATAAGATTTTCTTCGATCGTCACCCTATCTATACCTTATTAAGATCTGGTGTTCATATTAAGATACTGACATACACATACAGAACAAATATTTCAAACGTAACACCATAGCATGTAACTGAGACGAAACTATTGCTTGGGCTGAAACAATTTTGTTGGCATACTCAGTGGTAACAAGAAACCAATTTTAGATGCTACTGGTGATAGGTACAAACATAGTTTGCCATGCAACCAAGTTCGATTAACGAGCTTCAAGATAAAACCTATCAAGATCGATCGGATGATTGAAATGAAAATATATATTTTGATGAAATTGCATTAACTTAGGTTAATGCATGTTAGGCATGTTTTTGATGATTGATTTTGAAAAGGCCTTCGATTGTATATCTCACAAGTTTCTAATCAATGTCCTCGACTTTTTTCATTTTGGGCCATCGCTGAAAAAATGGATTCATCTATTTTATCAAAATGCTTCTTCTTGTGTCACAGTAAATGGTTTTTGCACAGAAAGATTTAATATAGGACAAGGGTGTCGTCAAGGAGACCCATTATCTCCATACCTGTTTTTACTTGTTAGCGAAATATTAGGAATTTTGATTAGACATTCCAATGATTTAATTGGCTTGCATCTACAGGGAAAAAATAGTAAACTACTACAATACGCAGATGACACCATTTTGACACTTAACGGTACAAAAGAAGATTTACAGAGCTCACTGAAAATTTTGAAGAAATGTCAAACCTAAAAATCAATATTACAAAAACTCATGTGATATGGATTGGGAAAAATAGAGCCTTCCAAAAAACAGCTAATGCCAGAGCACAAATTAAATTGGGTATCAGAAGGTTATTCGAGATACTTAGGAATAGATTTTTCGGTTAACTTAGTAGAGATGGTTAATCAAAATTACACTGAAAAAATTAAAGATATAAAACGCCAAAATATTTCATGGTCTAAACGAACCTTAACTGTCCTCGGAAGAATAACTGTAGTCAAATCTTTGTTGGTTCCAAAATTGAACTATTTGTTTCTTTCACTTCCAGAACCGAATTCGCAAATTATGAAAGATATAAATCGTTCTTTTTATGCATTTATATGGAGTAACAAACCTGATAAAATAATAGAGAACAAATGTGTCAAATGTATAATAAAGGTGGGGTTAAGATGATTGATATTTACATTCATGCTAAATCCCTGAAAATATCATGGATTAGAAGATTTGTAACTGATTCTCAGGCAGAAAGTTTCACTTTTCACATGTTCAATTCATTCTTGCCCCAAACCTATTTTTTCACCTGTATATGGGCTCACAATATTTTAGAAAATTAGCAAACTTGACTCCAAATCCATTTTGGAAAGAGGTACTTTTCGCTTGGTCAGACTTGGTCGAACTTCTTATTGACGACATTGCAAGTCAACCTCTCTGGAATAACCCCACATTAAAATAAATGACAAAGTGGTATGTTTTGGGGGCTTGGAATTTACGAGGAATACGTTTTGTGAACGACATCCTAAAAATAGATAGTTCTTTTTTTTCATATTTTGAGTTTCAGCGGATATTTGACATACAAACAAATTTCCTCCAGTACTATGGTCTTTGTAATGCAATTCGGTCAGGTTTTAAAATGACTACACATGTAACTCTTAGTAAGGCCTTAGAACCTATCATTCCCGAAGCCGTGCACCTTGTGGTGAAAACAAATGTTGGTTGTTCACATATTTATCAGTCTTTGCTAAAGAACAAAGTAAAAGAATGTAAAGCCCTTACAAAGTGGAAAAGTTTTTTAGATTTTCAAGATGTAATTTGGGGTTCGTACTGTCAAATTCCTTTTCAGTCAACAATAGATATCAACATGAGGTGGTTTCAAATCAAGATTTTAAATAGAATATTATATATGAAGGACAGTTTGTTAAGATTTGGTGTAGTGGCTGACAAGGAGTGTACTTTTTGTAGTAACAGTGATGAAACTATCATACATGTTTTTTGCTTTTGTAACTGTTCTAATGAAGTATGGTCGAAGTTAGAGTTCTGGATATTTCGTAATACGGGGGAAAGGATCAAACTTACAAATCAAAATAAATTGTTTGGATTTTGCGGTAGCAATAATAATGCACTCAACTGTGTTCTGATGGTTGTAAGACAAGAAATATTTTTAAAGTACGAAATCAACTACCATCACTTGATATAATTTTATCAGCTGTAAAACGTTATTATGAAATGGAAAAATATATATACCAAACAAATCTCAGAGAGAATAAATTGAAAAAGAAATGGTTTCACTTTAGAAAATGTTTTGAGGGTGTTGGAAATGTGCTAACATAAACATGATCATGTATTTTATGTTTAGTTTTTTTTTAAATTATATATTTAAAGTAATAATTTTGTCATAAATGTTTGTTTTTATCTGCCACAAAAGTTTTCGGCCGTGATGAATATTATCTGTGTTCAGCCATTATGTATGGAAATTATTTATTTAATTATTTTTATATGATATATGGATATACTGTATATGATGGAACTTGTTTTTAAAATAAAGAACCCTGTGGAAGGGGAAAAAATAATTTAAAAAAAAACTTAGGTTCAACTAGCGTTTTCCCCTAAAGATGGAGACATCTTTAAGAAACCGAATTCGATAAACTATTTATATATCACACACAATTATAATCTTCCGTTGATACATTATCATGGAATAGTTATACCATGATCGGATTCAAGTTTGTTCACTGTTTCAAGAGCAAGATTAATCGAGACAAAAATTAAAATGATTGTCGTGAAACTAATCAAGACCAAAGACTGCCGAGCCTCGAATTATCTACTGCTTCTTAACCTAAAATTTAATCAATACCGGTAAAGGATATTTTTTGCAAATCCGTTGTGTTGCACAAAACAATTTTTCTTCCACTTAGTGCACATGTGGTAAATGAGCTCACCATGCAGAGAAGGGATCTAAGAAAGCAACAAAAGAGTTAAAACATTGTGCTCCGACTGATTGTAGCTGTAAAGATCATTTATTCGCAACGTCTTTGGTTTCTGAATCAGTGGAGATTTTTGTTGTTAAAAGGTATCCATGTGTGTTGCAATGAACCTTGGACTGATAAATACTTAATGTAAATAAAGACACCCAATTCTGACATCGAACTTCAAATCTTCTGTCTGTGTGATAAATTGGCGAAGTGGTAAGCCTGAATCCTAGTAGAAACTTCACTCATGGACTTAATACGGATGGACATTCAACGTGATTCTTTCTTTGATCCAATCATAGTCGCCGCCTTCTGATTATGTGCATCTTAACGAGAACATTCAGCTGTTTTAACAATAACGACTGCGTAGGCATTTTCGGTCATTAACAAAGGAGCAGTTTCCCTCTCTTGGGTTTTGTTGGATGGTGTGCTCTGTAAGAGTGTGTCTTAAATAAAAGCATCCTCAATGGGGAGCAGCAAAGTTGAAAAACAGACGATTTTGGTGATATGAAATGCTTTATTACTGATTCGCAAACTTTCACACACACCTATGACCTTATACAACAATTAGAAGGCCATGAACTGTATCAGCCCTGTGCGTTGTAACTCTGGAATATTATGAGGGATAGGGGGAAACGGGATTTTAAATCACAACCAAACAATTCAAAAATAAACTCTATCTGGTAATATTAACATGTTTTTCAAAAAAAAAATACATGTACAGTACACGGAACAACAATTTCCGATTATAAGCCATAACTACACATCTATTTTCCATGATTTAGGCGAGTAATTATCTCCTGCGCATGTAGATTAACATGTGTAAAATCACTATCTTGATTCTGTCCCGGCTTTTTGCCGGCAACCATGATGAGACCAAAGGTACGAAACATGTATGGAATGTTATTGAGACGACATTGACGGAGACGATCACAATGAATTCGTTAAGAAAACGATGAATGTACATCCGTAATAGGTCCATGCTTCACCAAACTGCGGATCACATGGTTCACGGTTCAAGTCCCGACACGGCCACAATGTCCTTCGACAAGACATTAATCTACATTTGTCACTCTCCACCCACGTGAAGTAAACAGTAAATGGTAAGAAGGAGTTCCTCGAATGCTTTAGTGCTTTATTGTAGCGGCTAAATTACAGCCAGGGTGATAATATGATACTTTGTTTCATGCTCAGTAGAGTACGCTATACAAATGGACCTATTATTGTTATTATTATTGTTTATCACGTCCACCTCTGCATGCGAGACGATTCTTGCATTTTTTTACACCAATCACCCATATTACCCTTATGTGTTCCCTGGTTACGTACGATGAAAGGCCAAATACCAATTTAATAGGTGCACAAAGATATCAGCATAATAGAAGATAGTAAAATCATAAGGCTCCATGACAACCCTTTTAACATCGGTATAGACCGACCTTCTGTGATAAAAAAAAATGTAGAAGAAAGCAATGAATCGTTTAAGAAATTCCCTAATAGACTAGTTCGTAGTTAGCACATGGTAAAAATGATCCAAAATATCCACACTTTTTTAATCATGGAGAAGTCCGGGACCATCTTTGTGCATTTTAGAGATCTCTTTTGAATGCCTTTTGTTTGCCCGCTTGTACAAAATATTTCCACCTGTTTGTCACAAAATATACTGTCTGTGCGAAAATAAAAAAAATAATTGCGTAACTTTTACGAACACGTATTTATTATTCGTCTCGGTGGGTTTAACATTTTTTTTGCAAGTGATCTGTATTTGCCCATGCACAGGTAATATCTACGAACTGGTTTATTCGGGACGCCAAGCACGAAAATGTTTGTTTCATCTTCGAAGACACCATTACCTGGTCGATTACGAGAAAGCTATTGATGTTGTCCCATGGTGGTTGCTTCTTACTGTCTTACATGCATACTGCATTCAATAAGCGCCAACCACACACCGGGTAGTAGGGCAACGACCAGGAAAAACCTTTTGGAGGTAGAAACATTGGTGGAATTTGGAACGATGATGGCGCCACCACTTATCTGCACGGAGCAGGTATTGGTGTTGAAGTTGATAGCTCTCTTATCTGAAATAGCCTTGCAAATATTTCGTAGTTTTTTCTTTTTTTATTTGTTTTTATTACATTCCTATTTTATTTTTCTTATTTCTTACTTTGGTCCTTTCGAAGGCTTCAGATAGTGACCGCATAACGCAATACAATGCCAGCCGTGAAACCAAATCGACTGATTAATGTTTAATCCATTTAGGGAAATTGGAACGATGTTGCGATTCCCACCCCTCTAGACTTGGCTTTATCTTCAATGATAGGAGTATTACGGTACTGCTTACAGCGTCTCCACAGGGACGAAGCTCTGGGAATCGGCCTGGGGGATCGGCCTACCACAAAAAGTGTCTCGACTCTCGAATACGGTAAATTTACATTCCACAGCGTCATTTAGCGACACCAGAGTTTCGTCGATTTCGCGTGATGAATTAACTTTAAAAAAAACATGAAGTTCTACCCTAGGAGATTCAAGATTTACCAGTACATTTGGTGAAAAGGTTAGAATAGCTTATCCTGGGTAAAATTGTGCACTGATTAAAAAACAATGACTCTTATTGCCCCTACCCAGGACGTGCTGCTAACTTGGGCAAGTTTTGGGGCCAAAACTGACGATAGTAGGGGCTCTAGTATGTTTCTAATAATCTTTTTGATGGAAAGTCGTCTTCCACTTTTATGAGCATTGTCCTAATATACCCTGAGTATGTCAGGTATTGCATCAGTGATTTATTGTTTCAACTTTAACTATGGATTCCCATATATCAAAGTTATGCTGCTTAAAAATATGTCGAATTGCACATTGTACTAATATATTTGATGGATCGTCTTCTTGGGCTTTAAAGTGACTTGGTAACATTTGTCAGATGAGATAAAAATGGTGGTAAGGTAGTAACTTCAATGCCAGATGTACGATTAAATATAATCAGAAAGTTTGAGTGAAAACAGACCAATATAAATGATGCAAATTCAGGAAAAACTGATCTGATTGATTCTTTAATTCTCCCAATTTAATTACATTTAAGGGGAATGGAAATCTTTAAAAAGCAATAAATTGGCTCTATATACCGTTCCAGACATTTAAAAGTTGAGAGATCTTTAAAAACCTGTCTTATGTCTTATTTTCATGGAAAAAAGTTTGGGAAAATTCAAATATGATTGGGAGAATTTACTGTTAGAGGTTGTCGCACTGTCACGCCTTCAGGGAAAACCATTAGTGGTTAAAGAATTGTTCAGGATTTGTTGAGTGTTAGAGGGTTAGTACAAAAGAAGGAATACAATAGGTAACATTTCATACAAAAATTAGGAAGTTTTTTCATCAACGTTCAACAACGTTACCGAGTCACTTCAAGTAACACCGTCCTTGAGTATGTCAGGTATTGCATCAGTGATTTATTGTTTCAACTTAAACTGTGGAATCCCATATATCAAAGTTATGCTGCTTAAAAATATAACGAATTGTACATTCTACTAATGTGATTACATTACCATATTTGATGGATAGTCTTCTTCCGTTTTACGTAGCACAGTCCTTGTACCCAGCGTTTATCATTTATCGCAGCAAGTGATTAATTGTTTCTACTCTAACCCTGGATTCCATTATATCATAGCTTTATAGCTATTCTCTTTCAAGATGTAACGAACTGTACATTTGCATGAATAGTATAACGATAAATCATTTCTGAACGAACAAACATCTAAAACATACTGTCGCAGAACAATAAAAGAAACACCCAACCTTAAAAGACAAAAGTTGGAAATAAATTAGAAACATCAAAGAAGGAGACTGGTGAAAGTTTAAATGAAATTGGACAAAAAATAGAAAAGTTAAGAATTTGGGAAAGGTTTAATCACTTTACATGTGTGCACTTCAAATTAGATAAATATCTGAAAGCGCTGTGGCGTAGTGTGGGACAACTTTCCAATTTTCCTTCATCTCACTTTCGTCTATTTTCCGAAATGTTTGACTCAGGAGGGTCTTTCCTCTCTAGAGGACCTATAATAATATCCTATCCATAATATATTTTGAGTTGTGTCCCAAGTGAGTAGATGCTTAGAGAGAAAAACAGAAATGAATTATAATTTTTCACATGAAATACGGAAGAGTTTTCCAAGCCTACGTCATAGTCCACTGCTATGATGCCAATTTGAGATTCGCAAAGATTTATTGATCTCATATCTGAAACAGTTCTAATTCTCTTATTATTGGTCCGATTTATTTTAAATTTTGGCATACTGTTTTTTCTGATTTTCTGCTGTCAAATCTTTTGCCATTTTATCTAAACAGGACAAGAAAAGGAGCAACTAGACCTGCAATCGTGGCACAACGATATGCGTGCAATGACGGGCGATCTGGCACTAACGGTCGTCTATACTAACATAATTATAAACAGTATAATATGGTGTTTAAAATGCGATTAACTCACAATTTTGTGTGTGAACATATATCATACTTGGTATCATCCGAAAGGGCACTTCATTGCGGTCAGTTTGACACCATTGTCATATGCGCGCAATGTACTGCACGCATTTAACACGCTATTACGTAATGCATAGTAAATTCATCATTTTTAGCGATAACTTTGCGCTGACGTCATTGAAATTTACCAAACTTGGCAGACAGTTGTCACGTATATTGATACATGTGTCTGCTAAGTTTCATTGTTGTAGGTATAATTTTCTTGAAAATGGCGAATTTGGAGAGCAATTTTCTCAAATTTGGTCAATAATAGGGTATATAATTTCGTATATGGCTGGAAAGGGCATATCTTCAAGTATCTAAATCCAAAAAATGGTACGGGTTTGCCAAGCCATAATGGAGATACGGCCACAGAAAGAAAGCCAATTCCCAGAACTTTAGAGGGCGCTATTTATGTTTTGCATAGCCATTGGAGCATGAAATTTGGCATGGCTAAGTGCAATTATGGGATCAGGATACTGTGATACTTAAATACAAAACGGAATTTATATGAGAAAGTTATGGCAGTTTTAAGATTTTTAGGGGTCCATTTTTCAAGAATTTGAGAGATTTTTGACGGAGTAGGTTTCAGATTTGAATTTTGAGTACGAAGATGGCATTTTGAATGTCAAGTTATGCGTCGCAGATGAAAGAACATCTCTTAGACTATCTCAAGGAATTTGTTAGAAGTTTGTAGGATCTAGGATAGTGGAGATAGGAAGGAATGAAGAAAGGCCATAAAATGGACCAGAAACGGACAAAATGGCGCCCGGATGGTTATGCATGAGTGATTTCGAAAATCGAAAAAATAGGTGACCTTGATGAGATGCTAGAGACTATGCCTATGAAATTTGAATGGAAATGAACATGAGGAAAGCACCTAACTAGGAATAACAAACACTACGTGCAAAACGAATGCGATTTTCTGCAAAGAAAAAAAAGAAGAATATTAATGGTGCAGAATGTGAACGAAAACAAGGCAATGACGATAATCGTCAATTACAGGCAAATCTAATGCAATTCCCCTGTTCATCCTGGTGTGTGTGTGTGTGTGTGTGTGTGCGTGCGTGTGTGTGTGTGTACGTGCGTGTGAGGATTTGTTTTTGTAATTGATTATTCTGATGTTGTTTGTTGCAGTGGTGTTGTTATATAATAAAAAAAAATGTATCAATCTATAGAGTAGTTGTAGTAGTACATGTAATGGAAGTAATAGTAGTAGAAGTAGAAGCAGCAGTAGTAGTAGTTATAATGGTAGTAAACGTATTAATAGTAGTATTATTAATAGTAGCAGTATTAGTAATAGTATTAATTGTTGTTTTTGCAGTAGTAGAATTAGTAGTAGTTGTCTTTGCAATAGTAGTAGAAATAATAATAATAATAATAGGCATTTGTATTGCACCATCTATTTAGAACTTCTATTCCTAGGCGCACAAGGAAAATACATAAGAAATAAGAGTCCGCATAAGCGCCACATTCTCGTATCAAGCATTGCTAAAAAATGAGAGATTGGATTTCAACTTGGACTTTAAAAACTCTTAATGATGTCGTGTTCTTCAACTCCAACGGTAAGTTGTTCCACATAAAGGGTGCTTGGGCCGGGAAAGCCCTCCTGCTGAAGGCAACTCTTGTTCTCCGGGGATCTGAAGAAGATGTTGGCGTGATGATCTTAGACTTCGTGAATATGTTTACGGTATAATCAGATAATTAGATCTTGAAGGTAGCTGTCAAGAGAAGTATCTGAAATTGTATTTGCTTGCGAATAGACAACCAGTGCAGGCTCTACAGATCGTGAGAGATATGTTCAAATGTAGATGTTCATGATAGAACCATGTCAGTCGCATTCTGAGCATGTTGAAGTTCATCCAGACCACGTGATGACATTTAAAACAAAACGACATTAGTAAGATAATGTCAAGCCTGGATATTGCAGACTTATCATCTAGGATTTTCCGAACACGTTTCATATTATAAATATTATAATAGACAGACTGGCAGACTTTCTTAAATTTAGGAATATGGGAAGTTTTGAAAATTGGATGGATAGTAATGTTGATATATTTGGATGCCCTTGTGGATGTATTATAATTAGTATTATCAGTATCATCAGTATTATAATCAGTATTATAATCAGTATTATAATCAGTATTATAATCTTCTTTCGGGAAATTGAATAATCAAAAATTTACCGGTGCTCCCGGTAAATTTCAAATATTTCAAATAGCGCCTAAGGCCATTTCATGAACATCTCAGAAAACGGGAATAGCAAATCGGTCGATTGTAGTCAAGAAGCATTGTTGTAAAGCTACAGTAAAATCAGTCTTGAGAATGAGCTATACAACATAACGAGTTTACTATTTACAATTTAGACTCGATTTCGTTGTCATTGAATATTGTAAAATCGCATCTGCTTCTAATATGTTCATTTGAACCAAATTCATGACCCCATACCAAAACTTTGTATTACCTTTAAACATGTGCATCCATAGACATGTCCTCATCAAAATGTCACTAAGATTTCATACAGTCTTCGATGCAACTCCGTTTTACTCTCATCCAGCATCCATGCCTCGGGTTATGTATTACAGCATTTTGATGAGCAAGGTTTGCTAGAGAACACGAATTAACGCTGAAAAAACCACGACCCGAGACCTGCACCTTGATGAACGCCAAAAGGCATCTTAACTAGAGATGGCAATGATTCACCAATTATAACAATTTGTGATCTTACCTGAAGATATGATGCAATCCAGTCTAAACAAATCCTCCGACTCCGAATGGCTCAAGAAGGTTTAGTACTATTATTGTCAACAGTATTGAAAAGACATAGGATAAACCTAATAAAACAAGAAAAACATCCTTCTTACCATCCCCTAGTAGTACATGTAGTAGTCGTCGTCGTTCTCTCTTTAAATAAGTGACAAAATAGAGATAATTCACACAAAGCTTACGGAAGTCATGTAATTTTTTAAAGTTGAAAATGAAAAATTGTGTATAAAGATCCCGCATATAGGTTACTTTGTGTAATGTTTATTTATGTAATGGTATATCTCCTTCTCTAGTTTGACTGAGGCTAAAAGGGAGAGAGAAAATTACGTCTTTTTTTAAAAAAAAATTATAGAAATTCTTTGTACAGACTTTTCATTATAGTGTTTTTCTTCAATCAACGTGTTTTTACAATTTCGATCATGAAATCGATCCACAATAAAAAAAAATAAAAATAAAAAAAAATGGGGACATTTTTCGTAATTGATAGTACTTGAAAAGTGATAAGTGGTCATTTTATGCTATCAAATACCGTGGCAAATTCCCAAATGAAAATATCAAATTCACTTCATGAGTGTCTTATTTTTTTCCGATTTGTCTTAAAACTGTACCATAGATATGTTTCCCTGAATTAAAAACAATCAGACATATTCTGAAGAAGGTGACATGCTCCTGTTATTAGTCGTGACGCTATACTGGCGCTCCAACATTATTTTCCCGGTTATAGCCGAGTATTGCCAAGCGGCCAAATAAAAGCATATCGGATCCCCAAGTATACCTGGACGGAGAGTAGCAAAAGTGGATTAAAACTGCCACAGAACATTGGTGCTGGGCTGGGACTGGAACCTTCGGTCCTTTTTGACAGTCAGGTGAATGGACTGCTCTACCACGACAAGTCACCTGATCACATACACTTCTTTTTTTAAAGTCATGCTTGCCCCGTGCCTACCATCTCTCTACATTGGGTGACATCCCATAAGTGGGTCATTTGGGTACGAGTGTGCTTTCAAGCAAGTTTCTTTTAGGCCAGCATAGAATTTAATTGATGATCTATTTGGAGCACTACATAGCGGCGATAAAGATCTCCCACTTGCAGTTAGGGGATTCCATGGAATCAGTTCGAATTCTGCATCGACCTGCATCCATAGTAGTACCGTGATCTATTTGGAGGTCTGCATATCGACGATAAAGATCCTCCCCTTGCAGTTAGGGGATTCCATAGGATCGGTTCGAATTCTGCATCGACCTGCATCCATAGTCGTATGGTGATCTATCAGGAGCACTGCATACCGGCGATAAAGATCTCCCACTTGCAGTTAGGGGATTCCATAGAATCGGTTCGAATTCTGCATCGACCTGCATCCATAGTCGTATGGTGAGCTATTTGGAGGTCTGCATATCGACGATAACGATCTCCCACTTGCAGCAAGGGGATTCTTTGGAATCGGTTCGAATTCTGCATCGACCTGCATCCATAGTCGTACCGTGATCTATTAGTAGCACTGCCTATCGATGTTAAAAATCTCTAATTTGCAGTGCTTATTTTATCATTTATTGTGTGGACTCCTTTTTTTGACGGTCCTAGGACGAAGGGAAGTGGGGAAACAACAATTCGGAAGCATCCTACCCTTCCTAGCCTACTAATTCTTCGTCGGGTTGGCGGAGAGCACTCCGCACGATTTAAGAATAGCTGGTCGTATAATCGTATCAGCGTTTGGCAAATTGATATTTGATATGTGTAGAAGAGTGGTCGACAGATGGTATAGAGCTCTCTATATAGACGCCAGGGATATAAGAGTACTAAAATATGTGAGTAAAATTCGGCATAAAAAGAGATTCCCTTTAAAAAAAAAAGCTGCTTTTGAAAGTGAACAATTGACATCTTGAAAATTAAAAAACAATATAAAATAAGATGGAATCTCAAATGACAAAAATAACAAAAGTTGAAGAAGAAGCAGACCTTCATTAAAGGTAAAAATCACTCTGTGTAAATCTGCATTTTGCTCTAAATTTTCCAGCAAATACAGCAGTGAATATGTCACTGACGACATATGTCAAAAAAAGACAACTTAAGGGCCCGATAGAGTTGGTAAACTCTATATGACCTCCCCTAGCTACATTGCTTTTCTCATAGGACAGGAAAGGGATTATAGATTACTTCAGTGATTCTCAGCTGGATAAAAGTAATCTACCGTGTGAGTCAAAAAAAAGTTTACACATAGAAAATTGCTAATTATTTGTAAAATCATCTATAAACGGTAAATTATTATACATCTTATGAAAGAGTGTTTAATCCCAAATCATTTGGTACCATTTTTGTGTGGTATGTGTTCATGCTTGGATGAACAGGTGGCACTGTTTGCGAGAGTGCAAAAATCGACTTGCGCCAAAGTGATGCCTTCAGTATGTATTATGTTGGGATTAGCGGAGTGAGAGAATGGATTGAATGTATCAAATGAAATGCATTGCATATGTTTTTTGCAATGGGCAAAGCCACACACACCCACACACCCACACACACGCGCACACATGTTCGTTGATATTTGATATGTGTGGCATGATTAAATTTGTTAGGGGTGTTATTTGGATCTGCAAAGCCCGAATTAATACCCAAATCCCAATTGTTTTATTCAAACATCTCACAGGCAACTTTGGCGCAATTCGATTTTTGCACTCTCGCAAACAATGTCTCCTGTTCATCCAAGCGTGAACACATACCACACCAAAATGGTACCAAATGATTTGGGATAAAAACACTCGTTCATAAGACATATAACATTTTAATGTTCATCGATGATTGTTTTAAATAATTATCAATTTTCTAGGTGTAAACTTTTTTTTGACTCACTCTGTATACGAGTGATAGGAGGGCTTTCGTGGAGGTAAGCACGACCGGAAATGGGTAATGTTGCAAAGCTTTTGCATCGCACAAAGCAGGCCCTCTGTTAATTGGTGTTTATTGCTTTGTGCAAATCGTCACGCGTGACAAACGAGCGACCGTACCAATTTGTCACTCGTGGCAAGGGAGAGGTTTGCACCTACTTACTGATTATGAACATCGGGTTTAACATTAGAAATCTGAGTGATCGGTTTAAACATTGTTTGCATTCGTTAAAACAAAAATTTATTTGAAATTACCAGCTAGCAACTACCGCCATGCTGTAATAAGTTACGAAATAATGGCCAACTTGTTATGAAAACAGTCGAATGATTCAAATTCGTTCTTGAAACGAAAAGAAAATACCCTGACCACTTCTATCTAATAGCTTGTTTTCTTTTCATCTGGCTATCGACCACATGTACAAGAAATCCTACCTACTTTCTCTCTCTCTCTCTCTCTCTCTCTCTCTCTATCTCTCTCTCTCTCTCTCTCTCCGGTACCTGAAGGTGTTGGATGACGGAAACAAACCCGCGTCAAAGACTTACGAGAAGGCTTGGGAACAACAGTTTCTGTCGTTATTTCTTGGAAATTACTGGTCAACGAAGAGGATATTGGATTACAATCTGCGTCCATGCACTTATAGTCTCAACTAGACAGCACAACTCTGAAAACAATATTCAGTATTCATTAAGGGTACCAATTTGATCAGTTCGGATATATTTCATTGATTCTCTGAGCAGATTTGTACGCGGAAAAACCAAGCAGGTGTATCAATAAAGATGACCCAAGTTGTAAAAATGGTAGCTAGATGGACATTCCACGGGTCCGACAAAGGAAACAAATATTTACGAATATTTAGATGAAAGTCCAAAAAGATCCACGAGAACGATAGCCAATGAGACCGACAGAACAAAGACATATACAGATGTACAAGAAGAGATAGAAACGTATTGGTCTCGTAGTCTGTCGGTCTCATGGACCCCCGTCGATTTACAGAACCGTCAGGAACGCCAACCCGACCGATATTGTCGGTTTAGTGGGCTGTAGCCGTTATAAACTTTTCATTTGTTCAAAGGGCAATTGATAGTCAAGAAAAGTTCATTTAAACGAGATCAGAATAATAAAGGAACAGATGGGACCTGTGGACGACAAGTCTCAAATGAAAAGAAACAATATGAAAGTTGAGAAGCTTATAACACGATTTACATAAAGATCGATAGAAAAATAGAAAAAAAGGAAACGGTGAAAAGAGAAAAGAATATAACGCAAAGAGGAAAATAGAGTAGTGAAGGGAGAAATGGGCTGACAGAAATAGAAGGTTAAGAGGAGAGAGAGAAAGATACAGAAGAAGGGAAAAATGTTGAATACGATCCTTTCCAGAAATCTTAAATCGTAAATAGAAAAACGTGGAATAGATGAGACATTCTCAAGCAAGCCCCTTGAGCACCCAGCAGACGCGGGTACCTGCTTGACTATAGAGTTTGGTCGACCTGCTTTGAGTTGTGCACAATGTGGCAAATGCTGCTTCGATGGGCAGGCACATAACCAAAGAATATACACCATCCAGTGACCAAGTAGAACCAAGTTGGCCAACTATGTGTAAAGTTGGCTCTGTTACCATCATCATCATCAAGCACCGAATAAACCACGGTTGAAAAATGGCGTCTCCACAATAATTACCCGGCTTTAGAATGGCTGCCATAACAGCACTCTGGCATTTTAAAGAATTTATTCCTGCCAGGTATCCACATAATCTCACTTGAGTCGAGTGATGCAAATGGCTCTATAATAATGGTTGCCTAAGGACGTTAGTGTTGTAACAGGGGTTCGAACCTCTATACCCTTTGGTTCTAAATCAAATGACTTATCCACTAGACCACAACACCTCAAAAGTTTGTTTGTAAAAAAAAGGATAACCCAAACAAATTGCGTTTATATTCTCTGTCAAATTAATGTTTTATGAAGAAACAAAAGAAAGGGGGAAAAGGATACCAGATTTTCAGGCTTCCTCTCATATATTTTCTCGTGCAACTGCCAGGGAATAGCGTCTGAAAGTGTAAAAACGCACATTAAGACAATCGCATAAACAAACCCAAAGATCTAAGTCTATGCCATCTCAGCTTGCAGATCAGGAAGAAGACAAAAATATTTTGCAAAAAAATACAACGTAATCTTTCCAACGGTCACGACAGAATGAGAATATCTAAGATGTCTTAAAATTAAGATGTAGAAAATCATGTTTACAAAAAGGAATTACTGACTGAGGTTGTTATTTTTGTACGAAATAATAAAAATAAAAAGGTATAGTACTATAAAGTTATCCATTCTAGATGAATTTTTAAGTCAAAAGGCCTGCTAAGCTTAACAGATGAGAACCATGATTTGGGCAAAAATGTATTACCTAGCTTATTGTTTATTTGATTTATGATGAACTAATGTCCTACGTGAATGTGGGCGACAAGAAGCCTAAAGGTATCTTTGTATTAAGAAAGATGCTTTAAAAGGCTTAGCTGATGGCAAAGATAAGTGCCTTTAGAAATTTAACAACAACAACATTACATTTGTTTTCTTTATATTATTCAGGAAACAAAAGATTTATATTTATGTAGGTGTAATTCCTAACTTTCTTCTTGAGCGCCAAAACTCCGTAAAACTAAAAAAGGGGGCGTGGTATGTTTTTCGTAAGTACATTGAATGGGCTTTGTACAACCGCAGGTAGAAGTGACACTTTGAATAATTCTTTAAAACATAACAAATAATGTATTTTGTAATCCTTCTTAAAGGACAGTCCTACCTTGATAGTAAAGTACTCTAGAAAAAATGGCAAAGTAAAACAAAGAGGCATACCGATGAGAGTTTGACTTAAATTGGTCAAAAAGTGAGAAAGTTAAAAATTTGTGAAAGTTGCAATCACTATACAGATATGGGTTCTTCAGAAAAGGCTTTTTTTTAAAAAAAATGTATGACTCATAATGTTTTTTTCTTTTTAGAGGACCTGTACTAATTTTCTATCCAAAATGTATTTTGAGTAGTTTCCCCAAGGGAAAAAGGCACTTGAGAGGAAAATAGAACTTAGTGATAGTTTTTGTTCGGGACAAACAGGGAGTTATCTATCACTTCGTCATAATCCACTGACAAAATTGCCATTGTGAGATTTTCATTAAAAGTCCTATTTATTTTATTTTGTTTTCAAACGATTTTCTGCTTTTATTCTAAAATATCACTTTGTGTTAGTAATTGCCATATGCCCTCACAGTGACCAGGTAAAAAAATTCGCAGGGAGTGGAGTTGGTGAACACTGTGCATGATTGAATCCGATGACTGGGGTTATAATAATCTGTAAAGCACTTATATAGAGAAGATATTTCGTGTTCAGCCCTGTATAAATCCAGATTTATTATTATTATTATTACACACAAATACATGCAATTTGAAGAAGATGTACGAGAGAGATAACTTCCATGATAAATCCTTCTATTGTTAATCAATGTCTGCACGTCATTGAAAATTGATACCTACATGTATATGGCGTGAGGTATTGTTCACCTCATTAATTCGCTCCCTATCGCTTGCTTTCATACGAGCCGAACTCGATCTAATTTTAGTAAACTCTAATCTGATATTCAATCTTTTTATCAAGGTTAAGAGCAAATAATCTCTACTTCTCTCGAAAAACATGTAATGATGTTATTATGCGAGGGTAGGTTGGTTCATCTTTGATTACATTTTGTTACCACCTTTATACAGTCAGTATCAAATTACTTCACCCTGAAATCTCCCCCGTTTCTCAATTCTATCTGTTTCCGATTGCTTAGCAACTATCTACCGTACACTATAATCTGATATTCAATCTTTTCATCAAGATTAAGAGCAAATGATCTCTACTTCTCTTGAAAAACATGTACTGACGTTGTTATGCGAGGGTTGGTTGGTTCATCTTTGATTACATTTTGTTACCACCTTTATACAGTCAGTATCAAATTACTTCACCCTGAAATCTCCCCCGTTTCTCAATTCTATCTGTTTCCGATTGCTTAGCAACTATCTACCGTGGATCGTACTCGGCATCATGCCATGCCATGAGGTTACATATCTAGATGTACAAATAAACCAATGGGGTCATAATTGTTTGATTAGTAATTAAATACAAATAGATGGCGTTACAACGAAATTTGTTAAATTAGTTTCATTTAAATTCCCGTTTAGGCAATAGTTATATACATTTAAAACAGTAGATTAGGGATGCAGTATTATAGATAAATACCCATTCTTAGAGGCGTTGCCACATCAGGATGATTCTAGGGATTTGGTAACATTGTTCAGATGAGAGAAAATGGTGCCTAGGTAAAGACTTCAATGCTAGATGTACAATTAAAGAAAATCTGAAAGTTTGAGTGAAAAAGGCCATTATCAATGATAACAACTGGGAAAAACTGATGTGATCGATTCCAGAATTCTCCCAACTATATTATTATAATTCAATTACATTTTAGATGAATGTAAATCTTCACTAGGCAATCAACTGGCTATTTGTACCATTCCAAACATTTAAGTGTTGACAGATTTTTAAAAGCCTGTCTTTATGTCTTATTTTCATGGAAAATGGTTGGGAAAATCCAAAAACATGGCTGGGAGAATTTACTGTTAGAGGCTGTCGCACAGTGACGCCTTCATAGAAAACAAAATATCTTTGTGGTTTGAGAACTTGTCCAGGATTTTTGTTTGATATCCGGTTAGTACGGTAGTAGGAATATAATAAGTAAGATTTCATACACAAATTACACAGTTTTGTCACTACCCTTCAACAATGTTACCTGTAACACTGTAAGTGTAAGAAAGAAAAGTATTAACAACTTTGTTGTTTTGACTTTGAAAATACTCTCTGATTCTGTAGCAAAAATCCCGCTTAGATTTTATTTCCGAAACGAAAAGCATCCTGGGCCCTGGTTTACGAAACTCATCATCAATAACAGGTTTTAAATTTCGATAACAAGTGAGTTCAGTAGCTTATAACTGTTATTAAAGCTTTTTATTGATATCAGGTTTAATGCAGCAGGGCCCTAGATTCTAAAAGTCGGTCTGGTTTTGTTTTGATGACGACATCGACATCCCCGGTGTCAATTCTCTCTATCTCTCTCTCTCTCTCTCTCTCTCTTGGTCTCTCTCGGTGTCTCTCTTTCTCTATATACCTAAACGCAATAGAAATTGCACTTCCCAACTAAAGCAAGAAACAAAGGGGAAAAATGAAAACATAGACATTTAAGGATGATAAAGCAGATATTAATTTGACACAGCATCAGCTTTTTTAAAGACGTGTGTTTTTGCTTTGCGAGCCAAAATAATGTGGGAATTCCCCTTTTTTCGTAGTTGATGTTTTTACAAGTTCATTTATTTATCGGCAGGTATTAAAGATTCTTGTTTTTTTTACTAGATTACAACTGAATCCCATGCTAGAAGTTATTTATGTCTTTCCTCCCATCTGTTAACAACAGAAAACATAAGAAGGCAGTTGGACAAGAGTCGTATTACAACTGCCAAGGGTGTTCCCGGGATATCGTTTTTCCAGTTCTTAGGAATACCTACTGACGATCTTTAGGTAAACAAAAAAGTCCCTTGAGACAAAACGACTATGTAATAAATATCTTATTGATACATCATGAGGGTGGAATTTTATTTGTACGGCTTTATTCTTCATCAGCATTGAATGGATAACAATACCTCAGGAAAATCTGGAACTAGGTAGGTTCACTTTTTTTTAAAGCGTTTTGAGTAAAATTATCGTTTTCGCACTACCAATTAAAAAGAAAGGAATAATAGCAATTATGCAGGAATGATAAATGTGACATGAATAAAAAAAAACTAATCTATTATGTCGACTTTTACTATTTTCATGTAAGCTTATTTTTAAGACCCGGCTAATTTTTTACTTTTTTCACCACATACAGTCAAAACATTTGCCCCCAAAACACTCAATAAAAGTCAGTATTCGTCATTCTAGTATTGAAATGGTAAATAATACGGCATAGTGGGAGAATAACTCGTGAATAAACGGCATTTCACAATCACCTTCGTTTAAAAAAGAAGTTTTCAAAGCTTAATCTAATTAGAGGTAACATGAATAAAATAAAGAAAAAAGTAATAGGAAGGAGAATGAAAAGAGAAATAATGTGGTGAGAACAAGAGTGGGGGTTTCATTGAGAGATCGACTAGAAAAGTAAAGGAAACCAAAAAGGGGGGAGGGAAATATGTGAAGGACAGATTAAATAAATGAAAGTGCAGAAAGAGCTATAAAGATGGGGAATTGTTATATTATCAAAGCCTTTTTACATCCACGACAGGCAGTGGCGTAGAACCTCCTCCCCCCCCCCCCCCATCGAATAGCAATCAAAAATGAAGTGAGAGAGAGAGAGAGAGATAGAGAGAAAGAGAGAGAGAAGGAGTGATGGAGGAAAGGAAAAAAAGAACGTGAGATAATATAAGGAGGTAGATGGCTCGAAAACGCCCTTCAAAGATTATAATATGTGAATTAGTTAAGGGGGGACAACATGATTAGTCTTTATTAATCTTTATTAGTCTTTGTTAAACGATGCCTTTAATAAAGGCATCGTTTAACAATGTTAAATCTGAGATGCATGGCCCTACGTGTTATCAGTGTCTGTGATATGGTGTGATATTGATTCATACGAAAATCGCACTCCAAAACGATCAGGAAGTGCCTCAAAAAAGTAAAAAACTTTGAGTGACCGGCTTTACCATACTCACTTTCCCTAGTAGACTATAATGTTATAAAAAAAACGTTAGGAAAACGAATTGTGAAATTTGGATTTACAATCATAAATATCTTGATAATCAGACAGGCAATTTGCTTGTAAAAGTCATGGGGTTCTTGACTGACTTAAAGGTTAATAATTTTCATTGCAGCATCAGCTAAATCCAGGATTTTGTTTCAGAATCTGAGACAAAGATACCCAATTAAGAGAGGAGTAAAAGTATGATTCACAAGAGGGCTTCGCGCAAAAGAATGATGCCCCCAACTACTAACCCACGTTACGCCACTGACAACAGTCGCTGTGAGATCCAGTTCAATTAAGAGAGAGAATGAGCTGTAATCATATGATAATAATGATAGCGGGCTCCTGTTTTTAAGGATCATGTCTGTCATGATAATAAACACTGGTACCGCTCAAATATTTTTACCCAGGTTTGAATTATGGCAATCTCCCTACTTTTCTTGTCTTGGTTGAGTGTAGCAAAGGAAGCTTAATTTCTGGACAAAAGACATTAATGCTTCGGCGGGGATTTGAACCCCGTACCTAGTGACCCATAGTCCGGAAATTCCTCCATTAAACCATTACACCATGGCATGTTAAAAACATATTCCATCAACAAGGGCGAATCTAGTTTTACTTTACCAGGGGGGGGGGGTTAAACCGCCGACCCCCCCCCCCCCTAAATCCGCCCCTGACCTAAAACACACGTACATATCAAACAATAAGTTTGTGCCCGTACACCGTCTCTGCTTGTCAATAGACTAATTATACGCAATGGCCACTCATGCATTAACAAAGCGCTCCACATTCTTGTGTACACGAAATTTTCGCACACTTTACTCATCGCCTTCACGTCTTATTCTAAACAACGCCACCGGGTAAAAGCTAGCCGTCACAATAAAACGAGTTGGGGTGTGGTGTGCGTATACATCCAAATCGCGCACTCAAGCTGGTTTCATCACGATGTGCTTCGTTGTGATTGGACGCATCTCCCGTCAATTTAACGAACATCTCCAATGTGTCACGATTCTCCTAGCGCCAGAGTAACTTTAGAGGGCGATTGAAGTGCCACTGTCCGAGCTTCAGCTCTCAGTGCATCGATTTTAACCGGTTCAGCAGCAGTGTTTCACTTGTTTTTGCGTCACGAATAGCGATTAAGCGGCTCGAGATGGCTGCAAGTTTTCCCTCCAGCTTCGGCGTAAAGAGAGTTTAATTGCGGAACATGCAACGTTTATAAACAACAAGAGCACTGCAACCTCAGAGCGCAAGGAGCATTCGTCATCTGAACTGAACAGGAAATGCTCTACTTTTGTTGCTCAGGTTAAATAGAAAAGGGGATGCCTATGCTCATTTCTTTTTTAAAACGGAAATATGCGACTACTTTCAACGCTAAACTTTTCTCCTAACAACGGATATTTCTATTGGACTAAAACAGAATCCTTCATCGGACAGATATTGCGTTACTCTGCTTTCAAATTTTGGAGTACCAAAGGATTCAAGCTACTGAAGACAACTGATATTCAACTGTGAGTGAACTAGCTCTGACTTATCGAGAACATTAGCATAAGAGGAAAACCGAAAGTGTATTATCAAGTATGTATTCTAGACATGCATTGGCTTTACAATATCTCCGATCAAGGGACTGCCAGGACTACCCTGTAATTATTTGACGAAATAAAAAAAGCAACAACATTTCTATCGCCGTCTTCTACTATTTCACCGGTGGCGGATTCGAATTACACCCCTTGAGGATAATGAATACTAGCCGGAGGTTCTGATCGATATCTACATTAGATGTAAAACTACTCAGTCTTTTGGGGATCCGCATCTGGACTTTGGACGTGTGCAGTCTTAGGATTGGTGCTTGAAAGATCAAGTTTCCACAGCTTCATTTGGAGAAAGCGCTTGATATCTATTCATGTTTCAATTTCTTTGATGGATACACCTGGATACTTTTTTTTTCAATCTAAACGAGTAGTTTTTTAAAAATCCGATTGATGACAGAAAGTGTGATTGCCAACGGGGTGTCCTGGACGAATTCTGTAGTGGAATAACTTTAGGAAACGTACTTCATTAACTTTTGGTCAACAACTTATCAGATAAACCATGGCGGATTCATGGATGTACACCCTGCCGAACGTGTCGAGCAACGGTTCGTTATTGAACAGCTCATCTCTGGACTTCGAGGATGATGTCATGTTCAATTCATTCCTAGTCGCTGGATTTCTATGTATCTTTGTTGTTGGTGTCTTTGGAAACAGCATTGTTATTCTGCTAACATTCCGACCAACGTGCAGCGTGAGTGTCAACACAATCAATACTTATATTGTCAATGTTGCCTTTTCGGATTTGCTCTATATCTTCGGCTGCCTGTTTTATACGCTAACGAACTATAACCAAAATGGATGGATGTTCGGTGATATCGGTTGCAGACTTATTTTGGGACAGGATATCTTAACCATGCACGTGAGTACTTTTATTCTCACTATTATGAGTGTCGAGCGATATGTCGCGGTGGTGCACCCGATGATTTCATTGCGCTACCGGAGCGTTGGCTTCGCCCGCCGGATCAGCGGGGCGGTGTGGTTAACAGGTCTGGTAGTCACTTTACCCATGATTATTTACATGTCGGAGGTACACGTTGAGGATAGGGATAAGTATTCCTGCACATGGACGCTGGATGCTGATCGCTCTCTGCCCAACTACATGCTCGCTATCTTTCTCATCACATTCCTCATACCTTCAGTCATCACCGCCACGGTTTACGTACTCCTCCTGTTCCATTTCCTCAACCTGGTCAGTCCTGCACATTCGGCCAACCGTCGGACCAAGCGATCCAAACGCAAGGTGGCCCAAATCATCTTCGTCATCGTGTTCATCTTCTGGCTTTGTTACATCCCTTTCTGGACCTACCAGCTCATCATCTTAAGAAACGTGAACTTTGATTCCAATAACATTATGGGACTGGTCACATTGGTCCTGTCCTACCTAAACTCCTGCGTCAACCCTTTCCTCTACACCCTTCTACCCAGAAGGTACAACATGTGGAAGCGGATATGTAGCAGTCGTTCTAGGCGGACCTACACCCCTGTCCATGTGCAACTAGCGGCCGCCAAAAGAATCGGCCATGTCCACAACGGGCACGCGGTCCTATGAACCCTTCGTCGGGTGCAGTTGAATGCACCCGATACAAGTTCGTCTAGCACAGGATAAACTCGTTTTGATACTTTATTCATCATCGTTACAGAGCATGGTTAAGCGTCTTTAGCGGCCTATATATAACATGTGCCTTTCTGGACCTTCTGGGAAGAGTAGAAACAATCTCAATTTGTACAGCATATAGTTTATTCAAAAGACTTAATCCATATCGAAATTGTCACATTAATATCATTTTGTATAACGCCATCGTATCCGTAATGTTAGACGTAATATGGTCATGTTTCAAGCCTACCAATTTGTGATATATATATATATATATTTGCAAAATACTAGTCATTCGGGAGCAATTGCATCGACGGTTACTTTTAAAAAAAGTAACTATATGATGGGCTGTGCTTATTTATATTTGATGAACGTGTGCAAATACTATCTATTCCAATAACCAAAAACAGTGCATAAAAAAGACACAAACTTTGGCATTCCATCAGGCCGTCAGCTCATAAAACTGACTATACTGGTCTCGTGAACCCTCAGAATAATTTATCACAATGCCCACAGGATCGAAATGTCAGTCCCCCTGACCGTTGGCCTGGTAAACATTCAGAAATCATTTCAGAAGGTTGAAAAGACCGACATGGTCAGTCTCGTGTCCTGTCAATCTCGCCGCTCTTGATTTCGAGCCAGGCAAAACAAAAATAATGGGGTATATATTAGAAACAAAAGACGATTTCAATGTATAGAATTTCAAAAATTAAATCAACTACATGAGAGGACAGAGCATGTGATGTTCAATTTCTTAATTTACCGACGAAATATCTAATCAATATCAACTTTTAGCGGTTCGTGAACGTGTATTTGAATTTCTCGGTATTTCATACATTTTGGATTATGTACATCTTTTTTCTGCTATATCATTCGGGTATTTTGACGATAGGAACATCGGAACTCAGGATTTTCTTTCTTATTCCTTTTTCTGCCATTCAAGAAGTGTGGCGGAAGTCAGTGTTGTATCGGTCCTATACATTGTTAGATTTTACGATTTCAATGGACTTCATGGAAACATTCTTTTAGATTATTATGATTATTCTTTTGAAATGCATATCGACAGGGAACCCTCATTGGAAGTTTTTTTGGTCTAATTCTCAGCGACCAATAATACATCGAGACAGAGAGTGAGACGTATTACACGGACATAATTAAGTGATCCTTTAGTCTCATCTTTCGAGCTTTCAAGGAATTTTGTCGAGGAATCTTCTTACATAGGCCCTCAAGACACAACAATTATGTAATACTATACAATTTAGATATGTAGTTAAGGTTGATCCGAGTTTACCTCTTCGTCCAGAGCATATCAGAAAGGATTTTATATGTCCGCTATCATTGTAGTTGACAGATAAAACTTTAATCAGCTTATTTTTATGGGTGAAATTTGACATTACGTTTATATTTGTTGTAAAATAGAAATAGATGCACCTTCTATGACCCATTCCTTTAAAGGTACTTTGTCCCATTTGCAGGCCAAAAAATGAAAAGGTTAAATTCCAACGGCATTTGAAGGACAATACTAATTTAGAACTTCTCTTAAAACGAAAGGGCTTGAAAATGGCTTTTAGTGTGACATAACGACTATTGGTTGTCGAATCGACTTATTGATTGCAATCACCTAAGTAATAGTCTGATTTTTAGATCCTTCTACCGAATGGTCGTACGTTTTGTGCTGCAAAAAGATTCGATCAGTAGAGGGTTTAATATTGATGTAGACAAATGCTCATGTACCTTTTATAGCTCATTTTATATGTTATGTTATTACCAACAAAAAACAAGTCTGTCAGTCAGTCACTCAATAGTGTCTGATAGTAAAGTCTAGAAGGTAAATGGGTTTCTTTGCACAATATGAATACTAGGACCGTTGGTAATGGCTAAATTTCCCAGATAGGACATATATGACATATTCATTGTTCCTGCAAAGTTCTTCAGAATTTGATGTTAGCTGCAAAAGGGACATAGTATCTTTAACAGTACTTTTTGAAAAAATTTCTCTTGACACTACTCAGCCTGACAAATATTGCTAATTTCGAGCACGTGTGACTTTATATCGAAGCCGCGCCTCAAGGTTTAGGAAGTGGTCATACATACATACTACCTATTTCGCACCCAGGGCGTCGTTTGGCATGTTAACATGTTAATCACTGGAGCCAAAAAAGGTATCATCGTCAAGATGTGACGATAAATTGGCAATTTTTAATTTGTTTCCTTCCTGGAACCATTTTGAAAAATTATTTGGAATTTTGTTTCCTATTTGCCGCCCTCTTTTTGATCGGAACATCATTATTTCACAATTTTCTTCCCCACCTTCTGAATTAATTGGAGCAGGCGTTACCCACTCCCCTCCTTAACCAAACGATGTGAATCTACCATAAACAATGATTGTTCTTTGCCTTGCTAAGGTAGACGCATAACGAATTACAAGTAAATTACCTAGTTATCCTTTGAAAAAAAAATCGTCAGCCCCCTAGCTATTTTGTCAGTTTTCGTTGAATAAATTAGGAATTGCTTTGCATGATGATTCAAATGTCTACAAAGTTGTTATATTGCAACTGCCTCTGTAAGTTCATTTTTCTGGTATGTCATCCAATTGCTGCTAATCATACTTTAATGGGTTATTGACTGCCGGAGGGCAATTGTAAAATTATGTACACTAAATTCACGTCCCCCCCCCCCCTTTCTTTCCAAATTACTTGTTCATTTGTTTCGTTCATAATCTTAATGTTATACATTACATAGCCTTTCATGAAGAAGAGGCTTGCTATTATTTTGATCAATGTACGGTCAGAATACCAACGAAAGATACTTTTTAAAAAATGTGTTTATTTTTGTATACATGCTTACCTGTGCAATGAAAAGTGATAATTAAAATCAAATATATGAACGCACATTTACTTCCATTTGCGCATATTTCCAGTGTATTGATCAAATATTATGAATTTTTGTTGGAGTTTATTTCCTTTGTTATGCTACGGGCACAAAGGTTCGTACGAACGATAATTTCGTACGAATCTCCCTGTTTTTCCATTGTCTTCCCGAATTTCCATTGTCTGAAAATCTTTCGTACGGCGTTCGTAGCAGTTCGTAATGGCATTTGTGACCGAGGCTTTACTTAATTATTTCTATCCTTTCTTTCAAATAATTTTTTAGAAATCGCTTTTCACACTTCTTTTAATTTGTGCACATTCTGTACGTAAACTATGCCGTATATCTTTTACTCGATCTAAAGCCTCGGTCACAAATACCATTATGAACTGATCAGAGGGCCGTACGAAACCAGAGTTCGTAGACCGTTCGTAGACCGTTCGTAGATCGCTCGTATGTTCGCAGACTGGTCGATGGTCTTTTCCAAGATTTTGTTCAACCTCGTACGAAACCCTCTCTTTATAAGGCGGCCGTACGAACATCGTAATAACATCGTAAGAACCACGCAAGATCATCGTACATTTTGTAGGTTCTAGAGACAATTCTAAAAGCTTCAAATTTCTTACGATGATCGTTAAAACGCCTAAAGTTCTTCATAAAGGGCTCTTACGGCGTCATTAAGAACGCCTTTCGAACGGAACTTCGTATAACCTTCGTACGAACGACTCCTGGCGTTTGTAAGGCGTTCGTAAGGTGCTGGTAGGTAAACGTACACATTTTATGCAATTTATGCAGCGCTTTGTTTGAAACCCGACAAAATACACAAAAAATCGTAAGATCTTCTTACGAAAGACTTCAGAATGCCGTCAATAGAATGTGGCACAGGAACATCATATCTGTGGAAATGAGGAGTGACGTAGTCCAAACGTGGTTATACATGCAATACAGTAGGGTACGGAGACTGCCTATCGGTAGAAAACTTGAAAGTCTTTACAGCCGTGTTACTGTGAGTGTTCAAATGGAGATGGCGCCTGAAGACTACCATGTCACTCATAAATATTCATCAGTAACCTCAAATCAATAAGTTATATCAATGCATGCAGCTAATAAAAGGAGTAGGCTACATTTGGAATACAGCGTGTCTTCCTCGGAGACTTATCAGATCTGGTTCATGAATAAGAAGCTATTTTGATTTTAATCAGTGACATCATTTGGTAGTTGATGCTGCTGCTGCTGATGATGATGATAATGATGATAATGGTGGTGGTGGTGGTGGTGGTGGTGGTGGTGGCGTTGTTGTTTTTGTTGTCATTTCTCAAGGGGAATGCATAATAATGGTATTTGTCACAATGATATAAAAGCAATGTATCACAGCACTGGTGTGAGTGCATATCTTTCATCTTATCAGGGTCTTTTAAAAAACAAAGCAACAACAACATTAACATCATTGAGTATGAAAGCAACTTCATGGTTGAACATTTACAAATGAACATAGGTAATGATATTGTAAAAAAATATATATTTAACATCATGAAAGCGTGTACCGAATGAACGTAGGTTTCGTAATACTTTGTATTTCTTTGATTATGATTCCTATATTCGGCCTTATATGATTTGTTGAAAACCAATTATGTTGACGGATAAATCGACCAAATTTGTAAAAAAAATAAAAAAATATGGCGCTAAAAATAAAGCATGTAAGCTACTAGATATTGGATTTATACATGAAAACCCTCAAAAAAGTTTAGAAAGCATGATCAATTAAATATCTCTTGTCCTGGCATAATCATCGCTTAGATTAGTCTGGGTAAAAAACGGGTTTATTAATTTGTTAAATGATACACCATTTATAATGACTTTTCATTCATGGAGTGTGCACTCGATCAAAAAAAGGGGCAAAATAAAAAGTAAGAAGTTGGAAAATGCGCTGCTCTTGTTCGACTGTGCATTCATATTGCCCTATTTCCCGGGTTTTTTCAACAGTTATTAACCTAGGCATGATGATTCAGAAAGTTGATGACCAATCAGTTCCGAATCTTGCCTGACATGTCACCATAGTGCATACATTTTAATTCCAGATTCTTTAGAATTTGGCATTCATGGATGACCAGTTGGGAAAAATAGCCTCACTGTCATGAACAACAAAAATTACACTCTTAATATGTCACGATATTTGATAAAGAGTGATCTGCATAACAATAGCAGTGCTTACCAGTATATTTGGCAACTTTTCGCTTTTGACCCTGCCCCTTATTCTTATGTACTGCTCAATCCATGGTTGCGAAGTTATACTAAACATGGTATCAGTTTACAGAAGAGGGCTTTAATCCATTCGACTTGAACTTCCAAAAATATTGACGGGTTATGTACTGAGAGTGTGTGTTCAAAACTTTTGATATGATGCCGATTATACGGCATGTTTGGACACAAAATCGCCTCTGTGTGTAAAATGCGAACACATTTTTGGCATTGATTAGCTCTATCCCGGCTTATTTCGAACCATCGGATCATTGTGTCCGATAGGGTAAAGATGTACAGTGATTTTGGATGTTTGAAGCGTGGGATAGTATAAACACTTTCGAAAAAACAAAAGTGGAAGATGACGCGACCTTTCTCAAATGTGCTATAGGGTTTTCACAAAGTATCGGTTAAATTGTACCAGACCATTTGCAGATGAGAGGGGTTTATTTTGCATAATTATTAACCCCGATATTCCGTGAATAAAAGGGCATGTTTTCCCAAAAGGTCGGGTAACGCGATCACCCGACCCAACGCGATTATCCGATGATTGAAAGTAAGCCATCGAGATTCATATCATCGCCTTCCACAATCAATCAGAAATAGATTATACAGGCAGCAGTGAAAATCACATCACATCACATGGCTTTTCCATTTTGTTTAATCATGTTGTAATTGTCAATTATTATTAAGTCATTAACATAATGAGCTCATCTTAACATGCTGCACCATTCCTCTCCGATTCAACATGTTTTAAAAAAAGACACTCGCGCGTATTCATATCCTGGTGAATCGGATCAATATTACACAGGTTTTGTTAGAGGCAGAGATTTCGTGCCATGAATAATATATTCCAGACGCTGTGACATTTACAAAATCAGACAAAAGTTACAAAGTATTCACAGAGCTTAAAGTCCCGGAATGTAAAATGTTTTTGCCGTTTGCCCCTCCCACCACCCTTTCTTTCTCTCTCTCTCCCTCTCTCTCTCTCCCTTTCTCTCTCTCTCTCTCCCTCTCTCTCTCTCCCTCTCCCTCTCTCCTCTCCTCTCCTCCCCTCTCTCTGTTTCTCTCCCCAATATTCACGACTACGTGATCGACCTGAAACATCTGCACATCAAAGTCGTTTTTAAGATTACAAAGAGCTCTCATTCGTTGGCAATCAATAGATGTACCATGGCGTAACGCTTTAGGGTAGATTTCTTTCAATCTCTGAAAAGGAACGCAAGTATGAATTTCGTTTTCTCCAAATCACGGTAGCTGATCGGTAGCTTCGGCAAGGTATCCCTTCATCACGGATTGGCGCATTTGATTGACAGACTTTTATCTGTAAGTATATTTCCTTATCCCAAATGTCCCTGAGCCTGTGGCGTATTCATTTTATTAACATTCAATTCAATTTGATTAAATACTTTGTTATCCTCGAAACATACACGGGATATTTTTCTTTTATTTTCATGTTTGATGGAAAATAAACAAAGAAATTAGATATGATGATAAAATAATATAGCATTAAGAGATATAAGGCAGGGGGCTATGATATCAGGCACCATATCAATAATTTCTTTTTCATTTTTCGATAGTGATAAATCTAAGATAAGACCTCAGTTTTAAACGTCAAAAATCAACATTGGTTAGTTGGAAGAGTGAGAAAAAAAATGTATACATCATAAATCCAAATATCACATGTGTGATTCTAATGATCATAACAATCAATTATAAATTACATTCATGGCCCGGAAATTAAAAAATGAAATCTATAAAAACTGGCAGGGGGTTAGTGACTTGCCGGTATGATCCGATAAGTATTCCGCCCTCATACATCATGATAATCCAAATATCACATGTGTGATTCTAATGATCATAACAATCAATTATAAATTACATTCATGACCCGGAAATTAAAAAATAAAATCTATAAAAACTGGCAGGGGGTTAGTGACTTGCCGGTATATTCCGCCCTCGCTCCAGGGAGGACCCCCCCCCCCCTTTTTTTCCCTCTCTCTCGCTCTCTCTCTCTCTCTCTCTCTCTCTTTCTTTCTAACTTTTCTCTCTCTACTTTCCCTCTGTTCTAGAAAGTGTCTTTGGAAAGTCTGCTCAAGGTGAACAGCAGGCATTTCATTACCACATCATAGTTTTATGAAGGCTTACCGTTTATTTTATGGCAAAAGTGTTTCACATTAAGTCTGACAAAGTTATGCACTAATGACTGGTTTACAGTTAGAAGAGGATTACACTTGATCATTTCCTTTGCCAAAAAGTACACCTCAGTCATTGTATTTCACTCAGTAATAACTCACATCGTGTTTGAATGAGGAATTTTCGTGATTGAACAAATTACAAAATTACTTTCCTGGCCTAAATGGGAATAAACAATTAAAACCCCTATATCGACTTTATCCCGGGTTTTTTTCTTTTCAGAAAGAGATCACGTATGATACACGACAAAAATAAAGAAATAAAACATCTGGCATAAATTGCCTTTGTAAGATGAAGTGGGGAGTTCAATTTATCACGAACACAATAATCTGCATTAGATCTGAACTTCGCACTCGAATTCAGGGGTGGGAAATTATCACTCTGACACGGTTTAAGAAGCACCCGTCATAATCAGTCTGTGGAGCCGACCAGCTGGGAAAGTAATAACCTTAATTGGCCGGATAATTAGGACTCTTTTAAACTTACCGTCATCTTCCTTAGGCTGTTAAATTGTTCAGTGCTGGCATTCATACCTAGCAACTTAGGACTTGTTCACAGAAGAACTAGCGGCGTTTTTTCCCCTTCTTTTTTTAAAGTAAAGTTTAATACGTTTTTAAAGTACAGTTGAATACGCTCCTTATTTCTGTGTGTTAATTCATGGAGGTACATGTCATTGAATACTTGTAGGACCTTTGTTGCGCCCACTCTGCCATTAATTTACACGTAAAAGAAACACCTTTTTTTTTTCTTCTACCGCGTCATACTTGAAAGAGCAACAATTAGTAATTAATAGCTGTGGCAGTCCTAATGCCCAGGGGGTGATTCACTAACAGCTAAAATCGATCCCAAATGAGATTAAATCCCTCTTTGGCTCAATATCACTCCTAAGAGCAATATCGCTTTTAGGAACTGATTCACTAAGGCATTTGGGATTAATGCTAGCAATGAAATCGCTATTGAGGCTGAGAGTGATCGCTATCACTCTCAGCCTACTTTCTGGCAAAGACAAAACTGTCAAACTGAAGTTTAATTAGAGCCAACACGAGGAAAATAGATATTGTTAGTAACTGATTTGATTTACTCTATGAAACGGTAGGCCTAACTTAGTGCCAACAACATGTAAAACACCTTAGACTTGGAAGATTCTACATCAAGACTGTACGATGATCACCCCCACAGCCTTGGCCAAGCCCACGCTAGAGCCGGCTACATGCTAGCCATGGGGATGGTAGGTCTAACTTACGTACATTACTTACATTAAATCCGGCATTTTACTCGAAACAAGCATAAAGAAAGACAAACTATACCTACAGAAAATCGTATTCATCCTCACACTGCTACATGAAAAAATCACTAATGATTTGTTTTGTGTCTTATGAGTAATTTCACTAAGTTTTCTTCTAATGTTAGAACAAAATAAACATAGAAATGAACGTCATTGACAAATTAAGCGACGATAGCTAGCTAATTATCGTAATGTCGATCGGTCGTGCGATTGATTGATGCCCAGTGACCCAAATTTGAGTCTGTTGATTGGTTGGATTGATCGCGTACATGAATATTCATATGCGCGCGTGATTATTCACGCTGGGATTGATCCCAGCCTAAAAGCGATTTAATGAACCAGTCAGGTAGAATCGCTTTTAAGCTGGGATTGAAATCAATCCCCAAAATTGCTCTTAGGAACGACATCGTTCCCAGTTAGTGAATCACCCCCCTGTTCACACTAACGAAATTTTAAAAAAGTTCTCCGGTTCAGACGTGATGATGAACTACTGTAGGATAAAAAGAAAACAAGACAAATTATGAGAGGAGAAGGAAAGTTGTTTGAACTCGGCAGAATAAGGCATATGAGTGATACATCAAGCAGTATACGTAATCATAAACAATCTGACATGGTATAAACATACTGTGATATAACATTATCACACACACACAGAAAAAGAGTGTTCATATGAGTAAATAACTTTTGTTGTTTTTCTATTTTGGCATTTCACGGGTCGCAAGGGCGCCGAAGTAAACGTAATCATTCAGACAGACAGACGTTCAGACAGGCTTATGAGGTGGTAAACCGCGGCGTTTTTCATTATTATTATTTTGTGTGTGTGCATGTTTTCCTTATGATGATGTAACGCGATACCCTTCACGTTGCTGTATGTCTTAACAACAGAGCTCAGTGGATAAGCCAGGATCTTTGTTGCGCGCAGTTACCATTCATTTACACCTTTAAAACAAAACTAAAAAGAGGCGGCTCTTTTGTTTGCGGCGGTGGACCGCGTCACATTGGAACGAGGTTTAAATGAAAATCCAACCTTCGTAGCCAACTACTTTAAAAGAAGGCAGAACAATCAGTTATTTAAAAGCAGACTGGTTATATTCCGAACGAAATTAAGAATTTTATTGTAAAATGTTGTAATCACTATACGTATGGTAACTTCAAATTATCTGAATCGGTAATCGGACACGTCAATGTGACGTAATGCTAGACAACTCACAAAATTACTTCAATGTTTTTTCTTCTTCAAAATGAGTTCTCTTTAAAGAGGACCTATACTACTACGTTATTCCTAGTAGTGCCTGAAGGAAGGAGGCACTTATTAGAGTAAACAGAAATTTAAAAATATTATAAATAAGGATAAAGATGAGAACAGACATTCGGGGAATACGATAGGAACTGCTTGTCAATTTCTAGTGAAATGTTAGAGGCGCAGACATAGAGCATTCATCTTACAAATATTGGCTTGCCTTTTAACCCAATGATCTATAGATTTTTTTTTGCGTTGGTGGTGAGAATGATATTTTCATCTTGGAATTCAGTGAGGAAAAAATTTGTTGATGGATGGCAATAGTGTTTCTCGAGAGACACAATTTCCGATCACATCAACAACTAAAACATTTAAAGTAGATCGTGAGATTCGAGAGTCAGCTGTATGGATCATCTCTCAACAAAATTGATAACACGGGGTTATCACGTAGATCAACGGATTTTACACTCTCGTCCCAGTTATCCTTCCGACAATAGTACTCGAATTCGTATGGCTGTATAATTCAATCAATTCGTTCTAATTTTGCTCGCGCTTTCTAGTTCAATGATATGTAAATGGATGCCAAGGGGCAGAAGGTGTTTAAAATTAAAAACGAATTTGCATTTTTATGTCTTTAAGGTACCATTTGAATGGAAAAGGAAGACAGATAGATATGTTACACGTACTGAAAATAAATATACCCTTTGATAAAATACTGTGTTCGAAAAGCATATAATTACAACACATGCACAACATCTATACATTCCTGAAAGTAGCAAAGATTTACTCATGGCAATAGCAATAGAAAAACAAGAGGACGTCAAATGCAATTACTAGTATTCTACATCACCCGACTCACCAATTTAACAAGGTAGTACACTGTACCGTATCATGAAAAATTTACGGTTTTAAATGTACTGTACAATAAATTATAGTAAACCGTGTACTTTCATAACATCACATGTGATGGGATATGAAATGATGGGATCTGATGTGAGGTGATGTGGTTATATAATATGATGTTATGTGATATGATATGATAGGATAGGGGGATGTGATGTGATTTAATGTGATGTGATGTGATTTTCACTGCTGCCTGCATAATCCATTTCTGATTAGGAAGGCACACAGCGGCAAACTTTTCTTTCCTGATTATTCTACTATTACCGCCTATTATGTGTATGCTAATAGTGTATCATAGTATATTACTGACCAGCGGTAAAAGTGGAATTTCCCTATTAGTGGTTTATGCTTATGCTTATACTTTTACTTATACGTATGCTTATACTAATACTTTTGCTTATACTTTTACTAATACTAACTCTTATACGAATACTAATACTTGTACTGTAAGAACTTGATCGCTATCAAAGCATTTTTTTGTCGCATTTTACTTTTGTAAAGTAAACTTTATAAACAAAGTGTCACAAGGACCACATCGCCCCTCCCTTTTATAGTAAATTTTCGAAGAAGGCAAACGTAGAAAGCGATCTTATAACGAAGGAAAGGGGGTATCAACTTTCATAGGCCCATCTGTAATAAAGCCGTGATGAATATGTAAATTGAGCATGTTTTAGTTGAAAATATAATGAATCAAAATAATTTTCTATTCTGCGCTTTGTTATTTTCAACATGAATGTATCCATGAAATGCCTGTAGTCACGTTTCTTTTCTTTTTTTGGCGCCATGAAAATCTCTCAAGGTTTGGAATATTTGAAGAGAATAGTGCGTCATTATGAATATGATGAAGGTCGCTCATTTATGACTTCGAGTATGCATGCAATGGGTTTCAAATTATGTTCGCCCTCGGGAAACAGTACGTCAGAAACAAATATTAATTCAAATGTAATACATAAGGACCTTATGTATTACATATGTATTACATTCAAATGTAATACATAAGGACCTTATGTATTACATTTGAATTAATATTTAATTCTGACGTACTATACCGACGGGAGTGAATACGGATAGAAATAACAAAGAGACCAACGAGTTCTCATATTGAATTTTCCCCAAACGAGTGATTTGTGATTTGTATTTATTTATCTTTTCGTTTTTATTTAAACAGGGTCACTCTCTCAGTATTAAAACCATTTTCCCCCGTGACCAAGTACAGATTATAGATTACAAATACATCGGAAATTGAACAGAATTCAAATACATACATGCCATATATATAAACAAGGTTCTTTGTTTTTGTTTAGTTCTTTGACAAATTTTAGTATAATGTTTTTGATAGATTGTAACAATAATTGTTTTAACAACAAAAGACGAAAGAACAAAAGCTCACTTAAAATAAAATTAAATAAGACGAATTCACAATAGAGGTATGAATCTAACCCACGGTTTAAAGTTAATTTTAGATCTCCCTATGGACTAGAATAAGTGTAACTAAGCTTATAAAAGCGTAGAGAAGCGTATGATATATTGTCCGTTCGTTAGACGTGAGGACACAGTTCAGTTCAGTTCATTTTATTCACAACCACCCAAAACATGATATAATCTGTTACATGAAAAAGAGACTGGTAATGGTACATCAATCAACATATTCTAACTTGATTACATCATAAACTGATTAGTTTTAGAACCCCTTAGAAGCTAAGCTTGTGAGCGGGGCCCTGTAGTCAACAAAATACATACATTTACAGTAAAAAAATGTTACGTATAATTATACAATGGATGAAAATACTAAGCTACAGAATATAGAACATACAAATACTCTCACTCACACACACACACACACACACGCCCATACACAACAAACACACTGACGAGTAGGTCCTTGGTGGTCAAAAAGCATTTCAGAATAAGAAATTACTAAGATGCAAATAAAATGTCAGTCTTTCAAGTAAGTACGTTTTAGATAACCTTCTAAACCTAGAAAGAGTTGTACTATTTATTATATCATCAGGCAGACTGTTCCCTTCTTTAATGCAAGAGATATGGAAAGAGGTCAGAGTGACATTTGTTCTTGCAAAAGGCTGACGAATAAGACACCTTTGGCGTGTATTGTAATTATGAATTTGCGAGTTCTGACGGAATAAATCTTTTAACATACATACATGAGGCATAGACTTAAAATTAAACGTAAACAAAATACAATTGAACAACACAAGTCCACTTAGTGGTAACATTCTTAGTCGAAGGAACAATGGAGAACTTGGATGTCTATAATAAGAATTAGTAATAAGCCGTATTGCCTTCTTCTGCCATACTCTCAACTTATCAAGATATGACTTAAAAGCGTTTCCCCCAAGCAACATTACAATATGTCAAATAAGGAAGAATAATACTATTATATAATGTTATCAGCACTCTTTGAGGTAAAATAAATTTTAATCTAAAAATGACACCTACACTACGGGACAACTTTGTGCATACAGCATCTAAATGATTTATCCAAGATAAATGCTCATCCATGGTTAACCCTAAGAACTGAACATTTCCACTAAGCGCAACATCATGGCCTCCAACATTAAGAAAATTAATGCTATCTGGAAGCTTTTTACCCTTGGAGCGAAAAATAACACATTTGGTCTTTTGAACATTCAACAATAACTTATTACAACAATACTCATTGGGGCTTTAAGGTAATAGCTTTATAATAGAAGGCAGAAGAGAAAAACACAGTCTCATGATGCTCAGAATTAATGAGGAGAGGGTTGATCATTAAACAGTTTCAGATTCCGTTGATTACGGACGATACAAAGCTGGCACGACGGAAGCGGAAGAAGAAGGTCACGAAACCATTCGACTCAATGATTATGTTATAGCAAAATTATAAAAGGATAGAATATTAATTGGAAATATGTGCATGCTTATATTCCGTTTGTCTTCAGGCTACGAAACTTGAAACGATGTTTCGAGCAGTAAGAGGTTGTTAATTGCTGAAAACGAAGACTTCAATATTATTTCCTTATGTCAACAGGGGACTCATAATTCATACTTTAAAGGTAAGAGCATGCAAGGCTGTATTGAATACCATCGCCAACGGGAAGGCAGAAAAGACAAAGCAAAGCACGTTTTCAGAGAGTACCGTTCCCAAGCTCCGAGAAAAACGAAGGTTATTAATGTTACATTTAAAACATGAAAGTGGGACACCGCGGGCTTATTATTTTCGATATGAATTTGTTTGAATGAAATATTCCGAACGAATTGTGACCTGTATCTCCAGAGGAAAGGTCTCAATTAAACGGGAAAGAAATCGAGGGTGATTAATGATCTTGGGAATTCGGCACAAACTTGAGATGACAGTGGCAGATCATTACTAAATGAAAGTTAATGCTGCAGATTGCAAACATAATGACAATTATTTCCTCCAACAAATTGACTTCAGATTAATGATAATCGGGAAATTGATTAATTTCTATGCTCCTCTCGGTGGAATTATGGACGTTCATGAAAAAATATGAACATCACACAACGTATCATTGGAATACGAGTATACGATGAAGGTAACGCGCATACAAATGGTCTACTGTTTGGAATGCGTGCAGCCCTCAAAATATAAACGTATTAAGGGTGTCGTATGGTGAAACGAGAGTGCAAAAGAGGGATGGTGAGAGGGAGAGAGACGTGGAGAGAGAAGAGAATATAGAGAGGGGGAGGGGAGGGAGAGAGTGAGAGAGACACGTACAGAAAGACATACACAGTAAAGGGAAACAATTTTGGATTCCAATCACCAACTATTACCACTGCTCTCTCTCTCTCTCTAAGTGCCATATCGTTTGACTTTGGCGATCATGCTGTTCCACAACCCTCGGCTCCTAGCCTTCTGTATTAGTACCACTCCCAGTTCTTTCACTCCTCTCTCTTCCAACAATTTCTACAGACTGTCCATCCAAAGTATCCTCCTTCTTTCCCTACTCCTTCTTCCCACAATTTTCCCTGTCAAAGCAAGATTCTCTAGGCCTTCTTTACGTGTAATGTGACCCATGAACCTCAACTGCCTAATCAACCACTGCACCTGAGGCTTTTACTTCGTTGTTTTTTTGTCGATTTTCTAATGAGGAAGCAGGTGAACTCATCTGAAAAATTAGTGATTTTACCAAATTACAGTATCGGTCAATTTACAAGTAGTTTAAGAGGAATACCAGCCGAACAATGAACCACTGATATACATTTGTATAATGTAACAAGCATGGAAAAGATGTAGCTTACTTATATCGGGCAAAAACTAGGCTCTACGACAAAACCATTCCTCAGTAACTGCACTTTATGTAAAATGTGCCAGGTTAAAACAGTTTAGCCTTAATATAAACACACTTCGCCGTAAATTGAAAAATATGAAGTTATCCGCCATCGTGCAGTGCTGTAAAACCCATTGATCAAAGACGCTGGATCATATCGTGGTTTATTGTGTGGAATATAAGAGAAAAGTCCAATTACATGCTAGGAAGTATGACCTTGTTCTCTATCCCCTTGCATGAAACATGTCGTTTATCAAGAGTCAATGCCATAATGCTCTCTCTATACACTGAGCGAGCTCATAGATTGCTTGTCCAATATTTACACAACATAATTGTTTTCACAAGTTTCCTGAAAGACTATCGAGTTGTCGTGGTCCAGGGAATACATCACCGGACTATGGATCACATGGTTCGTTGTTCGAGTCCCGCCGCTGCACTATAATGCCCTTTGGCAATGCATTAAGCTACATTTGCCACTCTCTACCCAGTTTAAGTAAATGGGTATCTGGTAGGAATTTATTCCTTGAATGCTTGTTAGCGCCTTATGGCAGCTGGGATAAAGCCAGGATAATAAAACTTATTTGTAGGCGGCTGGAGCATCTCATGGGATGAAAACGTGCGCAATATAATGTAAGTATTAATATTATTATTATCATCATTATTATTGTTATCATTGTAATTATTTGTAATATTCATTAATTATTTTATTTCATTTTATTAATTATAATTAGTTTACTGTTATTGTTATTATTATGATCATGTTATGATTATTATTTTCATTTCAATTACTAACATTATTTCTATCAATATTATGGTGGGTCATAAATGATAACACTGGGGGTTACAGTGTGTCTGGATGGTTAAGGTTTGGTGCTATAGTCAGGGGTATTTTTCAATGAAAAGAGATCCATTGCCCCAAAAAGACTAAGATTTTACCATTTATTTACTACTTGTTAAAATATACCGTGCAGGCTATTGCTTCATGCAGTGACGTATCTAAACCTTTGATTCAGGAGGGGCAACAATTTTAACTGACTGTGATTCATAAACTTTGAGTCAAGGATCAACTTTCAGAGGCCCACCATTAAGGGCGGGGATTATTCAAAATAACTGTATTGAGGGATTAAGACGACATTTCTTGTATTTATTTTATTGGGGGGGGGGGGGGCTAAAATACTAACATATATGAAAACTGCTAATCACCCAATTATAAAACAAGTAACCGCATTTATTTTTCTCGGTCAAAAATCTTGTAAAGAGGGGCAAAGTTTCCCACTTTGCCTCTCCTTCAAATGCGCTGGTGGCTTCATGTCAGCATTCTGGCGTAAAGAAAAACTATCGTGTATCTTTCTAGCCCAAAGGGCTGAAGGATAGAATCTAAGGAAGATGAAGAGGTTGTTTATGCAAAGATAACCGAGGAGACACCAGATAATACTATCCCCTAGGGCAGACGAGATGCAAATTACGCCATGAAGGAGTTATATCGGGATCAGTAGCCTTAATCCTTTTAAAGGAAAACTGCACGATGACGTGAATGTATTACTGATTGTTAAACTCAGGCTTATATTGCTATCTACATTTATAATCATTATTTCGAAGACGTTTTTAGTGACAATCTTCCCCAATAAAAGTTGGTAGATTTGATTTAAATGCCGAACTTTTTCTGTCGTCAATCGAGTACAATTTTATTAAAATTTGTCCGAAATAAATATGTAAACGAAATGTGATATAATAGTGGCAGAAACAAGAGCCAAAAATTATTTGTAAGCATGGTCTTTCTCGATCTCTCTCTCTCTCTCTGTCCCCCTCTGTCTCTTTCATCTCCCTCACTCGTTCTATGTTCTCTCTCTCTCTCTACCCTTTACGCTGTAAGATAAAGTGACAAGATCTTTGATGTACTTCCCAAGGGAGTAATATGTTAGATTGAGATGATTGATATGATTCTTGCTATACAAAGCCGACATTACAAGGCTCTAATATGAAAAGTATATTCATCGGGGATGTTTCACAACAGTTTTACAGGCATTACTGCTCGAATATTTTTAATAATTCATGTTCTCTTTCACCTGTCATCATCGCTTATCATTAGCGTCATCTAAATTAACGTAGAAGAAACAAAACGGACAGTATCTGAAAAATAATAACTTCGGAGGATACCATTATTTATGCATGGGACTAGTGATATGAACTTGCATTGTGCCCTTTCTTGAAGCGCTATCCGACCTTTGTAATGAGTACATTTGTATATATAAAAGCAGAAAATTTGAGAAACAAGAAGGCAAAAGTATGGAATAAAAGGGACCAATGATAACAGGGTTATGAATATTTGAAATATGAGATCACTCAAACTTCGCTCATCTCAAATTGGCAATTTTATGTGTGGATTGTGATGTATTCATAGACAACTCTCCCGATAGTCGTGGAAAATATTGGCCTGTCACCCATCCCCATTTAAACTCTCCAAGCGAAACTCTTGAAAAGATCATTTTCAAAATTACTCAAACGTTAACTTAGTGATCAGATATAACATTCACATTTATTATTGTATTATAATAATCAAAATAGTCAAGCTCGAAATGAAGCATAAATAATATCCCCCCCCCCCCCAACAACAAACAACAAAAAATTTAATTTGTCATGGGGACGAATTAGGTGGTCTGTCTTCAATTGTTATGATAGATTTGAGAATGGGAGAAAATATTTAGACATATAAACAATGATGATCATGATGATGAGGATCACGATGATATTGCTCGCGAAAGACGGGAATGTAGAATCCGGTTGTGAGAAAAAGTCATGTCCCATAAAGAATACACGCTAAATGTGAAAAATTGACATACCTCCTTTAATCACAAAAATACGCCATAATGCCCTTGTCAAAATGAAAAATTGTGAATAATATACTCGTAGAGAATTGTCTCAGCTAGAACATATCCAAATTCGGAGGAAAATTGATCAATATTTACAGAGATACAATCAATGTTCTAAAAATATGCTGACGTCATAATAAGCAAATATAAATTTTGAGTTCAGAGGCCATTATGATGACGTCATGAGTTTATTGAGGATCAAATGAGACATGAAATCATATCTACGATTCATACTCTATCCAAATATGAAATAAAATTAGAGGTCAACGGGCATCTCAAAGAGCTACAATGGATTTTGTATAGGCATGTTTTTGCCCATATATGCTATGTATTACAAGAGTTCACACGCAAGTACATGTATCTTAAACGGACGCTCATTCCGTTATTAATGTTCACAAACATGTAAACAAGGTATCAAAATGCTTGGAAAAATGTGCCAAATATGATGACAGAGAAAAATTGGCGATTTTATGTTGCAAAATGTCATGACGCGCGAAAATGCGCGCGCATGCGCGTGTGCGCGTTTTTTTCTCGAAATGCTGAAAATGACCTGATTCGTACTCTCGTTCAATAGTTAAGTGATTTTGAGCATTTTAAAATTTTGACGCGCGCGTACGCGCAGGTCATGACCTTTATTTGACCTTTGATGACATGACCTGTTGACCCTTGACCTAAAGTATATGTGATATGAATATGAATGAACTTTGATGACGCGTCATGAAAATATGATGGATAATGTGATTTCACAAAATGGCGCCTGGATGACGTCATGAGGACTCGATGACCTTGAAAATGTTTCTGTCACGTCTCATGACAATGACCTATACCTGTGCCAAAATTGAGAAGAAATCAACACAACCGATCGTGAGTTATCTTAGGAACAAAAAAGGGGGAGAAATAAAAGTAAAGAATAAATAAATAAATAAATAAATAAAGAAGAAAGAAAATTCTGACGAAATCAATAGGTGATCTGTCTACGACAGACCACCTAATAATTGGCCGGCCATTACTATTGATTGTAAACCATTCGACACAAAGATTAACAAAGAAACGTATCCGCAAGACTTTTTCATGTAATCTTAATTTACATTTCCAAGTAGTTTTAATTTAAATTCCAATGTAATCCTAAGGGATCTTCAAGTGCGACAGGTTCTCAAAAATCAATCCTAAACTTACCTCATGGGATATGTGCTTGATAAATAATTAATAGTACCCAAGGACATCCCTTGTTCAGCTGACAAGATAGTATTTTAATCAACGCACCCCGATCCCTTACAATGCCTTCTCGTATATCAGCCTGACGCAAGGCAGTGGTCTTGAGAATCAAATGTCATCGGGTTTTCAATTTCACTCCTGCACTTCCCTTTGGAACTAACACCAGGCACGCCGAGACGCATGTTAAGTTCAGATGAAAGCCTTAAGATGTAGAGAGCTTATCACCGAGTTACCAGGCACGTGGTACCTTAATACGGACATCCCAGTTGATTGACTTAAAGAGCTCGATGTCCAAGAGACCGATTAGTCCTTGAAGATGATATTGACAGCCAGTAGAATCGATAGTCAACGAAAATCGACACTTCGCGAGACCGACAGGCTTCAATATCGACAGCTTATAAGACCGACAACACAAGGAAATGTTTTAGGATTTTGAGGTCAGATAGAAAAAAAACGAACGCAACAAAAATCGTGTGAGACAAATGATTAAAAACATTGGCGACATAGTAACGTTTAAAGTAGTGTGAAAGTTTTGTGAACTTGCTTTACCTTTCTTGCTGTAACAGAAAGGCACAATGATTTCAAAATATGTCGATCCGTTTCGATGGCATTTCTATTTCCATTTGTAGCAAACTTTGTCATGATTATTGTCAATATTAATATACTGAAGTCATAAATTCTTATGATTATCTTCAGCAAAATGTCTTATTATGATCTTTGGTTCAAAGTTCTCGTTTTCCTTTTCTTTCTCTTTACAAGAGCATAAATTGATTCATCAGAAAATATAATAATTATTCACAAATCTAAATCACCAATATTCTACCAAAGTACAGTATAGGCCTACTTCTTAGAACTATAACAGATGAAAAAGGATAAACAAATTTATCAAGAAACGGGATAAGATTGGTTGTTATTTACAATAGAAAATTAACACAAGTCATCTGGACGTGGTAAAGGAGACATAGATGGATGAATCTATCATGTATTTATTAGACATAATAACAGGAACTCCAGGGGATGTTCAATCAAGCCTTAAACGTTGATCTTCCTAAAAATTGATTTTTTAAATCGAAATCAATTTTAGTTCATGAAACACCCCGAGGCATTATGAATGGTGAACACAACCAGCTGGCCTGCGCAGCTAAAGTGCGCACGAACACTACCTTGGAGAGTCCTTAAGTCATACGGCGTAATCTATTAATCAATTACCAGTACGAAAAAAGGAAAGAAAGAAAAGAAAACAACTTTTTGAGTCTCATTTTAAAAAGCCTTGTTATCATCATGCGCAATATCTAAGAGCAGAATGATGCGGATAACATGTCATACAATTTCCCAATTTTGTTTCCGATAACGATTTTGTATTTCGGTGACAAAGTTGAAATTTGTTAAAGAAAATAAGGAACGACATGAAAATGATGATTGAAGGGGCGACATATTACACTTCTATTTATGAAACCGATGCATTTTTCTGTGAATTGTCAACGAATTTTCCAGCTGAATCCAGGAATCTACGTCAACAGAGGACCAATTACTTCAGACAAACCCTCAAAGATGGAATCTGAATGTCAGGTGAATTTAGATTGAATACCCGTGAAAATGGCATGAACGCCTTAAGCTAGAATAGTTATCAGGATTGGTTACGTAGAAAGGAAACAAAATACCAATCATCGACGACAAACACGAGAATAATAAAGGAATTAATAATGGATGAAAGCGTAAAGCATACATTATTTTGAACGGAGTTATATACTCTTTCACTGAAAAAAGTGTTAACAAAATAGATGGAATGAGTGCCAGTAGTCTGTGCTTTTCAGAAAATAGGAGATCGGAGATAATGAATGATTAAACCAGCTAATATGTAAATTTAGGCGTTCCTCTTGTATGTCCTACTCTTACCCTAACTTGAGCAACATACGTATGGCGTAGGGTTGACGAGCGCCATTCCCCTCCTCACATTTAAAATATGCATCTGGCATTTGTTTCACGATTTGTATTGTGACGTCACCCTTGCACATCAGCAAAGAAAGACATTCGTTTTTAGGAGGCACTGGCTTTAAAGGGAAAAAATCCACCACGATACAAAATTAATTTACTGTTAATGAAAAAAGAAATTTATGTAAAAGATAGGTGGAAATATATGAACTCACGCATTGCGTTTACTTCTCTTATTGTATTCCAATGAAAATTATTAACAGTTTTCCTTATATTGCTTAAGGGAACAGGAACAGGAAAGGAAGATCATGAAGATTTGATATAGGGAATATGTTAAAATATATTTCAAAATTATATTTCAAATTCAGAAATTGTATTTGTGTGATATGCAATTATTGGAATAAAATTAAATGCCACTATCACCACGTTCAAGCTCTAGCTTAAAATAGTGGTCTCCTACATTTTTTTTGAATTTTTGAAAATATATATTTAGGCCTAGCCTATATATATATATATATATTTTAAAGGTATATTTATTTCATCGATTTATATTATGATATGATTGTATTTTGACTTTTTTAAAGGGATCGTTTAACAATGTTAAATCTGAGATACACGGCCCTACGTGTTATCAGTGTCTTTAATATGGTGTAATATTGAAGCCCTAAAAAAATTGCGCTTCAAAATGGTCAAGAAGTGCCTAAAAAAAGTAAAAATCTTTGAGTGACCGGTTTTACCATACTCGTTTTCCCCAATAGACTGTAGTGTTATGAAAACCGTCAGGCGAACGGTTTTCAAAATTTGTAATTCCAATCATAAATATCTTGATAATCAGACAGGTGATCGGCCTGTAAAAGTCATGGGGTTCCTGACTGACCTAAAGGTTTATAATTATCATTGCATCATGAGCTAAATCCAGAATTTTGTTTCAGAATCTGAGACAAAGTTACCGGATCCCTTTAATGGTAAATGTATACCTTGTTTGTATATTATTTTGTTATCGTGCTCAAAAATGCAGAAATAAAAACAATCAAAATAGAAGTTTGGCTACTCCCCGGGGAAATTCCATGAATGCCAAGTTGTGTTATTTAATTCACAATTTAGGATACGTCACATCTTATACTGTATCCTGACTACAATAACAAGTTGACACGAACTACTAAGAATTTGCCATTAAATTTTTCAATCCTTGCCGTATGAACTCATGGAAATATAATAACTTTAATAGCTTTTTAGAATTATATTATTACCCAGGAGTATTATGACGTCATATTTTTTAAAACAATTTCGTGACCTTTTTCCTCTGGATGATTTTGTTATTTTTTTTAATCGCTCTTGATTAAAATATGCCTAAACCTATAACCACGAGCATGATGAGGGTTTGAAGTAAGCGATCAGTCAGTCATAAAATATATACTTATATGAATATATATATATATATATATATATATATATATATATATATATATATATTCTCTCTCTCTCTCTCTCTCTTTTGCATTCTCTATCTCTCTCCCCCTCTCTAAATTTAATATTAAAACAAAACAATCAAAAGAAAACGCCGTTTCAGTGTACGTAACACTGTCTGTCATGTACTTTCAATTTACGACGTCATGTTCATACTGCTACAGATCGGCGCCGTCCGCCGAAGGCCTTCAGTACAGCTAATCGCTTGCTTTGATTGGTAAAACATTCTTCACACGAAGGACCTTAAATTTAATAGATGCCACTAATAGACGACGTGGACGTGATAATCTCTTTCAAGGAATCCAGGTGGGGAAAATGATGTCAGAAAATACATCTAATCGCTTTTCAACACGTGCTGAAGGACAAGGGCAAGGACAAGGTTGGGGACCTTTGGTAAAGAAAATGGGGAACAAAAAATGCGACAAAAAAAAAGGAAAAGGAGCGAAAAAGGACATGCTTTTTTTTTTAGTGTTTCTTGATAAAGTAAAATTGTATTTATGGACGTCAATCACAATGGCATTCTTATCTTAATCGTACGGTTCGACATGGTAGAGGATGTTTATTTCATAAACCAATTTGGGTTCATTCTTAAAGATTCTGAAAGTTTATGTTAATTCGGAGATTAATGTGACTCGAAGAAAATGGACAGAAAGCACCATTGGGCTTTATTCTATATGAATACAATCAAACAACTAAGGTCAGGGAAGTGGGATTTAAAGATAACTATATTGACCATTACAATGACTGATTCATTCTTGACGAATACGAGACCTTCCATTAAGATATTAATTGCAATTCTTAATAATTCATTATACCAAAACTACCTTTCAAATTATTAATGTCTGTGGAACAAAGAGATATTTTTTTTTAATTCAAAGCGGTGAAATCGAAGACTCCCAGAGTTCAGCGGCACAGTTGTACTATCTTTCTTTAAATCATTGACTTCAAACCAAGCGTACCACACCTTAATGATAACTTTACTTCCATCACTTCAATTTAATATTTAAAAAAAACTTAAGACCAAAAGATGCCATCGCTTACATCAAAAGCCCAAGGCTTACTCATAAAACTATACGACCCACCGCGATCGTGTTTCGGCAGAAATTGCAATTTTTATTGGAAAAGTGTAAGGTGTAAACAAAAAATTATTTTGATTGGTTTGAATAGTGGCCATGGCATTAAAGTTTTATGGATTGTGTTGGCCTTTGATTAAGAGAAACTGCTTAGACAGGACTCAAATTACTACAATTAGATGTGTCGTGTTAAAGTGGATTCGTCAACGGACCGTGGATCACATGGTTTGTGGTTCGAGTCCCGCTGCGGCACTTATGTCCTGTGGCAATACAGTAATCTACATTTGGCAATGTTATACAGTCATATTACAGGTCTCCTGTGGAGTATTTGAAAGGTGTCCGTCCCACAACACCTCTTATAACATTTAATCCGCCGAAGAGCCGAGGGGGAATTGTTGAAGGCCAAGTCAATCACATGTAATTTAGCCGTCTTCCGTCCAAGAAATCTAAGCTAAATGGCAAACTACTAGAAGTCAAGGTGGATGTCATGCGCCGAGAGATTCTATATTCTCGCTTTCTGAACGGGAGAATAAGTAATCGTATCCATACTTTGACATGTACATGGGTTTCATTTCGTTCCCTCTAGTGCTAAAATACTAGAAACACTCTAAGCATGCTAAAGGCCAACATATTACAAACAGTTTGAATACATGATCCCTTCCATGTAAAAATGTACCACCCGAAAAAACTCTCTAAGAGACCTTCACAACTCTTTTGTACATAATATATAGAGCAAGGTTTGAATAAGGATAATAATAATAATGATAATGATGATAATGAATGATAATGAAAAAATAATCATTTTAATAAAAATCACACATATGATAATAATGATAATACTACTTCTATTACTAATACTACTACTACTAATAATAATAACAATAATAATAATAATAATAATCAAAATAATAATGCTAATAATGCTAATAATGCTAATAAATAATAATAAGAAGAAGAACATTAAATTAGCGCTTAATACTTATCTTTCTAAGCGCTGAACTGTAATCACCACGGCTTTAACCGAGCTACCCAGATAAGGGGCTCCTTCATTCGAGGAATGTCATCCTATATAACGGGTACTCATTTACATCACCTGGGTGGAGAGTGGCAAATGGAGATTAATGTCTTGCCAAAGGACATCAGCGTCGAGGCGAGATTCGACACGCGAAGTCTGGTAACGTATAGACTAAACCAAGACACTTCTTGAAGAAAACAGACTACAACTTACAACTTGAAACTTAGCATATTCTTTCATAAAAGAGAGTATCTAGTCTGATAGACTATAACATATGCATCCAGCTAGAACTGTGAACACAAACGTGTAAGTTATGCCATGACACAGTTATTTAGAACCTTTTTTGTATTTTTGTCACAATGTTATTCTATCATGGAGGAAGATGTTGTATCCACGATTGCAATTGAGCTGTCAATAGTCTGAATAATCATAAGCGGGGATGGGTAGCATATGGGGGGGGGGGTGTCTTCCCGACAGGCCACTCGATATTTTAGCGCGAGAGCCGGTCGATAATCCCAGCCCGCCCCTATATATTAGCATCATGAAACACGATTGAAATCGACTTAACAATATTATTAGCTAGATAATTTGTTTATCGACAAGGGGACACCAAGGGGACGTCATGCCAACGTTATGCTTAAGATGACCCCTGTATATACATGTTCAATGCCATACATCTAAAGTTACATGATTATAAATGTTTATCTGTTTGTAAATGTTTAAATGTATATGGAATGAATAAACATCAAATCAAATCGAATTTGTATCATAAATGGAAAATGTGTGTGATCAGGAATTGTTCGGAAAACAATGTCTCCAGGCGGAATTAAGATAATAATAATAATAATAGTGGGTTCTTGTATAGCGCTCATGTCAGTCAGATTTGACCCTCCTGGCGCTCCAGATTATTACCCTGGCTTTAGCACGGCTGCCATACGGCGCTCTAGCATTTCAAGGAATAAATTCCTACCAGGTACCCAGTTACTTCACCTGGGTGGAGTGTGGCAAATGTAGATCAATGTCTTGCCAAAGGACATTAGTGCGGCGGTGGGACTCGAACCGCGGACCTTGTGATCGACAGTCCGGCGACGTATAACTCGACCACAGCACCTCTATGGAGAAGAAGAAGGAAAAAATCGAAAAATGATTATGATAGCAATTTGCGACGGTATAAATTTACATGTAAAATTGATGGCTAGTGTTTACAGATGAGGTGTTTTTATCAGAATATTTCCCAGTCCTAGCTGTCTGATCTAAGAGCTCTGTTTATAGGATAATAATGTGCACTTTATAAATAAATAAGTAAGTTTTTCAAAACAACTGAACATCTGAATTATTAATGCGATCATGCTACACCTATGAATAGTATGAATAATTGACAGCGAATCTAGCTAAACTGAACCATTAGAAGTTTTCATTTCTCACACTCTGCAAGGTTTTATGATTTGAACATATTACATAAAATTGACTAGATAATAATGGAGACATTTTGTACAACATAATAGCCATACAGTCATGGCTTGAGAAAACGCACATCACATGTTTTAACTGTTCAACCGATTCCCCATTTTTCAACCGAAAGGAACGCGGTCAAAAGCTGAATAATATTTTCAAGAACTAAGCAGCAATGAAGACAGTTGCGTACTGACTGTTGTATCATAAAATCTCGAAGCAAACGGGTTGTTGTTCGCGGCATTCAGGACTGAAAAATGAGCATATAAAGAAAGTATAAGATTAAACGTTTCAGGGCGAGTATTTCGTTTCATTTTTTAAATGATAACTGTTTTTGCTCTAGGCTAGTATTGGTATTTCAAAGCTTTATTACCGGGCCTTTATTATAAATTCTTCATGATACGGGGACAGCATAATATCCTCCCCGTTCGTGAATGAAAATGCTCCAAGCATATTACCTAGATTTAGATTTTGAAATGTCAAATGAGGCTCCCGATAAATTGAAAAAGATAAAACAATAGGCTGGCAGAATTTAAATTTAAGAAAAGCTTGAAGGAAATAACTCTTTTGAGGTGAGGTACGCATGTAGAAGAAGAACATTATGTAAAAAAAATAATAAAGAATAAAGTATTTTGAAAACGATATGAGTTTTTAACGCTAGGTACCATTTAACTTTTGGTAATGAATGTTTTAAAGTCAATTCAATGGGTTATGAAAAAAGGGAATACTCCATGAATTAAAGGGATAGTTGAGTTCTGTTTTCAGACCGCAAATGCATTCAAAGTGCATGGTTATTGCTCTTATTCTTATTTTATTGTGCCTTTTTAGACCCTAAAATTGCTATGAAGGTAATTTTAGACCCCGAAATGTGTGAAATTAGCCAATACGATCATACCAATTTAGCTCAACTTTCCCCCAAAACATGGTAACCGTTAATTATTATTTAATTAAAAATAACATACATGAGCCAGCTAATTGTTGGTAATATAAGCAACACGAAAATTCCAACAAAAAAGCCAACATCGGCATTGGCTGAAATACGACGTAAAAAGGCGTTATTTCGTTTTTTTCAACGGTTTTTTCACATTTTTCACAAGTATTAGAAATCGTTATATTTCATCCGTCTCTGAACCGATTTTGATCAAACAAAGATGATTTTGTCATTTAAATATTGTGTTCTTTCAGATTTGACACTCAGTTTTTCAGTATCTCACGAACAATTATTGTGTGTAGTGCCCTCTGCAACAGAACTCAACTATCCCTTTAAAGAGACGGGAATCCTAGAAGCAAATTCTTTTTTTTAAAGGCTTGTATATTTTCTTTCATTTATCATATACATGCATAGATCAAACATAATCTTAACTATAAACATGATACATAGGCTTTAAATTATGCTGTTTGATATAATTAACGATTTCTAGGATTATACGATCTGATGTGAAAGAAAACCTCCGTTACAGATGTTCGAGCGAAAACATCGCCACCCGTTGAACACATTAAATTATCTTGTCATGATAGGACATGATGGTAATTTTTCACCTTACCTTCTACCCTGCCTCCCATGTTTCTAATTAGCCTTCATCTGTTTTGCTGTCACCTGTATTCCTTCCTTAATGCATCTGATAACCGCATTTCGGCTGTCATCTATTGTCCACCATACCTTTCTGCCTCTTGTATTCTAATCAAACTGCACCCTTCCCTCTGGCATGTCACGTTATATTATTCTATATCCGAGGTTTTTCAAGGATTGTTATTGTTAATTTTGCTCCCCATTTAAGGGAATAGTAAAAAGAAAAACGGTTATCAATGTATGAAACTCTACCGCTTTATTTCAGGGCTTCATTTCGAATTATCGTTGGTTAGATGCATAACTATTGCGTTTTTGAGGGTAAAGGTGAAAACTAGCTACAGCTCGGCCGCTTCGTTCACTCGATTGTAAAGGAGCAGAAATAAATTTGGTTGGAAAGAAAGAGGGGGGGGGACTTTATTACATTTAATATGTGGCCCCTGGCGCTACAAACTCAATATTATACACCTCACTGCAAACCATGATAGCCAATTCTGCCTTATCTGTTATTGTATTGAATTGAACTGTCAACTCTTCTTTGTTGCTTTTCTCTTGATTTGATTTGTTGTTGTTGTTATCTTAATATCTGCGTGCTACTGCTACTGCAAGAATTACTACTACTTCTACATTACTACTTCAATTGTATTCATCGTAATCATTGATATTTATATTACTATCATAGTTTGTCCTATGTATAAACCCGCAGATCATACTGTCTGGAGTTCTAAACCGAGAGGAAAAAACGGCCAGCTAGTAAATCCAATAATTCACCATTCTCTAGGTGGGTTGGCTCAACAACCAGAATAACCTTTAAAAATGAATTCACATTCATGATTCACATTTGCATGCAGAAGGTTTCATGTTTTGTACCTGAGTCAGTCGTGTCAGAACAACTGATATTCCTTTATTTTCGTTGCTCATTACTCAACTGTTAAATATATATTTTCTTCTGCCCGACACCTATTATTTATTTGTAATAGTGACAACAAATTCTCGTTTGATTCTGAACGTGATCGCAACTATATTCGATGATTTTTTTTTTCTTGCTTTTTACCTGACCTATACTAATGTGCGAAATTGACTGCAACTTATTGCGTAGTCCGAATATCTGTGGGATAACCAATTTGACATTGAGTTCATTTGTCGAAAATAGTTCCGATCGTGTTTATAAAGTGAGCATGTAGTTTCTATCTTTTACAGGATTGGATATGCGTTATTGTCACTTTCTCCGGTAGCCTCTTGAACCTACTCTCTCGTAGGCCTATGGTATTCAGTACATATTTTAAATCTCTTCTGATTCCGTGTCTGCTTCACACATCAGTATGCAGGTATTGAATTGACGACTTCAGACAGCAGTCCAGACTACCCTTGTACAGTGCACATTCTCACAAGAAGAATACTATTTAAACCATCAAAATGTGAACCATTGCAAAAAAGCAACACGCCCATCATAATTACCCACATGTATTGTTTGTCAACACCTTTGAATTGTCTGTGTATAAGCCGGCATCAAGGGTCAAATCATTAGAATTTAAAATAAATGTTTATGAAACCCAAATTAGAATAGATGCTACGTCATTAAAAAATGTCTTATTTCAATGATAAATATTTTCCGTTTTAGCGCTTAATGTGTCTTTAAAAAAATATAGATCACTTGGCGTCACCTGTTCCTGGGAGGCGAAAAGCGATCTGAATCACTGTGACTCCATTGTCTCTCCTCCCGGTATAACTGAATCAGGAAATGCATTCGTACCATCACACCGAGGGAAAATCAAATGTAAAATCTCCCCCAAGCTAATATTTTTCATGTAATGAAAAGGCGATAACGATCCGATTGACGGATGGACTATAGAATAATAAAATCAATCATCCATTCAATACTCGCTGATGAAGACAATAAGCCAATTAAGGTTTAGCAGCTTCAGGGTTGTGTCAAAGAAGATAATTTTTCTTTTGAAAAACTTTAAAATGATGATTTCATTCCAATGAAATATATTTTATCAAGAAATGCGAGCGTAGCATGCAAAATACAAAAATCGAACAAGTTTGAAGATTATCTTGTTCATTTGTTACATGTAGCAAACTAATTAGGCTGATGAATTACAAACTGTCTGCCCTAATAACATGCTCTAATGACGTGGAATTGCCAGATGACCATATACTGCCTTGCCCAGGGGCCATAAGAAGCAGCTAGAAGAGAAAATCGGGGGATGACGGCTTGGAGGCGCGATAATACTAATCATATCAGGCAATATTCAGTCCCTAAACACACTCTGGATTAGTGTCATAACGTGACTTGACACATTGAGGGGGTGGCTGGGATGATGGGGGCGGCATCGGGAAATTAAATGTGTCTTCTCCCCCTTCACCTCTTCTTCTCGTTCACCCCTCCTCCTTTCCCTTTTTTCTGTTTATATTTCAAATCTTTGATGGGGAGGGGTGGGTCATTCCCCCTCGGCCCTCGCCCTTATCCAGAGCCGTTATCTAAAGCCGCCACTGGACTGGACCAAAGTGCAGTTCTTACCCCAGGCCTTTATTCTTCCGGACCTTCACACCGGTAGAAGTTTGTGTGTTGAGTGCACCAAATGTCACTGGAGATTGCCGTTTTCTCCTACGGGCTGACGGGAGTCCATTACTAGGAGGTTTTCGAGACATTGAAATCCCGATTGAAATGCAAGAATTCATGCTTCAAACCGTCTCAATCTCTCTCTCTCTCTCTCTCTCTCTCTCTTTCTGTCTCTCTCTCTCTCTCTCTCTATCAAATAAAACAGAAACAGCTTCTATATAGCTCCTTGATAAGTTTTAGACGATGAAAAAATGTGGGTCTTTCGACACCTTTAAACTGAATCTACACACGATTACGGAATACGTTCACTCTACGTCTGTGTTTTAAAAACTCTTCCCCAAAACCCTTATTTTCCTATAATACCCAGTATGATTTCCTCCCCCCCCCCCCCCCCCCATATCATGCTAATGGCAACTAGTCTGCTCTGCGTCTACATTAGATCAGCCCATGCGCTCCCTTGCGTACGCTGTCCTACATAATTGTTGTTAGAATTTCCTCCTTACCAGTACTTCGTATTTTTGTTCGTAAATACATTATTCTTTGGACGAACATCGATTTTTCGAAGACATCCCGTGGGGACCACCCAGGCAGTTTTATTTCCTGCTTGGGCAGGCCTATCCGACGACAAATCGTCAAAACTTAGACACATACGATATTGTTTGTCATTCCCCCATGTCATTCCCCGTTAATTTGAGCCAAAGAAATGTTCGTCTGTTTAGGAATCTGCCACATTGTTTCGAATGTTTTCCCAAATTCTCCCAAAATGAAAGAATTGAACTGGGACAGAGCCCCTAGCCCCGAAGCCATCAAAACAGTATGTTCGTATATTCTAACTTACTTGCGTCCAAATGTTATCCTTGCCGATAGTTTCTCTGCCTTACATCCGGAAATCGATGGAAAACATTGGGACGTAATCTGGTCGCACCAACATACATACCTCCCAGGGACTCCATAACGTGATTAGTGTTGATAATAAGCTGGCCAGCGGAATTACCTTTCCCTTAAACTAGCCGGCGAAATGACGTCATAGTGCATAATTGTTTCCAAATGAGAACTTTTTGTGAAGAGCAGTTCATACCTTCGTGGAAGTAAGTCTTCCTGCTGTTTAAAATGATATGTACTGTTGAAACTATTCCAGATTGTCGGATCGTTTTGGATAAACATGTACTTACTTGTGTAGTTACACATTTGTTCAATCTATTTCGTAATAATCCTTGAGTTCAAGTCTTTCAACTCTTACCCCTCTCCCCCCCCCCTTTTTTTCCTCCTTCTCTTCTTTTTCCATCTTCTTTTTCTTCTTCTTCTTCTAATTATTGTTTCTGCTTTCTTTCTAAACAACCCTTTGCTTGTCTGAGTCTTGTATGTCCATGTACCCGCCCCATCATGTCACAAGTATAAGATTATCCTCAACCTGTGGTTTACCGATGACAGATCGTCATCCTTCCGCTGCATCTAAAGAGAAAGATGAGTGCGCAGTCAATAGGGAAGGTGGGTGTGGGATGTGCATCACACACCACCTGCACCCTATGATCTCTTGACTAATTCAAATAATTCAGAGACAATGATTCGGACACATGTCATCGCCTTTAGGCTAACAGTACAGGTGGTTATGCACTGGCTTTTCCAGCGCTACGCTATCATTCCATTTACCCCAGCCACACCGCAATTCCGATTCCACCCGACTCTACACCGACTGATCTATGGTCATTGTAGGTAATGTAATGCTTTGTCTGGTTTGTTGTCGATCGAGTGCCGGACATGCTGGGTGTGACTAAGGCATTGGTGTTTACCAAACCCCGAAAGCACGTCATTTTGCGTTTGTTTCGATGAAAAGCAAGTTGTAATACGTTTGGTCCATAAAATATGCATGAATAAATCCTGCACAGACTTTCAAACATAAATCCATTTTTAATCGTTTACGTCGTAACTTCAGATTTTTCTTAAGTTGCTATTTTCGTATTTTGTTATTTATCTAATGTAGTTGTTTTTTTTCATTCTTCTGTGATTTGTATCTAATCATTGTTGTTGTCGTTATTGTTATCATTAGTTTCATTACTTAATTTATATCAATAATTCAATTTATGATTAGCATTATAATCATCATCATCATCATCATCATCATCATCATTGTGATTAGTAGTAGAAGTAGTAGTCGTGGTAGTTGTTATTGTTTTTGAAGTAGTCGTATTGTTATCATCATTATCATGAATATTGTTATGATTACTGTTATGAATATTTTACTTTTGGTGAAACTTGCATGATCTTTATCCATCCATGAAATACAAACAATAGTTTATTCCAAGAATCAGCGTACACCATTCATCTTCGTTAGATATAAAGATAGTTTGATGTTGTTGTTTTTTTTGTTCCTACTCCGGATTTGCCTTGAGCGACATGACTGATCTCTTACATTGTATGCTACCATGTAATAAGGACATTCGAAACAAGAACCATGTAACGAGGTTGTGCAAGAAAGGTTATCAAGGATAACGTTGAGCTCTATATGCGATTGCATTGTGCAAAACTGTCTAGAAGCGTTTGGAAAAGGCTGTTTATCTAATACATAAGAATTCATGTATACTCTGACATTTGAAATTATCAAAATGAAAAGAAGGGAAAATGGGTCACTCTTGTTAGAGACCACACCTACTGATATGGGCTTTTGATTTGATTTGAGCTGGTTAATTGATTTAAAAAACATACATTCAAAATAGCAGCCAGAGGCTGAAACAAATTGAATCGACAAAATATTAAACATTACATTGAAATATTATACATAGAAAAATGGGCAGATAAAATGCATTAATATGCATAATGATATACAAATTGAGAATAGCGTTGCACAAATAACCTAACAAGAAAATGGAAAGACATGGAAATGAAAAGGAAACACGATTTAAAGCTTTAAATAGAATAAGAGAAAGAAAGACTGTTTAAATGAACATTGGAATTTAAAATTACAACATAGTTTCAACCAATCATGAGAGATATTAATTGGAACACAAAAATCATGCAAGATAGTACATTCAATAATTTTCTAAAGATGTATTACAATTTATATGGGTATATGGGACTACATACACATGTGGCACAACAATTTGTCGAACTGTCTCAGCTATTTCTTTCCGTTATATGAAGCGTAATAAGTTGCGGTGGACTTTTTTGCCATGCCTTTTGCCAAATTGGCATATAGAAAATGAGAAAAACTCATTTTTATTCAGGATCGAAACCTTCCTTTTAACCAAAAATTGTATTAAGGTTGAATTTGACCTTTAGGTATTTCATCTAAGCCAAATGAATCCAAACGAACTTCACAAGCGATTCGAGATTATCATCTAGTCATATATTATTCCCTTAGGTCAATGGATAATCTTTTGAGGAGGAGATCTTGTCGTGCCAAATCTAAGCATCTAAGAAGGACAACGTAAAATATGCATTATTTTCGTTAGTTTTTGTTATTATATATCCGTGGGTGTTATTGCAACGTTGCAGATATTACCTCGATATATATATAGGTGGTAAGACAGCATGCTTGGCTAGAAACGTGATGCAATAAGCATGAAAGACGTGTCTAGGGTTTTCATATAGGCCCTGACAGCAGTCCAATGTTCTCAATTCGTAGGCCTGAGAGACGTCCGTGCACGCTCATACACTTACTAGTATGTACAACAGAATTTCGCACGAATACGGGTAGGTGCTTTATTTATCTATGGTGGTTCTAGGACACCTACCCCCTGGACAACCATCCCCCGGATAACCTCCCTCTAGGATAACTACCCCCTGGACAACCATCCCCGGATAACCACCCTCTATTAACCACCTAAAACCATCAGAATTTGGTCTATTGTGAATGCATATGGTGGAAAATAATTTTTCCAAGGTCTTTCCTATTCCCATTGATTGCTTGTTAAAGTAGCTGTCATTGTGTAGAATCTCTTATTTTCCTGGATTGGCAGATCGGCTGACGCCGGTCATTACCGTCTGCTCTTGTTTGGTTAACCTAGTAGTATAACTGAGCTCCGTCTTAAAATTGATTTAAGCTATCACTGATTAAGCGTACAGCTGAAGTAGCAACCGTATTCGATTTCTGCAATGCAGCGAACACGGTTCAACTGTTACTGCCACACGGCTGTCGAGACATCAGGGTTTTAGGAGCAGCATATTATAGAGAAGCGGATTGATGGAATACTTTTTTTCTTCATTTCAATTGAATTAGGTTTAAATGTTTCGGCCAACAAAATTTGATAACAGACATATACATATTAACATCGGCAACGAGAGACTGGGTAAATGATTATGCAATCTATTATAGCCCCACCACATTAGTTTGTCCTGGAGGGATTAGATCTCCCTGCATAGTCACTGACAGGTGGTTATCTCATCAAATGAGTTCTTAAATTACATAATAAAAAGGGGACCATGTGGGGACCAATGGTCACCGATAAGGAATTGTTTGCTATAAAGAGGGCGTTAGTATCTATAAGTAGTGCAGTGGGGGCTTTAAATCAATTCTGTAATTGGATTACGAGCGGTTACCAAACAGAGGTTTTTACGCAAGGTACAGAAAACTACATTATCGATTCGTAAATAGATGCCCTTTTCCGTGAAACGTACAAGCTTGGAAAAAAATTGGCAAGATAGCAGTTACATGGCACCAAACCTGATACTTGGTATGCTTCAATAAATATTCAAGATACTGCCGGGCGCTGCTGATCTGTTTTCGTAGTGGGGGCGCAAAAGACTAGCGAAGTGTATGTGTTATCAGGTTAAGAGGTCAAAATGTCAGGCTTGAAATCATTTGATTTAAACAGTAAGGGTGATTGAGTGTCTATCTAACCCCCATCCGACCCCTCCCCCATCCTCATATGGACCTCGTAAAAATATTTTAGAAAAAAGGCAGTGTCAGACCTATAAGTTTTTTTCAAAATGAAATTTGCGTGTAGTTACGTAATGGGTTTATGCGCTTTGGCCAGAAGGAAGATACACATAGCAAAAATTAAAAATTAAAAAGTGTATAAAAAGGCAAACTCTTCTATTCGTATCAATCAGCATCAACTCTTTAACTTTACGATTATGTATTAAGTTTATATATTTGTACAAATCACAAACATTTCTGGTCGCTTGCAATGTAACTGAAAACTATTGACTTAAGGGCATCGTCTGTCCTCCATTTACATGGGACAAACATCCTCCTTATCCCGAAAAAACGATGAGGGGAAAATCCCTCGCACATTCATCAACTTCAAATATTGATTGTCCGACCTTCATTTGGTTTCTGGTGGTTTCCAAACGGATATCGTTTTTCTTTTTACCTATACCTTGAAACAAAATAATATAAAAACAATAAAAAATAGTATTCTCTTGATAATGCTTTTGATAGTAACTGTATCTTTGATTCTTTCTTCTACTATATTTTGATATATTTTAAAGCCCCACTGGACTACTTATAGCTACTTGCGCCCTATATAACAAACACTGCTTAATCGATGACCATTCGTCCCCCATGATCCTCTTTTTATTATGTTAGGTGAGAGCTGATTTGATGAGATAATCACCTGTCAGTGACCTTGCAGAGTGGTCTAAACACTCCTGTAAACTAGTACAGATGGGCTTTAAATTCCCTTTAATTTCTTCCATTAGACTTTTAGACCCATTGCTTGTTTATCTCTCTCTCTCTCTCTCTCTCTCTCTCTCTCTCTCTCTCTCTCTCTCGCTGTGGCTCTAAAGGTGTACGTCGCATAAAAGAAAAAAAGAAAAAAACAAGATGAAGAAATTCAGGACAGCTGAACAAATGGCCATGGCCAGTTTCTTATTCATGACTTGCCTAAAGGGTAAAGATATCCCTGATTGTACATAATACCAACAGTCAATATTTCGATTTCTCAAGTTCCCTAGACCTTTTTTCGAAAAGTAGTTTTTCACTCAAATTCTTTAAAATCTACCCATACTAGGAGTCATGCCGTTTATTTAAATGTCCTTGGAGCGTATCATAAAAGGCAGGAAATTCATGTAATGAAACAAAAAATATGGACGGATTATTGTAGTGACGGAAAGACAAAAACTTGTTTTCCCTTTTAATACTTTTAGAGAGGATAATTAAAGACGGGAATTGGACATCGTGGCTATTTACGCATTGTTAGAAATAATCTTCTAGTAGTTTCCTACATATTCATTAATTCAAAAATGCAGTGGCTAAGTGGTTGTTTCAAGTGTTGACGTCACGATGGGTTCAGCCTATCTTTGGGCATGCAAAGAAATAGATTGCTAGTTTTATAGGGTTGATGAATGCTCTCTTGGGAGCGATAGTAATTTCCTTTTTCGACATCAATCTAGTAACATTAATGTTAATGGTAAAAACAGAGTTTTCCCAGGTACCAAACGAGTACCATTACTCATGATATTGTTTCTTCTTGTCATTATATTTTCTTCGAAAGATGGTTAGTGATTTCGACACCCGATTTGTTATGGCTCGTAAGAAGTGAAAAACACATTTTGTTTTGTTTGTTTGTTTGTTCAGTTGATTCATTCCATTCTTCCATGTGCATGTAGTCTATTTTTGGTCACGATAGGGCTTCTGATCAACAGTTCGGTTGATTTTTTTTGCCAGGACTGTAACTACCAATCCAAAAAATAAATGACCAATACGACTTTATTCTAGGCAGTTGACACCGATGTTCGGCTTTTAGAGAAGAGGCTAGATATAAAACAGATCATCACGTCATAGTTCTCGAGCTACAAGCTAATAATCAGACTCAAGAAACTGCGACTATTGGGGCCTGTAAATTGGCAAAACCTCAACTGGTTATAGACCATCTGCTACAGAAATAGGTCTAACAAACAAGCCAAATTGAATTTGTTACCGCTAGATCGAACCCTTTCAAACTGATGAACAAAGGTACGTTATATTGGACAGCGGGAAATGACATTCAGCAACTTAAAACACCCATCTTACAGGCCCGAATGCCTCCTTTCTTTGAGTATATTTATCCATTAAGAGTGACATCCTTTGGAACGTGGCTCCTTGTACTGCAATGTTAGCAAGTTATGAAAACAGGACGCCTTTATCGTTGATGATGTTGTTATCGCTATTGTTTTCTCGAGATCTTAAATTTCTTGTCCAAGTATTCAGTAAATACGGATCCCATCCCCGACTCCCTTGCAAAATATATAGTCTCCCGACGGTCCCCCGGGGGGAGGGGGGGGGGGGTAGTGCTCTCATGCAGCAGTAAAATGAATTAACCATGCCCAACTTGTCTCAAAGATTACCAGGGGGCATTATTATGTGCCATGAATAAACGTGTAACGCTTGTTCAACATCTTACACGTGTAAGCAAGATGAGTTTTATCCCTTAAGAGACAAGTACCATATCATTAGATCATGCAAAGTAGCCGGAAGATGTCGTTGGTAGATTCGTGATCAAAGCATCTTGACCTGAAAAAAAAAACTAGGCATCAAACGAATTTGCAAAAGAACTCAAACAGAACGACTGCGCGCTCTCCTCCCCCCCCCCCCCCCCCCCTCCCGCCCTCTCCCTTTCCCTTCAGCCTCACAGGGTACTAGTGCTGTTTTACCTTCGATTCTGCCAAGATAAATATCCCCTTTTTATTTCCCCCCCCCCTCTCTCTCTCTCTCTCTCTCTCTTCGCTCTCTCTCTCTCTCTTTCTCTTTCTCTCTCTCTCTCTTTCTCTCTCAATCCCTCCCTCGATCCCTTCATTCCATCTCCCCAGCTATTTATTTTTCTGAGTTGTTATTAGTACCATTTTACCGTAGGTCCTTCCAAGACACGTTTTCCCTCTCTCCCTCTCTCTCTCTCCCTCTTTCTCTCTTTGTGCGTGTGTGTGTGTGTGTGTGTGTGTCTCTCTCTCTCTCTCTTTCTCCGTTTCATCTCTACAGCTTTTTATTTTCCAAATTTGTTATTGGTACCGTTTTTCCGTAGGTTCTTCCTGAACGCATTTCCTTCTGTTGATCGCGAACCCAAAGTGGCAAGCCGTCGGGTGCTTTGGCACATTTTCTGCACACCCAATCTCCTCATGTACCGGGCTCTTGACTGCTTGTGGTATAAAAACAAACAAAAATGTGACTGAATGTCATCGAGCAGTAACATTAACAGATTAAGTCAAGAGTGAAAGTAAAGATTGTCTTCTAATGTTTCATTTACTTCTTCTACCCCTCAAGTACTGTAAACATGATGAGATATATATAAATAATGATATTAATTATAAGAAAAACAATAATAAAAATATTATTACGGATAATAAAAAAGATGATAATAATAATAATTACAATAACAATAAAATCAATGATACTTGTGATGATAATTATGATGATAATGAAAAAAAATCATAATAAGACGTATTGATAACAATATAAATTAAAAACTACTTCTTTATAAGGCTTTTGATACATGTTTCTAAGCGCTGTGTAGACATATTATTACCCGGCCATCGGAATCAGGCTTGAACTCACACAATGTATGCACATTCTTCACTTCTTGGGGAGTATTCCAGTCAGGTGCCATTTTGCCTACGTTTTCAATGCTATCATATCCATAATAGTTGAACACTGCAGGACGCTTGAAATCTTTAAAAAAATACATTAAGATAGGCCTTATTACTTTTATGTCTGTAATGTAGAAAGGACACAAAATGGCATCAATCTTGTTAACCTTTACCTTCATCGAGGCAATCCTAATCGAAAGTTCTTTAATCTTTCAGTCAGGATTGTTTCTGCTTTATAAACAAACAAAAAATAGAACATTCCTCTTCGGCTGCTGCAGAAGAGATTTCTAGTCTGATAAATGAAATCTTCAGATGCACATTTTCAATATAACAAATGCTAATGACTGCGTTTTGTCTAATGTGACTGTGGTCGATATTACTCCAAATTACGAGAATTGCCTTTGAATTGCCCCTCAATAAAACCATTTCAAAAGGGTACACTGACCGAAACGACCTTTCCTAGACATTTCCCCTTTGATTGTCAATTTAAGCGGCAATAAGAGAGACTTTTTGTCTGTTCAGTGATCGGATATCGGGGTATTTACGGTGATAATAAAATACATTAGATCTGAATTGTCTGCACTTATGTTGTCCCCGGTAAATAAATTGGAGTTCAGTTTATTCCAACTTGCATACCGTTTTCTCCCCCCCCCCCCTCCCCCCGTTTTACTTTTTCAATGGCAGGCTTTAGACAAGAAGTACTAATGTTGTCAGCAAACCAAAATAATCTTTTGAGTGAACTGATGCATACCCATCGCTTCCTCCACCATCACTTTACCTCACCCCTTTCTTTATCTCTCTCTCTCTCTCTCTGTCTCTCTCTCTCTCTCTCTCTCTCTCTCTCTCTCTCTCTCTCGCTCACGCTCCTCTCTCTCTCTCTCTCTCTCTCTCTCTCTCTTTCTCTCTCTCTCTCTTTCCCTTCGTTCTTGTTTTGTTTTGTTGTTTTTATCTGTTTGTTTCTCTTTAGAGGTAGTATGTATACACTGTTACATATTGTACTCACATTTAATATCTATCTGTTATGCTTATTACACGATTTCGATATGTCATTTTTGCAGGCTTGTTTGAAGACGATCATCAGGAAATACATCTTACTGAATAGGCAGCACTGTATAATATACAATAAATAACTAATACAATTTAATAATAGTCCATCCACATATAATGATATAATATATAGGCCTATGGGTATGTGTGTGGGTGAGTGGGTGTGCGTGTGTTCTGTGCGTAATCAACGTTGCTAAAAGCATAAACCTGATGACCAATAGTAAATAATAGATACGTGTAGGTAATACTGATGGTCAACTGTGTTTTGTTTGTTTGGTTCTGTTTTTTTCTCTCGGGGATAGTTTGTATGCGATGTTACATCTTGTACTTAAATTTAATATCTGTCTGTTAATTATCATGCTTTTCACACGGTTTCGATAATCATGGCGTTATTACAGGCTTGTAGAACACGATCATCGGGAAAAATATCTTACTGGATATCCAAAGTTGTATGATAAATAAATGATTCCATTTAATAATCGACCGTCCGTATATATATATGTCCAGGTATTTGTGTGGGCGAGTGGGCGTGTGTGTGTATGAGTGTTCTATGCGTATGCATTTTGCTTTGAAAGCATCAAACCAATTGGTAGTACTGATGATCAATAGTAAATAATAGATACATGTACGTGCTTTTTCTAGTTCACGTTCAAGTAGTGCGACTGAAATTGACCGTGAAGTCAGTGGTGGTTCCATCAGAATGATAGAAAACAAATCAATTGCATCTCAACGAAGACATCACGATTTCAACAACAAACCAGAGACGGAGACAGGATATGGTATTCTTGAAATAGAAGCTTCTCTAGATCGTTTTAAGGTCGAGCATCGACTCCAGAAATAGACAACATCTCAAATATCACCACAGAGAGTACATAACTTGCAAAGTTTCTTAATCTCTTGTTGTAAAGATTTTTTTAGCTTGCACCAACTAGGTAAAGATCATGTGCTCCATCTTGTTATTGAAAACAAGTCAGAAATAGATTGAGGAACGAGCGTTTGTCTGTATAGCCTAGCTTTGCGATGAATAGAATAAATACTGTACGCAGCTCTCTTAATAATTAATTTGATAATTCTGACATTTGTGGGTTACCCCTCTCTTTCTCTCTCTCTCTCTTTAACTTCCTATCTATCCATGATAAAGGCAACATGAGCGGACAAGAGTATTTCTAGTTTGCCTCATTTATTTTCTAGAATAACGAATTAATTATCGTTTTAGCTCGAAGCCATGGTATGTTTGAATATGGTGGGTAAAGAAAGGAATGCCTCTGAGGCTTGGAAACCCAATGACCTGATTTTGCTTTCTCTCTTACGATCTGGATTTAGTTCACAATACCTTCAGGTCTAATCCGTGACCGTACAACAGCATACACCACGAGGTCTTCAAAATGTGTGGGCTTATCGTCAGAAATTAGAGCACAGCACGAAAATATCAATTTAGGGTAATGAAGCAAGAGCGCACCGAACGGAGAAGAATATCTTTCACCTAGTAGAGCTATAAATGTAGATGCGCCATGATTTCACAAAAATGCGTTTGAGTTTGAGACAAATCGATTTGATAATGTAATATGTAGAATAATGTCTTGCCGAAATACATCATTGCAGTAGCGTAGTGAAGGTTGGTATCCCCATGCAGCCTAGGATCAAACGATTAGGTCACCATAAAATTGAAAGAGTTTCAAATGGAAATACATATGCTGCTTAACATAAAGATGTCGAAACCTGTCTGGAAAAAACAATACGCATTGATATGACGCGAGTGTCTCTTGTAGATATGTCGACTGCTATGAGAGGCATACCTGCTTCTATATAGGCTCAAGGGGACGTTACATCGGAATATGACCCCGAGGAGCGCCGGGCGTCCCGAGAGCCAGTATAGAAACAAATATGCTTCGAATATATCTGTACTAGTTTATAGGAGGGATTAGAACACCCTGTAAGGTCACTGGACAGGTGGTTATCTCATCAACTCAGCTCTCAATAAACATAAGAAGAAGAGGATCATGGGGTCACGAACGGTCACCGATTAGGCATTGTTTTCTATATAGAGGGAGCAAGTAGCTACAAGTAGGACAGTGTATAGCTTAAAGCAGTCGATACATCTTTTGTATACCGAATTCACAAACAAATCTACAAAGAATTCTTACCTTATCCTTTTCTTGTGTAAAGATTGGTCAACACATCACAGAAAATCTGAGATTCTGTCTGTAAATCTTCGCTGGAAAGTTGCCTGAATGTTAAGATCCTTCGGGAATCGCACACACACTGCACTGTATTTTTATCCGCAACGGGCATCTTTTAAAAGACTATTGACCGGTAGGCGGGCATGGCTAAAATCACCACTCCAATTACGATCAATCAAATGGCTAGATTTCTAAAGAGAGGTATGTAATTCAGAATATTCCCTGCATGCATGAGGCTCATGGTTGGATTTTAAAGTTATTTTTTATTCAATTGAGATTTATAATTCATGGACTGTTCGACATCACCATTTAAAACTCACGCGTCTGTTCCGTATTAAAAGCATTAATCGTATAAACATTTTACTTGTAATAAAATGTAATATGCATCTTTGTTCCTGTTTTTTATTATCGTATACTTTTAAAAATTCCTGTGAGTGGTCACTATTTATGTCAGTGAATCGTAATAAAAAAATCACGTTAAAATGACTTTTTAAAAACTCAATTCTTAAAATGATGAGTGTTTTAAATGAAAATTGGCAATTGTATCTTTTAATGTGCAGGATGTTGCATAAATTCTCGGGTATTCACAAGGAAACAGAACTGAAGTTGTAAATACAGAGTTTCAAGTGTAACAAACAAACAGAATCACTTTCTAGTTCTTAACATGGGATTGAGTTTGAGGGCGTTTTATGAGGTTTCAAACAAAACACTCGTTTCCCTCGTAGTATTCCAGAAAATGCATGCAACCAATTTTATTGAATGTATCATTACGTTAACAGCAGTGAAGTGCAAGGATCTTTATTTCGAGGTCAGCCGTCTCGGGTATATCAGTACGTAACTTTAAGACACTCTTATCGTTTCCCAACCCGATAGCGACGGCAAGCTTGATGTACTACTTGCCTGACAGGTTAGGTAAGTGGCTGTGTTTTGTTTCGGTGGATCGGAGGGAATGGTCGTAAAAACGGAATTTACGTGATGTACATGTGGCCTGGATAGAAATGAAAATATCAGTGAAAAAAATTAGTGAAATTTTGAGGTAAATTTGAACATTAAATCTGAAGGAATTTGTTGAAGTTGAGCTTAATTAACAAATGGACAGTTTTCATTCGTAATTTTCGTCAACACGTAACCCCCCCCCCCTCCCCCGTCTCTCTCTCTCTCTCTCTTTCTCTCTATCTCTCTCAGAAGCTTTCAATTTGTTTCTCTAAAATTCTACATCCCCAAAACAGGATTTCTATAAACCATATTCTGAGTTAATGATCATTTTGTTTTCCTGCGCATTTCTTATAAGATTTTTTACTCTCCATATGACTCACTGTTTGGTAGATTTAGATTTTGTTTACATTGTTTGCAAAAGATGAAACATAAGCATGACCAACGTTAAAGGAATTGTTGAGTTCTGTTTTCCGACCGCAAATGCCTTCAAAGTGCATGCATGGTGTTTGCTCTTATTCTTATCTATGACATTTCTAGTGCCCTTTTAGAACCTAACATTGCTATGAAGGTAATTTTAGGCCCCAAAATGTGTGAAATTTAGCCAATACGATCATACCAATTCAGCTCCACTTTCAAATAAATACGGAGACCGTTAATTAAAAATAACAGTACATTGGCCGGCTGGTTGTGCGTAATATAACCAACACGAAAATGCCAACAACAAAAAACGAACATCGGCATTGGCTGAAATACGTCGTAAAAGGCGCTATTTCGTTTCTTCTACGGCTTTTTCAAATTATCTAATATTTGCTGGTGGTACACAATTAGTATTAGAAATCGTTATATTTATGGATATTTCTGCCGTCTTTGAACTGATTTTGATCAAAAAAAGATTAATTTTGTCATTTAAATTGTATGTTCTTTCAAATTTGACACTCAGTTTTTCATTATCTCACCAAAAAAAAATATTTTGTGTAGCGCCATCTGCAACAGAACTCAACTATCCCTTTAAAGGCAACGTGAACAGCAGATAACTACGAACCCCTCCCCCAACGCCATCCTTTTGCTCGGTGATCTTGTTACATTATCATTTTATCCATGAAGAACCCCCCCCCCCCCCCCCCCTCCCTATCCCAATCGCGATGCTCACCGCTGTCGTGTAAATGGCGGGTTCCACACGAAGCAACATGTTATGAACTTGCAGAGAGATCTATTGCAGACATTGTGGAATAGTTCCGGCAATTTATCACCATTTCGTTAGTGCGGTAGCATGAAGATTTTGTTTCCTTTAGAGAAATCGGAATATATGATTATTTCGTGCGAAAAGAAGAGATATATTTGGAATACTCGGGATGAAATTAACAGTTTAAGATGGATCACAACTCAAAAATTTGATTTTGAAGAAAAATCAGGCTGTTATTAATAAAGAAAGGGGCGTTTCATATAAGAAAAGATATATTGCAATAATAAATTGCATATTGGGTACCCTTCGGCTCAAATTGACGTTCATTTCAACCCCCGAAAATAAATTGAAATAGATTGAGGGTAATAACCCACAAAGTGCATGTTGTAGAGACGCTTGAGGCAAGAGGTTATGAATTCATCTTTGAGTCGCTCTCCCTCCTCTCTCTCTCTCTCTCTTTCTCCCTTTCTCTCTCTCTCTCTCCTCTCTCTCTCTCTCTCTCTCTCCCTCTCTCTCTCTCTCTTTCTTTCTCTCTTTCTCTCCCTCTTTATCTCTCCCTTTTTCTCTCTAACTCACTCTCACTCACTCTACTCTCACTCCGCGCGATCTCTGACTCTCTGTCTCCTCGTATTCTCCGATTCTGTTTTCCCATTTAAAAACAAATGCCAGTGCACTCTAATGACGTCATCGTTTCAGTTCCCAATACATTGTATCGAAACTCACATGATATCCGTTTTTCTATCTTTTACTATCTTCTACATTACAAGGGTGTACTGTCATTCAAGCGTCTAATACGAAATAATACCATGTGTATTTGATTATGGGAGGCGCCATTTTCATCATCTAAGATGCAGTTTTAAAGCTGGTTAATCAATAACATTGTCTTACATATAATTTCGCATCATGCTCCAAATTGCATGATATTGGATTATCCAACTTGAATCCTTTACCACTCATTTTACATTGGAGAAAATCGACATCCTTGCTCATGCTCATTAATCAATATAGCGCCGCAATGTGTGATTGGTGCCTCGATTAGAGTACAAATGACATTTTTGTTAATTGCAAAACCAGTCCCTGAAGTGCGTATACAGTGTGCGTGAGAAAAAAGGAAAACGGAAAGCCTTGAAAAGTGTTTCTGGAAAGCAGGAAAAGAAGAAGGTACCAGACCAAGAGGGAACCAAGAACTAATTGGGACATGAACATTAAGACATGGAGTGGAATGACACTGCAAGAGTGTACTAGTGTGGCGGAAAAACAGAGATGTTTGAACAAATGATGCAATCAAACTTCGAGCTGCGAGTAGAAATATCTGGATAGATAGAATTAAGCTTACATAATATAGTAGATCCAAATCGAATTTCTTTATAAATACTTAAGCATTGCACTGTGGTATTAGATAATGTCTTCTTTAATTTGATATGTTTCTCATCTAGATGCACTTGTGAATGTATGGTGGCTCCTAAGGGACACGCAAACGCAAAATTTGACGTATACCGATACAACAAATTTGTGGATTTTCACGTCAAAGACGTGAAAATCCACAAAATTGACGTATACCTTTGCTTGGTAATTCTTTCGTTTTTCTGTACTCAATGGCCCCAAAGGGACACGCAGACATCAAAATCTGCGTCCGATATTCACGTCTGCGTCTCCCAAAAGGGACACGCATACGTGAATAATGGACGCAGATTTTTTTTCTTCACGTCTTGGACGTCAAAAGACAATAAAACCCTTGCTTAGGTGTACGTCAATTTTGTGGATTTTCACGTCTTTGACGTCAAATTTGTGGATTTTTACGTCTTTGACGAAAAAATCCACAAATTTTTGTTGCATAGGTATACGTCAAATTTGTGGATTTTCACGTCTTTGACGTGAAAATCCACAAATTTGTTGTATAGGTATACGTCAAATTTTGCGTTTGCGTGTCCCTTAGGAGCCACCATATGAATGACCGAGCACTGGCCATTCGTTTACTAGAAAGTCAAATTGCCTTTGCCCAAGTTTGCGAGAAAGTGTAAATGGATTCAGTTTGAAGGGAGACTGCGTTCATGTACATTTTGAGTTGCCCATCCATTCTTTTTAAACCTAAGGGCAAATTGGACGGGGATCTGGAAAAACACTGCTGTTCCGCTCTCTCCTTTCGTCTTATGAATAATACGTCAAATTAAAAGAGAACAAGTTGAGAATCCTTTTCTCCCTCCTCGTTCTTCTCTGTCCCTCTTCTTGACTTGCCCTTTCTTTATCTTTCCTCTTCCTCTCCTATGTTTTTTATGCATCACTTCATATTGTAAGTATTTTTATTTTCATTTTCTACAGGACATCACTTTAGGCTAATGCTTAAAGTTGCTCATGCGTGGGTATATAGAGGGCAGCACATTGAACCATCGGGTATTACGATCCCGTGCGTACTAGTGTCCCTTTATGCGTCTGTCCGTACGGAAGCGTAATACCCATTGGCTCAGTGTTCGCCAAGTTGCCTACTTCACGAACGACTATATACCCACGCATGAACATCTTTAAGATGACCTCTTTTCTGCCTAAACCATGTCATGATCATACATCTAGGGCTTTGCGATTGTAAACGTATATATGTTGATGTTAATGGAATTTAAAAAAAAACCATATCAATTCCAATCATTAAATGCGTTAATATTAATTGATAACAACTAACCTAAGGTTGGGTCTCAGTGTTTGTTGTGTCTTTTTTTTTTCGTGACTCACACTTTACTTGAGGCGACATCTCTAGACATCCAGATAGAGATAGGACTTACCCTCTCATTGTGATGATTTCAACATACCGCATGTAATGGAAAAAAAAGGTTAAGATTATTTGATCACAATCCAACCTTTGTAATAAGTTCACTTGTATGAAAGCAGAAAACAAGAGCACAGAATAGCGAAAGTTAGAAATGAATCGGAACGAATCCAAAAGAGTTACGAATGTTTGAAATATGATACATGTATCAATAATTGTACGTGTCTCTAAAAGTGGTGATTTGGTCAATGACTCGTGACGTGCATGGTCATTTATTCGTGGTGTAGTCAATGGATCTCGATAATGATAATCCACCGTCAACAATGTGGATAAAAAGTGGTAGATAATGAAAGATAATAAATAGCTGGTAACAAACTTTTCACACTTCAAAACTTGTATTATTGAATTTAGATTAATAAGATAAATGTAAAGAGAAAAAAGGCTATCCACCTGGTCCTCGACGTTCATTTTAATAGAGACGTCTGATGGTTTTTTTTTTTAAAGCTCAAAATGAGAAGAACAAGAGCGAAGAATTCACTCGAAGTTACATCGAAACGGATCGCTCGGCTAACCCACCTCTACCGATACTCTGGAATATCCATTTCACGTCAAAATTAGATTGCCACTGTAAAATGCCAGAGGCATTCATCATAATGACATCAGGTCTTATGCATAACGCTCAAAAATGGATATTATCCATATTCGTAGAAATTACCCTTTCGAAACTAAACCATTTGTATCTAAGAGAATGGTACTAATTGCATTATGTGGTTGAAATAAACCTCCGATTTTGAAAGGTATTGATGGAAACATCAATCAAATGAACTCTTAGGGATTTATCCCTTTTATTTCACCGTTCCCATCAAAGTTTACGTGGGTGTTATAATTCATCATTTGTTTATGTTGTTGTTGTTGGTGTTTTTTTTTTTCATGAGAGAAGCAGTGTTTTGTAACTGCACTCGGAAGAAAAGAAGAGAAAAAAAAAACTGTTTTCTCTTCGGTAGCTTTGTTTACCTTTATACGCATGCTCGCTCGTTGGCCACACGTGCAATCTTGCACAAAACGAAAGGCACCAGTATGCAGTACATCGGCTGTGGAAAATCTGGTGTTGACGGGCTCTGGGAAAACCCCTTTAACACAGATGTAGATTAATCTTGCACTGGAAACAATAACAAAAGATCTTGAAGCTTTTCGTAAATAACTTGATTATTTTTAGGCCCGTTCACACATAACGGATTAGCCGATATTTGAGCTCATATGTTCCATACTCCGTTTGTTTGTACAGTCAAATGGAGTGAGGAGCATGTGGGCCCAAGTATCGGCTTGGCATGGTTTTTCTTCCTTCCTTCCTTCACACTGATGTTCTATCCTTTTCATCATTTTCAATGTGTAATACTAGAATATAAGAATATTTCTATCTTGTTTATCTTTTATTTGTATGGTTCTTCTATAATTGTAAACACAACCATAATATAGTCTTTCATATATATATATTACGTATTTGTATAATGTTTGACCAAAACAAATTTCCATGTATTCTTGCGAATTTGGATGAATAAAAAGAATTGAATTGAATTAAATAACAATTAGTGCAATTTGGATCGCGATGCAAAAATCGATTTTTAAATCTCACTTTTTTTCTGTAGGAGTAAACGCCACCTATGTAGCACAGGGAGATTATTATTTGTGGCCAATAAAGATTAATTTTGTAGGATCTTTTTCCTTCTCACCGAAAGATTTAGGAATGCAGTACCTTGCAAAAGGTCATATTGTGTTAAATCAAGCGCATATTTTTAAATCACAAACTATAATAATCTCATTTTATATTTAAAAACCAATCTATTTTTTTTATTATAAAGTGTTTTACAAAAAAGGAGTTAATTGCATTATGTAAGTGGAACAGGGAGATGATATTCGTGGGATACAAAGAATTAAGGATGATGACGTACACACCGACTAGAAGGAGGATGAGGATTGATGTCTCTTCGATGAGTGAGCTCATCCTGCGTAGCACCTTAATCGTTTCAATCCCTCCTTTCCTTCCCCGTGATCAGTGATAGTCCTTGTACTTCAAACGAGTTCAGTGTACTTAATCAAGCTTGTGGGCAGGGCAATCTAGCGGTCTTAAATAAACCATTCACGATCATTGAGAACATAGCGTAATGTATGCAATAGGCGGTTCTGTGGGATTTCTTCCCGGGATGGTAAACAATGATTTTGTCAAAATATTGAAAGAGCACATTTTTGAAAAGGGCATAGCCTATAGTCATCATACAGAAAGATATGGACGATTAAACTGCAATAGTAATCTGATAGCTTTTGTTATTTTTAGAAGCATTCATAAAAGCTTGGTAAATACGAGTTTTCGTGAAATATGAATCTGAATGAAATTTCAATACCCTACTGAATTAGCTTTAGAAATCATGTTCTGATGGATATGTCGCTGTTCAAATAATTGTTCAAAAAGTGTGGAACAAGGCTCTTGAAACTCGAGTCGTTAAGTGTTCTTATTCCTTTGCATTAAAGGGCAAGTCAACTCATGAAATAAGTTACTTTCAAAAGAAGCAGGCAAATCAGACAAACAACTCAAAAAAAAGTTTGAGCAAAATCGAATAAATAATAAGAAAATTATGAATTTTTAATGACTTGAAAAACTTGAAAATCACAAGATAAATTGGAAACTCACTCATGAGTCTGTAACGTCATTGCATCGCTATCCACTAATTGTATTCTTTATATTGATAATATAATTTTCCCATTTTCCTCCTAAGAATCTTATTTCCTCATACCAGCATCCAAATTATGATGATAGTAATATGTTTTTGTGATGTTGCACTTATATAGATTTGTTTTTCTTCAGATTAATCATGAAAAATTCGAATTTTTAGAAACTATTTACAAAAAAATATTCAGAAAATAGTAATCTTCAAAGTTCATAAAAGTTGTTGTGAAATGCCATGCACGCAATATGATACAAATCATATGGCCTGGGCAAAGGCATGGGGAAATCAAGTCCTTTGGGATAAGAAAAGGAGATTAATGGGATAAAAATATATAAAGCAATTGATTAATGGTGAGGCAATAACGTCACAAACTGATAACCAACTTGGCGATTTGGGTAGGGATTTCCATTGTCCAATACTTTTTCATACTTTTTCAGAAATTCTTAACTTTCTTATTAGTTATCCGATTTACTAAATTTGTTTACTCTGTTTCGCTTTGTTTTCTGCATCTACCAAAATCAAATTATTTTTGGAGTGGACTTAGCCTTTAACTACAAAGGGCCATTTGATGGCTAGCCGACCTTACCAAAGAAAATGCTGAAACTTAAACACCTGTAGCGACAAATGTTACAGTGCATTCATTTATAATTCACTGGTATACATATTGTGTTTTTAATCCAAAATGGCCGCTTTAGAAGTCATTGAGAGTTCGAGGATTTGGTATTACGCCATGTCCTCAGAACTGGTTTTAACTCGATTTATTATATAACGATGTTTATTCATTAGTATTTTGATCACATGACCTATTAACATAGATGTACGCGTATTTATTCATAAGTATTTAGATCACGTGTCTGATTAACATACATGTGCGCTTGTTTTGAACCAATCGCGCTGTAGTTGATTGGCGCTCTTCTGATTTTCCTGTGCGGGAATCAGTGAGCTGTTTTAATATTGGTATACACACATGCTGTTATTGTGTTGATATTTGTACCTAGAAAATTGTATCCAACGAGGATTGAACTGCTACGTCCCCGGACCATTCCCGGTGGACGTGCTCACCTATTTACATCTTGTACGTTTTGCAAGATATATTTTGACTCTCTCGATGTTCAACATTGACGACACTTTAATTCACCAGCAGTGAGAATAGAACATTTAATATGATCTAACGTTTTTCTCATCCGCATTATTGTTTGACAACCTTTTATCATCGACTTCATATGATATATATTGTCTTGACATTTTGATTCTTCGACCTGCATCGCAAGTTGATCTATTGACCTCGACTGCATCATTATTGTATTCGATTGACTGTCTCATCATCATCATCAACATCATCGCCTTCACCAGCGTTGTCTTCATCATCGCTGTCTTCATCATCGTTGTCTTCATCATCATCTGCACCATCATTGTCTTCATCACCGTAGACGTAGTCATCGTCTTCATGCATCATCGTTATCGTTCATCTAGTGTCGATCATCGTCTGCATTTTCTACGCGATCGACAACCAGCTCGTCGACCACTGTTTTCGACTACATCTAGCTAGTTTCTACATCTACCTAGAACTTGAAGAAGATCTACTTTGAATTCAACTCCAATGACTCACGTAACGTTAATTATATTGTGATTTATGCTTTGCATTGTTTATCATTGTGAGGCCTTATTTTGACTGACTGAGTGCCTGTTGTTGAGTGCGTACGCTTACTAACACATATTTTACATGTTTATAATTGCACTAGTTCTAGGCCTATGCCTGGTCTACTGATCTAGATCTGCTATAGTCTAGATCCACCGATATATTGTTGTATTCTCGTGTTGTGCATTCCGTACACATACACAAGTAGAGATTTGTTTAGTGGTTTCTTGAACCACAATATTTCGTGCCTATGTAAGTAAATCTAAACGCTGTCTAGCTTAGATTTGAGTAGTATTTTCTTGACTGTTATTATTCATGCAGTGTGAATGATATTTAACTGACTTGTTTTAGTACTGTCTTAAGTTGTACTGAACAGGGCTCCTGTTATTTCGAGACTTGTATTAAGCGGTAATCATTAATACCATAGTGACTAAGTTGAGTCTCCTTTACATTAATGTGCTGTTGGAAGTTATCTATGTTTGATTATTAATAGTAGTAACTACCAAGGGCCTAGTGATAGTTTAATTGTCTGTCACTGTTGAGATAGACAGAAGAGGTTTCTGATAATTCTGTAATCATTGTATCTTATGTGAAATTATAGAATATAGAACCAGTTTTTAACCATAATCAATTTGTCTTGATGTGATCATTTATTAAGTGTTTTCTTGTCTGGAGGGATACTGCTTTTTAGTAGTTTAATTAAAAAAGGGAATTATGTGGGATTACTAGTTAACACGCAACATAGTCCATACCCCATGTAGTTTTCTAAATTGGTGACCCCGACGTGATTCCCCTGAGATAAGAAACATTTAGTTAGATTACCTTTGCTTATTAATATTTTTTTTTTACCATTAGGTAATCACATTTCTTACTGATACACTGAATTTAGATTTGTGAACAGTGGACGTGGCGCGGCGTCATGATTGAACCCAATACTCTTCAGCACCAAGTTGCTGCGCTCACGAAATTGGTTAAGAAATTGACCGCCACTATCGGTTGCATGCGGAGCCGAAGCCGAAGCCGCAGCATGAGCAGTAACCGTAAGCGCGACTCATCCGGTAGTAAATCAGCGAGCACTTCAGAATTGTGCTGGTATCATGAGAAGTGGGGTGAGAAGGCTCACCAGTGCCGCCCACCATGCACATATAGCAAGCCGGCGGAAAACAACTAGGCCAGGAGGTGGGCGCGACAAGCCTCACTGGCCCTCTTCGTGACGGTCGCTTGTTCTATGTCACAGATAGAGATTCTGGGACACGATTTTTGGTCGATACGGGTGCCGCGGTAAGCGTAATTCCTCCCAACACCGCTGATAAGAGGCACCTTATGCCACTCGTTTTGCAGGCTGCAAACAAGACGCGCATATGCACATATGGGCAGCGTGAGCTCACAGTGTGTATTGGGCTGCGGCGTTCGTTTAAGTGGTCATTCATATTGGCCGATGTTTCGCAGCCTATCCTCGGCGCAGATTTTTTGAGGCATTACGGCTTACTAGTGGATTTGCGCACCAACCGACTTTGGGATGCCACCACTAGTCTGTCCGTACATGGCATCGCCTCCGACTTACCGTCGCTGAATCTCACAATAGTGCAAGTAGACTCCGATTCTGTCTACAAACGCTTACTTGCCGAGTTCACGGAAGTAACTCGGCCCATGTTTAAGAACTGTCCGTTGAAACATGACGTCACACATAGAATACTCACAACCGGCCCACCAGCTTCGGCACGACCTCGACGCTTAGCGCCGGACAAACACAAGATCGCTAAAGACGAGTTTGGCCGGTTACTCGATTTGGGCATTGTCGAGCCCTCAGACAGTTCATGGGCGTCGCCGCTCCACATGGTGCCAAAGAAGTCAGGCGGTTGGCGACCATGTGGCGATTACCGCGCTCTTAATCGCGTGACCGTCCCGGATCGCTATCCCATTCCGCACCTTCACGACTTTGCCGCACAGTTGCGAGACAAGTGCGTATTTTCCAAAGTTGACTTAGTGCGCGCATATCATCAGATCCCCGTACACCCTGATGATGTAAAGAAGACCGCGCTGACAACCCCCTTTGGGTTATTCCATTTCCGACGCATGCCATTCGGACTACGCAACGCGGCGCAAACCTTTCAAAGGTTTATTGATAGGGTCGTCCGTGACCTGCCATTTGTATTCGTGTATCTTGATGATATTCTTGTTGCCAGCGAGAATCCCGAACAGCACGAGACTCATTTGCGCCAGCTGTTCACAAGCCTCCGTGATTATGGAGTAGTAGTGCATCCTGACAAATGCCAGTTTGGAGTCGAAGCACTAGACTTTCTAGGGCACCATGTGACTGCCCAGGGCGTCTCCCCGATGGATGACAAGGTCGCGGTAATTCGCAAATTTCCGCGCCCTACCTCGCTACGCCAGCTGCGCCGGTTCTTAGGTATGGTTAATTTTTACCGCCGATTTATGCCTAAGTGCGCATCCTCGCTGGCCGCCTTGACTGATTTGCTGCGCAAGCAACCTAAGCGCTCTCGAAAGGCGTTAGATTGGTCCCCTGTGTGCGACTCTGCTTTCGCGGCTGTCAAAGAGGACCTCGCGAACGTCACGATGCTTACATACCCGTCTGTTGAGTTACCTACAAGCCTCGCGGTAGACGCTTCCGATCTCGCCGTAGGCGGTGTGTTACAGCAACTCCATGAAGGGGAGTGGCGACCGCTTGCGTTCTTTTCTCGCCGCCTCAAGCCTCCCGAGACTAGGTATAGTACCTTTGGTCGAGAGCTGCTAGCCATTTACCTCGGAATACGCCATTTCCGATACTTCTTAGAGGGGCGTGATTTTTTTGTTTTTACAGACCACAAGCCTCTTACCTTTGCACTCAAGACATCGCCCGATCGACATTCCCCTAGGGAAGCGCGGCAACTCGATTACGTGTCACAGTTTACCTCCGACATACGCCATATTCGAGGCGTTGATAATCAGGTAGCTGATGCACTTTCTCGCACCGAGATTGACTCAGTGCAATTACCGAACTCGATTAACCTGCGTGTAGTCGCGACCGACCAAGTCGATGACGTTGAGCTCGCTGCTCTGCGCTCAGACACGTCAACCTCGCTCAAATTTGAGAAGGTCCTCCTTCCGGAAGGGGACGCGCACATTTGGTGCGACATGTCCACAGGGCATCCGCGGCCGTATGTATCGGTAGCGCACCGTCGATCGTTGTTTGACAATCTGCACAATCTCGCGCATCCGGGCATTAAAGCTTCGCAAAAGCTTATAGCGGCCCGTTTTGTGTGGCGGGGTATGAACAAGGACATTTGTACATGGGCGCGTACTTGCATCCCACGTCAGCGCGCAAAGATCCAACGTCATACGCACTCACCGCTTGGCACTTTTGCCAACCCCGATGCCCGTTTTGCACACGTTCATATTGATCTTGTTGGGCCACTACCGCCCTCGAAAGGGCACATTTATCTGCTGACTTGTATCGACAGGTTCACCCGTTGGCCCGAAGCGATCCCGATAGCGGATGCCACTGCCGAGACAGTAGTCATAGCTCTAGTGGAGAACTGGGTAGCTCGCTTTGGAGCTCCAGCCACGATTACGCATGATCGAGGTCGTCAGTTTCAATCTGCGCTTTTCACTGCATTAGCTAATTTGCTAGGTAGTCGGACCATAGCCACCACGGCCTACCACCCTCAGGCCAACGGTATGGTGGAACGGTTCCATCGGCAACTTAAAGCCTCTCTCAAATCTCAACCCGAGCCGAACCGTTGGCAAGAATACCTTCCTTTGGTCATGTTGGGTATCCGCGCAGCTATTAAGGAAGACATCGGAGCTTCCGCTGCCGAACTAGTCTACGGGACGGCGTTGCGTCTTCCAGGCCAGCTGATAGTGCCTACGCGACACGATACTGTTGACCCCGCGGACTACGTCCAACGCTTGAAGGACCATATGTCTGTTTTAGCGCCTACAGCGACACGTAGGTCACCACAGACCAGTTTTGTACATAGGTCTCTCGATACTTGTACGCATATTTTCTTGCGTATCGATGCTGTCCGTAAGCCATTACAGCCTCCGTATTTGGGTCCGTTCAAGGTTCTCAAACGGAACCCGAAGTTTATCGTTATTGAGCAAAAGGGCAAGCATGTTTCTGTAAGCATTGATCGACTGAAACCCGCATTTTTGGAAAGCGTTTCGGCTAGGACTACCGCGGCTGACGTGCCTCTAGAGGGAGAGCCTACCGTCTCCTCCCCTCTGCGCACAGCACTTCGCGCAACCTCTGCGCCTGCTCCTGCACCTGCTCCTACGCCTGCTCCTGCTCTGGTGAAATCGCAACCTGCTGCGCGTGTCACACGTTCAGGCCGCCACGTCCACTGGCCGCAAAGGTACGTTCAGGTTCACTACATTGAACGTGTCGCATAAATAGTGGTTATTTTCATGTATATTAATGTATTTTGTACATATGTTTCCTTTATATTTTTAATTGTGTATTTTCGCCCCTCGGAGCTTACGCAAGCTCGGGTCTAGTAGGGGGGTTAATGTAGCGACAAATGTTACAGTGCATTCATTTATAATTCACTGGTATACATATTGTGTTTTTAATCCAAAATGGCCGCTTTAGAAGTCATTGAGAGTTCGAGGATTTGGTATTACGCCATGTCCTCAGAACTGGTTTTAACTCGATTTATTATATAACGATGTTTATTCATTAGTATTTTGATCACATGACCTATTAACATAGATGTACGCGTATTTATTCATAAGTATTTAGATCACGTGCCTGATTAACATACATGTGCGCTTGTTTTGAACCAATCGCGCTGTAGTTGATTGGCGCTCTTCTGATTTTCCTGTGCGGGAATCAGTGAGCTGTTTTAATATTGGTATACACACATGCTGTTATTGTGTTGATATTTGTACCTAGAAAATTGTATCCAACGAGGATTGAACTGCTACGTCCCCGGACCATTCCCGGTGGACGTGCTCACCTATTTACATCTTGTACGTTTTGCAAGATATATTTTGACTCTCTCGATGTTCAACATTGACGACACTTTAATTCACCAGCAGTGAGAATAGAACATTTAATATGATCTAACGTTTTTCTCATCCGCATTATTGTTTGACAACCTTTTATCATCGACTTCATATGATATATATTGTCTTGACATTTTGATTCTTCGACCTGCATCGCAAGTTGATCTATTGACCTCGACTGCATCATTATTGTATTCGATTGACTGTCTCATCATCATCATCAACATCATCGCCTTCACCAGCGTTGTCTTCATCATCGCTGTCTTCATCATCGTTGTCTTCATCATCATCTGCACCATCATTGTCTTCATCACCGTAGACGTAGTCATCGTCTTCATGCATCATCGTTATCGTTCATCTAGTGTCGATCATCGTCTGCATTTTCTACGCGATCGACAACCAGCTCGTCGACCACTGTTTTCGACTACATCTAGCTAGTTTCTACATCTACCTAGAACTTGAAGAAGATCTACTTTGAATTCAACTCCAATGACTCACGTAACGTTAATTATATTGTGATTTATGCTTTGCATTGTTTATCATTGTGAGGCCTTATTTTGACTGACTGAGTGCCTGTTGTTGAGTGCGTACGCTTACTAACACATATTTTACATGTTTATAATTGCACTAGTTCTAGGCCTATGCCTGGTCTACTGATCTAGATCTGCTATAGTCTAGATCCACCGATATATTGTTGTATTCTCGTGTTGTGCATTCCGTACACATACACAAGTAGAGATTTGTTTAGTGGTTTCTTGAACCACAATATTTCGTGCCTATGTAAGTAAATCTAAACGCTGTCTAGCTTAGATTTGAGTAGTATTTTCTTGACTGTTATTATTCATGCAGTGTGAATGATATTTAACTGACTTGTTTTAGTACTGTCTTAAGTTGTACTGAACAGGGCTCCTGTTATTTCGAGACTTGTATTAAGCGGTAATCATTAATACCATAGTGACTAAGTTGAGTCTCCTTTACATTAATGTGCTGTTGGAAGTTATCTATGTTTGATTATTAATAGTAGTAACTACCAAGGGCCTAGTGATAGTTTAATTGTCTGTCACTGTTGAGATAGACAGAAGAGGTTTCTGATAATTCTGTAATCATTGTATCTTATGTGAAATTATAGAATATAGAACCAGTTTTTAACCATAATCAATTTGTCTGGATGTGATCATTTATTAAGTGTTTTCTTGTCTGGAGGGATACTGCTTTTTAGTAGTTTAATTAAAAAAGGGAATTATGTGGGATTACTAGTTAACACGCAACATAGTCCATACCCCATGTAGTTATCCAAACACCTATTGAAGCACTACTTTGATACTTAAAGGCATTTACACGGGTTGATGAAGGTCATGATGGGTTCCATCATAATAATTATGGACCTCCTGGCGACAAGTTGACCTTCATTTTAAGAAAATGCGAAAGACTCTAAACCGTCGTCGAGTATTGAGATCCAGTGCCATTTCGTGACATTTCGAAGAAATTTTCTATTTTGTTTTTGGGGTGTTTTAAATTCTTCACAAGTATTCTCGCGTGATGCATTATGAACCGTTCAAATTACCTTGCCGGGCAGTCAGTGTTTCCGCTTCAAATTCACTTGCGCCCAACGGTAATCAACACCACACGTTACTTAAGTTAAACGTGTATAGGACTACTATTAAGTGGTTTGATGGTTGTTTTTACCGGATTATTTCTCGTCGAACCAAAATAAAGCCGCAAGGGGAGTATTGGTGTAGCGGAAACAGGTGTTTTGAAGTATGAAATGGACTTGATTAACATTATTATTTTGCACTCATGGGGAAAAGGGAGAAGAAAATATGCCAGGCGTGTATGGTTTTGGGGTTGAATTAAAACAGATTTTAGCGGAGCTTTCCGTTTGTGGTCACAGTTTGATCTCTTTCCTCTTCCTACAATATTCAAGCAAGCAAAATGATAATGATACTAATGTATGTAATACTATGTACCATGAATATAGTCTTATTCCCTCATCACTACAAATGGCATTCGATCTTTACCTTATCATTATTATTGTTTTATGGTTATATTTAACATAAGTTGTTTTAATTTGATTTATGCATTAGATGGAATCAATGAAGAATTTTGCCAAACAAAATTTTTAATGATCAGTCAAGAACAATTGAAAATATGACATATTAGACATAAAAAGTTTCTTATTGCTTTCACCTAAAGAAGACCTTTTTAAGGTATGCAATTGAAGGAAAGAAGCGAATCACGGAGACACTCTTAGGCATATATGTATAAACATATTCTCCTACCCATTCGAGATTTCTTTTGGTATTCTTTCCAGTGTTCTCGGAAAATGAATAGCCTGAATGTATTCTGAACCCATTATGGAAAATTCACATGTAATTCTATCCTAAAAGCTTATTCTCTTGCCTTCAATGGCTAATCTGTTCCGGTACCCGCTCCCCAAACACACTGATTTCAAAATGTTTCAACTCCCCAGACGCTGCCAGGTAACCAGGAATCATAGCTTGTTACGATTTGAAGCTTAATTTCAGTTCTAGGAAAGGGAAGAAAAAATGTTAGCGTTTTCATTCTTTGTATGTTAGTGTGAAAGAATAACATAGAAAAGGTGTCCCCTGGAAAGCATTGCTCTTCACAAGCCCCCACGTTCAAATATGCAAGGTAACAGCTAGTGGCTACCACACTTCAATATAAAATTTAAATGTAGTCCGATATATGCATTTCTGTGTACAGAGCGTTGGACTTTTAACAAGAATAAGAAAATATTGCATCTCATGTCATAAACATCACAGTATATACCGGTTTTTATCCTCCGTATACATTATCCGACTTTTATCTTTAAAGTGTAAATGAGTCGTGTTCATCCACCCACACATGCGCAGGCGATTAGAACAGCTGGTGGTTACACGTGTTAGGGTAACGAGAGGATGAAAGTGGATAGGAGAATAAGAGAGGCGGAGAGGAAAGAGGAGAGAGAGAGAGAGAGAGATGGAAAGAAAGAGAGCGAGAGAGATCAGAATTGGGAGGAGACCGGGGGTATGCGAATAGCTATAGAACGTGGACGGCTCCAAGAGGGAAACGGTGTTCATCTATTTTTAATGCGGATTCCTTGGTAAAATGTAATACTAAGAGATTATGCCATCGACTATTTGTTGGTGCCCAACATGCCCAATGTTTATGTTTTGTAGGAGCCGTCTGTGTACCTACCTAGTAACATCATGAAAGTAGGGAAAGGCGGTAAAATATTTCTATGGTATCTCTAGTGTAATGATGTCTGAGGAAATCGAAGGAGAGCTAGATTACAACGCTTAAGTGTGTATTATAGCCTAATCTAACTAAATACCATGACTCGGGAAATCACTAAGTCTGCTATAATGTACCAATAGACCACATCTTGCCCTGTCAGAGAAAGCTACCAGCGATAGTTACAACTTATAGGGCATGGGACCCCAACCACTCTATTTAGTCCTCTGATTGAGAGGGGAACAAAAGAAAGGTCACAAGGTCACTTAACTCCAAAAAATGTCAGTCTGTAATTGGAAATTTCTGACTCCAAAATATATATCAGCTTTTGAGAACGACTTCACAATCTAACGTAGATGTTAAATAAGTGGCACATAGACAGGTTTAACATTTAAATCTCATGATCATCAAATCAGTGCTTCTGTCCATAGTCGGTGCGACCAAAAAGTGTAGTCAAGTTTGTTTCTTTTGTTTTATTTCCACTTTTTCATATCAATACAAAGAAACATACAAATAAATATAATGAATAACATGTAAGTTTAACAAAAAAAGTTTCTAAGTAAAATAAAAGTTTCTTACAAAAGGAAAAAGCAGGAGACCAATGTCTTAAGCGTAAATGCTTGATGATGACCGTGGCCTCGGTCAAGTCAGCAAAATAAAGAACAACCCATGCAACTGCATTGTATTAAATGTTCAATAAAATATAAGTAAAGTAATGAAAAGTGACTCTTATATAATGAGAGTAATAGTAATAATGATAATAATGATAAACGTAATACTGCGAGTGTTACTATTAATAATAATAATTTAAAAAACAGAGGCCAGTAGCCTATCAAGGTTATTCCCAAAGATAATAAAATTCACATGAAAAGTGTCTTAAATAAACTAAAAACAAGATAGAAATACAAAGATTAAAACGACACAAAACATCAGCATATAGAATTTAAACTAGACAAACCCATTACCAAAAAACAAAACAGAAAAGGCATTTATGTAAAATAATAATACATACTCATTAACAAGATATTTCTTAAGCTTTCTTTTGAAAATTTACACTGTGAGGCATATTTGAAGTTTTTGAGGAAATGTGTTCCATAATTTTGGTCTGGCGTAAAATAGTTGTTGTTCTTGAGATGTCATAAGTAAACATTGGTAGGTGGAAAATATTATTGACGGGTTTCATAATTAGTCACATTTCTATTACAATTTTTTTTTTTTTTTATAAGCGATAAATGGTGAAACGAATCATCAATTGCGCAATTGAACAGAGACGAATATGGAGCGCCGGACAACGCCATTATGCTATTCCCTTACACCGTTGTAGAGCCAGCGTAATCATCTCCAATCATGAGAACAAATTAGAAAATAGCATTTCATACACCTTAAACTAATATTTCATGTTCCACAATTGTTTTCCTTGAATATTTCAGTGAGCAGAAATGTTCTGCACATGTGCTATTGAATATATTGCTGCACACACACACAAATGCTGATATAAGTCAAATGTAATAAAGGTTTTGGGAAATTTTGAAAATTGGATGGATAGTAATTCTTTAAAATGTTGGTATATTGGGATTTCCCTGTAGATGTATTAAAAGCATTAGAAAATTTTGCCCCTAAAACACTTCTGCTTACGAGAAATTGAATAATCGAAGTTTACCGGGGCTCCCGCTTAATTTTAAATATTTCAAAAAGCGCCATTCCATGGCAGCTTTGTATTACCTTTCTGAAGGTTCTTGCGTATTTCTTTCCCCTGTGAAAATGCCCTGAAGCGTGTACCCTGAGAAAAGTTACCTAAAAATTAATTTCTTCACCGTGCATCACACTTGGGTATTCAATAGTTCGATCAGACATACACAGATGGAATTTCTGGAAGAAAAAGTTACCTTAGACTGTCCTGGATCGAAATTAAATATTAAAGACAGCTGAACATGTACCTGGGAATGGTTGTGACGCAACAATGGATGATCGCCAGGCTTTATAATTTGCGCTCAATATTTCAGTGTTGGCATGTTGGACATTATATTCTTCTTGTAAAGCTTGTAAGTGGTATCACCGTAAGAGAGAGCGGCAGGATGGAATATGATGCTCTGATAGAAAACAAAAGCTTTAAAAGATGAAGGACGTTTTTAAGACCACATGTCCTCCTTATTGCTGCCCAAGGGGGAGGGGGATTTAGCATAAAAATGTAAGTGGCAAGAAAAAGAAAATGAGAAGATGCGTATTGGCTATCGCATCCAAATTGATCATTTACACTGGTTTTCAGCTGAGAAGGTTGTGAGAAGGTAGGGCAGCGTCCAATTGCGGGAGTTTGCTGGAATTCCAAGGACGTCCTTCGAGGTGGCTGGATCTATACGGATTAAAGTGAATCGGTAACATTGTTGAAGGTTGATGAAAAAACTGCGTATTTTTTTGTATGAAATGTTACTTATCATATTTCTCTTAATGTACTAACCCTCTAACATGCAAAAACCATGAAAATATTCTCAAACCACAAAGATATTTATGGTTTTCTTTGAAAAAAAAGTATTATATCTCTCGGTTTCCACTGATAAATTGCCATTTTTAATAGTTAATTGAGACTTGAAATATCGAAGCAGACTCCATTAAAATAATGAATGCCGTTTTTCACACTCTAACCACTTTCAAGAAATCACTAATATCGCCCACACATGCTCTAAAATACGCCTTGAGCAAATGTGTATTTTATGAATATCACTTAATTAATTGTATTCACTATTAAATCGATAGTTTCTCTACGTATATGAAGAGAGTTGTTCCCCACGTGAGTTCTCTCCGTTAATGTTGCTGGACTTATAATTTGTTCTATACAAAAATAAGACCGACGAAGCGTGTTTACCTTTGGTGAAAATTTCTCCTTACGTAATGGACTTTATGATGCAATGTGTAGTTTTTTCATTAGGTGATTTTAAGAAACGCAATGCGCAATTCTTTGCGTTTATTTAAACTAAAGTGATGGATGGACCTGGCAAAATTCGATCTGGTGAGACAAAATCGAACGTATCGACAAACCTGCAGGAGGACATTGAATACGTTAAACAATTCAACCTTTTTAATGGGTTCCTTTCTATTAAAGAACAAAAATAACAGAATAATAAAAAACAGACCATGATACATTGTTTATTGATTCGAGGTCCTCAAAGTTATTGGAGGTTATAAAATATTTTTGTTTTAAATTCTTTTACTTGCGTATTGCTACATTCTAAAGATAATACCATAGGTCATTATGAGCCATTTTGCACGTAAGCATGTTTTACTTTAATATCGTATAGAGTCAAGAAAATCTTGGTATCGATTGTGGGGCCATTATTAATCATGAAAATGGAGCCATAATTAATCAAGAAAATGGAAGTGCATTTCGAGAGTAAATGGCTTCCATTTTGAACTGTATATTGATGCAATGGTGTACATCTTTGAAGCAGCCTAAATTATAAATATGATGAAAATCTCTTTTATTAATGAGCACACCTTAATACTTGCCCATACTTCGTGTTTTTTAAAGTCGTTTAGCTCATATATATTTGTAATTTTTGGAGGAATGGTCTGAGTTACGTTTGAGTCCATGATAATATCTAATTAATATATTTTCTGAGACTTTAATCCATACGGTAAGATGATATATACACACACCCACACACGCATACCTAAATTCCTATTGAGATTGTATAACTGATTATGTAATACAGATATAACTTTGGAAATAGAATGACAAATGTCGATTCGATACCTTTGATAACCTTATTCAACTATTTTTGGTTAAAGAACACAAAGATAATAAACCCTTCAAAATAAAAAGGTTGGAAAATTAAATTGTTTATATTATACTTCTTATGGCATAATCATCAAAAGATTCAAATTTCTTGAGATTTGTTTATCTTTCAAGTGCTTAGAAAAATCATTGATGATTCTGTGTGTATTAAGCTGTAAACAAACATGATAAACCCATAGTATTATCATTATCAGTACTATACATTTGCTACTCTTGTACCAGCGGTTACTAGTGGAAAGAAAAATGTATAAAGGCATGTCCATGCAATAAGCATCAAATTAGACGTTTATTACGCAAAAAAAGTTATAAATTGCAGAGGAGTATCGGCATTCTTAATAACAGCACCCAAACTACTGTAAATTTGTAAGTACCCCATTAATACGCAAAACGCTTACAACAAGCTACGCAAGACTAGTTTAAAGTATAACTGTCTTGTGATGTAAGGGTCATTAGATTCTCAAATAAAATAGAATATATTTTGGTAATGTAGATAATTGCACATTCGGTGTCATAATTAAAGTATGTAATGAGGGCATTCACCGTGCAAACCGTTATCTGTACATGTGATGGCTCAGAATATGGAGGGTGGATAATGAGGCGGAGATTACATTAAAAACAGACCGACTCCCTAACGACCGATTCTAGGCCATAGACGTAATATTTGTCGGTCTTTTTTTTTGTGTGACTAAGGAAGTATTCCTTTTGCAAAATTGTATTTGTCTTTACCCCTACATGCTGAATAAAAGAGGAGTTGTATCTTTTAGCCCTATCGTTATTGTCAATGAAGAGAGAGACTGAACTGATAACTTTGAAATGAACTTTAAAACTCGTCACAAAAATGCAGACCCTAACCGCGACGGTAAGTAATAAAACCTCCAGTTCATTCCTAAATAAAAAAGAATTACCTTTAAAAAAAACGTCCTTTTGGAATAATATGAATCTATACAAAGAAATAGTCGCGTGCTGGTAGATATTAAAGATGATCTTAATCACACATGACCCTGCAGGCTATACATCTGCTTATTATATTAGACGAAATTCTGTCTCCTCGATTTCGTTTTGGTATTCTTGACTGTGCTTCTCTTAATCAAGTTATACCAGGTTAAAACGCAGAGTTCGTGACTCTGCGTTCTTACCGTCATTGTTGATGGGTAGAAATACAATTTGGTGAGGGAAAATCAAATGATAAAACAGAATTAAAGGTAAGGTAAGTGTACTGAAAAGAATCACAGGGGAGACGAGACCACCTGATTAGATTACTCTCCCGTGACGACTGACATTTCGCAGATGTTAAAAGTGAACAATAAATTCTTCGCGGTAAAAAAAAAGTGTTTATCGAGGGGTAAAGGGATAGTATCACCTCTTCAGAATAAAACAACAATTGACTGCCGTTCTTGACTCGGTTTGCTATCTCTCCGGGGAAAGGGTTGGTAGGGAAGGCCTGGAGAGTTCCCTGTTATTATTTAATGTATTATTTAATGTTTATTCTTGACGGGTTGGGTTGTTGTCCTCTCGGGGATTTATAATTGATCAAAAAAGCTTTGAGAGAATATGAAAAGTATCTGTCGGGATTGGATTGTTTTGTCGGGATCATCTCATGGGGAGGGGTTGGAAAGAATTGTTCTAGCTTTGTATGTAACAGTTAATTATAAACCCGAATATGCTTGTGGTCGTACGTAGCGTTTTTCAGGGGCCAATTCTATTTTATGCTATTTGAAACTTGTACCTCATACATTTTAGTTAACTATTTTATATACTATAGTCTTGATTTGAATAATCCTTCGTTAAAGGTACTATGTCCCATTTGAAAACGAAAAAATGATTAGGTTAAATTTCAACGGTATTTGAAAGATAATATTAATTTAGAACTTCCCTAAACAATGGCGGGCTTGAAAAATGTCTTTAAATGGAAAAATAATGACTTTTAGTTGTCAAATCGACCTAAGAGCTATAGAGCCAGTAAGATATAGTCTGATTTTCAGACCATTGTACCGAATGTCGTACGTGTTATGCTGCGCAAAGATTTAATCAGTTTAATTTTGGCTATTACAAGAAGTAGGTTATTAATGTAGACAAATGCTCATGTACCCTATACAGCTCATTTTATGTATGTTATTACCAAAGGAGAAAAAAAAAGCCAGTCAGTCACTCAATAGTGTCTGACAGTGAAGTCTAGCAAGTAAACGACTTTCCTTGCATAATTCGAATATTATGACACTGCTAACGTTTACATTTCACAGATAGGACATGTACTTGACATATTCCTAATTCCTGCCAAGTTCTACAGAATTTGATGTTGGCTGCAAAAAGGACATAGCATCTTTAACAGAATATCGAGAAAGATGCTACACGCTTGGATCTTAAGAAATAAAATTGAAGCCGAATGTGAATGTAAACACACACACTGACACACACGCACACACACCCACACACATACACACACTTTTTTGTAAAGCAATTTTGTTTTATTTCTCCAAATGTGTAATACATACAATAACATACAATAAATTGAATAAAATAAACGTTTTCAATATTGATTGCTCATTTATAAACATAATTAAACAAAAACTTATTTGAAGTATATATATATATATATATATATATATAACTTAGCAACAAGGTAAACATATAAGTACCAAAACATAATATGTATATCTATTGTAAATGTTATTCACTTATATAAAATAAAAAATTAAACAAATCTGGAGGTAATTTTACTGGAACAATGCCTGCTCCTCCCTGCCCCCTCCCTGCCCCCTCCCTCACACAAACACCTCCATCCACCCACACACATACTCACCCACCCACCCACACACACACATACTCACCCACTCACCCACCCACCCCGACACACACACTTCTTACTCAGTGGATGTCTGCTGAACATTTTCAACTCAAGAGAAATATACTAAATAAGTAAGTTAACCAGGCTGCAAAATAGAGTTACAATTTTAACAAGCTCACGGTGGAGAAGAAAATAAATCTTAATTAATCTTAAGCTGCTCCCATTTTAAGAAATGTGATCCCAGCTTTCCCATTCTAATGGCTATTTTCTTTTCCTCATCCCTATACTTAAAAAAGCTTCTTTTTTCCATCTTTTATACAGTTGGTACACACGCGCACACACATACGCACGCACACATATATACACATATTCATATATATAATATATTTGTTTCATTCATATTTAATAAAATGTTATGCCTCTGAAACGCATTTTCATTTATTTTAAAAAATCTGTCATTTATTTACTAACCTCTTCCCATCTTTATAACTTTTGAATTTGTCCGTTTTATCATACCAGTCTTTGGAATAAAGAGTTTCGATGTCGACGTGCAATTGTTGGTTGAGGTGATGATTTTTTTTTTTGTATGGATAGGACATACAGGTGCTCAACCCCATTGGATAGGTTATAGTTATGGTTTATCGTATACTGTAAAGGGTGTTTTGGTGTCAATATATATATATATTATCTCTCTCTCTCTCTCTCTCTCTCTCTTTTACTCTCCTTCTCTCAATCTCTCTCTCTCTCTCTATCTTTCTTCTTCTTTTTTTTCTCTCTCTCTCCTTCTCTCTCTCTCTCTCTCTCTCTCTCTCTCTCTCCTTTTCTCCATCTCCATCTGTAATTTGCTTATGCAATAAGGAGAACGAGATTAGGGACGATTGGCATGATGAGTGTCGTTATAGCTTTAAGGCATTCATAGATGGCAGGAAACGTGATTCTAATCCGTGCTCTCGTCCTCACATTGAAGTGAAGTTTACACGATAGTCCGTTAAATTTAAGTTTTTGTTATAGTTTTAAACTTCGACCGTGCGGACGCACTCGTAGTTACGAAATATTTAAGTTAAGTCGAAGATTTAAAAAAACACGACATAATTTATCTTAAAGTTTTTTTGTTTTAAAGTTAGCTCGATAACTACAAGGAGCAGGGTGCCCTCTCTTGAAGCAGTGTGCCGTGCAAACGCAATGAACTTCGAGGATGCGCCATCTTGTAGTTAAAATGAATTCTCTTCCCGTTTTGTAGTTAACCGTGGAAACTTACTGTTTCCATCCCGTGTAAACATCGTCATTGTTAGCGGATCATTGTGTATAACATCGAGGTTGTGTAAACTCGTGTACAAACGAGAACAGACCCATGTGAACACTACTTATCAGATGCTAGAGGAGGGAATGATCACTGAATAATAAATGAGAACGTTCTAAACCCTAGGGCCATGCTACATCCAACGCTATCCTTATCGATTGTTTTCCCGTGACGAGTATGCCAGGTGAGGAGGATTGACATCAAATTGCTTTTTCATGGAAATGTGCTGATTGCATGTGTAGCTAGCTGCAAGGGAACATGGGAGAGATAAAGAAATGGCTCAGTGTAAAAAGGTAAAAGAATTAGAGTCGGGAAAGCGGAAGGAGGTGTATGGCAGGCATATAGGCAAATAAGGCGAGAGGTACTGTTGCCAATAGCTCGTGAAGTATGCTCTGCTGTTGCCGCCCCCTCCCCCCCCCCCCCCAAAAAAAAGGGGTTATGACAATAAAAAAGACAGCGAAGTGGTTTCATAGTGGTTTATATTTCTTACGTTGGATAATAATGTTATGACTAAATGTTCGGGCAAACGAGGTCAACCCCCTACCCCGGGCGTGATTTTCCCCTTCATGGCAAAGTAGATGCGACAGGTAGATCCCCAATAACAAAAAAAATGTAGCCCTACAAGGAAAAATTGCATATTAGGTTTTAAAAAACCTGTTGATTCCATAATTTGGAAATGCTAGGACTTAAGTGATTCTAATATTTCTTGCTGCATGAAAACAAAACTGTTATGAATTATCGATGACATGTACTCATATTTTTTAGTGCCGCAGGCAGATCTCATTGAGACTAATTCTTTCTATTGATAGCTCACTTTACGTTTGATGGTGTAGCAATACTAAAGAATCTAGATTAATGGTACCAAATTTTAATATATACACAAACAAACTTCGTAGGCGCAGACTGAATTACAGGATTTTATAAAACAGACAAGATTAATTATTCATATCCGTCCATGGGGAATAAATATTTCTCACAGGTAGAAATAAATAACCTATCCTTAAATTTGAAAAAGAGCCAACAATACATGTTAAACGAATTTGTTACTAAATAATTTCTAAACAAAATAGCTAGTATTCAGTGCGCTCTCCGTATGAAACTACTATTACAGCATTTACACAAAATAATCACAAAATAATCAGACATAATAAACATTTGAATTTCATCAGAATAGGTACATACACAATGTTTGAAAGGAATTAATAGGGACAAAAAGGGCTTAATTAAGTTAACTTTTTTGGGAAGAGGTATGTTTTCAAGAGTTTCTTAATTTGGTCTACGGAGGAGGGGATATTGTTCCATTCTTTGGATACAGTAAATATGCGATCATCACCTTTGCTACGGGTCCTAGGAATGGTAAGCAGAAATGGGTCTCAAAAAAAGAGAAAATTAGGGCAAGATGGGTCAAGAGATGTCAATTTGTGATATGCTTTTTAGATGAAACCTAACAGACTTACAAAAATGGTTTGCTTTTTCTAACAAAGTCAGCTCCAATGCTTCTGGCTGAGTGATTTAAAAGGCACAATAAGTTTTTAACCATAAATTGAGAGTAACATTTCCGAGCGAACGAAGGCTTTGAACAGAATCAGTTTTTTAAAATCCGTCTTTTCTTAATTCAATTTCAGTCTGTTATGGATCATCCCGGTGTTGATGTCTACTACACGAAAGGAAAGTGCCTCCAGTGCTTAATCTAGGCTGGAAGCCTCCTTAGGATCAAATGTAATGTTGAGTTGTATGCCATCAGCGTAAGTGTGGTAGAAGATATTATGATGACGAGCGATGTCTCCAACAGGTACGGTGCAGATGGTGTAGCCAGTTGGCCCAAAAACAGATCCCTGCGTGAGGCCTACCTAACTCATGCTAGATTGAGATGACTTTCCGTGTATTTCTGCAATGTATGATTCAATCCACCGGAGTACAACGCCACCGACTCCTACCCTACTTGACATATGAGATATCAAGATTCGCCGGTCGATGGTATCAAATGATGCCGATAGATCGAGTGACAACAGCAATCTTGCATGGCAACGAAGGATTAGAAAGCCATGTATTAAAGCCGTTTAGAAAAGAGAAAAACACGTGGTCTGACAACAAAATGATTTATGTCTATCAATGAATATGATTCCCTCAAAATGAATTTTAATTGCCATAAACATAAACATTTGTTTAAATCCATATTGTGGGGGGGGGTGGGAATGTTTTGGAAATTTCTTCGGTCTTGTTGTTCTTTTGTTTCTGTTTTTTAAACAAATCATTATAACACTGTCAGCATGAAAAACCTATGGGCTAATTTTCAGTCCCCCCAAATTTTCAATTGGAGATTAATATTGTACGAATGTAACAGTATTTTTTAAATTTCCGAACAGAGCCTTTCTTTCACAGTACGTAAAACTCATATCAAAACCTGTCCCTATTATAGTTAGAAAAATGAAACCCGGAAATTCATACTTGATACTTGATACTTGATTTCAGTTATCTTTTTTAAGTTAGAGAGAAGTTTTTCAAAAATGTCAGAAATACTCAACAGTCAGAGCATAAAACTATCTAAAGTTAAAACATACATTGTTTAATTACATTCGACATCTTAAATCATACATTCAAATTTCAGACTGCATTCGGCATGAAAACATATCACTCCATTTCGTTTATGAACCAGTTTTGTTCAGTTTAGTTTGCTTCTTCCCCGTTTGCCATTGTTGTTTTGCAAACACAAGTGTATCCAAAGTCATGCAAACAAACAATTAGATTCCCGTCCCAGGGTTTGGTAAGAGGAGATGTGCTTAATAGCGAGGTTTGATTAAAGACAGGTTGAGTTACCCGATGCCAAATGTCATAGATTCATGGAAGATTGATTTATTGAAGGTATAACTATGCACGGAGTCTTCTCATCAACATGCTGGAAAGTCATGATACATTACCTTTCCGGAAGGCACATTCCTCTTGGAAGAAATCAATTACACGGAAAAAACGGAACTCATGAAATTTGTAGAATACGTGTTTTGCACTGCTAAAAGGCATTTTACTCGATTTTCTTGTTCTTTGTTTCTCATTTCTCAGACAGTATCGACATTTGGTTGGAAAATTCTTTTTACTCAATCAATTAGAGAATGTTTGTACCTTAAGTGTGTTTTTTTTCGAACGCTGAGCGTTCTTTGTTGCCTCGTCAGTATCAAAATCGTTTAGCAGTTTTCATTTGATCAAAGTTCAGTAAACATTATTTATTCAATCCTTTGAACAGTTATTTCACGTTGTGGACAGAAATTATCATTCTTTTATATATACAATTGTGTATACATATGTTTATGTTTTGTTGTAAATAACTGTTTGGCTTCGAACTTTCTTCTGGATTCGAACCCACGATCTTTTGTTCGACAGGCGGATGCTCTTTCAACTGAGCTAACTTGCATCATCAGCTGATCGCAAAAAGGAAACTGGAATGAAAGTATCTAGTATCCATACCTGAGGGAAACCAAGTCATAAAGATAACGAGCATATAAACACGAGAACAAAAGGCATCATTTAAGTTGATCCTTCCAAAGACGTCTTATGGTCATCGTTACTTTATCAAATATCCTTCAAATGAAATTGAGACATCTGTTATTGATGTTGTCAAGATTATATTTCATCAGATGAGTAAATTGAAAATGTTTGTCATTTCCATCAATATCCCCGAAATAATCTTTTCGAATTATGAAGGATTTCCTTCTGGCAAAAAAAATAGTGATCGTTGTTTTTGCTTTTAGTGATAGCGTGTCCTTATTTCTTATGACTCTGCATGAATGGGGAATGTTTACAATGCAGGCAAAAACTCTGGGTTTTTCTGATATTCTGTGTACTCGTCATAAACAAGAGGAAAATCCCGAATCAAAAAAGTCACCTCTAGAGTTTTTGTTTGTTTTTATTTTCGTTTTGTTTCGGTTCGTTTCTGTCAATGTTTGCTCTCAGAGCCCCAGTGTAATATTATATTGTTTGCTCCCGTGACTTTCCCTATATATCTTACTAATTATCGCATGAACAGCAGTGGCAAATCGCGCTTGCACCCTACTCACCAAAGATCTTGAATGTTTCAATGCTAAGCAAACACAGGTGGTTTTTCAAATTAGGATTCTCGCTGTTTGAAGTGGACCTTATATATCATATATAAACTGTGAGCGTTCAATTCTTTACCTTTGCTCGCACCTCATTATAAACTTTGTCAAGTTTGTTACCCACGATGCACGCCAAGCGACTAAAAATAATGCACGATTCGCAAGATGAAAAAAAGAAGAAAAATCTTCAATCCGTAATGGGGCGTCCCCTTTTCCAGCTTTAGGGTTTAATATCGAGATTGATGAAAGATGTGCTTTCTAATTGATTGGCTGATTATAACTGTCTTTTAAATAAATACAATTCGATGTCTACTAAAGGAGCTCATTATAATAGCCGCTGGTCAAAATCTTCTGATATGCATGTATGTATAAATATAGTGTATAGATAAATGCATAACTATGTAAGTTGAAAATGTGTATCCCATCGGCATATGGAGCAATGAACAATAGATCTTTTCGTTACTTTTGAACATTCCAACTTTCTAGATCAATAAGAATTGACGGTATTGTGAAATGAGAAAACATGTATATTGTTGGCAATGCATATCACTTGGTTGATACAAATATATTGATGGCATTGTGAGATCTCTGTTGGGTGGAAATATATTGATGACATTGTGAAATCTCTGGTATATTGGAATGTATTAATGGCATAAAGAAAACTTGAGGAAATGTTATACTGATAGTATTGTTGATGTCCTTTAAAATCTTTGGTAGATAGGAATGTATTGATTGCATTGTCAACTCTGAGGAAAGGTGAATATAATTATATCATAAGTGGATGACATGTTGAAATCTTTGGCAGATAGGAATATATTGATGGCATTTTTAACTCTGAGGAAAGGTGAATATAATGATGTAATTTGTTGATGGCAAAATTAAATCTTTGGTAGATAGGAATGTATTGATAACATCAGAGGAAACCGGAATATAATTATATTATCATATGATGACATGTTAAAATCTTTGTTAGATAGGAATGTATTGATGGCATTATGACCTCTGAGGAAAGGTGAATATCATGACGTAATTTGTTGATGGCATGTTGAAATCTTTAGTAGATAGGAACGTATTGAATGCATTAAGAAACTTCTGGGATATGGGAATTTAGTGATATCTTTGGGTGATTGCATGATTTAATATTCAGCAGATAGTAATGTATTGATTGCATTATGAACTAATGATATTGTTATACTGAAATAATTTGTTGATGGCATGATGACATCTATGCTAGGTAGATGTAGGAAAGTATTGATGACATTTTTAACTCTGAGTAAAGGTGAATATAATGATGTGATTTGTTGATAGCAAATTGAAATCTTTGGTAGATAGGAATGTATTGATTGCATTAAGAAACTTCAGAGATATGGGAATTCAGTGATATCTTTGGTTGATTGCATGATTTAATATTCAGCTGATAGTAATGTATTGATTGCATTATGAACTCTGATGATATTTTTATAATGATATAATTTTTTGATTGCATGATGAAATCTTTGGTTGGTAGATAGGTATGTCTTGATTACATTATGAATTTTCTGGGAAATTAGAATGTAGTGATATCATTGCTTAAGAGCTTGATGAAGTCCTCAGCAGAAAAATAGAGGTAATGCAGTTATAATTATATCATTAGTTGATGACAAGATCTTTGGAAGATATGGCGGTGATTGATAATGAATTTCTAAAAAAAAAATATGGGAATTTCATGATCATGTTAAGGAATTGTTGATGGATTGAATATTTATGGAATACCAATGAATAAATGATCGATTGTGCACACAGTGTGTGTGGGCAAGTACTGAATCCAATGATCGGGGTAATAGTATATTTGTAAAGCGCTTAGAGACATTTGTAATAAGCGCTATATAAAAATTAAACATTATCATTATTATTGTTAAAGATGAAGTTGAGTTCTGGTCATGCGATTACATTGTGAAAGAAACGGTGTCTAACCGACCAGAAAAGGTTGATCATCTAGCATATAAGAATTTGTGTGTATTGCAAGGTTCTGGAATCATCAAACTGATAAGAAATTTGGCCAAGTCTTGGTAAAGTTACAAACACTTGCACAGAAAGATGTATATGGGACTACACGAACACGTGGCGTAAAAAGCCGCCCCCCCCCCCGATTTTTACGATGTTACATGCATATTTAGAATATGAAGGCATTTGAAGAGCCATGCTTTTCAGGGAACATGTCTTAACTGATGTTCTTCCATACTTGCATAATAAGAATGAGTAGCGCTCACAAATTATTTTTCACCTCTTCCCAGAACTCGACCTTCTCTTTAACCATTCAACTTTATCATATTTATGAAACAGATAACAACATGTAACCAAATTTAGCCATAAAACGCCCCGCAGAAAACGTATTTAGAAACAATTTGATCCATATTAGATTGGTGATTAGATACAAAATTTCTTTATTTGCACAAAAAAAGTCATAATTGATATTTCAGTACAATAAACAGCGTAAGAATACACAAAATGACACTTAAAACATAAAAGGAAATATCAAGATCTGTATTTTTTTTTTAATCAAAATTATATCGATAACATTCTTTTTAAAGGAGGGTCGACAGCCAACCACACCCCCCCCCCCCCTTCGTCTGTGGCTTTGTCGCCTCGGGCTAACGGAATTTGTTGAAAAAGCGTGGGTTTTTTGACATTTTACATTCGTTGAAATGTGCTTTAATTGTGGTTTTATCTGAGATTTGTTTTAAAAGATCATGAGCAACGAGGTAATAACCGGAGCCGAGGTGGTTGCAACAAATGGTCAATTTACGTTTGGCATTATACAGTGTATTAATAACTCATAAATCATTCTTCTCGTCTCGGAGGAGATAGGTTCTGCGGAAATGTATTTAAACTAAAAAAAAATGATAGAAAATTTAGCATCTTACCTCGAGACATTCGTGACAATCATGACAATGAGTTCAGTAATCTTGGTGATTAGAATAAATTTTCATCAAAAAAAAAAGATCGTTGATCATTTTAGTGACGTTGAATATTTCATTTTGATTTTTTAAGTGGCTTCATTCGTTTCTTGGGATGAGAACTCGAGGAACAGTCCCCCCCCCCCCCCCCCCCCCCACGAACGAGCAGAGAGGTATAACGCAGTAGTACATTTAAGAAAGGTTTAAATGAAATTAATTGTCATTTTATCAATACGTGGAGTGAAAACGGTTAAAATTACCTCCCCCACCTCCCCCCTTCATTCCCCTCCCCGCCCCGCCCCATTCCCTATCGATGCGTCTTGGATCAGCCTTCCCCTCCCATCCAGGTTACTGACAAGAGTGATTTATGTGCGGTATTGTCACAAGTTACTTCAGCACATGCATGGTTTGTAATCAATATGCCCGTAAATGCATGAATGTGAGTTATTACCTGGAGGCATCCGCATCCGAGTATGTAGCCAATTGAGATGCGTTCTCACTAGTTATTGTTGTCCGTGACTTGTATAAAAGGTTTTACTCAATCAAATTCCGTCTTTCTTTGATCGTCGAAATAACTATATATTCTGCAACCTTGTACCACACTAAACCGCCGGGCCGACCCCAGACCCGTTGTATAAGCGGTACAATGTTGGCCCTTCTGGGTACTGTAAATTTATGTTCGGTCTCTAACTGTTCCAGTGGCTATCCCGTCGGTATGACCGATTTGTAGGTCTAAAAACACTAAAGGTTCGACTTCAACCAGAAATGGATGCCAAACTGAACCTCGTATCATCATACATAATGATTGTACCCATTAGACTCAGACAAATTTAGAATGTCTACTATTATGTCAGGCTAGTTGATACTTTGCACGGAGTAGATAGCAATTATTGTTTATGTCCGTGTCTTTGTGTGCATTTATGTGACATGTGCGATGTGACAGATTTGAGCGTGTGTAAAGCCCGGGTGGAAAGACGTCACATGCAGGGCCGTATACACGAGTCCTAGGAATGAGTAACCCTATAATAGACAAATGCAACTCGAATTAGGAAAGTGGCATAAATCACTGACTTATATAAGAATAATATTTCCTATCATACTTATCAATTCCATCAACGCCTTTGCCTGAGGAGTAGATGGTGGTTGCTTGTGATTGAATTCCTCTCAAATCATTTGTATTCTCAGCTAGCTCGGGGCATACTTTTAAGGATTTTATTTCATATCAAATAACTTTTTGTTTCCTGTGGTTATTTCATTACAAGATGAGAGAGCCACAAAGTCCATTAGCGTTTATTTTACAGATCTGACGGCAAAGAAATCTTCCTCGAAGATATCCATCAATTTTGCTAATGCGTGTCATTAGCACCAGTCACTAGATTGACCATGGAAGAGTATCTAATTTAGTTCGATTTCATTTATTCGTGTAGGTGCTTCAAGCATAGGGGGTCAAGGGGCCGAAACCGCCCCCTCTTTTTTCATATTGTTTTGTTGTTGTTGTTGTTGCCTTCTTCTTCTTATTCTGCTTCTTTTTCTTTTAATCCTTCTTCTTCTTTCTTTCTTTTCCTCCTTCTCTTCCTCTTCTTTCTAGTTCTGTTCTTCCTTCTTTGTCTTCTTCTTTTTCTCTTCCTCCTTTATCTCCTCATTCTTGTTCATTCCCTTCTTCTTCTACTTCTTCTTTTTTCTGCTACTTCTTCTTCTTCTTCTTCTTCTTTTTCTTCTTCTTCTTCTTTCCTTCTTCTTCTTATTTCTCTTCGTCTTCTTTTTCTTCTTTCTCCTTTATAATTTATTTTTTCTTTAGGGGAGGTGACTAGAGAGAATCTTGGAGGAACATCACCATTCCCAAAATCATCTTTTTCAGAGGAAATTACTGTCGGGGAATATTCCTTCCTTCACTCCATATCACCAGAACTTAAGGCAACCCTGGATCAATGCATTGGATTCAAGGTATACGTACATTGACACATCGGTGTTATCCCAGTAGATGAACTATTATTCTATTAGACGCAATATTCATGTGTACATATCCTGACCAACTGAATATGACGACCCCTCCCCTCCTCCCCTATTCTTGGATATTTTCATCTCACATTTCCACTTGTCTACGGGTCGGTGTATTTTATGATTGTATTTGTTTTGTACCCATATTATACAGATGTATGTGTCTATGTCATTTAAATGATTTTGTAGTTAATATAGTTTCAAGTGTATAAGTTTTTCGTTATCATCACTATCGATTTTTCATTTCTATATTTCTTGTTTTATCATTTGCTATTCTAATATCTTAATTCAGTAGTTGTATTTCCTGTTATTAATTTTCATTAATTTTATTTGATAATAATATTTCAAATGCATTTTTATTTGCGATATGTTTTTATAATGGTGGACCCCTATGGCAAACAGCTGTCTTTCAATATATGGTACTCCATCCCATGAATAAATGATTAAATGAATGAATAAATAATTATGAAAAAGGTCATCGGTTGTAGTTTACAAATCTTAAAAATAGTTATCACCGCAAGCATGGATTATGTGGGATAAATGTCTGCCGTAACAACCAAAGGTCTGCTTACCTTGCCTGTTTGTTTGTTAACCTCATTCCGATGAATAGAGCACAGTGTAAAAACACGTCGAGAAAGATATACATACCCCTTCTTACAAAATAATACTTTGGTTTGAATTTCTCTTTCAGAACATTCTAACAGAAGACTGTTGACGTTTTTTCTTCTTCTTCACAATTACACTTTCCATCCTCTTTGATCTGTTCACGTCTTTCTCAATCTTGATCACTCCATTTTTCCAATTATTTTTTCTTTTTCTATTCCACCTCATTTTTTTATGAAGATACATCGAGAACCAACATAAAAATAGCCTCGAGTAAGTATGTACTTTATTCCATTATCATCTTTTCATATCGATGCCTTTTATTTCCCTTTCCTTTATATTTTCATTTACCCTTAATTACTTAAATGCCCTATTAATAGATTATTTTTACGAAAAAATCGACAGCCTATTAAGTAAGGCTGGTTAAAGTGTTTTTAAACTTTGATTTCTTTTCTTTTCTTTCGTTTTCCAAAATGATTTGGAGAGTGTTTGTAGTAGTACCAAAAGAAGAGTCGACAACAGATACAAAATTCTCTAATATTTATATTAAAAATACATGTCATGAAAAAGGGGAAGGTTCAAACAAATTAGGAAATTTAATCTTTAATTGATCGGTTCAGTTGATTTCAACATTCTTGCTTACGTTCTTTTTCCCCTTTTTGTTGAGAATATCACTTTTATAAGTCTGTTTTAAATAAATGTCACAGATTCCCTTTGATACAAAAAAACTTCATCATCTAAATTCAGCTGAGGTGAATAAACAGAGTCAGTATATTTGTTCGTTTGTTTGTTTGGCTGATTTCTTTTGGTCTTTTGACCATCCTCTCAGTAAATGAAACATCTCCATGGTGACATAACGCGCGTTTTTTCGGATCGTCTGCCGACTGGATGAAAGGCGTTCAGGTCTCTTTACCGGGTCGTGTCCGATAACATACAAGATTGGACGCGGGGGAGGGCTTGATGAGAAGGGAAAAAATCCATCACAAATCGATAGGGAACTCAAAGAACAGGCGATGCACGTCGGCATCGTGTGAAAGAGTCTCTTGAGTCCAACTGGTGTCTCTGTTTCCCCACCTCTACTTTACCTCGTAAACCTCAGAATCTTAGCCCAGGAAACGTCAATTATTTTGGGTAAGACAGGGGAATTTGGTGAGTGTTTCACCTCCGTCGATCAGAGGTAGGGTCGCTGCATGCGGTGGAATAAAACAGGGGCTTTTTGTAGAAACGGAGCGACATCTTGACTTGCCATTGAATAAAGCAACGACCTTGCAGCAGGTTTCTAACATTCAACACCTACACCCTAAAATAGATGTGCAAATTAAAAGAGGTAAAAGGAGATGATGTGAACTAGAGAACGAATTAAATCACGGTTCATCGCTCCATTTATTTTCTCTCGTTTCATCTTCCATTCTTACTTACCCTTAGGACAATCACTGCTTTAGTCTTCGAAATCATAATTCTATTCTGAAAACATCAGTATTAGGGGAAACCGTATCATCAGTCATGGGCGCTGACTCCACGACGGCGACTGATTTGGAATATAAAACGACATTCGATCGATCAAGATAATTATAAAGCGAAATTGTAGACTGTAATATGCCATTGAATAATAAGTGTAATCCGTAATGAGAAAAAAAGGGTTTAAAGATAAAGTTGAGTTCCGGTCATGCGATTGCATTGTGAAAGAAACGGTGTGGAATCTATCAGAAAAGGTTGATCATCTAGCATGTAAGTATTGGTGTGAACTGCAAGGTTCAGGAATCATCAAAATGATAATAAATTTACACGAGTCAGAACAATACATGAACATTTGGCATAAAAATCCGTCCCGATTGCTGTAACATGCCATAATTAGAATACCAAGGCATTTGAAGAGCCATGCTTTTCAAGGAACATTTGTTATCTGATGTTCTTCCACACTTGCATAATAACAATGATAAGGCTCACAAATTATTTGTCTCCTCTTCCCATAACTCAACCTTCTCTTTAACGGGACATATTCAACACTGCTGGCGAATACAATAATAATTACAGTGCTTATATAGCGCCTAACACTTACTTTGTCAGAAGTCTCTAAGCGCTCTACAATAATGCAGCATAATTACCCTGGCTTTAGCAGTGCAGCTGTTACGCGCGCTGCGTTTCAAGGAAGGGTTTAAAGATAAACGGCCTATCTTTTAGTTTAATCCATAATCGTGTCAATTATCCAGGCCCCCTATTCTTCATTGTCTAACGGCAATGCTTTAACTCCAACAATCTAGGTAGGTATGTTTCTTGCTCATGTTTTTTTTAAAATTAATATTCATAAATCTATCTATCAATACATAGCTGGAAAAAAGGCTAAGGCTGTTCAAGGTAAAAAAAAAAATGATTACCAGATAAAACCTTAAATAAGAATTAAGAATGACGCCCGTTATTCTATCATTTCAAGCAAAAAATATTTTTGTTTTGAGGGTGACTCAAATGGCAGAAAATTATTGAAATGTTGATTTGAAAGGATACGTCCATGGAGATAAGGTCCCTGGAAATAAGTGATCGACCTAGCCATGACCTAACTTGTCGAGTGAAGCTCTGGATGACGTATCTCTTCCATCTTCAAGGCATTCAAGGTAATGATATAGGGTTCGTCATGAATTAAACATCACCATCATCACACATCCATCATAATGTCTAGGTCGTGAAAATTTGTCTCTATCGGAAAACGTGCTTTCTTTACAGATAAGGACTGATGTGATGCATGAATTTCTCTTCCGTAAACAAAACCAAAATAAGTTTTGTTGTAAAGAGGAAACTTGTGGTTTAAGGTGATAATGACCTTTTTCCAAGCTGGCCTGTGGGAGCTGGACTTTTGTCAGGGTTAATGGGTAGAGGGGCTACGTGCAGAGAGTCACATATTGATTTTGTGTAGGTGATTTTCACCACTATCATGACCATCTGTTTTATTTTCTGATTTTGTCGTATCGTCAAAAAGGTGTTATAAAGTTGTGTCTCCAAATGGAAATAATTAAGTGTTTTTTTTTCTTCCACTTGTACTTGTTTATCTTCTCCTTCTTCTTCTTCTTTTTCCTCTTCATTTTCTCTTTCGTTTTTACATTCTTTTTCTTTCTCATCGTATTATTTTTTTTTCTCGTTCTTTCTTCTTTACTTATTTGTTTAGGGGGCAAAAACGCAATAACCCTCCGACCCCCCCCCCCCCCCCTCCCTCTCATTATTATTCATGTTTATGTGCTTCTTAGAAATTTTGCGGCAGCGGGTTTGTCAATTAATTTCGTGAGACAAAATCTTCTCCTCCCTTTCCTCCCACTTTTCCTCCCACCTTTCCCAAGTATAAAATATAAAATAGTGCAATGTTCTGTGATCATCGTACATGTTATCTTATTGCAAGCTTCCGCATGCAATCTCAGGCTTCATCATGGTGCTTTTGTTTAAGAACAATGATAGTTTTACGAAATGATTGCTGATTATTAATTGGGCTGAATACTCCTGACATGAGCTTGCCCTTCTCTAATTGATATCTCCTCCTGTCTTAAACTCAAATCGGTCGAGAAACGCCCCCCCCCCCCCTTTTTTTTTTGTACATGACTCTGCTGCAAATTATTGCAATGTTCTGTGACCTTCATACATATGATATTCCGCAAGCAATTTCCGGGTCGATCGATCCTGCATGGTGCGAAATTTAAAGATTTTTTTCATTAGAATGAGGGTTGATTATTCGGCTGGAAACCCCTTTTCTGAGAAAGGCCATCTCGAATTGATGTAAGAATTGAACTAATGTCAATTTATTAGGACTTCATCAAGCACTTCCGCTTAGCATCCGGACCGGATGACCATTCTTCGTAGACGCTTGGGATTCTATGACGATACTATTTTTATTGGCTATATTCGCCCAATCCTTGAATATGCTACTCAAGTTTGGAGCGGAGGTCTCACTAGTGCACAAAAACAATGCATAGAAAGATTACAAAAACGTGCATTGAGGATTATCTTTGGAAAGGATTATCATAGTTACGCAAACGCTCTTACTAAATCGAAATTACAAACATTGGAAAGTCGTCGAAATGACTTATGTGTTACCTTCTTTAAAAAAAACTCTTTCATGCACAGACCAGTTCAAACCATTTATACCCCAAAGAGCACACAATAAAAATTTGCGAAGAACTAACAAGATCCCTGAACCCAGGTGCAAAACTAAACGTATGCAGAATAGCCCAATCCCAGATTTGATCCGTTTGTATAACAAAAGTTTTTTTATAATTGTATTTGATATACTCTGAAACAATTACAATTTCATATTCCTTAGTATATAATTAATTCATAAATTTGAGGTCTGATTTTTTTAGTCAAGTTAGTCAATGTATTTTTTTTATGACATGAAGAATGCGATGCATATCTATATTTATATCTTAATATCTCTAATGTTCACCTTATAATATTCATATTTGTCTTGCAATGTATCTTTGTATTTTATCAACATGTACATAATTGTTTTCCCTCTCTGTCCATCTGTCCCCTTTCCCCCCCCCCCCCTCTCTCTCTCTCTCTCTCTCTCTCTCTCTTTCTCTTTCTCTTTCTCTTTCTCTCTTTCTCTCTTTCTTTCTCTCTCTCCTGCTTTCCCATCTCTCTTTCTTTTTAACTCAAATTTTTAAATTGAAATATTGTATAAGATTATGGTATATAGTATATACACGCTCTTCATAATCATGTAGATTGTAGTGTCACATCTTAAAATATATACTTGCTTTTTTCCAGCAATTTACTCATGTGCAATTCAGTTACTTTTTACTGTGATATCACTTGAAATGTATAATTGTCTTCACCATCAATGTTTTATTCATGCACAATTCAGTTACTTGTAACTGCGATACATGGAAATGAATCAATAAATACCATTTATCTATCTATCTATCTAAGATGACACGAGATCGGAAGAAATTCACTCAATTGTGTCAATGAAATGTAATCAAGGGAACTAAACGACGTCAATCGGCAGTGGCGTAGCGGGTTCCAGTTATGGAAGGGGGGTGGGTAGTATCTGCCGTTGCTAGTGGAGCACGGATCTTACCGGGAAAAAGATATGCGAGAGAGTAAAGAAACTCACATGGATATGGTATCATCGTCGTTGGTGGTTCATTCACTTGTCTCCCAATCTAAGGGTTAAGGATTCTTATCCCAGCCCAAACTCTCACGTCTTTTGGCAAGACATTAATCTACGTTTGCCACTCTCCACCCGGGTTTATATTGGTATCTCGCAATTGCTGGGGCATGGGGTAATGCTAATTGCGGGGCCCTCAAGAGGAATGGAAATGGCCCTGATAAGGTTTCTCTGGGTAAACAAATTCATTATTAGTAGTAGTAGTGGTGGTAGTATTAGAAGTATTATTATTATTATTATTATCATTAGTGTTAGTAGTATATCTATCTATCTAATTTCCTGCCCTCAAGAGGAATGGAAATGGTCCTGATAAGGTTTCTCTGGGTAAACAAATTCATTATTATTAGTAGTAGTGGTGGTAGTATTAGAAGTATTATTTTATTATTATCATTAGTGTTAGTAGTTTATCTATCATTATTAAGTCTCAGTTCCTGTTCCCTTTTCCACAATTATTTTCTTTACTTTCATTCTCTCTCTTTAATAAATTCGATTCGCTGATAACAATCGTCCGGCAAAACAGCGCGACCATGAATGCCAGAGGGGAACTAGTTCTCAACAAAATAACTTTTCTTAACCGTCTTCATGACATATGACTTTCTTGGAATTCCTCAGCGTTCATCCTCATCAACGGAGGATGGAATTGACACAAGTCAAGAGTCCTTCTCACTATGAAGTCCTGTTGACAGTAAGGTGATACCTCTTGGACATCTTCCGAGGACATCGCGATTTCTCTCTTGTCAGAAAAGGGTCGAAAATCGAGATATAAACTAGTTCCTTCGATTGTACCACGGTCGATATACTCTCAAACTCCTGTATAAGGGGACCCTACGGCGTACAATTGGGCCAAACCCCTGACAGCATGTTGGTCAAGGCTACATAGCTGTAGATGCTTCGTCTTTACCCGTGTTTACACCGATCATTTTGAACAATAGCCATAATAACGCTTCCACAAACAAGGAATCATATTTCCGTCTTTCTTCTTTATGGTCTTTTGACATTTAACGGGTTCAGGAACGTGGTGTTAGATCATGGTCATCACGTATCGATTTTTTTCTCGAATAGAGATGAACATTTTTAAAAGCACTTCGGTTAAAAACACGTCTGTTCTCCTTGTAACGCTCTATCCTACTCATTTTGTTCTCTTTTTGCTAAGTTTTTTTATCATTATGATTATTATTATCATCAAAATTTGTCCCCACACAAAAATCCTGCGGGAGATGTTGGTTGATGCATGGCCTTCCAGTATTATACCACGGCTTTAGTATAAATCATGTACCGTAATCTATCAACCACGTCAAATTTGGCAGTGCATAATGCCAAATTGCCAACAACGCTGATTAAATTAATAATACAAGAATGTTAGTAGTAAGATAAAGTTAGTATGGTATAGAGTAGAAGTGAAAGTGGAAATAGAGAAGAGATAGAGAGGAGAAAGAAGCATAGTGTACAAGAGGAGAGAAACAATACATGATATTCGTCGCTGTTTTCACGAAGTGACGGTAGTGAAAAAAAATTGCATTCACTTTGCGTTACGATTTTCCTCACTACCGTCACTTCAGAATGGGAAGAAAAAGATGGAAGAAAAGACAAGAGAGGTGAGATGAGAGTATCAAGATATTAGTGCGGTATGGTATGTAATCCCGTAGGATTTTTGTGCCAAAGTTGATTTTTTTTTGTTTTGTTTTTTTTTGTTGCTGTTTTGGCTTCAAAAGGGTCCCAATTGGCCAAAAAAGATGGGGTTCAAATTTTCAGACCCCTCCTTCATTTCCTGGGAGGGGGGTCCATATTGGGCGCCAAAATGGCTTATAATAACGCGCAATAGGGAAATTTGGCGTCTCCGGGAAAATTTGAACCCCATCAATTTCTGATAGCTAGGACCCCAATGAATCCAAAAATGCAACAACAAAAAATCAACTTTGTCACAAAAATCCTACGGGAGCTGTTTCAGTGACATACCGTACCACACTATATGCATGATGCAGCATTATGACGACCAACAATGAACAATCAATCCAAACAATGAAGAAGCGTGTTTCACGTGCTGCTGTCGATGAAAAAAAAAACGCTTTTTCTCCGAGAACGGGACAGGGCAGCCAGCCCGGTGCTCATAATCTCTGACTACTAAAATGCTACATTTAATGCCATGTTGATGTTACGTTATGTAAACAACATTATGCATTACATGTCTCTATTCTATGATGCCTAAACACCAATTAGTCTACAGGCACAGACTCTAATTCGAAACGTTACCATCATTCCTAAAGACTTGAGCAGAACCTAGCTTTGTCAGTCTCTGGCCGTGTCCGAGGCGCAGCTGGAGTACAAAGCCTATGTAGTACACCATCAGCTTAGTCTTACAGGGCAGACAATGTTACGCAAAGTGACTGAAAAAAGTATGTGCCTGCAGACTAAATCACCTATGATGGCGATCGTGTTTTAATCCTTACTTGGTGGTGTGGGCGGTGCCCCGAGGTTAGAATTCGATAATGACCACACGATCATCATCCAAAAGCGGAGTATTGTTCGTCTGCTAAAACCTAGATGGTTTTACTTTCCGATAATGAAATAATGGCGGAACTCGGAAGCGCACGCCTGTAATTCGCAGCTACTAGTGGGCGTTTCTTGCGTCACTAATACATTTCCTCAAATATCCAACCTGGACCATCTCCTATAATTTACTTATTTGACCGACGATCTTTATGTAAGCACTTACGCTAAAACATTGTCAAATAAATTTGTATTTTGTTCAACCATAACATCATCTTTGGTACGGGTCGAGGAGATTCACCGAAATGACCTGATCTATCCTGTTTCGTATAAACAGCTAGTAGTGTGTATTTCCATTTACTTCGTATCAATGTTTGTATTTAAGCTGTGAGGAATAAGACCCACTCTGTGTATATTACAAAATTAGAACGTGACTACAAGGTTCACATTTCTTTCTGTTTGTTGACGAGGCATTATTCTAAGTTATCACAATTCGGATCCAATTTAAAGGAAAAGAATTTCAAATTTTTGTCAGTGTTTTTGTTAGTCAAATGGAAAACAAATTGTATTTTGCTATGATTATGTTTATCATTTTATTTGCCGGTATACGTCTAACGTCTAACGTAATCTCGCGTTGTTTGATATTTTGTATGACAAAGCATGGAATACTTAATGTACCTATATGTTTTGTATAAGTTGTCGATGGGCCATATACATGTATAATAAAGAAACTATGTGGAAGGGTAAAAATATTGTAAGCAATGGGATCATTTTATATCATTAATTTCTCTTTTGTTTTTGCCACCCGTATATATGGAAAAATGATTAAGAGAGCTATGGCATCATTTCTAATAATACAAAATAAAATAAAAAGAATGCATTATTTTTGTTCCGTTTTTTAATATTTTATTTTATTTCATTTTAAAGTAATACGATATTTTGAGATGCACCATATTATACCATTTTTATTACTACTAACGTATACTTTTTCAATGAAGAGTCTAAATATTCATCATGAATTGCTTTGAAGAAAATTAATGATATTAATGATAATATCAGGATATAATGCATATAGACATGCTTTCCTCAGGCCTATATGTTACACTGAGCTAGCTATTATTATTATATTCTCGTTTATACTTGTATTTTTACATGATTTATATACTTACATTTTGATACTGTTTAGGGCTCGTGCATACTTTAGGCTTTATTTATCCTGCGTCATAACTGAATACATTATATCTGATTTCAATGATTTTTTCCCAACCCTGGTGGACGCATATAGTTTGCAAGAATCTTCAGTCAATTGAAGGAGGCAGACTTAATCAGAAGAAGAAGAAGATTTCAGCCTCCCGTACACTCTGATTCTTCATTACTTTAATATAATGCTGTTTTGTATCATAATGATTATAATTTCCTTGGTACATCTGAATGATATCCTTATTTGTAGGAATATGTGATATGTAATAAAAAGTGTTATTTTAGTTTTAGTTTTGTTTTTGGAGGGAGGGGGTGTTAAGATGTTTTTTTTTTTTTAAACAATGTGCACTCAGGCGCGTACGCAGGGGGGGGGGGGGGGGGGGGGGGTTTGGGGGGTTAAACCCCCCCCTTTGGAAATTTTTTGTGTGTAAACCCCCCTAAAAAACCTAAAACCCCCCCCCCCCCTTTTTGGATTTTTTTTTTTTTTTTTTTTTTTTTTTTTTTTTTTTAATTATTAAAAAAAAAAAAAAAAAAGGTGACCTTACCCCCCCCCCCAACGGAGCAAAATGTCAAATTTCCAAATTTCGAGACCAAAAAAAAAAAAAAAAAGTGTCCTCTTACCCCCCCCCCCCCCCCCCCCCCCCCCCCCCCCCCCCCCCCCCCCCGCTTATTCAGCGGTCGGCTGAGTCGTTGCGATTTTTTTGGGACCAAAAAAAAAAAAAAATGTGTCCTCTTACCCCCCCCCCCCCCCCCCCCCCCCCCCCCCCCCGCTTATTCAGCGGCTGGCTGAGTCGTTGCGAAATTTTCGGACCGATTTATAAATGTTAAAACCCCCCCCCCCTTGAAAAAATCCTGCGTACGCGCCTGTGTGCACTATTGTGTCTATGTCAATGTTATGTTTATATCTAACTTGATTCGGGAGCAACGTGTGAGGGCTAACATGTTGAATTGTGTTGAATTTCACTTTAGTGAGCCCTGGGCCCCGTCTTACAAAGAGTTGATATCAATCGTAAGTTATTTGCGATTGATATCAATCGTAACTATGTACATAAGAGATAGGAGACTGCAAACTTGCGATTGATTGGAGGACTTACGATTGATTTGGATCAATCGTAACTCTTTGTAAGACGGGGCCCAGGCCTATATGTTGCTCCCTCCCTTTCCTCTTGTTTTATTTTTTTTATTTTTTTTCTCTTATCCTCAAGCGATGTTTTTATTTCCGTAATAGTAATACATATGTACATTATTAACTCAATGATTGAGAAAAACATAACATATGCTGATTAAAGTACATTCAACAATTCTTCAAGCTTAGTATTATTTTCTTTGCTAACAGATTCATATCTTAAAAATAATCTTAGCAACGACTTGAATTAAAAAAACAAAGTATGTGGGTAGTAAACAGAACAATTTACAATCTTCTTAGCGTAACATTTATAAATTGCGTATTGCGCATAATTTAAAATAATATTCAGAAGTGAATGTTTCTTGTTTCCAATATCCTTACCTACAACTATTATTGTTTTGGTCTATTTGTATTTCTATTTGGAATAGATTAAATATCAAATTACATATTATTTTCCAAAACAAAGTCACATCCTTGCAATATAACATAAAATGAAAAGTTGAGTCAACTTGACCACAAGAGTTGCATAAATTATTATTGACAATTTGCCATGAATATAAGTTTACTTTTGAGGCAATATTTGTATATAATGTTTTATTTATGCATTGCTTTTATGATTGGCCTAATAAATAATAACAATAATCATAATAAATTGTTAATACCCTTCCACAATCCCCTTTTCGTATTTTGAAGGCATTATACAGTGACCTCGGAATAATCCGATCATAACTCTTTTTATGACAAATTCAATAAGGTGTATTGAAAAGAAAGTGCCCTTAGGTACGCTGCTTGTAAATTAATGCGACTTTCTTCAGCTGCGGTATTGACAATGTTTGTTTACAACCTTTTTTTTTATTCACGGAGAATAGGGTTCAGTCAAATTTAAGCTTCTTAGAAATACTGAATAAGATATATATGTATTTTTCTAGTCATTTCCTTCATTTAATGAGAGTGGATAGAAGAAGACCTGAATATCGCATTACATTATACAATTATATAAGAAGACTCTATATTCATTGAAAATGTATGATGTAACTGTTTTCGATTCTCTGTAAAAGTTTCAAAAGAGCGAGTTATGTATTACTTAATGGTACTATGTCCCATGTGCAGGCTAAACAAATGAAAAGGTTAAATTCCAATGGCATTTGAAAGCAATACTAATTTAGAACTGTCCTCAAAACAAAAGGGCTTGAAAATGGCTTTAAGTAGGAAAATAAGGGCCATTAGTTGTTGAATCGACTTAAAGGTACTATGTCCATTTTGCAGGCCAAACAAATGAAAAGGTTAAATTCTAACGGCATTTGATAGACAATACTAATCAAGAACTTCCCTCAAAAAGAGGGGCTTGAAAATGTCTTTAAGAGGGAAAATAATGACTATTAGTTGTCGAATCGACTTAGGAGCTATAGAGCCAGTAATTAATGGTCTGATTTTTCAGACCATTGTATTGAATTTTGGCCATTACAAGTAGTGGATGTAGACAAAAATATTAATGTTAATGTAGCCTACCTATTGGCTGTTAAAGCTCATTTTATGTATGGTATAACCAAAGAATAAAAGATGTCGGTCAGTCTCTCAATAGCGTTTGACAGTGAACTCTAGAAGGTAAACGGGCTTATTTGCATAATTTTAATACTAGGACACTGCTAATGTTTAAATTTCACAGATAGGGCATACATGACATAATTATTCATAATTCCTGCAGAGTTCTACAAAATTTGATGTTGGCTGCAAAAAGGACGTAGTATCTTTAAAATTCGCACATTTCTCAAGATAAGTTGTTACCGAAAAAAATGTGATTTGACATTAAAAAAAGCTTGATCTCTAAAGCTGTGTCAGGGGAATTCCCAGTTTGGCAATAAGTCTTTAAAATGAATTTAAAGTTATACTAGATCTTCGCAATCGATAGAATTATCAGAATAATTGCGTATTGGTGGCGCCATTTAACAGAAGCTGCATATTATTTACCTTGTCATGTGTATATTCATGAAATACTTGTACCATGTAGAACATGACTTGTCTTTAATGAATTTATCATCAAACCTGTTCTCCGAGATCGATATGATTATAGATATTTCTCGGTTTTGATTTCTGCGCGAAAAGGCAAGAGAATGATGTTAACTTTAAAGGTACTATGTCCCATTTGCAGGCCGAAAAAATGAAAAGGTAAAATTCCATCGGCATTTGAAAAATAATACTAATTTAGAACTTCCCTAAAAAAAGTGGGGCTTGAAAATGTCTTCAAGTGGGAAAATAACGACTATTAGTTGTCCAATCGACTTATGAGCTATAGAGCCAATAAGTAATAGTCTTGATTTTCAAAATATTGTACCGAATGGTCATACGTTTTATGCTGAGCAAAGATTCAATCAGTTTAATTTTGGCCATCACAAGAAAGTGGGTTTGATGTAGACAAATGCTCCTGTACCCTTAACAGCTCATTTTATGTATGTTATTACCAAAGAAGAAAAAAAGCCAGTCAGTCACTCAATAGTGTCTGACAGTGAAGTCTAGCAGTGAAGTAAACGGATTTCCTTGCATAATTTGAATATTTGGACACTGCTAACGTTTAAATTTCACAGATAGGACATACATGACATATTCATAATTCATGCAAAGTTCTACAGAATTTGAGGCTGGCTGCAAAAGGGACATAGTACCTTTAATACTTTCTTGAGTCCTGACATTTCAAACATTTGGCGCAAGCTTCCATATCAAATGAAAGTAAAACTTGATCGTTCGAATCGATCTGATTAAAATGTATGATTGGGGATTGATCAATTCACAGAGGTCTTCGGAATCAAGGCGGTATATTAAAGGGAGTGTGTCATGACGAGACTGTGTGTCTTTCCCGTGGGCCGTAATTACTGGGTACAATACGACTACGGACGACGCGACCGCAGCATTCACGTGCGTGCAACATACGCGAAACCGAAGCGTGAGGAGAACTTCGGTTTGTTTCGCGAACGCTAGCGCGTGCTGACCCAGTTAATCAAGTCCATTCGTTTACGTGCAGTTGTCCAAAAGAAGACGTAGATGGCGTTAACCAGTATTTGCCATGATACACTCCCTTTAATTCAACTACGGACAGCACAGTCTGACTGCGTCCAGGTATGATGGGGGAAAGTTTAGTTGTGAAGCATGGGAACCATTATAATGCTCGTCGCATATAATGAATCAATTTGCTAATAATATTATGTCTGGGTCAGCGACTTGCGCTGTCTTTTTGTGAGAGTAACATCGTATGCATTCAAACACAACTTTGGAAAACCGAATGCAGGTAAATACTTGGAAAACAGCGAATAACGTCCAGTGAATATAGAAAATCTTCCAGGGGGACAATACTGTGGCTATTTTCTATATTATATGTTAACATTACTAATATTTCACGGATCCTAAAGGTTATTGACCTACAACATTATTTCTAACAAAATGGTTGACGTTGACTTTGAAAGATTTTCATAATCCATTTTGTACGAACAGCCTCGCATTGAACGTTGAGGGCTCTCTATACACTGTGCATTTGTCGCTGTTTTCCAAGGTTGGGTGAATGTCAACTGAAAAGAGGGAAAGACGTCGGCTTGATTATCTTTCGTGTTATGACGCAATTGAAATGAAGCCTCGTGTGCAAGGCCAATGTTATTGTAGCATTAACAAATGGCACAGGAAATGTATACAAAGTTATATTCATTGTTCTTTCTTAATTCCTCCTCTTCTTCTTCTTCTTCTTCTTCTTCTTCTTCTTCTTCTTCTTCTTCTTTTTTTCTTCTTTTTCTGTTTATTCTTCCCATCCACCTCCCCATTCGTCTTGTTCTGTCATTCTTTCTTTTTTATTTGTTTACTTTCCTTTTAATTAATATGCACCAGCCAATGTGGAGAGCCTCTAGACAGAATTTTTAAATTTATTTAGGTGATCCTCAGGCATTGTCTGGTGTTAAATAGCATTATGTTTATGTTATATTATTTTGTCTACCTCTTGATGTTTTGTATATTATCATCTTGCCTGGAAATAAAATAAATAAATAAATTTATTTATTTATTTATTTATTTCCTTTCCTTTTCTATCTTCTTATACACAACCTGCATGGCATTATAAGAAGTGATTATAAATTGGACTTATTGTATTACAATAGACGTTTGAAGTAATAATAAATCAATTAGTATACTATGACAAATAAAACGTCTCGAGGTATCCTTGTTTTTGTGAATTAATTTTTTGTAAAGAGAAATTGGAATGTACTAAACTTAAAGCATTGGCCAATTTCGAGAAGAAAGTCATTTCCAAACATATTTTTGTTAAAATAAATTATATCAATAACTTAGAAAGTGCTCTGGATTACCATTGAACTGTAACCTTCTCTTGATGGCACCTTCGTGATTACTCTCAGTGTTGCAAAACTAAATCGACGAGGGTTGGAAAGAAATGAATCCGGATTTTTCCTGATTTTATTGAATACAAGCCGGTTTAAAACAGGTATACGCCGCAATAATGATCGATCACGCGAAGACCCAACAAATAAAGAAAAAGAGACAAAATCTGTGGGATTTATGGCCCATAAAACAAGTTTTCAATATTACTTAGCCTGTCATATGATATTCCATTCATTTCGAGATGAAACAAAGCGATGTCCCCTAGAGGAACGCGAGGAATCAATGCATCTTTGTCTCTTTCGTATAAAGGTGTTCAGTTACACGTGCTTTTGGCACTGTCTCGGCTCGAAATGAAACTCAGTACAAGATATTACAAGCCAAGTCTTGAAAATTATCCGTTCCGTGCGCGCGATATGAAAGTTTGATCGATTGGTGATCCATGAATCCGACAAAATACAGTTAAAAATACAATTGATTTCGTACTTATTTTTAAGTGAAGTACAAAGGTATTATGGTAGATCAAAAGTAAAAACAACATTATGAAATTATATTCAGAGGAAAACATAGTCAAAGTTTATCGAAACGAAACGTGGTAATTGATATTGAAACTCCCTCCCCCCCCCCTAATTTGTGATACCACTTGAACTAACATCCTATCCACTTCATTCTCTCTCTCTCTCTCTCTCTCTCTCTCTCCCCCCCCCCTCTCTCTCTCTCTCTCTCTTCCTCCCCTCCTCCTTCTCTTCTTCTTCCTACTTCTTATCCACGATTTCTCCTCTTTTTCATCCAATCCTTGGAAGATATTATTGAATATTCCTCAAATTTTTTTTTTTTTTTTTTTTTTTTTTATCAAAAAAATAAACGAAACTAAAAAAAGTTCTTTGAATAATTATCGGCAAATCTTTAGCATCCTCGCTGACACACTATATACTTCTATACTCCCATATTATGCGTGGTAGACGGAAGCATCCTAGGAATTCGTTCCTATCAAATTGTACACGCACTTTTAAAACCTTTGTTGACAATTGACTTTATTTAGTCCACTTATAAACCAGAGAAAAGGGCAATCTTAATTTATTTCCTTTTGTTCAAACTTTAAAGTTGTTCAAGACTTCGACTAGAAATATCAAAACAACACAACATCCTTTCCAACGGGTAACCACATGACCATCCCTTTGCCTTTCGTATTCAATGCATCATGTTTTTGGTTGTAGATCTATATACAAATTACAATGTTTAAAAAAGCAGACACTAGTATACAATTATAAAATGATGTTTTATAACGTGATTTTACTAATGACCGGTCATTAGTAAAATTACGTGTTAGGCAAAATAAATGCCTGTTCACGCGTCCGCTTTCAACAAATCATTTAATTAAGAGCCGCTTCTTCATCTAATGACTTCTAATATAAATTAAGAGAAGCAGTGAATGCATAATTATCTCATTTTGTTAGAAAATCAGTCTCTTTCTCTTTTCTTATTCTCCACGATTGCTCCTTTCTTTTCCTCAATTATTTTTCACTTCTTTGAATCCCTTCTTTCTCTTGCTTTATACAAAGTCTGCAAATTGGTCCGCTAGTTAATGAACTACGATTACTTTTATAGAAATTTACGACCACTAGGCTGTTTAACGTTTTTTTCTCGCTCTTTCTCTTTCTCTTTCAGCTGGATCCGGTTCATTATTTAATCTTGACTTATCATGACTACTGTGATGTAAGCATCATTTTCTTTAGAAAATCAGTCTCTCTCTCTCTCTCTCTCTCTCTCCTTATTCTTCACGATTGGCTCTTTTCTTTTCCCCAATTACTTTTCACTTCTTTTTCTTGCTTTAGTCTGCAAATGTGTCCATTAATTACAAGTTTACAAGTGTGATGTTGTTAAAGTAACTGTTTAAAGTTTTGTTTCTCTCTCTCTATCTCTCTCTCTTTCAGTTGTGTCCAGCTCATTATTTAATTTTGACTCATCATGACTACTGTGATGTAAGCATCATTTTCTTTTCGGGTTTCATATAACAATGAGCCTGGAAAACTAAGTAAAACCATTTATAGCGGTCCACCTCCCAATCAAAATGTTTGCTCGAGAACAATAAATTAAAAACCCAATCATACCCCCTCCCCCTCCCCCCCCCCCCCTCAAAAACATAATAGTAATCATAATGTTGTAATTATGAATAAAATAAATAAATACTAATGATATCATAAATAAATTTAAATAAATAAATAAATACAAATAATTAAAATAATATTAAAAAAGAATACATTTTATCAGTCATTTTCACCTTTTCGCATCAAACTTAAAAATAATTGCAGTTCATTGCGTTATATTCTAATAGGTCTAGGCTATTTTCGTAATGAAACCAAATTTAATGCATCAGTGTTTGTCAAGTGCGTCAATATACATTATTTCATTCACCTGACAAGAATAATGGTAGGTCAATAGTCAGAATGCAAACAACATATATTAAGTGTTGCTAGGTAGGGCAAGCCATAATGTTTGTCCTACCTGGCAACAACCGATGTACGCAGTTCGGATTTTGTCTATTGAAATACTCTTATTCTTATCAGGTGAATGAAATAATTTGTATTGAGGCACTTCACTAGTTGTAAAGCAAGAAAAAAAAATCATATAGAAACTAATGATGATTCTTAATGTTCTGTATAGGTACTGGAGCGAAGATTTCTGGTCGGGAGGTTCGCCCCCCCCCCCCCCCCCCTCCCCCCTCCCATCACCCCATCTCTCATATCCACTACTGGTGAGTCGTGTTGACGGACAGGCTCGTCATCTCTAATGTGTCTGCAATTAAAACTTTATTGGAGAGCAGCTCTTGAAGTGTCTCTTCTCGTTTCAGCTGAGGAATCCTCTTCTTATCCGTTAGCCAATCACAGATCTAGCAAGCTCAGTTGCTTCTTATCCACGTCATCAAATTGCGGTGTAGAATAGTGCATCCACGTTACACTTCTTTGAACCGTGATTTCAAGGTTTGTTTGAACGGAGTCACCCATGTCTGCGCATCTAACATTTCCCTTGAAATTGACAACCATATTATTTCTTATATTCTAGAGGGTAATGGTGCCAAAATTCTTGTCACAATTCGAGAAAGAATACTGACACAAAGAAAGGCGACGGTGTCATTTTGACATTGCAAAAATAAAGGTTTTCATGTCTGCGCTCTTATTCACATTACAATCAGTTCGAGATTTTTGACGTGAACGATGAAATCTCAAAGGCTTTTGAATAAAATCACCTACATATGACTCTTTCAATACTTGTACTCGTTAGTGCACGACTAGAAATAAGTATAAAAGAAATCGACATTAATTGCTCGTTGCTTATTTTGTAGAATTACAGCGTTGTCAAAATGTAAACTATCGAGAAAGGTTGTAAGGGCTTGTGCAAGAAAAGAGAGAACAAAAGAAAATAAAAAAAGAAAGAAGGATAAAGAAAGAAAAAAATAGATGGGATGGGAGGGGTTATAGAAATACATAACAGATTAAAAAGGGAAAAGATTATTCATTCATTTTCCTTCAGAAAGACCAGAATGTAAGGAAGAGAAGGTGTTACGAACCTTATGCATATTCATATAATGTATACGCATGAGCAGAATGAGAAGGTGAAGAGAGATTCTGTACGTCACAGGTACAACTTGGTTCGTTTATTATAATACTGTTGCTGCTTTCCGTGTGTTGTGAAGTCCAGGAGGGTTGAATAAATTGAATAATGTATAATCCCCTGGTTGTGATAAGGGACACTCAGTGGAATGAGAGTTCAGGAGTGCATAGAAAATTCAGTGTGAATGATAAAAGGATGGGGGATAATAGTAAACTAGAAGTAGGAGAATAGAAAGAGAAGGAGATAACTATACTGTAAAAATGGAAACTATAGACATAAAATGATGGAGAGAACAAATAGCAGCAACATAGGTTGACAAAGAAAAGGGGAGAAAGAGAGTGAAAGAGAGTGATAGAAAGATGAAACTCCGATCAAGAGAGAGAAGGGGGATAGGGGTGAGATAAATAGAGAGAGAGAGAGAGAGAGAGAGAGAGAGAGAAAGAGAGAGAGAGAGAGATCAAAGGAGGCTAGAGAAAGGAAGAACTTGAATTAAAAAAAATAAAGAATAAAGATAAAACGACAGAAATAGAGGGAGTGGGAGAGGTTAGAGAAAGACGTGGCAGATTTCAAAAAAGTGAAAGAACAGAATGTATAGAAGAAAGGGACATGCGATGGGAAGAGAGATTATGAGAAACATCATACTAAAGAGAAAGAGATAAAATAAAGAAAGACAGAGAGAACTAGAGAGAGAGAGAGATATAGAGAAGAGATAGATAGGATTAGAGAGAGGGGAATAAGCAGTTATGAATAATAGAAGCAGTGAGATATTTTTTAACAGGAAAGCGAATGTTAGCGTGAAAGGCGGGTTAAAAGATCAGGAAATGAAGTGAGAGACAGAGAGACAGAGAGAGACAGAGAAATAGAGAAAACTATATAGAGAGGTGAAGAAGAGTAGCTTAATTTAGTTTGATGCGGTGCACTCTCCGAATGTGATGCCATTAAGACATTCGATCAACAGGTCGTATCAGGTGATACTAGCAACTGATTGCCAATGTGTTTCTATCTACTGACGAATTCGCGGAGATGGTGTTGGTCTTCTGCACTATAGTGGCTGAAGCATCGGCACTCAAATATATATGAATCATTGCCGTATACATCCAAGCGACGTCATTCGGCATAACTGTCACCCCCCCCCCCCCCCTCTCAACACCCACCCCTATAGTCTGATTTTAACGTATAGTGGAAGCACTGTGGTAAATCATTTGACACTCAAATTTGAGGTTTTGGATTCGATCTTTAATTTAATATTCAGTGCTTACGTCCTGAGATAAATGTATTTCAAACTCAGGTTTAATTACTGCGCAAGGCTTAGGATAGTATGATAAACGCAAAGCCCTTCACGAAGAGCGATATCCGAAGTATTTGTGAAACTATAGTACTAGGTAGGTCTAAATAAAACATATTGTACAATTATCATACCTCTTGGTAAAACTATTTGTTGGTTGTAGATGCTATATTTAGATTTTAGACCATAAACAAAGCAGATTGCGCCAAAAGTATTTTTAAAACGCTATGGAAAAGCATAGACCTTCCAACAAATAATAAGGGAGCTTTCAGCAGAAATATAGTGAAATCTTTTTAAAGGAAAAGTATATTTGAAAACAATATTTGCCCTGCAGATGCTACCGAATCAGTATACGCATAACACCTGCACTATGATGAGAATATCTATGATGTGAGTTGAAGTTTCAGCAACACGGGCCTACAGGTGTTTTAGCCATTTTGTTCTGTAAATGATAAGACTTTAGACGAGAGATCGATATATGTGTACCTCTTAGCTTCGTGTAATCAATCAGATATAGGCCAACTTGTATAGCTTTCTGACAAAGGTGAAGACTAAGACTGCGACATGATATTTGGTAAGGCCTTTAGGACAAGTAAAAATAAGCCAATTCTCTTGGCCAACCAAAAGAAAATCATGGAGGGGAAAAAAGAGGGATTTTTAGGTAAGAGAGTAAAAAGAGATTGAGAAAGAGAGGAGAGGAGCGGAGAAAGAGAGAGAGAGAGGAGATGAGACAGAGAGAGGGAGAGAGAGAGAGAGAGAAAGAGAGGGGGAATGAGAAAAACATAGAGAGAGAGAGAGAGTGAGAGAGAGAGAGAGAGAGGAGAAGGGGATAGTAAGAGAGAGAGAGAGAGAGAGAGAGAGAGAGAGAGGAGAAGGGGGATAGTATAAAGAGAGAGAAAAAAAATGAGGAAAACAATGAAAAGAGAGGGGGAATGAGAAAAACATAGAAAGAGAGAGAGAGAGAGAGAGAGAAAGGAGAAGGGTATAGTAAGAGAGAGAGAGAGAGAGAGAGAGAGAGAGAGAGAATGAACAAAACATAGAAAGAGAAAGAGAGAGGAGTATAGGAGAGGATAGTAAGAGAGAGAGAGAGAGAGAGAGAGAGACCATCGGTTTAGATTACGTCGTTATGTCGGCTGTGTGTGTCATCATCTCCTTGCATCCAGACCGCCTGATGGATAATTATTACCCCCAGAACAATTACCCCAGGATAAATTCCCCCTTACTAATAATATATAATAACAGTTGATTCTTGTATAGCGCTCATGTCTGTCAGACTTGACACTTCTGGCGCTCTCGATTATTACCCTGCATGGCTTTAGCACGGCTGCCATCATAGCCTCTTGTCGATGCCCTCGCGCTGTTGGAGTCTCTAAATTCTGACGAGCGAAGCGAGTCAGAGAAACCGAGGCGCTTGCGCTGAGGGCCTCTTGACAAGTGATCTGAATTATATATTCATGAGACCCGATTTCCTACTGAATTATGCATGTCTAGACCGCAGCGATTGTGTGTGTGTACGTGTGTGTTTGGGATTGCCCAACTAGGCTAGTCTGCAAGCACAGACCCTAATTTGATACTTTATCAAAAAATCATTTTGCCTTGAGAGAAACCTAGCCCAGCTATCTACTGGTACCTACTGGTTGTACCAATATAGGTCAGGAGCAGCTATAGTACGTGGCATATGGTAGTCTTATAGTGCACACTCTCTTTTACGACTGACCAGGGTTTGTGCTTGCAGACTACAACTAGGCGGCCAGTCTCGCTCTCACGGAGGGAATTCGCACAGAGCGGTAGATATTACGTCATAGTAGCTCTCTCTGATTGGATGACTTTCACCGAACTCTGCTGGGTCGGAATATTCGCCAAACAAAGTAAAACATAAGAAATTCAGATCACTTGTCAAGAGGCCCTCCACGCAAGCGCCTCGGTTTCTCTGACTCGCTTCGCTCGTCAGAATTTAGAGACTCCAACAGCGCGAGGGCATCGACAAGAGGCTACTGCCATCACGGCGCTCTAGCATTTCAAGGAATTGATTCCTGCCACTATGTATAGGATTGCGTTCTATCAAATCAAACTCGATGAAATGAGCTCGTACAATTTATATAAAAGATCGCTGTATTATTTGTAACATACATGTATAACTATATATTAATATGAAAGGCATTGATGCCGGTCCTAGGGCGCATTAAGGGAATATGTTATCCCCCCCCCCCCCCCCGGCCAAGGTAACGGGATTAGATTAACATTGTGCTGCGCATAAGCTTCTAGTCAACGTATTGTCCCCCCCCCCCCCCCCCAACGACTCTAACCTTCCCTTTACCTCCCAATCAAGAAGATTAATCGACTAATCGACGCCTCAGCTACACACAAAGGTCATAATGAAAGGTCAAGGGAAATATTTATTTTAAAAAAAAATACTTTTTCTAAATGTAATCAGAAAATCAAAAAAAGCAGATTAGTGAAAGTTTGATCGAAATTGGACGAAAAAACAAGAATGTTATGATTTGTGTTAATGTGTAATCATCATGCACTATACTTATGGGAATTTCAAACTGGCTGTTTCGGTAATGTCACTGTGGAGGAAAACTTCCCCATTCATTTTGTTCCAACACAAAAACGGCTTAAAGCCCCACTGTCCTACTTGTAGCCACTTGCTCCCTCTATATAGAAAACTTCCTCAATCGGTGCCTGTTGGTCCCCTATGATCCTTTTTTCTTGTTTTAGTTGAGAGCTGAGTTAATGCGATAACCACCTGTCAGTGACCTTGCTGTGTGGTCTAATCTCCTCTGGCCCAGTAGTGTTGGCGGTCTTTAAATGTCAATTTCTCGAAAATGTGGGACTAGGGAGCTATTTTATTTTTCGAGGACACTTATTATGATGATTATGCTATCCACAATATATTTTTAGCAGTGCCCCCAAGAGAGAAGGCGTTTAGGAGAAGAATATAAAAATAGTACACAGCAGTGAGGGCATTAGTAAGAATTACCCACACGAGGTACCTTTGGAACAGTCTAACACGTCCGAGACGATAGCCGAGGGTATTTGGACAGTTTTGAAGGTACCGGGTGTGGTAATTCTTACTAATGCCCTCACTGCAATGATGAATATTATTTGTTTTATATGATTATATTTTATTTGTTTTATAAAATGATGTTTTATAACATGATGTTACTATAATGATCGGTCATTCACATTTGATAATGACCGGTCGTTATCGAAATTACGTGTTAGGCCAAATGGATGCCTGGTCACGTGTATGCTCTCAACCAATCAATTTTGATTAGGATCCACGGCATCATCTTATAACAGAAACTAATGATATTTTGTACACGACAAACGGAAGAATTGTCCCTGACTTTACACACATAACTGACCAATTTGCCGATTTGAGATTCTCATGATCTAATTTTTCAAGAATTCATCATTTCTCATTGTAAGTCCGATTTATTTGAACTTCCACCATTTCTATTTCTTTTATTTTTCTGCTTTCATTCAAATGAACTTATTACTGTAATGTGACAAAGGTTGGATTACATTTCAACCTACAGTGTTCTTCCGCAATTATCGAAGCCTACGGTTCGTTGACGAATGTTAAAGATAAAGGTGAGTTCTGGTGTGTATATTTTTAAAGCGCTTAGAGACATTTGTATTAAGCGCTGTATAAAAATTAAATAATATTATTATTATTTTTAATTTTTTTTTTAAAATGAATTCTCACAGAATCAAACAAAACTTACACTGAATGTTCAAGATTACAAATAAATGTCATCTGCCAAACAATTTTGGTAGTAAATGTATACTGGCTGAGTAATGAGCATAGAAAGATTAGGAAATCAAGGTTGGTAGCCCCGACACCATTTTGTGTAGTCCCATAAACATATTTCTATGTACATTGCTTGTTACTTTACCAAGACTGGGCCAAATTTATTATGATTTTGATGACTCCAGAATTCTGCAGTACACACCAATACTAACATGCTACATGATCAACTTTTTCTGATCCATTCCACACCTTTTCTTTCACAATGCAATCGGATGACCAGAACTCACCTTTATCTTTAAGCTCGAATTTTTCTTCCCGTACTTCAAGGAGCATTACTTTTTTCATTTTAATATTTTGCAAGATGATTCTAGAATAACTTGTAATTTAAGCAGATTCGATTTTCGTACTCGAAAGTCGGGGCATATTATCATATATTATTTAATTTGAATCATGAGCCTTTCCTCCTCTGGTTAAGAAGTAACCTATATTATCATAGATCCTTTGTATGAAATATCATCAAGAAACATAAAACTATTTTATATAATATTAGATTTCCAGTCTTTTCATATTTGCCAATCTCTTTTGATCGGAATATTTTCAGTACTAAAAACAAAGAGAGAAAGTAGATCAAGAAGGAACGTGAGAAAGAGGCAACATAATTAAATAACATTTGTCTTTCTGATATTCTCACGAAGCCTTACAAAAATATTTGAAACTTGATATTGAGACATATGCAGTTTCTTTCGATTGTGTGTGATATTGATATTAGAAAAACGGGCAATTATATATGCGATAACAAATTGTCTTTATCAATAATGCGCTTTACTTTCAAAGATCTCTTTATCTCTCTCTCTCTCTCTCTCTCTCTCTCTCTTCCTCTCCTCTCTCTCTCTCTCTTCTCTCTCTCTCTCTCTCTCTCTCTCTCTCTCTCTTTCCATGCAAAAGTCTGTCGAGAATCGAGTTATCTAAGTGGAATAAGTGTTGTTGTGTTTTGTTGTAGTTGTTGTTTGTTTGTTTGTTTGTTTGTTGTTGTTTTTTTTGTGGGGGAGTCTATTCAATTGATATTTAAACTAAGTTTTGTTAAGTTTAAAACAAAACATGTGATTTCGCGTAAAAGAGCGCACAAAATAGATAAACAAATTACTCTGAATTTTAACGTAAAACATGAATATGTGTTATACAATGACCAGTCCAACCAGAAGCTGTAACAGTGCTAAAAAAAAAAAACATTATTCTAGAATAACTTGTAATTTAAGCAGATTCGATTTTCGTACTATATTTTAACGAATATCAATTGAAGTCACACACGTAACACCTACATGAGGATTAGGTCATGCTTACGACGTGTTACCATGGTGATTTAAAAATACCATTCACTCAAAGACGTCAGATCTAATAAAGACAAAATATGTTATTCCTATAATTTACTTTTTTGGTACCTACTGGCTGAATGAAATGCCCCTCATTCTGCGAAAAATCCGGTAATATGCATTACAGGTTGTGGAGATCTAGGCTGCGAGAAAGTGACGTAATTGGAACACCCAAAGCAGGCAGTACTCTTCAAGTTGGTTAAATATACATTCAAAATGTGTGAAGTGGGTGATGTAAGCTGATTTTGTGTTATGTCTCGTCCCCTCGTGGTTTCTGCTACATTTCCTAAACGCGCGGATTGCTTCCCTGAAGCGTGTATATTCATTAGACAGAAGCTCAATTCGGATCCATTGCGGTGGCCCTATATGGAGACATGGTTTTGGGGTGCGGGTAACATTACTTATATCTGGGAACGAATCAAGAAACACATTAAGTTTCATATTGCTGTATATCATTCAGGTATTAGGTTTTGATTAGCTTTTAATGCTATCCGCACATTGTAACCGCTAGCACAGGGTCCTCGTATATACCCTCGTCTTTCCTTTCATTTCTTTTGTCATCATAAAAATTCATCAACACGTGAGCAGACACTTCTTCGAAAGCAAACATACCCCCCCCCCCTTCCAGACAAATACCCTCATATCACCCTTTCCATCCCTAACTGGACATTTTTATACCCCCCCCCCCCTTAAAAAAATATTTTGAAAAAGGAATAAAGGGGCGTCCAAGTTGTTTAAAGGGGCCCTAAGGTTGTTTAAGTTTTTGTCTACATTATATACGTGCTACTTGTTGTGATAATTGTTCCATGTTTTACCGGGGGTGGTCGGTTGCAGAGAATCGATAATATTATAGATATATTGACTGCTATGAAAGTCAGTATAGAAAGAGCTATGCCTCGAATATTAGAGCAGTCGATATATTAAGTTTGAAAAACCGAATTCACTAAAAAAATCTACAAAGAATTCTTGCGTTATCCTTTTCTTGAGTAAAGATTGGTTAAAACATCACAGAAAATCTGAGACACTGTCTCTCAACCTTCGCTGGAAAGTTGCCTGATGAGTGTTACGATCATTCGAGAATCGCACACAATGTATGGCATCCGCGCTCGCACAAGGACCCTTTTTACACGTAAACCAAAGGGGATCTTAAAGGGATAGACGAGTTCTGTTGCAGAGGGCGCTACATAAAATAATTTTTTGTGAGATAATGAAAAACTGAGTTTCAAATTTGAAAGAACATAATATTTAAATGACAAAATCATCTTTGTTTGATCAATATCTGTTCAGAGACGGCTGAAATATAACGATTTCTAATATTTGTGTACCACCACAAATATTAGATATTTTGACAAATTTGAAAAATCGTTGAAAAAAACGAAATAACACCTTTTCCGTCTATTTCAGCAAATGCCGATGTTGGCTTTTTTGTTGCATTTTCGTGTTGCTTATATTACCCACAACTAGTCGGCCCATGTACTGTTATTTTAATTAAATAATTAATTAACGGTCACCGTTTTTGTTTTTTTGTTTTTTAAGTGGAGCTGAATTGATATGATCGTATTGGCTAAATTTCACACATGTTGGGGTCTAAAATTACCTTTATAGCATTTTTAGGTTCTAAAAGGGTACTATAAATGTCATAGATATGAATAAGAGCAATTTCCATTCACTTTGAAGGCATTTGCGGTCTGAAACAGAATTCAACTATCCCTTTAACAGCAAAATGTATATAATAGTTTTATAAACATTAATAATCGGGTGGATTGATGAAATCTAGTGTCAATAGCATATTATGAAGCCGTTGCATGCTGAACATCCTGACCCAAATAATAATGTTCAGGACAAGCAAAGCAAAGTGGTTGCCATGCGACAGCATCTGGCAACTAGCCTCTGATCTCTTATTAAAAGATCTGTACGATGTGACCGCCAATGACCCGCCGTCACACTATAATATGCATATTCACGACTCCCATAACCCGTTGCACTCTTAGGTAGCTAGAGAATCTGTGCCTTTTTACAATGGTTCTTAAATTGGCAACTGCGTGCGCTTCAGTAGTTTGTGTAGATGATTTAGAGAAGTTTGGCTGCGAAGGCAGATTAGAATAGTACATTTTGATTCAGGGGTGTTTTATTATCCCATACGTATGATTGCGTGACCACGGCAAATGGGATCAAATTGGCGGTTAAATATTCCGCCGATTGGTTCCAGTGTAACAAATCGCCTGGCCGGAACACATCTTTTGGGACACCGGCATAGGAATTTACTTCCTAAATTGGTAATTCTGTTGTTCTTTTTGAACAAGACTTATAGGCTATCTTTCCCCCCCCCCCTAACTATTATTTCCTAACCCCCCCCCCCCCTCCCCACCCCCTCCCTTGGAGAAGGAGTGCTTCAAAAGAGATGCCTCCTACCACGAATTGAATCAGAATATATTATTTCGAATGTTTTATGTACGCTATACACGATAATTGTCATCAGAATACAAGGTAACTTTCAAAGTATATCAATACTCCTAAGCCGTAAGATTCCGATAATGAGGTTATGATTTCTACCTTAAAGAAAGAACAAACTTCAGAACTGGAGAAAAAGAAAACCCTTATGAGAAGCCCTTTTTTGTATAAGTCCACTGATTCCCATATCGATGTGAACTCGGTTGTTCATTGCCCTGGCGGGGAATATAAATGAAAAGAAATCAAGGTGTCCTGAGAGCACTTTAGCTTAGCTAAACCAGAGAGATTTAGGTCGCACCTGCGTCGTATTGTACCTCAGATAAAATGAACGAGAGGGGGCAAAAAAGGAATGAGATGACAAGAAAATAGGGACAAGGCCGGTATCCTGTATTAAGAAGAAAAAAAGGAATGCAAGGGTAAGCCGTATAGTGGTGTCGTTGTCTCGTGGATTATGCAAGCTATAGATCACCCCCCCCCCCCCCCCCCACTTCGGGCCGGAGGGACCGCATGCGTGTTCCCAAAATGTCCGATAAAGGGATACTGTTCACGCACCAAAGTCCGGCTCGTAGTACACAAAAATCCGGCCCGTATTGACTTTACACACCGGACTTAGGGGGGTGTTTTCAAAAGGAGGGCACATGCATACGCGTACCCTAAATAACACTGAGTGTGTAGGGGGGGCGGGTGGATCACATGGCATGCGATTCGAATCTTTGCTTTTACACTGAAGGCCTAAATACAGAGGGTACAAAAAAAATGTCTACTTGATTAGCTGGGTTATCATTTCAATAATAACGCGATCCCATTGATAAACATTGTACTAGATTCTGCTCTTTGAAAAGGTATGCAAATCGTGCTTGCAATTATTATGTTGTAAAAACGGCGCGTAATTAACTTTGTCTGCCTTCTTCAGATCCAAAATGTCATTTGGAAACGAATTATTACGAGGCCCATTTTCATTTAAAGTTATTGCAATGCCCTCTGCTTTGTATTAGTTAATCACATTCCACGCTGACTAAGTTCGAAGAAAGGTCAGATTAATTGACTTCCTCTTTGATTTATATAATTTGGGGAAATGAAAAAATAGCAATTATTACCGAGCAGGATATTAAAACAACCTTGACCTTGGCCGACAAGCAAGTTCATCAAAAAAGTGCAGAATATACCTTATTACTATAGAGCGCTGCGTCTTTTGCCTGAATATTAACTTTTGACATCTCTATCAGTGAGCAAGTCGTGCGAGCAAAAAAAAATTAGTAATGACACATTTTCCTGTTGTCAACTCTGTACAGATTATTTTAATCCTGCAACGAAAAGTGTCCAAAAAAGAATAATTTTGCAATGAAATGGGAAGAAAAAGGTAATATGAGTATGAACTGAATTTCAACAAAGTCTTTGTCATGAATATTGAAGGAGAAATATATAACCTAGCATTCCTTAGAAGTGTGAACTGAAATTCTTGTTTATGTAATTGTTTATGTAATTGTTTATGTTTATGTAATTGTTCATGTAGTGTTTATGCAATTGTGTCATAAACATTATACATTACCTGTTGCCTATAAAGTTGGAATATTTTTTCTTACCTCTTTTCATGAAAATTGTGACAAAATGATTTAATAATAATAGGCATTTGTATAGCGCCGTCTATCTAGACAATGAGCACTATTCCGAGGCGCACAAGAAATATAGGAAGAATGAGAAAGTTTGGACGAGAAAGTTCGGATGAGTGTCATAGTGCCAAGTACAGGTATCGTTAAAAAATATAAAATTTCAGCTAAGATTTATATCTCTACCACGGATATGCTGAATAGTTAATAGCAGTCACGATGAAGAGAGGGTGCTAAACATTAGGCTAATTTATCACAGAGCCATCTATACACAAGGTTTGGCCATCTTGGATTCAGTTTTTTACAACATGGCGTATTATCTTGTTTAGTGCTTGCCCAACAAAGCAGCTCAGCTGGAACCTTGTTGGCCAACTTTCCTAATCACTGGCCCCGATGTATCATGACTTTGAGCATGTTAACAGGTTGATGAATGTTTTTTGTTAAATGCAATACTTAATTCATTTTAGCACTATATTAATAGACTTTTTTTTTTAGATAAAATGTAATTGTTTTTAAAATCTTTTATCGGCTGTTTTCTAGTCTTAATACTACTATTAATGGTGTAGAGTTGTTCGAGTCAACAAGTCATCCGCCTTTTTTTTTATTTTGTTAAGAGCTTATCATAAAGAATTTGTTTCCAAAGAATTTATTTCCAGACAGCTGTTTCCTATAATTATTGCGATAGAAATTCACGATCAACAGTATCAGAATTCGTCAAAACATTATCCTATATATATTTTTTAAGTGCCGAGCTAGTTGTGTTAAAAATGTTATGATTTGATAAAATATATATTACTGATTCTCCATTGCCAAAACTTGTGCGTGGCAGTTCGTTCTGATTCAAATCAATTATACGATGTCCCTTTTTTTTAATTTCTTTTTATTAATTTGTTCCATTTAACATCTGAAGAAAAACAAAAATCATATGCAGGTTCTGTCTATTCTATTACAAAATTCTTAAATAATTAAGAACCGATGGTATGAAATGGCCTTTGCCCCACGGAGCTATATCCTTCACGTTTCCCTAATCATTTTGTTCCTGTCTATTCATGTATAGTTTGCAAACCTAAGATCATGATGAATATCATTATAGTAGGCCTATAACCATGATTACTCGCGAAATTGTCCTCTGACTAATCACCAAATTTGATTTCGAGTAATAGTAGGTAATTGCGGAACCCATTTATTATGAAACGGAGATGGGGTTCTTTTTTCTCTCTGTCGAACACATCTTTAAACTTAATGCTGAGTATGAAGTCTCGTATAATTTTTCAGAGATCATCTCGGGGCAACGTTATCTCATGACAGCGATATTCGAAATTGAGATAGAAACGGCCCATTTATTTCTCAAGGACATGCATCATGCATGAGCAGCGTTATCGAGGAAAAATGGGGGCATAAAATGCCTAAATTCCAAAGTTTGAAATTAAATCCTGATGACCGTTTGAACTGCGAGAAGAAAAAAATCCTTTCCCTGATTTATGACCTTGGACATAGTCATATCACCATGCAGGGAAGAAGCCTATTGCGCATAAACAGTCTTATATAAAGATCTAAATTCAATTTCGCGCTTGCATTGATGGGCCTCTTTATTGCTTGAGAAAATATCGGATAAAAGGAATTCTATTCGCCACATTGCTTGCCAAATTGAATGGGTCAATTGCAAAAGTCCTTTGAAGCCACAGCATAATAACTCAACGGAATTGATTAAATTGAATCTCAACAGCTGTTGAAATAACCGGCGATTGGAAAAAGCAATTTCCAAAGAGCAACGATGTGAAACAATGACCATTTTCTTCTCTTTGAGGACCTTTAACGTGTTTAGCTAATAGGTCATTCAGATCAGACAGTGGCGGATCTAGGGGGGGCCGGGCTCCTTCCCCCCAAAACAGGTAAATTTAACCTTTTTTGAAGAAAAAGAAGAAGACGGGCCCCTCCCCCTGTTTCAAGGGGGGGGGGGTGTTGAGTAAACAAATAGTGCACACTACCCTCTTCCCCCCGTAGAGCAAAAAAAAAATAGGGGAAAAATAGTCCTCTCTATCTATTCAATTCTCTATCTAGATATATTTCTTCTCCACATTTCCTTATCCCCATTTCCCTTATTCAAGCTTTATATCCCCTTTCTATATCTCTTTTCTCCCCTCTCTATCTATATTCTCCCTTCTCTCTCTCTCTCTCTCTCTCTCGCTCTTTCTTTCGTTCTGTATCTAGATTCTCTCATTTTGGCGTAATAAATTCGAGATCTCAAATAAGGTAACAAACAGAACAATCATTATTGTATAATGCCTAATTATTTCAGCGGTAGGAATATATTATGTTTTAAGGACAAAAGCTCTATAAAATTTACCATAAAAATATGTTGAACAGCAATGAAGGTAAGATATCAAATTCTATAATATTAAAAGGCGAACAATCCGGAGGACTGGTATTACAATCATAAACCTATACACACCGGGTTTTTTTCTTTCTCCAAAGAATGCGTGGCATCGAACTCAGTGCTTCTGCCTGAGATTATTTCTTCTTCGCGATAACTGAAAGAACAAATGCTATTAGCAAGAAAAATCGGAAAACAGACTTGAACGTTAAGTTACTTTATTTTCAAATTTGGAAATGATGCAGAATATTAAAGCTCTCTTGTCTCCTTGTTAATTGCTTCATCCCATCAGGGCAGCATTACATTTACACTTAAAAACCACCGTGTTTTCCCCCTTTTCATTCGTTCTATGATTCAGTCGACGTGCATCCTTTTCAACGCCTCTTATACGTGTTTGCATTCATTATTGGAACTAACTCAATCAGAACTTCCATGAGGTTATAAACGAGGCGTAGATCCGTTAGACTCCAATGTTTGAACAGAAATATATATAGGGGAAATAAAAAGATTTAGGGGGTAGCAGGGCACACCATGCCTACATAATTAAACAAAAAAAGGTTGTCCAAATATCTATATTAAAGAGTGGAGGTGTAATTAACAAGGGGGAAACGCGACGTGACCCCCTCCACCCTAAATCCCCCCCCCCCGAAAATCTTTTCCCATGGGCCAATTTTTTCCGATATTGGACATAATGTCGATACCGCGCGATATTTCGTATTCGATGATTTTGAACTTACACAGTTTTACCAGGAAGTTGGATGTCTAGCTACACAACAAATTCAGTCATCGAGTCAATTTTTTCTAAATAAATGTAAGTTTTCGGGCTTTCATATTTGATTCCTCTTCATAATGTTCATTAGATCAACAGTAGATGTGGACTGAGTAGAAAATATTTTATATTAGTAAATCTATGATCAAACTTAATCATTGTCAATATTATTGTGTGTGTGTGTGTGTATGGTGTAGGCCTAAGCCTATGCGCGGCCTATGCGCTATGGCTTTGTTTGTAGGCCTACAGTAGACCTACACGTATCAAAAATAATATCATAGATCTAGATGTCCCTTTTTACTTTGAATTTGATGAGAAATATGAATCGGAATAACACTAACAATCATAAATAGTTGTAATTTAGGTTATAACTTTTTTTTCAACATAGACTAAGTCTCAAATCAAAGGGTTAATGAAATATTCTATGTAATTTGCAAACAAGTTCAAAACAACTGTTCGGTACCACTACGGTACTAGATCTAGATCTACTACCGGCGCAGTACGGGGACTGCGCGGGCGCGGTGCGGCTACAGACACAGTATTCCTTCCCCTTTTTATGAATAAGTCTGCCTACTTGAATTTACTTGAAGATTCTTGCAAACACACTTGAACTAAAAGTACTCTTGTGGTCTGCCTTCGCAGTCAATCATATTTCGACATATTAGATGTAAAGGCAGTGATAGGACTCTTGCTTAAGTATATAACTTAAGATCTAGTCTAGGCCCTACTTATAATTTATTTTCTTAATTTTAATCCAGATCTGGTGAAAGACTATCTATAAATCAGTGACATCAACATGGCGAGTGGTCAGCGCCTCTGTATGAATATGGCTGAGCTAACCCAACGGGTGGACAAAGCTTTTAATATTGGTCAGCGATGGGATGCCGTCAAAGCCTTTGCAGTGTCCAGACCTAAGACCTCCTTGTTTCTTCTTGCAGTCTTGGTAACTTTCAGCATTCCTATTACTGCATTCATCATCGTCATTGGATTTTCCCTGTTTATTGGATTGGCAATGCTTCTGTGGGTTCAAGGTGATTACAAGTTCGGAGTCTAAAGATTCTAGTCTCTGTAAAGACTAAAGTGTTGTTACATAGAAAACAAAGATTTATTTGTTTTAATTGTAATGTAGCTCATAAACACGATAAACCAATTATCAATTTGCTTTCACACTTATTTCTTTATTAAATGGAAATCAAATTATTTAGAGAAAGTTAATTAGGATGAAAACGAAAATCAGGGGAAGATATCGCATATTATTTTATTTCTTTAAAACTTATGACTGACAATGATATTTGTTATTTCTCAAGAACCTAAAACTATTTATTTATACAGCCTATAAAGAAGGAATGGGGGAGGGGTGGGGGTGCTCCAATGGGAACTATATTTCATAGTACCAGTATTTCATTGGACAAAACGTGATAGAGTTGTTCCCTACATGTTTTAAATCATTCATAGTCGAAAGACTACCTAACGGAATACGTATAGTTACAACTGTAAAAATGAAAAATGACTACTAGTAATTGAAATGTGCAGTACTCTGTTTCAAACTGCTTCAGATGCAGATCACAAAGTTTAAGGCTGCAAATATATCATGTAGACTAGTATTCTACAGTTAAAAAATTAAGTTGGCTCATTTATTTTTTTACTGTGAGCATTTCAGAATGTACATGGTGTATGGGTGAAATACTCTCATTGCTACGGAAGCCCATTAGTGCCACCTACGAAATAAATTTAAGAGAAATTATCTGGCGGCCGCCAGATAATTATCTGGCGGCCGCCACTTAATTATCTGGCGGCCGCCAGTTAATTATCTGGCGGCCGCCAGTTAATTATCTGGCGGCCGCCAGATAATTATCCGTGTCTTCACGGTTGTTTCATCGCAAAGCATGCCGGGACATAATTCTAGTACATTTTCACCTTCGCCGTGATCAGCTGTCCCGTTGCGAACAACGGATTCTTATCGAAGCAACATCTTAATCTTGTACATAATCCGCTATTCTGCAGTGATTTTCTTTCACTCCAGTATCGTTTGTACGGTAAGAAACCAAAGTTTGTGTTTATTCATTTTTATGACGAATAAAGCTGATAATACGACGTAATGCATGAGAGTGGGCCGGGTCAAGCTTTAGTAAATGTAGGCCTAGACCTCTAGATCTAGTCCCGTATGTTTAAATGTGTGTGCATTTTAAGTAGACTGATTGCCTTGTGTCTATCTTGATCTGAATATAATAGTCTATGTATTGATGAGCTCTACTTGAGGATCTACATGACAGGGGCGTATGAAGGAATTTTTCGAGGGGGGGGGGGGGGGGGTTAAAATTTGAAAATCGTGCCGAAAATTTCACATCGACTCAGCCAGCCAGAGAATGAGAGGGGGGGGGGGGGGGGGGTCGGTTACTGTTAGAGCATCTATTTTTTCCCGAAAATATGAATTTGGCAGACCGATATTTTGTTCAGTTGATGGTAAGGTCACCTTTTTGGGGTCACCCTTTTGGGGCCACCCTTTAGCACAAAAATATTTCCCCATGATCTAGTGTGATAAGGGTTCTTTTGTACCGTTATTCTTCAGGTTACAAACTTAAATTTGATTGTCTTTTTCCTTTTATTTATCAGTTGCAGCATCATCAAACACTATATGGCCGATGAATCAGAAGATGACGTAGATGCTACGAGAGAGCTCATTTCACAATGGACAACAGAAGTGATACGTGACTTTCTACAAGGAGGGGACTCAAGCTTGGAGAAGTCATTATTTTATGGGTGTTCTCTGCCCTGACGCTGGGGTACTGTTCAGCCATTCGAGGTAGAGAGGTAGAGAGAATTGGACGATGGATGGATGGGGGGGGGGGGGGAAGAAAGGCATGTAGAGATGGCCGTCTACTATGTATAGAGACATTTGTGTGCTACTGGATAAGGACCCTCCATCACTAGAGGAAGAATAATGAGAGACTACAAAGAGGGGAAGCATTTAGTTATTTTGTCAGTTTCTGGTTAGGGAGACATTTGTTTCATCTCCTGGGAGAAAGCTGTCTGAAATTCAAATGTATTTGATACTTGAATAATTTAGTTCTTTTCTAGACTGGTTCATGTCAAACCATTGATTCTACTTCTTTCTTGTGAGTATACACTGTAGTCAGAGAGAAAGAGAAGTAACACGAGTAAAGAATGAAAAATTGAAAAAAAAGCAGCCAATATTTGATCGAGGAGGGAGAAAATGGAGATTACGTTGTTGCCCATCAAGTTGGAATAATTGTTCTTACTGTTTGTACACATAATGGTCATATATTATAAGAACTGTATTGATCATCTCAGGAGTCTTATACATGTAGATTGATTAATACAGTTTTGAGATGATGATGATGATCGTGATGATGAACTGAGAGGAGAAGAGGAGGAATATATCAAGAGTTGATGAAAAAAGATTGATAGAGGGTTATCATTACAGAGAGAGAGAAAGAGAGATAGACTAACATGAGGAAGGGAGAGCAAGAACAAGGCTATGACATAGGGGAAGAGATAGAAATCAAAATTATATTTATACAAACATTTACTAAATTAAAATATAAATTAGAATACAAGGCGAGAGGAAAGAATGCAACTAAAATTAAGCAAGACCATCACTATATCGTTCACATTATAATATAAATTAAGAAAAGGTACATGGAAACATGTACATTTGTAAAATTCAATCTTTCATTCTCTTGATCTTCCCTCTTCACACCTAATTCTTGCTCTCCCTTCTATCTCTCTCCAACCCCTCTCCGTCTCTCTCTCTCTCTCTTTCTCTCCCCTCTCTCCCTCTCTCTCTCCTTATTATCACTCTTTCTCTTTCATTAAGTGTCGACATCTCTCTCTCAATGCCTCTCTCTGTTTCTATGTTTCTCTTGTTAAATATTTTAAACATCAGGTCTGTCTGACCTTCCTCTCTTGAATAAATCATGAATAACTTCAACTCAGTGTCCTACATACAGTAATGATTGCTTAGTAGTCATCTACAACCCTCGCTGTGTTGTTTGATTTTATTTATAAAATAAATATAACCATGGATCATATCAACAGTTTAATTAATTGCAATGCATATAAGTTGACATCCTATGAAGAAGTAGTACCCCCCCCCCCCCACCCCCCCCCCCCCCCCCCCCCCCCCACCACTCCGGGAACGGAGGTACCGCATGCGTGTTCCCAAATTCTCTGGCTCGTAACAAAATTTAAAAAAATTAAAATATAAAAAAAACGCTACTTTTAAAGCGCTTACCACCAAAATCTCTAAGCGCTATAACAAACAAAAATAGACTGATAAACATTACATATTAACAAAACAAAAAAAAAAAGTGTGAATAAACCTACAAATTACAATACATATACCGTATACATGTACATCAAAGTGAACACAGCCTGGCAGCAGAGTTTTGGATTCTCTGGGAGTTTTGCAATGAAAAAGATCTGCCCGTATTGACTTAACACAGGGGACTTATTGCTAAAAAAAAGGGGGGGGGGGGGGGGGGCTGGGAAACACGCATGTGCTTACCCTAAATAACACTGAGTTGGGGGGGGGGGGGGTACCCCACCTTTAATGCAAACGCATTTAAAGGGATCCGGTAACTTTATCTCAGATTCTGAAACAAAATCCTGGATTTAGCTCATGCTGCAATGATAATTTTAGGTCAGTCAAGAACTCAATGACTTTTACAATCCAATCGCCTGTCTGATTATCAAGATATTTACGATTGGAAAAAAAATGTACTAGAATTATGTCCCGGCATGCTTTGCGACGAAACAACCGTGAAGACACGGATAATTATCTGGCGGCCGCCAGTTAATTATCTGGCGGGCGCCAGTTAATTATCTGGCGGCCGCCAGTTATTTATCTGGCGGCCGCCAGTTAATTATCTGGCGGCGCCAGTTAATTATCTGGCGGCCGCCAGATAATTATCCGTGTCTTCACGGTTGTTTCATCGCAAAGCATGCCGGGACATAATTCTAGTACATTTTTAACTTCGCCGTGATCAGCAGCTGTCCCGTTGCAAACAACGAGATTCTTATCGAAGCAACATCTTTATTTTGTACATAATCCGCTATTCTGCAGTGATTTTCTTTCACTCCAGTATCATTTGTACGGTAAGAAACCAAAGTTTGTGTTTATTCATTTTTATGACGAATAAAGCTGATAATACGACGTAGGTCTAATGAGAGTGGGCAGGGGTCCAACTTTAGTAAATGTAGGCCTAGATCTAACTTTAGTCCCGTATGTTTAAATGTGTGTGCATTTTAAGTAGACTGATTGCCTTTTGTTTTAGGTAGAAGTTAACCAATTTACAGTAAAATGAGACTTATGTCTCAGGAAATATGAATAGGTCTAGATCCTATAAACTATACATAATTGATATTGGAATAGGATCTACTAGAATGGCCGACAGTTAGATAGTGATGGTGATGGCAAATGAATTAGAGTCTAGTCTAGACTCTAGGCCCTAAATGTAAAAAAAAGTAAAAAAGAGGCCATAAAAACGATAGATTTGTCGATCTGGATCTGGATATCAGGCGCGTACGCAGGGGGGGGGGGGGGTGTTTTGGGGGTTAAACCCCCCTTTGGCATTTTTTACGTGTGTATTTTTAAGAAAACCCCCCTAAAACCCCCCTTTATTTTGTTTAAAACCCCCCTTGAAAAATCCTGCGTACGCCCCTGCTGGATATAATAGTCTGATATCGATGACCTCAACTTGAGCATCTACATGGGTCTACATGAACTTGTGTTAAAGAAGTGATAAGGATTCTTTTGTTACAATTATTCTTGTGGTCACAAACTTAAATTTGACATGCCTTTCTCCTTTTATTTATCAGTTGCAGCATCATCGAACACGATGACCAATGAATCAGAAGATGACGTAGATGTTACTAAAGAGCTCATTTCACAATGGACAACAGAAGTGCTACGTGACTTTCTACAAGGAGGAGACTCAAGCTTGCAAACCGAGGAGTCATTATTTTATGGGTGTTCTCTGCCGGCTGCCTTGACGCTGGGGGTAGCTTTTTAGCCATCCGAGGTTAAAGGGAAAGTCCACCCCCAAATAAGTTTGTTTCGATAGAGGCAGAATAATAAGAAAATCAGTGAGTGAAAGTTTGAGCAAATTCTGAATGAAAATAAGAAAGTTATGAATTATTGAAGTTGTGATCAATCAAATACAAATTGGCAACTCTGTGACTTATTATACGAGCTCTCCTTCATTTGCTTTGTGCATAATATTCCATAAAATCATGTTTTCTTCGTTATTGATGACGGAATATATATTTGTTCCTTGCAGGGGGAGTATAGAAACATATTTGCAATTATTATATTTAGGGTGCATGTATGGTTGAAATTTTTCTTAAGGGAAAATGAAAATTTTAGATTTTTTTAGTACTGAGCAAATGGAAGTTGAGCTCGCATGATACGTCATAGAGTTGCCAATTTGTGTTTGATTGATCACAACTTCAAAAATCCTAACTTCCTTATTTTTAATCGGAATTTGCTCAAACTTTCACTGACTTGTTTCTCTCATTTTTCTACTCCTATTAAAACTAACTTAATTTCAGGGTGGACTTCCCCTTTAAGACTGAGAGGAACTGGACAATGGATGGATAGGGGGGGGGGGGGGGGGGGGGGGGGGTAGGAATGCAGAACTGGCCTACTATGTATGTACCTACTGGATAAGGACCCTCCATCACTAGAGGGAAAAATAATGAGAGACTTCAAAGAGGGGATGGCATATAGTTAATTTTGCCTTGTGAAAAAAATTAGATTTAGCCCCTAAAAAAGCGTTCCTTCGGTATCAAATGATGACAGGTGAAACCTTACAATTGTAGAATTATTATCTGTAATGTGATTTCCAAACCATGTGACAGCCAATGGTGTATGTTGTAAAGGTATTGTAAAAGGCATTGTTTAACACCAGGCCCCCCCCCCCCCACTCCGAGAACAGATGGACCCCATGCGTGTTACCAAAATGTCCGGCCCGAGAATTGTACAAAAAGGGGTGTATTAAACTTTTCACCCGGATATTTCTTTAAAAAGGGGTATTTTTTCTTTATTTCTCTTATCTCTTTGGACTCCTGAGAAATTATTCCGAATTTAGGGGGGTACATTGAGCATTTTTCATGATTTAGGGGAGTCTCCAAGGCAGGAAAAGCCCGCGAAAGGGGGGTTCGGAATGTTGGCAGTCCTCAGATAGGGGGTGCTTTCAAAAAGAGGGAACAAGCATATGCGTACCCTAAATAACACTGAGTGGGGGGGGGGCCGGGGTTTAACAATGTTTAATTCGAGATTGACGTATGGCCCTACGTGCTACCAGTGTCTGCGATATGGTGTATTAATACTGAAGCCCTAACAAAACTGCGCTTCAAAATGATCAAGAAGTGCCTCAAAAAAGTAAAAATCTTTGATTGACCCCTTTTACCATACTCGTTTTCCCTAATAGACTTGTAGTGTTATGAAAAGCGTTTGACAAACCCAAAATTTGGTTTCGATTTCCAATCGTAAATATCTTGATAATCAGACAGGCGATTGGATTGTAAAAGTCATTGAGTTCTTGACTGACCTAAAATTATCATTGCAGCATGAGCTAAATCCAGGATTTTGTTTCAGAATATGAGATAAAGTTACCGGATCCCTTTAAATGCGTTTGCATTAAAGGTGGTACCCCCCCCCCCCCCAACTCAGTGTTATTTAGGGTAAGCACATGCGTGTTCCCAGCACCCCCCCCCCCCCCCTTCCCTTTTTTTTAGCATAAGTCCCCTGTGTTAAGTCAATACGGGCAGATCTTTTTCATTGCAAAAGTCCAGAGAATCCAAAACTCTGCTGCCAGGCTCTGTTCACTTTGATGTACATGTACAGTATATGTATTGTAATTTGTAGGTTTATTCACACTTTTTTTGTTTTGTTTGATATGTAATTGTTTATCAGTCTACTTTTGTTTGTTATAGCGCTTAAAGATTTTGGTGGTAAGCTCTTTAAAAGTAGCGGTTTTTTTTATATTTAATTTTTTAAATTTTGTTACGAACCAGAGATTGGTAGAGATTGGTACTACTTTCTTCATAGGATGTCAACTTATATGCATTGCATTAAACCTGTTGATATTGATCTCATGGTTATATTTATTTTATAAATAAAATCAAACAACACAGCGAGGGTTGTAGATGACTACTAAGCAATCATTACTGTATGTAGGACACTGAGTTGAAGTTATTCATGATTTATTCAAGAGAGGAAGGTCAGACAGACCTGATGTTTAAAATATTTAACAAGAGAAACATAGAAACAGAGAGAGGCATTGAGAGAGATGTCGACACTTAATGAAAGAGAAAGAGTGATAATAAGGAGAGAGAGAGGGGGAGAGAAAGAGAGAGAGAGAGAGACGGAGAGGGGTGGGAGAGATAGACAGGGAGAGCAAGAATTAGGTGTGAAGAGGAAGATCAAGAGAATGAAAGATTGAATTTTACAAATGTACATGTTTCCATGTACCTTTTCTTAATTTATATTATAATGGGAACGATATAGTGATGGTCTTTGCTTAATTTTAGTTTGCATTCTTTCCTCTCGCCTTGTATTCTAATTTATTATTTTAATTTAGTAAATGTTTGTATAAATATAATTTTGATTTCTATCTCTTCCCCTATGTCATAGCCTTGTTCTTGCTCTCCCTTCCTCATGTTAGTCTATCTCTCTTTCTCTCTGTAATGATAACCCCTCTATCAATCTTTTCTTCATCAACTCTTGATATATTCCTCCTCTTCTCCTTCTCGTTCATCATCACGATCATCATCATCATCTCAAAACTGTATTAATCAATCTACATGTATAAGACTCCTGAGATTGATCAATACAGTTCTTATAATATATGACCATTATGTACAAACAGTAAGAACAATTATTCCAACTTGATGGGCAACAACGTAATCTCCATTTTCTCCTCCTCGATCAAATATTGGCTTCTTTTTCAATTTTCATTCTTTACTCGTGTTACTTCTCTTTCTCTCTGACTACAGTGTATACTCACAAGAAAGTAGAATCAATGGTTTGACATGAACCAGTCTAGAAAATGAACTAAATTTATTCAAGTATCAAATACATTTTGAATTTCAGACAGCTTTCTCCCAGGAGATGAAACAAATGTCTCCCTAACCAGAAACTGACAAAATAACTAAATGCCTTCCCCTCTTTGTAGTCTCTCATTATTCTTCCTCTAGTGATGGAGGGTCCTTATCCAGTAGCACACAAATGTCTCTATACATAGTAGACGGCCATCTCTACATGCCTTTCTTCCCCCCCCCCCCCCCCATCCATCCATCGTCCAGTTTCCTCTCTACTACCTCTCTACCTCGAATGGCTGAACAGTACCCCCAGCGTCAGGGCAGAGAACACCCATAAAATAATGACTTCTCCAAGCTTGAGTCCCCTCCTTGTAGAAAGTCACGTATCACTTCTGTTGTCCATTGTGAAATGAGCTCTCTCGTAGCATCTACGTCATCTTCTGATTCATCGGCCATATAGTGTTTGATGATGCTGCAACTGATAAATAAAAGGAAAAAGACAATCAAATTTAAGTTTGTAACCTGAAGAATAACGGTAACAAAAGAACCCTTATCACACTAGATCATGGGGAAATATTTTTGTGCTAAAGGGTGACCCAAAAAGGTGACCTTACCATCAACTGAACAAAATATCGGTCTGCCAAATTATATTTTCGGGAAAAAATAGATGCTCTAACCGACCCCCCCCCCCCCCCCCCCCTCTCATTCTCCGGCTGGCTGAGTCGATGTGAAATTTTCGGCACGATTTTCAAATTTTAACCCCCCCCCCCCTCGAAAAATTCCTTCATACGCCCCTGTCATGTAGATCCTCAAGTAGAGCTCATCAATACATAGACTATTAATTCAGATCAAGATAGACACAAGGCAATCAGTCTACTTAAAATGCACACACATTTAAACATACGGGACTAGATCTAGAGGTCTAGGCCTACATTTAGTAAAGCTTGACCCGGCCCACTCTCATGCATTACGTCGTATTATCAGCTTTATTCGTCATAAAAATGAATAAACACAAACTTTGGTTTCTTACCGTACAAACGATACTGGAGTGAAAGAAAATCACTGCAGAATAGCGGATTATGTACAAGATTAAGATGTTGCTTCGATAAGAATCCCGTTGTTTGCAACGGGACAGCTGATCACGGCGAAGGTAAAAATGTACTAGAATTATGTCCCGGCATGCTTTGCGATGAAACAACCGTGAAGACACGGATAATTATCTGGCGGCCGCCAGATAATTAACTGGCGGCCGCCAGATAATTAAGTGGCGGCCGCCAGATAATTAACTGGCGGCCGCCAGATAATTAACTGGCGGCCGCCAGATAATTATCTGGCGGCCGCCAGATAATTTCTCTTAAATTTATTTCGTAGGTGGCACTAATGGGCTTCCGTACATTGCCTTTTAACTTCAGTTTTTATACAATTCAGTCAAGGAATGGAAGAATATTATAGGGTAGGATCTAAGTTATAGTTGGTGAGATTACTGTTTATGTTTTAGGGTAGATATGATTTTTGTTTTAATTGTTAAATAATTTTCTTTTGTTTAGGGCTGTTCTGACCATTGCCACAGCAGTACTTCTACCAACCCTTGGATTCTGCGCCCTTATTGCTGCTGGGTTGACCAGTGCGATATACGGCACCGGTTATATGGCGGATTTACTGCGATCAGCATGGTGGTTCGTCTATGATGAAATCTTCCCTAACATCGCTGCCAAGGTTTCGGGACTCACCAACATTTGGGGAAGGCCAACAGTCAGTGTAAATAAAGTGTAGTCAAGACCTCTTGCCTAAAGAGTTTGGATAAGTTCCATGTTTGGCATGATCTAAATCACCTTGATTTAAATGAACTCCATATACCTGTTAAAAAGTTGGATTTTTCCTATTTTTGCAGTTTTTTGCTACTATATAATGATTTTCTAGGCCAACAGTAGTGTATACATAATTCAGTTGAAAGGCTACCTTAAACCTAGGCCATACCAGTTATGCACTTACAAGCACAGCCCATATGAATTGTTGCTAATGAACTTAAGAACCTGATTTGTAGTCTAACCATGTGTAAGATCAGATTTCAATCCATAATTCAGTACACCCCATGAAGTGATTTTTCCTCTCCATCTTTCCTTTGTGTCGTCTAGCAAATCAAGATCAAAATCCACACACACACTGTTGTCCCTAAAGTTGGAATAATCTTTCCTTACATGTACCTCTTTTCATGAAATCATTGTGACAATAATAACGATTTCTATTCTTGATAGATAAAGTCTACATCTTCTCAAAACTGTATTGATCTATCAGACCTATTAAGAGTCTTAGAGATTGGTCGATAATGTTCTAAGAAGATATAACCTTTATCTATTAATCTATAGATCTTATTTTTCTTCAAACTTTCAAATTGGCAACGGTGTATGGAGTTTTATAGATATTATTTAACCAACTCAATTGGTCAGTGACATACTTTCGCAGGGAGACATTCAATGAAATCCGTATCGTTTGCATGTCTCTTCCTTTCCAGGAACTAGAGGAGGAGGACTAGGACAAACAGCACCCGGGAGGATCAGGCCATATTCACATTCCACATCCTACACCCATCAATTCATCAAGATATCAAGAGGGTGTGAACTCACGCACCAGGCACCATTATCAAGTCAGCTCACAGAGTCAATCAATACATGTGGGAGACGGGAGTACGAGCTCTATTCACACTCCACATCCTACACCCATCAATTCATCAAGACATCAAGATGGTGTGAACTCGCACACCTGCAGGCACCATTATCAAGTCAGCTCACAGAGGCAATCAATGCGTGTGGGAGAGGGGAGTACGAGCTCTGTTCACACTTTAGCGTCCTTCCAACCCAATCCGTCATGGCGGTTAAGAGATTATATGCACACTACCTCTGATCAAGACGGATGCCCTGTTCACACCAACTCACAGAGACATATGCCGCATTTAGAAAGTGTGAATTCAAGCTCTGTTCACACTGCAGACCACTTTCAATCTCATTCTTTCTCTAGAAGGTCAGATTATCTCACAGGTATGAACGCAGCAGGGGACAAAAGAAAAACTGGCCGTGATGATGAATACACTCGCAGTTTTAAGCCGAATTCCAAGAAGTCTAATATTGATACTTGTTCGTCACTGCTGCTTGAAAACAAGTCAAGTGTGAATTCCCACTTCACCCCACAGGAAACGGAACAGATTCCATTTCCACTTATTTTGATGCTGTGTATCGCTTTGGCCATTGTATCCTTCCATATTTCTCAGCCTTTCTTATACTTGATTGTAAGGCTATCTGATATCTAAGACTAAGTTCATTTTTACTTGATCAAGGTCAGTGTATGTAGGGAACATATCCCTTTCCAGCAAATATTGTATGCATCATTATAATATTAATATTCATAATATTATCATATGTGATATTTTTATTTCATATAATTTGTAGGTGTACATGAAATATGCTTGCCTGTTACAAAAGAAATGACCCTTGTAACTTATTGAAATATGTTTTTCTTCCTGGGTGCGCTGAAGTTGAAATGGCAGATGTTTGTATATAACATATCTATATGTTTGTATATACCATAGCTCATGATAGATGTATGTTTGCTATGATAGAACTTGGAGTACAGAGGATTTTACATCTTTCTTAAATGCAAATATAAATTATTCTTTTTCTAATTTTGCAAGCAAATACTAAATGATTTTGGAGATTCTTCTGTCTAATAAAAACATATCTTAATTGAAATACACATGTGTCAATTACGATTTAAGTGAAAGTAACTATATACCTCACCGAATATTGGCCTAAATTTCTGAATCTCCTGCTGTGCATGCGGATTTATGAATATGTTTCCATATTTTACTTCTTTGATGAATTTCAACTTGTTCAATTTATGTTATTTATTGACAAATAAATGTTCAGCATTTGAATGTGCCAAAATGTGCTGCATATGTCTTTAATGACGAAAATATTAAAATTGAAAATATCATAACAGCTCACACATATTTATTTAATAATTGTGTGTTTATTTTTTTAATCTGAATGGATGGTGGAAATATTATGCAAATTGAATGACAGTTAAATTTCATATAAAACCAGACAATTTCCAGCGCAGAACTATTTCTGAATCTGGTGGACTGTCCAGTTATGCGATATTTCCATTCCGTGCAGTAATTGAATCACAAACATTTTTCTCAATTCGTGAAAATCTTTTGTGCCTAAATAAAATAGTGGTCATCAACGATTTTTGAAAGGTTATATCGCTAAAGTTTCAGGTTTTGCAGGGCATATTTATATGTTTGTGTTCCATTTACAGGTGTATTACGTACAGTGTACAAGTCATTAAGGCTAGCCTAAGACATCCATATCAAATTATCTCCTTTTGATTCAATTGTTTTTCTTTTGTTTTTCTTTATAGTCTCTTTCCAAAGTTGCCAACTAATCAGAACATAATCATGATGATTAACAAATTATTACATCATCAATGAAAATACTTACATTGTAATACTAACATAAAATAACCATGAAGAAGGATTACCACATAAGCTAAGCTGGAAGGTATAGTAATCCCTTATAAAAACTTATACAAGTCGTCAACGTGTACAAGAAAAACATGTCGGGTCTTGAAGTGAAAAAGATGTATGAGAAGATGACAAGAGGAGATCGTGAATAGAGCGATAAAGGTGATGAGTGTGTGGAAGAGAAAAAGACAGAAATTGTTTTTGTGTGTCCCCCTTTTTTTTTTGTCCTCCTTCCTATTTTCCTCTACTTTCTCCCCCTTTGTGTCCTCTCCTGGATCCTGGATATCAAGAGCGTGGCTAGAGAGGGTAGTGGTGTAACAGCACCACAAAGTCACAAACACACCAATAAAAGGAAAGGAAAGATCCGGGGGGGATGGGGGATATACCCCCCCCCCCCCCAAACAAAAACAAAAAATAATAATAATAATATTTCAGGTGGGGGTGGCCTGTACAATCACCCCGCCCCCCCCCCCCCAATAATTGACCATCAACAAAGAAAATGAAGAGACAAATTAATGAGAGCCCGATGAGAGTAGTTAATGGTTATTACTCGCAAGATGACCATCAATATACACATATGCCAGCTCATTTTCATAATACATACATAATCAATAGAAAACGATGTAAATGAGACAACCGTATATGAGACGACAATAAATTGAATTCTCGCTCATACGGCTTCATCAGGAATTGATGAATTTATTCAATTTATTCAATCAACAGCATCGTAGAAATGCAGTGCGCCAAATGCAAAGCCGCAGCGTTAAAAAGCAACGAGCTAAATGTTAAGCGCGAAGCGCAAAAGTGCAAAAGAAAAAAAAAGAAGTAGAGAGTGGCAGAGAGAGGAAATGAGAGACAGAGAGGATAATGACCCAGGTAGCAAGCCCCTGTGGGACCCACATGGGTCCTATATTCTCTGAAACATGGGCCCCATATGAAAAACCATCTGGGGCCCTATAAGGCATCTGCACCCAAGACGCATATAGGACCCATATGGGTTAACCCATATAAGACAGATGGGACCCAGATGGGACCCATACCAAACTGGGCCCGAATGGGTATGCCCAGCTTAATCCCATCTGGTACCCATATTGGTTAACCCAGATAATATATCCCATGTGGGTTAACCCAGATTTCCCCCTTGTGTTACCCATATGGGCATATACATATTCTACCCATTATTATGTGTACGCCCAGCTCATTCCCATCTGGGACCCATAAGGGCTGGCCCAGATAGATCCCATATGGGTTATTGGCCCACATGGGATACATATTATGGGTTCCATTTAGCCCAGATGGCACAAGTGAACAAGATCATCTCCATATATGGACCCCATATAGGCTTGCTACCTGGGAAAAAGGGAAAAGAGGAAGAAACGGGCAGAAGAAAATTCCAGCATTTCCTTCAGGGAACCGATGTGAATGGGCGATGCAAAAAGAAGGTGACTTTAAAGTAACCTACAATGAAATATTGCTCATGTTTATTTCTTACAATGTCAAAATTACTTTACGGATCCCCCTCCCTAAAAAGCTTAGGCATGGTTGATGGTAGGTATGGGGTTAATGCAAAATACAGTTGAAATAATGTCGTTCATTACGCAGCTTTCCATGTCCTTACAAAGAACATTGACAAAATTGCAAAAATTATTTCCGAAATTGACACATTTCAACACTTCTATAAGAAATTGATGATTTAGAGAATCTAAGGTTTTTTTGAAATCGAAACTTAATAAAATACCCCCGATTCGTTTAAACCTAGAGTAAAACATAGTCTCGATCACTGTTCTCACAGCTTCTCCGATGTTTCTATTTTCAACAAAGGCGACTTGGATCTGGGTGAATTATTGATGGTAAAATAGTTTTAAGTCTCCACGCTAAGGCTTTAGAACCAATCGGCGTTTAAGAGTGTTATGGGTCTATAAATTTCTATAAAAATGTTATCCTTGCCCTTTTGTTTGTAATAGTAAACTCATATATTTAGTCGTTTTGATAGCAATACAATGACTGCTCAAAAGCGCATAATGCATCGACACAGGCCAATTACAAGAAGAAGCCAAAAACAAACGAAGAAAGAGAAGAAGTAGAACAGGGTAAAGTAGAAGCAGAAGAACGAGACGACGAAGCACAGAAGGAGCAGAGAAAGCAGCAAAAGCAGGAGTCGAAGAACGGGAAGAATAAAAAAAATCGGAGGAAGAAGAAGAAAAAGCTATATTTACAGGAGGCGTTATGACGATTGAGTTATTAGCTATATTCCAATCAATCATATGAAGACAATTAACTAACGCATACGACTGTAATTCAAAGTAATGGTTAGTGTGCTCATTTTATATTCACTTTTTGCACGCCATTACACAAACATACCGCATCAAATGCCGCACCACTCTCTGACGCAGCGCTGACGCCTCGTGTAAAACGCGTATTATAAGCGTTAATGCTTATGGTCGAATCCGCAGAGCATACAATCTTTCATATGCGGGTAATGCATGCTCTGCGCACTCTTCAACCAAAGCATTAGACGAAGATTCTTTGGTCGGATCTGGAGCCTTGCCAAACCCACTGCCTTTTAGGGCATTTGATAGGACAATGCTGTCTTTCAGAGACGCATTGGCGATATCCCCTACGTCTGCACAGTGCCAGTTCAGTTGATCGGCGCTGACGCTCTCCCAATTTAACATCTTAGGTTTGAAGTCGATACCCATAGCTTCGCAGTATTTCGGCAAGATCTTCTCCGGTTGCGTCACAAGGTCATCTGCGTCAATGATCGTAGGTGCCGCCTGGCCGAATTCCGTCTGGACGTGATGATAGAACCTCTCTAAATCGTGATATATTTCTTTGAACGTGCTGAAATTGAAGTCGGACGTTAATTGACTGACTTCGCTTGCTAAGCGAGCAAGAGAACGGAATGACTTCTTAGGATGACGGATGAGGAATGAATGCTTGTAAGTGCGCTCGACGACGTCAAAATGACCTCGGATGCCTTCTACCATACCTTTCACAAACAGGACTTTTGCTCCAGGATAGTCAGCGTTCAGAAGTTCCTTGATGTAACTGTATGTGTACTTGTCATTCAACATATCTGAAGATGGAAAGTGAGAGTTTAATATATAAGTACATAGCTTTACAATCAACCTAAATGAACCCCCCCCCCCCCCAAAAAAAAAAAAAAAAAAAAAAAAAAAAAAAAGATACCACAAAAGTATCAAAATCGGCAGTTGTAATTCATATTTATATTTATATTCATATATATTTCATTTCCAACAGAAAGGTGAACAAAGATATTACTTTTTTTCAAACATGATTCATTTTTTCTAGAAACTATACAAATACACTTTGCACATAATAAAATTATTACGAAAATTTCCGAGGAATTAGGCACAAAATCAAATCAAAGTGAAATAAGGCACTAACTTTTTGAAAAGGGGCAATCGTAATAAAAGAAAATAATAATCATCAAAGGGGAATAGGGCAAAGAAAAAATTATTTCAAGAAAAAAAGGAAACTTCACAAAGTTGAAAATGAGCAAGGCAGAGTTGAAAAGGCTACTTACGGGGAATTTTTCAAGAGGCTTTTGTCATAATTTAAAAGGTACACTTATCAAACATTAAACTGGAACACTTATGGGGTAATTTTATTCATAATAACATACTAGGCAAGTCATCCCCCCAGTGAATCTCCCTATCCGGGCCGAAGGAGTAGCAAGCCAGATACGGTTCCCAAAACATTTCGGTGTCTCCTCGAGCCGTCATTGATCTCGCGAACGCAGTCGACACCGACCGCGGCGTGCTCCACAACATGATACGAGCTGGGTTCGATGAGGTTGCCATGGCTTGGTTTGCTCTGTCTCCCTTCACAATTTTACAATCAAACACAACGTGTTCTTGTTCGTTAATCTGTAAAAGAAAATAAAGAAAATGGTCAAGAAAAGAGAGGGAGTGATAAAGAAGGAGCTAGGTAGAAAGGGGGTAGGTATAGGGGTACAGAGGGAGAGAGAGAGAAGGTTTTGAGATGGAGTGGAGGAGGAGAAAAAAGAGCGAGAGAGAGAGAGAAAGAATGTGGTAGAGAGAGAGCGTAGGTGGAGGGGTACAGAGAGAGAGAGAGTGTGTGTGTGTGTGTGTTAGAGAGAGGGAGTGGGGTGGGAGAAAGAAAATAGCGCCCTCTCAATTTTCGAAAAATTCATATTTTCATATGTGTACAACTCAATAATCCTGTAACCGATTAAATGTAATAACGTCAAGATATGCGCTTTCTATAAACAAAAACAAAAAATGAATATGTTTATGGACAGCCAGGCGCGTACGCAGCGGGGGGTTTGGGGGTTGACCCCCCCCCCCCCTCAATTTTTGTTATGTGTGTGATTTTTGATGAAAACCTCCCCCCCCCTCAATTAAAACAAAATAATAATAAATAAATTTAGTGAAGAGTGCACAGTGAACACTTCAAAAATGGCGCTGAAGATTACGCTTTTTGAAAAATGCGCAAAATATTTAAAACTCGTCATAACTTTATAACTATTATAGCTAGCCCCATGAAACTTGGAAATAACATGTCCGAGATCGTCTGACAGTAAGTGCCAATTTTTGAAATAATTGATTGGGCTATCGAAAAGTGATGGCCTCAAAACATATTTTACCTTTCCTTTTGCGAAGTCCTAGTCACGCATGAATAATTAGGACCGTAATGGCCGCAAAAGAATCTCCTTTCATGTTATACCTAAAAGTGGTAGGCCTACCTCGTCGCAGAAAATGTCCACATATTTCCTTTAAAGTGCACACTCTTTATTTTTTTAATCATTCATCACCCACGCCGTTAGCATGTACTTTCATATCTGGGTATTGTTATAGATAATGTGATAGCTAGAACTCAATTAATTTTGTACACGATGTTGATGTTTTGAACGAGTTAGAAAACCCGTTGTATGTAAACAGGGGGACTGGAAAGGGAAACAGAGCGGTTTTATCAGTGCTTGGATACAGCCCACACGGGTAGCGTTATAGTGTTAATCTGCGTTTTAAGACCCGTTTGATCTTAAGAAATAATCACATTTGTCAAAAGAGAGGAACGAGTTAGAAGTAGGCCTACATCACGGATCACCTGATTCATCTCAACCACGAATTAAAGTCTAGTTATGATTATGATGATGAGGAGGAGGATAATAATCATAGTTTATTATTTTGGCGTCAGAGTCTGTGGTATTTGTACAGTTGTTTGTAGTGGTCTAGCGCCAGCTACGATGGAATGAGAAAGTGTTGAGAATAAAGATGGCTAACACCTCAACAACATAGACTGGACTTGTCATTGCTATGTCCCATATTTAACGTACTTCCAAGGTATAAAGTTTACTTTGCTATCATGCATCGCTGCACGGGGGGGGGGGGGGGGGGGGGGGGGGGGGGGGGGGGGGGGTCGATAGCAAGCAATCACAGTAACCCTCGCAGATCTAAACTATGATTTCTGGTATGACATTGCTCTTTCAAGCGACACAAGTATGGTGACTATTGTCCACACGGTACCACCAGTTAATCTCCTATCACCTATATGATCATATCCCACAGACATGTTATTCAAATTGTGTCATAATATAAGCTTAATTCGGCAAAATAAATCACTTACCAAAAGTACACCGCGGAGCGTATCACAATCATCTGTTAAGGATTAACCAGCTAGATGAAATATAATTATATTGCCTAGTAGGCTACTCGGATCACGTGAAAAGTATCACGTGAAAAGTATATCTTTGCCCAGTATAAAGTGCAAAGTATGTCCATTGTCATTTCAGAGTCATTGCTCAAAGATGAAAGTTCAAGGCCGTATTCAAACATACATGGCTACGTTGTTGATGTCCATGTGATGTTTACATGGATTGACATCTTTTGGCCGGGTGCCAGGACAAAGGTTCAATGAAATACTTTTACGCAGTATAAAAAGGATCTACCCCACAGGCCCGGATCCAGGGGGGCGAGGCCCGCTAGCCCCCCCCCCCCCCCGGCAAAAAGAGAGAGAGAGAGAATAGAAAGGAATAGAAAGGTTTTATTGAACAAATTCCATCGTCGCAGTCTTACAACTGAATTGCCATGCGTGGAATCACGCACCTACAAGAGAGAGAGAGAGAGAGAGAGAGAGAGAGAGAGAGAGGAAGGAAAAGGGAAAGGGAAAGAAAGAAGAGGATGAAGAAAAGAATCAGGGGAGGGGAAGTGGATACTGCGTGTAGGCTACTGCCAATCATCCGTTGTGCATACTCTCCTTGTACTGTCTAACTTCTTCTTATGCTTTTGAGTTGCATTCCCAAAACATGATGATTTACGTGTTAAAGCCTCTGTGGACGTTTCCGGGCGGCGTCATTGTTTTCTGCGGCACAGATTGGGGCTTTTTAAAAAAAAAGAGGTCTTGAGGTCTCTTAACCCTAACACTAACCCTAACCCGAAACCTAACCCTAAACTTTCCCATAGGCTCACGCACCTAACCCCAATCTGTGCCGCAGAAAGAAATAACGCTTCCGGGCGAGCAGATGCGCGCTAGTTTTCATTATGCCATCAACAAAATAAGAGAGAAGGAAGGAAAGGGAAAGAAAAAAGGAACAGAGGAGACAAAGGGAAGGAAATAAGAGAAAGAAGAAAGAAAAGAAGGGGGACATAAGTTGCAATTTTTCCGCCAACAAGTTTTGGATCGGATGGGAGGCCTTGCCCACCCCCCGCCCCCGCCACAAAAAAAGAGAGAAGGAAGGGGAAATGAAAGAGGAGAACAAAAACAGAGGGGAAAAAACTGGGGTAAGAGAAGGAGAGATTAGTATGAATTAATCCCGCCAACAGCGTGTGGATCGGGGGCCGGGGGCGGGGGCGAAAGGCCTTTGCCCCCCTCCCCCTCCCAGCAAAACCTAAACGAGAGAGAGAAGGAAGGGAAGGAGAAGAACAAAAAAGAGAAAGAAGAAAGGTAGGGGAGATCAGTTGCGAATTTTTCCGCCAACATGGTGTAGATCGGGGGGGGGGGATAAAATTTGATACCGGTGATTTACAAATGTTGCTGAAATGACGTAATTTTCCGAAATTTTTCTTCACTTTTTTAGTAAGTTTTACTTTTTGATGCGGTTTGTTAGAAAATGGCAAACTCCTAAATTTACAGTCAGGCAAGCAATAAGCTTATTGAGAGGCCTACAGGTCAGGGCCCGCGGAACGGCGGGCTCGGTGGCCCGCGAGCCCCCCCCCCCCCCCCCCCCCCCCCACACACACACTTAAAAAAAGTATATTAGAGAGAAATCGAAAGAAAAAAAGAATAGTGACCTGTCAGTGTCACAAAATAATGAGGTATCAAAATATACTAATCTGACCTTGATTAAACGCCTAAAACCCCTGAGGATTCCACATAGGGCCCTAGATGTTCATTTGACAGTTATCTAATGCCTAAAACCCCTGAGCTTCTGGGGCCTCCGCCCCTGGACCCCACGCAAAAGTGTCCTGCCAGTGTCACAAATAAGGTATCAAAATATTTTTGTGCTCATCTGACCGTAATTAAATCCCCAAAATCCCTGAGCTTCTGGAGGCTCCGACCCCTGGATCCCACGCAAATTACTGTCCTGCCAGTGTCACAAATAAGGTTTCAAAATATGCTCATCTGACGGTAATCAAACGCCCTAAACCCCTGTGCTTTCGGGAGCTCTACCCCCTTAACCCATCCAGTGGCCCTAAGGCGGACCCTAGATGCTCATCTGCCCGGACTGTAATTTATTGCCTAATCCTCCTGTGCTTCCGGGGGCTCTGCCCCCTGAACCCAACCAATGGCCCCAAGGCGGACCCCTAGATGCTCATCTGAACGTAATTTATTTCCTAATACCCTTGAGCTTCTGGGGGCTCCGCCCCTGGACTTCAAGGAAATTAGTTTCCTGCCAGTGTCACAAATAAGGTATCAAAATATGCTCATCTGACCATAATTAAATGCCAATACCCCCTGAGCTTCCGGGGCTCCGCCCCTTGACCCCGCCGGGGCTTTACCCCTCGGCCCTACGCCAATTTATGCTACGCTCTACCTAATCGTAAATACTTTAGCCTCCCCCCACCCACTTTGAAAAGCGTTCAAAGGGGCCTGCATGTAAGAGTGGGATGATGCGGATTTTTTCTTCTGCCCCCCCCCTCCCCTCCCCCCATCCCCAAACAGTTTTGCTCATATACGCCACTGCTGGTCACCGTTACGTATCAATATTCGGCTCGCATAATTTCAAATTTGGCCCCCGCCCCCCCCCCCCCCCCCCCAGGAAATCCTGGATCCGCGCCTGTACATTATGGAACCTTTCTAGAGGGCATCGAATGTATACTTTCTATGAATTTGATAAGTAGATAGATTCCCCCCCCCCCCCCCCCCATCATTATATCAGCGCTTATAAGTGAATATGTTGTCTTATAATTTGCAGACGTGGACTTAAATATCAAAATGTCATTTAAGAAAATTGAACATGTCGATCACCTAGCTGACGACAGTTATTTTACAGACCTTGAACCTGGTAATCGTCCTGGATATATCAGACTGTCCGCATTACGTCAGAGGGGTGTATATTAGTACATATTTTGGTTTTCGGTTATTTACGGCGAAACTGGCAGACATACCTTTGGAGAGGGAGGGGTGGGGACGGGGTCCTAGATAAAACAAATGCGAGAGAGCAAAGCCACAAAACGCCACCTTCCTTATTTCTTACTTGATCTCTTCCTCTATTATTTTGTTTGTTGTTATTGTTGTTGTTGTTTTCTATTTGAAGGGGGGCTGTCTGATCCCCCTTTCGTTACCAACACCGCACGTGTATGAATTATGACTTGTATGACTTATTTTACGTGATCAATACACAAATTAAAGTTCGCAATTAATATGACAGCGTATTTCTTGCTGGGGTTATAATAGCGCAGATGGGCTGACATGTACTGTGCGGAGCAAGGTGGGAGAATAACCATAATGGTAGATTTGAATATTTCCCCCTATGTAATTTCCCATGATTATCCAATCGGTCTCTACTACTGGTAGAACAGCAAAAGTTGTGTCTTAAAAAAAAATGGTATATAGGCCTATATATCGTTGAACTTAATTGCCCCAATAGCCCTAAAAGGGCTATTGCAAAAGGTAGAGGAAAAGTAATCCAAAAATGATTGGATTTGTTTACGTGAACCCGTTTTTAGACTGAGGGACAGCGGAGGGTCGGGAAAACAAACCTAAGAATAAGATAGCAAAGATGATCCAGTTATTATTTTGGCCAATGTCACCATCCCTCCCGGCGACGCCGCCCTGTAAACGTTTCCCACGATCGTTCTTTTCGTCAGCGGGTGTTATTGTACCATTAACTGACACAATATGTTGTTCCCCTAATTTTGTCTTTGCTATCATATTCTTCTTTGTTTCTTTTTTTCTTTCTCTATGATAATTATCAGCAACTCTGAATTAAATTCCCATGAATTAGCATGCAGAAATTCAAAGTCTTCTCAAGTAAACACGTAGGAATTTGCAATAGTAGTAAATTAACGTTCCTCTTCTTCTTGGTCGTCGTCTTTTCTTCTTCTTCTTCACATTTAGTGTTCTTCTACTTCTTCTTTTGAACATTATTTCCTTCTTCTTCTCCTTCCCCATCTTCTTCTTCTTTTCCTTCTTCATTTTCTTCTTCTTCTCCTTCTTCTTCTCCTTTTTCTTCTTCTTCTTCTTCTTCTTCTTCTTCTTCTTCTTCTTCTTCTTCTTCTCGAGTCCTCTTCTCTTCTTCTTCTTCTTCTTTTTCTTCTTCTTCCTCTTCTTCTTCTTCGTCTTCTTTCTCTTCCTTCTTTGACTCGCCGTTAGTACCAGAAAAAGGCAGCAAACGCTGATCAACATAATTATGATCCAACACTGTTTTCAGATTTCAATCTTCTCTCTTTTTGTATATAAGCCCCATTAATTGCCTCGCAACCACTCTTAGGGCAGTTCGGTCATGATTTCAGTTTGTATGGGCGATTGTTTTCACATTGACGAACTCCAAACTTTGCTTTTATGTCAGATTGATGACGTAGGTTAAACCGCTATTAATGATGTTCATTTGTGTATGTTTTGCCTTAAGATCTGAAATAGATTATCATAATGATAATTGCTTGTTAAATAACAGCCTCCTCGCAGTTTCATAATGGCGCCATAATGGGCCTGTCGTCAGAAAATTACGACTTACCTAATTGTCAGCGAAGGAAGCCTATGGGGCTTGTACCTAATGAGCAAATTATGTCTAGATTGAGATTGTCTAGAAGTGAAAAGTAGGCTTTCCAAATAGCGGATTTTTTTTCTTCCGGAGGCTTCTGTTCTGCCAGTGCCTATGATGTTTGGGCTGTTGACGCAAAATCTGGCATAGTATACTACATGTATGTGTATTTATAAACATTTACATATCCCAGAACAAATAGACTGATTTTTAGGTCGAGTATGTTATGAACGTAGCATCACATCGTCGTGTTAATTAACAAACGAAATTTTACCTCACGGTAGAAGATGATCGACTGTTCTTCACTTCGGTCTAAAATTGTCTGTCAAATCGTCATCATCAGTATCATCACCATCATAAACAATCAACATTCGTTATCGAACTTCTTCGGTCATCATCATCATCATATATGTAATTCACAACATTCACGTGTACTATCCATCAAACTAGATATGGTAGAAGACCTTATCTCTCTCTCTCTCTCTCTCTCTCTCTCTCTTTCCATCAATATAACTTATAAACTCATGTATTCTTGTTGCATCCACTTTTAGACTTTAGTTATGAAAAAAGGTCACAATATTCATAGAAAATATACAGAATTGATTCGCTTTTCGGTATAATGAAGAAAAGTGCACCTTTTTAATTTCATCTTTAGAAAAAAAAGGCACAGGTACTGAATATACATAAAACATAAACTAATGCTGGAAGATAATAATGAAAGGCCATCACATGGCCGAGTTTGCATAGGTACATAATATAATAACTTGTACAAAAGTCATAGCAAATTTTTAAAAAGTAACAAAGACATGTAGTACCATTTTCTCTAGTACTTTCCAAGTGATCGTACAAGTTACAAACTTAAAAGCAAAAAGAGAAAAGTAAAATGCTTATTTACAATTTCAGCAGATTTTGCCTGGTCTGAATCAAAATGATAAAGAAATGTTGACACTTTTTGAAAAGATATTTCCTTTTCTTTACAAAAACAAAAGAAGAAAAGAAATACGAAATAAAGATGAAGAAAAAATAAATTCTCTCTAAATTTTCAATTTCTTTGAACTTTTTAAGGCACATAGTGATTGCATAAAGCAATATTTACATAGAAAATAAACATATTCACAGCTGATTGAATATTTGTTTTCGTAATATTACAAGTAGAAACATATATTGAGCATATCATAATTCTTTTGTTACTGAACTGAAATACATTTAAAAGAGAAGACAAATCTCGAAGAATCAGTATTTCATGTGAAAATAACACAATGCTAATTTTTGCATCATGAATTTGTATACGTTTATATTTCAATAATTTACATCCCAATTCTTATTCAAATACATTAATATAAAGAGAATACACATAAAAAACATTTATGAAGAATATGCTTGCAATTATAAACTGTATACAATGTCTTTGAATTAGATTAATTCCAATACTGAACTGAACGAATTGAACAACTCCAGTACATTAATGTCCATTTATTAATCATAAGTATCATTCAAGTAAACATTGGAAGTTCATGTCGATTACTGTTGTACTCTCTAGACTGATTTTACTCTATCAAAATCAAGGGTCATTCAGTCAATTCATAATTTGTGCCAACTAGATAGATATCAAATGAATTTCTTGAGCAAATATCAAAAAAATTTACAAGTCTTTAGTACAATACATACACTTCATTTGACATTTGCGTCTGTTCATAATTCGATGTATAATGATTGTGCTAATCGAAAGTCACTAAGCCCAATGATTTGTACTTCAAAGTCGTCGTCCGCCACACACACAAAGCACCATTGATACGGATTGATTAAGCACTCAACATCTGGAATGTAAAATTGATATGGAATGCTAATAAAATCTCTTCTTTTTCCTCATTTAACAGAAAAATCTTCTTCTCAAAACTTTACAAAATATTGTATTTCTGATCTGAAACACAAAGATTAATGATGAATAATGCAATGTTCGGTGCCATATGAATGATTGGTGGAACATAGATGCGCACACACATGAAAATAGGTAATCAATGTATTATAAGCCTAACCAAAGTATACGAAACAACACAATATGACATCAGATGAGCATTGTATGTTTGCCAAATGGTAAGGCTCAAATGCAATAATTGTGATTTTCTTTTCTTTTTAAGCCCCACTGTACTACTTGTAGCTGATTGCTCCCTCTATATAGAAAACAATGCCTAATCGGTGACCATTGGTCCCCCATGATCCTCTTTTTCTAATGTTAATTGAGAGCTGAGTTGATGAGATAGCCACCTGTTAGTGACCACCCTGGGTGGTCTAATTTATCCTAGCTAAACTAGTACAGAAGGCCTTTTAAATTTGTTATCATGGGGTGGATTAGTCCTCAAAAAAAGGACAGTTGGTTTTTCTTTTAAAAAAGTTCTTTAACAAACTATGAAACTTTTTTTAAAGGAGGTAGATGTCCAGATAGGAAATATAGTTGGTTGTTCAAAAGATCATCACTTCATTGAGCAACCAAAATCTCAATATATTGACTAGTGTGAAAACAGATGTATGACCAACAGTTGATTTATGGACTTTAATTCTGTTCTGTAGGATCTGAGCCAATTTCAAATTATTTGTTGTCGACACAGCTTTTAAAGGCCCACTGCACTACTTGTAGCTACTTGGGCCCTCTCTATATTAAACAATGCCTAATCGGTGACTATTGGTCCCCCATGATCCTCTTTTTCTTATATTAACTGAGAGCTGTGTTGATGAGATAGCCACCTGTCCAGTGACCTTGCAGGGCAGTCTAATCCCTCCTATGAACTAGTACTGATAAGCTTTAACAACTCGTTTGGTAAGCAAAGTATTTGTGACCACCCAAAAAATCAAAACATCCAGTTGAACCACAAGGGGTTTTAACATGTGAATTGGACAGATTTGAATTTTCGATGTTTAAAAATTGGCGGCTGGTTTGAATTTGAAATAAGATGTTGAAAATCAGTGAATGTAATTCATTCTCAATCAAAATTATTTGTAAAATTGTCATTATACACATTTGTTTGAAATATATGCTTCAAAATGTCATTAGTGACAAATGACAGTATTTGTTATAAGCTACTGAAATCCTTGCTTCTGATTGGTTATCAGCAGATTTGTCACTGATTTTTGTCGTTGAAAAGAGGCTTTGTGAAACACCCCCTGGACTCGAACAACAAGAGACTTTGAGCTTCGACCACATCTTGTTCCTACACCTTTCTAGAGTCAATCTACCATATTTGAATTGTTTGATAACTCCACTACAGATGTTGTATGTACACACAATGTAACTTTATTCTTTACAAATAAAAAATGACCTAGAAATTGTTGATGACCTCTGCTAAGAACTTTCAGTGTCATTTGTTTAGAACAGAACGTTCCAATCCTCTTTATATGAATGCAAAATGATATGAAAGCTCTCTTTGTGCAAAGCCAAACATTCCTGAGACTGTAAAAAATAAAAACTCATCAAATGAAAGAGCATACATTGATACACCTGCACATAGGATGAAAGAAGAGAGCTAGTATAAAAATAAAAAATTAATCTATCAAAATGAAAATCATACATTCAGGTAGCCTTGATAAATCTTCAGCATCACAAAAACTCAGAATTAGGCAACTCTGACAACACGTCACGGTACAAAACATTTGAGAACAATATAATTAAATGATGAATTTCCTTGAAAGGAATACAATACATGTATATCAAAAAATTGTGTTATCGCAGCAAAATACAAATTTGATACCAAATGACACTGTAGTGACTTGAACTTTACAAAGGTCACAAATGTTTATCAACATTGTACATAGCCAGCATTTTAAACATTCCTTTTGTTAGTACTTTACGTTCAGCCAGCTTCAATAACAATAACAATTTACAGCTGCACATTCTACATATTCTCTGAGTTAATTTCATCCATGGAACCACCCAGCAACAAGAGTGTTATTTTAGTTACTCCAATCGGATCGCACCTTATTGTTTTAATAAGCCAATCATCACACTTTTAGCGCACTTGGATAAGTCTCCACACACGGTTTTTACTCACTTCTCCTGTCTTCAGTTTTCATCATCGGACGTGTTTTATATAGGACGTTTTCGGATTATTCAACAGGCTTCTTCTCATTAGTTTCCACGTTAATAGCGAGTTTCATCATCATCATTTTATTTGAGGACTAAATCGCAAATTAGATTTGTCTTCTATTTAATTTCGGGAAGTGTGAACTGTAAGGTTGTGTGCCTTCATCATATTCGCGTTTCGCTAGCTAGCTAGTCGCGCTCCACGTGCTGATTCTTCACTTCGCTTTATCGCTCTATTCTTCCTCTCCATGATTCGCCTTCCAGTTTCTTTCTATACTCGAGATATCAACGCTGAGGATTATTATTATCGGTAAGAATACTCATTTAGTTTCTACACAACATTTATTCCTACATTGGTGACCCCGAATTTTTTGTTCTTCTACGAGCGATATTTTCTTTTGTGTGTATGATGACGACGACATCACCGTCAACGGAAATGCCCGACTCCGACCCCGCCGCGGCCGCGACGGCACCGGGCAGTACCGGGCCAGCTGTTACTGCTTTTGGACTCAAGTTACCGCCGTACTGGCCGGGCGATCCGGCACTCTGGTTCGCCCAGGTGGAGGCGCAGTTTTTGACGCGGGCTATTACGCGACAAGAGACTAAATTTGCACATGTCATCAGCTCATTACAGCCTGAAGTAGCACAGGAGGTCAGGGACTTCATCATTGCTCCCCCGGCTAAGGATCGCTATGACAAACTGAAATCTGAACTCGTCAAACGAACTGGCGTTTCCGAACAGAAGAGAATTCACCAGCTTCTTAATGCGGAAGAGTTAGGTGACCGCAAGCCTACTCAACTTCTTCGTAGAATGCGGCAACTACTAGGAGAATCCACTTTAGAGGAAGGGATTTTGAAGCAGCTTTTTCTACAACGCCTACCGAATAATGTCAGAATTATTCTTGCTTCGTCATCCGACTCTGTCTCCATCGAACAATTGGCGGAGTTGGCGGATAGAATCTTGGAGATTTCTTCCCCATTTTCTGTGTCTGCTGTAGAGTGCACGCCTGCTAGTACTACTGTTTCCTCATCACCGCCACAAGTTTCTGCGGAGGTTCAACAGCTTTCCAGGCAAGTCACACAACTCACAGCACAGGTGCAAGCTCTGACTTCTTCCCTCCAGGAGGATCGTCGTAGTCGAAGTCAGCATCGAGGTGCATCTCATCCACCTCGACGTCCTTCCAGCTCTAAGAGTCCACGGAGACAACAGCATCATCAAGGAGCTGAGTGCTGGTATCACTGGACTTATGGTGACAGAGCTCGCAAGTGTGTGAGCCCGTGCTCGTCCAGCCGCCGACATTCGACATCGCATTCGACACCTTCAACCTCGCAGTCATACCCTCAGGGAAACGACCTAGCCAAGGAATAGCGGCGACAAGTTCCCTTGGCGACAAACCTCATAGTCGTCTTTTCTTCATTTTTGATAAGAACTCAGGCAAGCGTTTCCTGGTTGACACAGGAGCCGAAGTGAGTATTTTTCCCCAGTCACTGTTGGAGAAATCTCAATTTTCATCGGTCGGAGCGTCGAAGATCCAACTTCAAGCAGTCAATCATTCGCCGATCAACACTTTCGGTGAGCGATCTTTTACTTTGGATCTTGGGTTGCGACGAGTGTTTCGCTGGATTTTTATTGTCACGGATTTGAAGACGCCTATATTAGGAGCGGATTTTCTTACTAACTTTGGTTTACTCGTCGACGTGAAACATCGCAGGTTGATCGACACTAAAACCAATCTTAGTGTGTGTGGATTCGGCTCCTACACTGGAACTATCAGTCCCATGTATGTGAGAGGGGTTTCTGATGACCGCTTTCACGTTCTCCTCCGCAGCTACCAGGACATTACTCGCCCGGTATACAAGCCCGACGGTGTGAAGCACGGGACTACTCATCATATCCAGACACGAGGTCCCCCTGTTGCAGCTCGTCCTCGGCGCCTCGCTCCTGATCGTCTTAGAGTAGCTAAGGCCGAGTTCGACCACATGTTAGACCTGGGCATTATTCGCCCTTCGGACAGTAATTGGGCTTCTCCACTCCATATGGTCCCAAAGAAGACCCCAGGTGACTGGCGACCTTGTGGGGATTACCGCGCCCTCAACTCTCGGACAACTCCTGATTGTTACCCGATACCCCACCTACAAGATTTCTCATCCTGCCTCAGTGGTAAGACGATTTTTTCTAAGATTGATTTAATTCGTGCTTATCACCAGATCCCAGTCGAGCCGTGTGATATCCCAAAGACTGCAATAACCACTCCATTCGGACTTTTCGAGTGGGTTCGCATGCCCTTTGGACTTCGAAACGCTGCTCAGTCTTTTCAACGGCTGATGGATGAAGTTGTTCGTGGTCTCCCTTTTGTCTTTGTGTACCTCGACGACCTGCTCGTTGCTAGTACTACGGATGACGAACATGTGACACACCTCCGCCTACTTTTTGATCGACTTCGTGAGTATGGCATTGTCATCAACACTTCCAAGTGTCAGTTTGGTGTATCTTCATTGACTTTCTTAGGCCACCACGTGGATCAGCATGGTATCTGTCCTCTCAACGACAAGGTGGAACACATCCGGAAGTTCCCTACTCCAACTTCACTCACTACACTGAGAGAATTTCTTGGTCTCATGAACTTTTACAGACGTTTTATTCCTCACTGTGCTGATGTGCTCCAACCTTTGACAGATCTACTTAAAGGCAGGAAGAAGAAGAAAGAGTCTATCACACTCAATGAAGCTGAGCTCTTAGCTTTTAATCGAGCTAAACAGGACTTAGCTGACGCTTCTATCCTTGTGCACCCTCGATCTGGAGTTCCTCTCTGTTTACTCGTCGATGCATCAGACTATGGTGTAGGTGGAGTGCTCCAACAGTTAGTGGACAACACTTGGCAGCCACTCGCTTTCTTTTCCAAGCGACTCCAGCCGGCAGCAACTCGGTACAGCACGTTTGGACGCGAGCTGCTCGCTGCCTACCAGAGCGTGAGACATTTCCGCCATATGCTCGAAGGCCGGACTTTCACCATCTTCACCGATCACAAGCCCCTCACCTACGCTTTGCAGGCTAAGCCGGGCAGACACTCACCCCGAGAGATTCGACACCTAGATCTCATCTCACAGTTCACCTCTGATATACGTCATATCAGTGGTAAGCACAACACTGCAGCCGACGCCCTCTCTCGCCTGCCTATCAGTGCCGTCGACTCAACTTCCATTGTCGATTTTGCTGCCTTAGCTCGATCACAGAAGGATGATGAGGAGTTTGCCGACTTGTCAGACACTTCGCTCAAGCTTGAGTCGATACCACTTCCAGGCACACTCACCACTTTGCTTTGTGACATTTCCACTGGGAGTGCCAGGCCTCTAGTGCCAGTTTCGCATAGGAGAACAATTTTCAATTCACTCCACGGATTATCACACCCTGGTGCTAGAGCAACTCAGAAGGTGATAACAGAGCGTTTCATTTGGCCGGGAATCAAGCGCGACATCAGGAACTGGACGCGTACCTGTCTGGAGTGTCAGAAGTGTAAAGTTCATCGACACACCAGAGTACCTTTGGGCACATTTGCATCCCCAGATGCTCGATTCTCGCATGTTCATATAGACCTCGTGGGTCCACTTCCTCCTTCGGAAGGTAATAGCTATCTTTTGACTTGCGTTGATCGCTTTACCAGATGGCCAGTAGCTATTCCGATCCCGGACATTACTGCGGAGACGGTAGCACGGACTTTTGTGGCCAGATGGGTGGCGAATTTTGGCACACCGGCAACAATCACTACAGACAGGGGGAGACAGTTCGAGTCCGCCCTTTTCCTCGCCCTCACCAACCTACTCGGCACTACTCGTATTCGGACGACTTCATATCATCCAGCCTCGAATGGGTTAGTAGAACGCCTACATCGTCAGCTCAAAGCTTCGATCAAGACATATAACACTGTACGCTGGACTGAAGTGTTGCCCCTTGTACTATTGGGGATACGCACAGCTGTCAAGTCCGACATTGGATGCTCCTCGGCTGAGTTGGTGTTTGGGACAAGCATTAGGTTGCCTGCCCAATTCGTAGAACCGACGAAGCCAGACACAGACATTGATCCGGCGAACTATGTACATAGACTGAAAGAGCTGATGAGTAAGCTACGCCCCACCCCTCCTCGCAAACAACGACATGCTAGTACCCAGATTCATGCTGACCTTCATTCTGCTAGCCATGTATTTCTACGCCAAGATGCAGTCAGGAAACCCCTAGAACCGCCCTACAGGGGTCCATTCCCAGTTCTCCGCCGTACTGACAAGTTTTTCTCCATTGACATTAATGGTAAGCGTGAGAACGTCAGTGTAGAACGTTTAAAGCCTGCATTTTTAGAGGATTGCGCAACTCCGGAGATCGCACCACCACACGACGATATCCCGTCATCATCGACCATGGTTCGGCCTCCACGCGTAGATCCCCCATCATCGTTGGTCGCAGATCGACTGCCAAGCTCTGCTTCTACCCCGCCTGTCGAGCCGCGAAAGACGCGATCCGGCCGGCATGTCAGGTGGCCAGCACGCTACGTGGAATGTTTTGGTTATGGATGAAGACAATTATATTGCCATCTTGGATTCAAGCTTATTGCGATTGTTGCGACATCGTCTCATATGTATTTGCTGTAAATATATTTCTTCTACATGTATTTTGGACAGTACCATTTTATCGATTGCTACTCATTCTATCTCGCATCACTCTTGGGGGGTGCTAGATGTAGTGACTTGAACTTTACAAAGGTCACAAATGTTTATCAACATTGTACATAGCCAGCATTTTAAACATTCCTTTTGTTAGTACTTTACGTTCAGCCAGCTTCAATAACAATAACAATTTACAGCTGCACATTCTACATATTCTCTGAGTTAATTTCATCCATGGAACCACCCAGCAACAAGAGTGTTATTTTAGTTACTCCAATCGGATCGCACCTTATTGTTTTAATAAGCCAATCATCACACTTTTAGCGCACTTGGATAAGTCTCCACACACGGTTTTTACTCACTTCTCCTGTCTTCAGTTTTCATCATCGGACGTGTTTTATATAGGACGTTTTCGGATTATTCAACAGGCTTCTTCTCATTAGTTTCCACGTTAATAGCGAGTTTCATCATCATCATTTTATTTGAGGACTAAATCGCAAATTAGATTTGTCTTCTATTTAATTTCGGGAAGTGTGAACTGTAAGGTTGTGTGCCTTCATCATATTCGCGTTTCGCTAGCTAGCTAGTCGCGCTCCACGTGCTGATTCTTCACTTCGCTTTATCGCTCTATTCTTCCTCTCCATGATTCGCCTTCCAGTTTCTTTCTATACTCGAGATATCAACGCTGAGGATTATTATTATCGGTAAGAATACTCATTTAGTTTCTACACAACATTTATTCCTACAACACAATGCAAATTTTATCATTGAAGTGACAGAATTAAGAGAGAACTGGAAGAGTTTTGACTTATATCATTACACAGATTTAACACTCTTAAAGGGGAGGTCTACCCTCATATTAAATTGGTTTTAATAGAAGAAGAAAATGAGAGGAACAGGTCAGAGAAGGTTTGAGCAATTATCTGAATAAAAAAGTAACAAATTTTGAACTCACGATCGATCAAACACAAATTGGCTACTCTGTGACGTATCTTACGAGCTCCCCTCCCATTTGCTCTGTTCCTCTCATTTTTCTCTCTCAATTAAAAGCAACTAAATATCAGGATGGACTTCCCCTTTAAGGCTCTTTCAGATATGACACAGTAAACCGCCACGGTTTATGTAAGTGTAAATGAACGGCAACCAAGTGCAATAAAGCTCCTGCGCCTATTCACTTAGCTCTGTGTTAGAAGATTCATGTACAGAAACGTGAAATACACATGCTTAACAACATCATTTTAACAAACACTGCAGGTAAGCCGCGTCAAATCTGAACGAGGCCTTACACCATTTTAGCTTTCAGCAGATATATATAGTGCAGCATATCCAATGAAAGCGTACTAGATCTACCCACATAAAACAAAACACCAATAATGCCAGGAGGTATATAGAGTAGCAGCAGAAAACGAGAGCTGAGTCAGATGCATCAAGGTGAAAGATTTCATTAATTCAAGAGGTCACATGCTGTCATGCTAAAAAAAAAGATTTGAAATATACCCATCTTGGGAACAAGATTCATACTCCCAAGCATGTAATCTCTCTGCTGCTAAGAAAAAGTACGTGAACCATAATACTGACCATGAATCTAAGATTATTTTCATTTAACACCACTTAATCCCAAGTAATTTCTGCCTAATAGTAAAACCATTCCTTCATCATCTTACCTGTTAATACGATCAAGTTTGATCAAAAGTTTGTGTTCACAAGTGTAAATGTTACTAGCACCAAGTACCATGGAACACTCTTGCTCCCTGCCCTAAATCAATGGGACACAACCACTTGGTTGCCAGAACCGGGTCGTTCCTGTATTACATGCAAGTCTATGGGATAATTCCGTAGTCTATGGGTTAAGACAATCACAATATCCGCAATACCTAAAGATGGTTACGTGGTTAGTTTGGCATTGGACCCGATTTGACTCAATGCCCCGCTGCCCCTTCATCGCTTGAATCTTCCATGCTCTTGCGCTTCACGGACTGAACGGGTGTCCTCTGCCTGAACTGGTACCTCACCGTTTTGGAAGGCGTGGTGTTTAGGCTGCTACACTGGGGAACGCTCCTACTTCTACTGCTCATGGGACTTCCCCCGACCCTCCTGGCCTTGACCTTCTGCTGACACAGCCTCCCGCTGGCGCTGATGGTGTATGTCACCTGACTCTTTGCCTTGAGCGATGATGACGACGACGAGAGGGCGGTAGATAGAGGTAGGAAGCAGTTACTGGTGCTGGGTATGTCTCGAGTCGTCAACGAGAGGCCTTTGGATGACGCCGTTGGAGTTGATGTTCTGGTTCTCACAGACACAGACTGGCTCTCGTCTAGTACGACCCATGAGGCAGAGGACCTGGTGGCAACGTGGTCCCTGCCGTCATTCTTAGGTTGAGCTTCCTCATGTGGTTTGTCTGAATGAGCATAAGAACAAGAAAGGAATTCAAGTTAGCTCTTTTAAAATTATATAATACACTTTATATTTGCAGTATAGTTGAAGGAAAAGAAGAACAAAAACAACAAGGTGGAGAAGAAAGAAGTTCCATCTGATCATCAAACAAAATCTTGCTGCCACCACCCCCCCCCCCCCCGTTTATTATTTGCATATTTTTAACCTAGAAAAAAAGCGGTCTCAGACCTAAACTATTTCTAATTACTATTACAATTTTGATAGAGCAGAAATGTTGCACACTACAAATTATGAACCAATCCATATAAAAACACATATGACAAAGAAATCTAGTTTGACAAGCTCAGGATCACAAGGCTACCACGACAGTCACAAAGCTTACCAGTTATCTGCGGATTGATATCTGAGTCACTGATATCAAAGGGAACAACATCTACACCTAGCCATGGCTCCTCGTCCTCTGGAAACTCGTGGGTCGGCGTGGAAACGCGGTCGCTGCGGTCATCATGCAAATACTCTGCTGCATTGGGCTTCCTGTAAATGAAAGAAACCGTTAGGCAAACTTGATTACAGAATTCATTGTTATTGTTACAATCGTTAAATACGACTCGAGTACGACAAACCCTGAAGATCATATTGCAAACATTAAACAACATTTTGTCATGATGACACATCACATTTTAAAGGAAAATCTTAACTTAGTAGCATACTGCTATAAAAGAAAGCAGATATATAACATCTAATTGGCCGAATCGGTAATGTCAAACAGACGTAGTGCCGAACAACCTTCCCATTTATTTCAAGACACAAAATGACTATAAAGTAAATTTTTCAAAATGTATCACTCAAAGGGTTGTTTCTTTTTAGAGGAACTATAAACTAATATATATGCTATCCATAAAATATTTAGACTAGCTAGAAGACACTGACCAACTTGCCAATTTGAAATTTGGTAGACTTAGTGATCTCATATTTCAAACATACATGACTCTTTTACTGGTCTGATTTATTTCAAACTTTTAACTAGTCTGTTCCCCTTATTTTTCTGCTTTCATAGAAATGAACTTATTACAAAGGTTGGATTGCCATACAAGGCTTGACAAAACATTTTCCAGATGAAGTTCTTTGTTCTTACATCTGTCCTCTTGACTTTCTAGACGGCGACATGAGGAGGAAAGCATCCATGCCATCCTTGCTGGAAGGCATCGAGTCGTCCCTGCTCACGTCTGCCGGCTCCTCATCGACCACCTCCTCGTCCTCCTCCACGCAGAGCATGGTCCTGAGCGTCGGGTGAACCATGATGTCCAGCTCACCGACCCTTAGAAAGAGGTCCTCTGAGAAGCGCTGCTTGACTGCTGCCAAGGTCACGTCACGGTGGTCTTTGACGGGGTCATCCAGGAAACTGGTTGGTAAAGCAGGTTTGTTTATTTATTTATCTATTTATTTCTAATCTTTTGTCAGGATAGTACATTCACCAATAATTAGTGGTCTTCCATGTGGCCCTGAATAATCATGAACATATTTACATCAAAAAGCATAACGTTTACGCAGAACAGTTAAAATAAAATTCCATAGTACATTTAGAAAGATATTTACACAGCAATAATAGACGTGGCACAAACGAATACTCCAAACAGATCATTCAAAATGAACTTTAAAGTGCACATTCAATCACCTAAAGAGATAATCTGTGTACAGAATGTATTACATTAAGCTAAAAAAAGGTTTACCCAGCATTATATAGGCTAACAAAGAATAAAAAGCTAATAAAGAAATCAAAGAAAAACATAAAACATGGTGCACAGAACCCAATTTGGACTGGGGTAGCCATGTGGGCTGTATTCTACGCAACTCCCTCAGGTGCGTCAAGTAGTCTACTGTTGTGTTAATTTATAGTGTACATGTATAATAAACTTCAATGCTTTTGTTTCTGGGGAAATATTGGATCACTGCACTTTTTAAATTCAAAAGTACCATCTTCCACAACAAATGAAATGAGAATGGAGTTTGTTGAAAAAAATGGAAATTATAAATATCTCTTATAATATGATCAAACGGAGCCAAAGGCATACAACACGGGTCCAGAGCCCCTGGCAGGGTTTTTAAAAAAACAGGAAACCGTGGAAATAATCCAGAAAATTTTGGCAATTTTTTTATTTTTTTTTTTTTGGGGGGGGGGGGGGAGGGGGCTTCAACAAAACTGGAAATCATGGAAATGCGGGAGATTCTCATGCCTTACAAAAAAATTTAATGAGACTAACCATTTGTTATGAAGGTGCAATGTGCACTGTACTAGATCACAAATTTCAAAGCCGGTATGTTCAACTAGTGGAGTGGGCCACGGAAAGTCTGCAAAGAGAGAACAAAATATAATAATTTAAAATCATTGGAAAGGTGACAAACAAGCAGGGATGAACCTTAATGGCTCGTTCAGAAACAAAGTGGTAAACTGCATTTTTGTTTGTAACGTGTAAATGAATAGCAACTGCACTCAACAAAGATCCTAAATTACATGAACTTACGGGTCTAAGCTATGTGTTACATGAACTTACGGGTAACTAAGCTCTGTGTTACATGAACTTACGGGTCACTAAGCTCTGTGTTACAAGATACAGGAATATGAAGCCTGTGGTATGAGCATTGAGCATTCATCATTTAGACTTAAAGTACCAACAATATCCCAATGCTTTAGTTAAAACAAATATTTAAAAACAAATAATAACAATAGTCAAATTTGCTTTGGTGAACAACTGTATAGAAAGACCATCTGTCTACACAGACCACATGTTTTGTTTCCCTTGAAAATGGCTTCTCATTGAAACATGTACTAAAGGAACCTGTACATAAAGACCTTTTTTTTTTCTTGTCTCCCTTGGGTGTTCATTAGACAGGTTTCACTGTAATAATAATTTTAATCCAAAATAATTACCTGCACCGAGAACAAGCCGTGCAAGGAAGAGAGAGCAGGCAGCGATAAGAGCCCTGGAGTACTGGCCAAAGTCAGCATGGAGTAGAGAGAGCTCACTGATGTACAACGCCAGGTACTCCATCTTACTGTCCGCTGATACCACTTGGCAGAAGAGATGGAGGTAGTCTAAGATTGTCAGCTCCTGTAGTTGGTCAAAGGAACAAATTAGAAAAAATTCTACATCCTTGTGGGGAAAAAACCATATCAAAACAAAAAACAGAAAATGATTGAATGGTTATAGTTCTCGCTAAAGTTACCGTTCTAAATGCCTCATACATGTATCTACTGACCATAAAAATATAAAATCTGAAACAATTTATTTGTATATCTGTATAACTCTCATTTTAATTTACCCACCCCCTTCTCTCTCTCTCTCTCTCTCTCTCTCTCTCTTGTTTTCTCTCATTCCTTCCTTCCTTCCTAATTGTCCCTCTCTTTTGCTCTTTCTCCCTGTGTTCACCTCCATCCCACAGAAACATGCATTTAATGGGAAGACAAGAACTTGTCCTCAGGACGGTTTTGTGAAACGATGCCCATGATTCTATTTCTCAGGGTTCTCCATTTCTTTTTGCTTTTGTTCAATTCTGGCTATCTACTTGCCATTCTAGAATTTTTGTTTGCTTTAATGCTTCGTTTAACCAAACATACTACATGTACATTGACTAGTGAAACAAAGATGAAGTACAGTGAATGTTCAAATCAGTTCAGAGGGTCAATATTAAAGGAAGTGTAGCCTGGTGAGACTACGTGTCTTTTCTGTGGCCTGACTCGGGACCAATCGGGTATAATACCACTACGTACGACGCGACCACAGCAATCAGGTGCATGCGACATACGCAAAACCGAAGCGTGAGGAGAACTTCGGTCTGCTTCGCGAACACTGACCATGTAGAGATTAAGTCACTGACTATCGTTAATCAAGTCCGTTCATTTAAGTGCAGCTGTCCAAAAGAAGACATAGATTGCGTTAACCAGTATTTGCCAAGCTACACTCCTTTTAATATATTGCAAACATGTCCTTACCCTCAGATTACCCTTGAGTGTTGCTACCACATCTCCCAGCATGCGAACCACGTCCTCGTACTTGTAGGTACCGTCTGTGAGCCATGCGGCCTCACGGATTGTAATGATGTCATCTTCTAGTAACCTGTGATGAAGGTGAAAGCGAGGTACAAGATGATGAGATTTTCATTCAACCAGTCCTAGCAAATTATTGCAACAGTTTGCCTTTTATTACATGCAAGTTGAACAGTGTTTCTATATCTCTCTCTCTCTTTTCAATTAATATAAAAATAAAAATATGGTTCTACAACAGTACTAAAAGTACTCAGTCATTTGAAAAAGCCATTACTTGGACAAGATACCTACATGTTGATGTACATTAAACATTCAAATTCAAGCCAAACCTTGGAAGAACAAGTGCTAGTCTAAACTGAATATGCTTTCATTATAATGGGGGCTTCTTATATCGTACATCTCTATCAGCCATGACGTTGTGGGTGCTCCACTTTGAGTTATTACCCCGGCCAAATATGTAGCGTCCTCCATCGTCCCTTGCCAAAGGATGATGGTGCCTGGCTGGGATTTGAACCCTCAACCCTTGGGTTGAGAGTCAAGTGAATGAGCCACTATGCACCAAGACAACTCCATTTTGTCTGAAAAACTATCACCCTTGAATTACCTTGAGCAAATGACCATGCACGTGATGCCCACCAGCTGCAGCGTTGACCGGGAGATGTTCCTGGCCATGAGGTAACGGTCAACCAGCTGGACAGCACTGTGGATGGTCAAACACGAGTAGTCTTTCATGCTGCCGACTTCTACTAGCCAGTCGACTAAGATGTATCTGCAAAGAACAGATTCAAGAGAGAAAATTCGCATATTAAACGTGATGACTGTGATTATGGAGATCAAACTTTGCTGAAAGACAAGAAAAATATGCCAGGATGATTTATAGATCTGTAAGTTGTAACAATATCTTCCTCATTTTCATTATACCCTTTAGATTAAAAAAGAAGTTCCCTTTCCTGCTACTGCCACCTGACGATTCAAGTCTTGCTTCCAATCATTACACAGAAACTTGCACATGTGGATACTGAAGTTAAAAAGGGTACCATAACAGAAGCCTGTCAAATGCATATAGCCTTGACTGCAGGGATCCATAGAAATAACACGACAAGGAATTTTCATCACTAGCTAAATATATGTCAGTCTCTTGAAATTCATCATACAGTACAATCAAATCACTCAGAGCCAAGTCTTCAAGTGTTTAGTCAACAAACTTGACAAAACACAACAAATGTGATGCCATACACTATTACAGATGCCCTACCTATGACTATGGCTAATGGCATCACTCCGGATACAATTATCATGACATTGTAGGACGGACTCGGCTACAAAATGGCTTGATGATACATGAAACTCTCTTCATTTCTTCTATACAAAATTCAAGTATCCTCCCCCCTTTACCTCATTGCACTATTGAGTCCATTCTGGAACCTGAATAATGTGTTCACGTCTTACTCCCACAAAAAATAAGTACCCATTAGATTGTAGAACAGACCCATCTAATTAATGCTTTATGACACATGAAACTCTCTTAGATTCTGCTAATTTTTTGTTAATTATCCAGGTCTCTTTACCTCATTGCACTATTGAGTCCGTTCTTGGACCTGAGTAACGTGTTGACTTTGGTTGGTTGAGATTCTTTCACAAAGCCCCTCATCGCTTCCCTGGCGTGGGACTGAGACACACCTCCCAGCTTGCCTTTGGCATACTCTGAATACAAACGCAACTGTAGGGGGAGACAGACAGACGGACAATCAAAGAATGAAGATGAAGTATGAAATAATTGAAATATATGGATTACTTTAAAGATGGATTTAAAGCCCCACTGCACTAGTTTGGCCAGGAGGGATTAAAACTTCCTGAATAGTCACTGACAGATGGTTACTTTATCAACTCAGCTCTCAATTAAGATAAGAAAATGAGGATCATGGGGGACCAATGGTCACCGATAGGGCATTGTTTGCTATATAGAGGGCGCAAGTAATTATAAGTAGTGCAGTGGGGCTTTAAGAAATGAATGAACAATTCAAAACCACGCACCAAAAGATACAAAAAGCAATATCATGATCATCATGACCGGAGGTTCGACTCTTAAAATTGGATTTACTACTTTGATGATCAATAACTGTGCATTTTAGGTTCCTGCGATGGAAGCTCTTCTTACCTGTCTGCACTACAAAAATTAATTTCTGAAAAACATGGCTGATTATTAAAATCTTCTTTCCCCTTCATTCTATAACATCTTATTATTCCTCCGCATGTATCATTCAGATTTTTTTAAACAGCCTTGTCAATATTAATTGAAGATTACATGCAAGCAATGTTGGTGTTTCTATAACATCAAATTCATCTTATACAGTATGTAGATGAATAATGCTCTACTCACCTTTGCTTCCAAACAGCCCTGAGATGCGAATTCCCTGAGTTGACGTAGAATGTTCAGATTAGTTGCATGGTCATTAGTCTATAAAGATGGAGATAGGGAGAGAACAAAATAAGTCAAATATAGACAAATTTAGTGTCATTATTCAATAGAGTTCTTACCCATCTGCTGACAACACAAATGATTTACTAGTATTGTCATGATAAAGCTTCATTTTTTGCTCACTTTGAGAGTAAATTCTGTTCTCTTTGTCTTTCAAAACCTAAGGCAGACATACAACATAATTATGGAATGGTTTTTATGGTATTCTACAACTGCTCCTACATTTAATCCAGTCTACATTTTGCTGAACGTAGAGAATTAGGACTCTGGTTGAGATTGGGATTTAGGTTAGGTTTAGAAATTTAGAGTTAGGATTACATGTAGGTCCAGACTAATTGACACCACGAAGATGACCCACGTTCGAAAGTGACTGCGACAGACTAATGTAATCAACTTCATGACAGAGAAAGTTTTACAAGATATGTCATGAATTTGTTTATATTTGTGGCTTGCTTATGGTAAACTGGAGGCTGCCCTACCTAACAACGGCCAACGTCCCCCACCCTTCCATTAATGTTAGAGATGTTCATGCCTGGGTATATAGTCGTTCGTGAAGTAGGCAATTTGGCAATCACTATAGAACACTGAGCCAATGGGTATTACGCTCCTGTGCATACATGTATGTCCATGTGCTGCCCTCTATATACCTATGCTTGAGCAACTTTAATGTAGTTACGTATAGCTTGAATCTTGAGATAGAGGGCATGCCTAAGATTATGGTGGAAAAGAGCAAGTGGCATCATATGATGAGGGTAAGAGTATATGGCCTGACTTACACTGTCATTGAGACTGTTCTTCCAATACTCGTAGCTGGCTGCCACGCTACCGGCATCCGCTGCTTTCTTCAGCCACTGCCTCGATTCAGACTGGTGACCATTTTTCTTCTTCATACTCGGATCCATATCCTGTGACAGAGATTTGTAGATATAGATAACATTCTTTACATTGACCATGAAAGCACAAAGGTGAGGGGGAAAAAGGGGGTAGGGGTAGGAGACCTCCAGTAAAAGAAGAATCTCTCGAAGTTTAGGTTTTTAACTCAGAGTAAACAAGAGAAATGCAATGCAGTACACCTCTGCCTAAATTCAGAACAAAAACCCAATGTCAATTGATCTGTTCGACCTTTGACCTGACCATCATATAACCTTGGATGGGCATTATTGTTTGAAAAGTTATTTAGACATTATAACATGTCATATAAAACATAGCAATTTATCTGAATCAACCTCAACTTTGCAACTCCTGTTTTCTTCTTCTTTTTCTTTTGTTAGGAGATGCAACTAATAACACTTAATTTGAGCTGCTAATGTGGATTGCTCACAAACTTTGTAAGAGTGGGGCCGGAGAAGCAAACCAGTATGTATTCAATCATATTACAATGATACATGATAATATGCATGAAAGTCAGGAAGAATTACCTACCTCAATGAATGAATGCAGCTTGGCAAGGCAGAATAGTACTGATCTGTCAGCTTCCTGTAAATAAGAAAATTATAATTACATGTTACAAAAAAATTAATAAAAGACAAACAGCTATAAATCTCATGTACTTCTACACTCTTCTATCCCATGTCTCTGCAAAACTGGCAAAAGAAATCCTCCATCCGCAAGTGTTACTTTTTCGTTCAACCCACTGAAGATTTAAATATTTAAAGAGAGGGTCTTCATTTTCCATGTGCAGAAGGCCATAATTTGCTGACACCAGACACCAAACCTGTAGGTCTATCAAGAAATACCCCCCTCGTCTCTCTCAGTGTCTTCGGGTGAGGAAAAAAGTAAGATAATGACGTTACCATATTTTGAAATGAATGAAAAATAAAAGGCATTACATAAGGCCGTGTTGGTCAAACAACTAAAGGCTAATCTTGGTGACCGACAACACCTGTTATTGGGTAAAAATCTGAATGGTGTCAAATTCTTTGTGCAAGCATTCTACTGTACCGGTACATGCATCTTTAAGACCAAATCTTACCTTTGATTCGTTAGAAATGTCTTTCATGCCTTGGAAGACCCTAGCTTTGCAGCATGTTCCACAGTTGCTCCAGGGGGGACGGATGAGAAGCCATGTGAAGGGACTACTACAAGGCGCTAATTTCTCTGCGCTGGAAAAGTACTTGGCGGCTCTGCTCCCGTCCTTACACAAGGAAGACTCAACTGAAAATGAAATTAGATATATATTGAAAAACATAAAGCAGAGGAATCTCAAGGAAACTATACATGAATATCATAAACAAGAAGACAAACGATACTTGATTATCAAGCATACTTATTGTTTTGTTCACAATATTGTGTACCTATATAATTAGACCAATGACTGAAACATTTCTATTGGTTGTTGCTTGAATGGATATGGAGAAGATAGGGATCAATACTTATGAGAGACTGAACTTGAAATCACGGTTACCAAATTGACATTCAAGATATATTAATTAAGTCTTGAAGAGGCTGTACATGTACATTCCTTGATATAATTACAAAACCATTATACAAGTTTCTTTTATTTCTCACCTCCTTCACTATACAAATATGCTACACCAAGTTTAATCAATGCTTCCAGGTTTCCTAATTCAGCAACCCTGTAGAAAAAATATAATGAACACAAAGAAAAAAATCAATAAACTTTTTTAAAGTATAATAAAAATTTAGGAATATAGTCTAAATCAAGGGTGACGTATCTAAACCATCACTTGGAAACAATGATGGTTTCATACGATTTACAACTATTTCATTCAAAATCAATTAAATTACCCAAAGCCATCCTTCTTTAATTGCATTAGTACATTCCAATAATATATGCAGGAATATGCTGCATGTCTGTCCTGATAATGTACATGTATAGCAAGTACAATATCAAATGTCTTTTGTATAGCGAATTTTGGCTACTGGCAGGTGTGTTTAATAAAATCAGTAACCTGTTCTGTACATGTTGGATAGGTTTATCGAGTGGTTTTTTACCCTTATGCAACATTTGGAGATTAAAATTATAATCATTCCAGAAGTCATTTGACTTTAATAACCAGATGGAAAAGAGTACCACTGTATGGCATCCTTTATTTGTAGAGGTACCTACCTGTTGAAGCATTCCATTTCAGTTGAGTTGGAGGGCCACCTCCCTACGACACTGGCATTGGCCCATATCCTTGGGGTAGAGTCTAGCAGCCATTTGAATTGTTTGCTTATCTGTGTTTTATAAAGAAGAACAAATAAATGGTGGGGTTAGCGGTTAGCATTATGGCGTACTTCATAAAGTTGACATCTTCATGTACCACAGTGGATTGTGCTAACTATCTCATCTCTTATCTAAATGGATCTGAAATGTCGTATTTAAATAACTGAATATAAAAATAAAAATTGAAATGAGATCATAGAAATCGACTGAGCAACCTCTTTAAAGGTAGATAAATCCCATATCCATTATCCCCTTCATGTATACTTACTCTATACATATTCTGGAGATCACACATAGGAAGGAATTTCAGTAGGTAGATGAGGAGTTCATCTGGGAGGTCAGTGAGCATGGTTTTTGGCAGCTTACTGTTGCTCCTGAGAACCCGTACGTGGAGACTTGTTGCCCTCGACGACAACGACATCGGTGACTGTTTGGTCATCTCAGATGATGACCTTGCAGGCAAGGTTCGGCTACAAGTATCTACAAATCATAACAGATCGATAATCTTTACAACTTACTGCATGGGTTGGAAACTGTTAGACCCTAGTTATAATTTTCAGGGCCCCCTAGTCTGTTAATATTCATCTTATTCATTCATAAAGGCATTAATTTTAGTACACTTTGTTTGCTTGTATATAATTATGCTTTTATCTTAATTCATACCTATATCAACATTCAACAACATGAACTGCTGAATAAAATTAAAATGAGATTATGAGACCTTGCACAAAACGAAAGAAGGTTTTCATCCTAACTTTTAAAAAGAGTGTCTGGAGGTGTTTCGATCTTCTCAGAAAGTACCCATTCAAATAATTTGATTTTCGTTTTCAGATTTTGTTGAAAATACTGTTGAGTACATACATAGACCTACCACGTTTCATGTCAATCTGTGCATTTTGTTTGGCATAATTTTCAAATTCTTGAAAGTTTTCAGCAAAGAAAAATTCAAAATCATGGACGAATGAAATGGCACAAAACATTTAGTGTGTCTGTAATCCTGCATACGGCTCTGTGCAGTTGTAAGGGAAGGATATTCAAATTGTAAAATTTATGTAATCTCATAACAAAATTGACTAATCCCTTGATCTGCTGATCAAATTTCAAATGGGGAAATGGCAAATCAAACACTTGTCGATCACTTCATCTTTGTGATCAGAATCTCACTCTCAAATGCAAATGGTCACTTAGCATTTTGAAAATGTTAATTGATACGAATAGACCTACATTTAAGGATTATTGTTTGGGGAGATAGACTATCTACACTTGACAGATGCACAAAAAGAACAATATTTTGTATTACAGTCGAAGTTGTCGGGGGAAAGAGTCAAAACTCAAAAGCCAGTCGCTCGCGCTCCAGCTCCCCAACGGTTTAAAGGCCAACGGCTCAACACGCACCCAGGAGTGTCGGCGTGCCTTCCCACCAACGACTGCATAAGCGGCTTTCAAACTCGAAGAATGGACTTACTTACCAAAGCCCTTATAACCTGAATTAAAAGACATCTCACTGCTCATTATTCAAACTATGGTTAAAACTTGTATGTATCTTACCCCTCATCTTTTGAGAAGACGATTAGCTGCACTCAGAAGTAGAAAAAGAGCTATAATTTTGAAAAATATTTACACATATCGTTGGTAGCGGCCGCCTTCAGTTAGCTGTGAATGGGTGCATCATTCATTCATTCAAGTTTAGCGCGTCTGATTTCAATGAATACACATGCCAGCCGTTTGTGTTTACGTCCGTTATGAGCCTCGGCGGCCGTGATTGGCCAAAAGAATTGCGCTTCCATTAGAAGTACCCGCCCACACTTGAGGTCAACGGAAATACATGACCTTTCACATTTACTACTTCCTGACGTCATCGTGTATGTTTTCGTGCTACGTTGATTTCTGCTACGATCCAAATCCACGTAAATTAATGTTCAAGCTAACATAATTTTCATATCTAACGTTTAAAGAAGGAATTGATGAAATTGTGACGAGCAGGACGGTCATCAGCATTCTACATTCGAGATGGGAAGTTCAGACTCGAAGCTGAATTTTAGGAAAGCAGTTGTACAGCTGACGACGAAAACACAGGTGATTTCTAATTCTAGTTTTACGTCAACATCATACACGTTCTCTAATATGCATGCATGTATTGAGTTGTAATAATCGAGGTACAGCTGGTACAGTGGCACTTGTGGTAGTGCATGGTAGTGGTAGTGGTAGAGTGTCTAATAAAGTGAGGGTGGAGTGTGGTAGACCCACTGGCACTGGCACTGTCCATCATTATGGATTTTGGATGTGTTTAATGAGACATCAATAAACTGTATTATTAATATTAGGAACAAAACAAAAATATACAAAGGGTTCTTTGGCAGTTTGGGGCCGGGGGGAGGGAGAAGGGGAGGTTTTTTTTTTTATTTTAGGGGAGGGGGAGGGAGAGTTTCAGGTATTTCATGTTTTATTATTTTTGTTCTGTCATTATTTGTCCTATTAATTATTCGAGTTTTTTTTTGTATTATCTATAAAATGTAATTTTGTGCTCCTCCACGTGCACCTCGATCATGACTTAAAGTGCGAAATCTTCAACTTGCCTTGATAATTGAGGCAGCACTTTCCTTGGAAGAAGAATTTTTTTTAAGGAAGCACGATAAACAATTTTTTTTTTTTTAAGTCACTGTCTGGCATTGCAGTAGAGGTTCTATTCCTCTAGAGTATACTAATCTATCATGTATGAGGAAGATGGAAATCAGCAACCAAGTTTGTTTGATTTTTATAAATGAATAACTTGGGACTTCATTTTTTTCATCAGTTTTTTTCTCTGTCAAACTTTAAGGTTACCAAGTGCTGTGTTATTCAAAATATCAATTGTTAACTTTTGCATTTTTCTTTTAAAAGAATGGACTTCATTTTAGGTCTTAGTTAATCATGTTTGTCATGATTCTTAATGAGTTTTTTACACTAACATGAATTGAGTTTCATTTCTTAATTTGAATGAATACCGGTACATGAAATAATGAGAGGAGATGGGGAGGGGAGCAGAATGCCAAAAAGTTTATTGATATTAGCACATTTTTTGTCATTTTGAAATTTTCTGGAAATTAATCTTATTTAAAAACTTTTAGGAAGCGCACATTTGTAACGAACGACACAAAATTTGCTGTTATATTTTAGACATCCGCAAATCAAAAGATTTCCAAACGTAGCTCATGGTAGATGCTTCTTATTCTTCTTCATCATCGTCTTCTTTTACTTCTTCTTTTCTTCTTTTCCCCCAGATTTATTATAACTTGACTGGTAAGAAAGTGTTCTAATTTTTCTTTTAAATCATGTCTTTTCTTTCTGATTTTTGTTTCTCTCTGCTCGGCTCCTATATATCACAGCCTGTAGAAGCAGGTGATGATGCATTCTGGGACCAGTTTTGGGCTGACAGCGTTACCAGTGTGACCGATGTCTTTGCACTCATCCCAGCCGCTGAGATCAGAGCGCTCAGAGAAGAATCACCATCCAATCTAGCAACTCTCTGCTACAAGGTACATGTATAGTCCAATTTCTGAATTGGGCCCTGTTTCATTGAATTTGTTATTACAAACAAGTTACAATAACTGTAATCGTGGCAACTGGCTGAGAGCTAATTTGCATATATCATTTTAGCTTTTGCTATTGATAACAAGTTATATAAAACAGCTAGGGCCCTGATTCTTTTGTGTCTGCACTTGGGTATTAATTGGAGCATAAAGTGTAGCCTCCTTCCATTACAATACACTCCTACAGTTGGGGATAATGACAATGGCATCTAAAACCCTTTAAAAGAAGACTTACTGTAAGTGAAAAAGTGACCAAGTATAAAAATGTCTCCCATTAGGGTTAAAGTTGAATTTTTTATGTGAATGAAGTCAATTGAAATACAAAAATGTTCAAATAGTTATTCAAATGTGGAAACTGCTGAACAATTGTTATATTTTGGATTGCCTGAAAAGAGCTTCTTCACCACGAAAAGAATGTTCAGTAGCTCATTGATAAAAAGAAAAATATCTTTGGACCCAGTTGCAAAACCAACTCAAAATGATCACACACTTCAGTAAGGCATTAATTTTTGCAGTACCACAGGTAGTATCCTGTTTCACTCACAACAAATTGAGCCATGAAATTAATCTGAAATAATTTAGAAATGTATGAATTCACTAGCAGTATTCAGTTCTAAGTTCTAAAAGCAAACTAAGCACTCCATTATAAGTACTCTTGCTTCAGCACTAGTTGATTAATTCAGTCTCCCAGTTCTTCATTTTCTAGCTTGTATTATTTCCTTTTGATCCATCACATGTAGCGAACTGATACTAAATAAAGGCGTTGTGGTGTAGTGGCTCAGTCACTCAACTCTCAATCCAAGGGTTGAGGGTTCTAATCCAAGCCCGTCGCTCACTTCCTTTGGCAAGACATTAATACGCATTTGCCACTCTCCACCCAGGTGTAAATGCGTACATGTACCTGGCAGCTGATGGGGTAGTGATGATTGCAGGGTCCTCATTTAGAACAGCATAGAAGCTGATGAGACTTCTCTGGATATTACCAAAATTAATATATTATTATTTTTCATTATTTTAATTTACCCCTTCTTATTGCATCTTGAAGGCTGTAGAGAAGCTGGTTTCTGCTGCTGAGTCTGGATGCTCCGCCCCTAGAGACCAACAGGTGGTGCTCAATGCGGCCCGCCTCCTCACCCGTATACTCCCTTACATCTTTGAGGATCCTGATTGGAGAGGATTCTTCTGGTCTACGTTACCCGGCCAATCGGTGAGTAGCTTATATAAGATGTTCAGCTTGCAAGGGGGTACTACAGTACAGCATCCACGAAAAAGAAGTTTTGCAGCCTGAATAAATTCCCAGCAAACATTTATCTTCTTCATGTACATACTTTGATAGTTGCATTCTAAAAACACTAAAGGATACACCATGTATATTCCTTCTCGTGTAAAAACAAGATATGCAACAAAAATCACAATTTGTATAGAAGACAAGAATTGTGAATAATTTCCTTCAATAAAGCTGACTGACAGATGTCATTCCTCATCCTCACTTGATATTAATCGAATGAAAGGGAAATATATAAATATACTTTTTTGTTTTGTTAATGATGTACCTGTTGCAGTCCTAAAAAGGTACCTGTACAGTGTATAAGCCCTAATCCTACACATCTGTATATTATTGGATATTATTATATCATCCTCATCCTCCAAACTGTCCTTTAATCTCTTATAAAAACGTCCCCCCCCCCCCAAAAAAAAAAAAAAGAAAGCTGTTTGTAAATGGATTCTTTTTATTTGCACTGGCTCTTGACACTGAGAATGTAATCATGATTTGGAATCTCTTTCCTGCAGGCCTTCCTTTTAATTTCATCCTTCTTCAAAGATATCAAATGAAAATTCTGTCTGAATACAATAGCTCAAATCAAACGCATGTTGGAAATCAATCATAACTTATCTGTGGTCTTGCGTATGATCTTTCTTAATATATTTCACAAAATATGCTGCACCCATGTTTCATGTGTTTTAAAGCAATCGATTGGAACTTGCCATTTCATTTGAGAAATTTTAATTATTTTTTTAACTGAGGTGTCACTTTTCTCTTTCTATCTTTAAACATGGTTTTTACTCTTCTGTCAAGCATGGTTTATGGATAATATGGATTCATTGACCTTTTTCCTGTTTCATTTTCCTTCATGGTTGCTTTTCCTTCTCATAACTAGGCAAACATGGAAGGGTTGGATGATTTTGTAAGTTTGCTGTGTTTTTTTTTCCTCCACTAACTTGTAGAGTTGCTTCAAATAATTTTGTCTGCACTAGCCCTGCTTCGCCCCTAGTCATCTGATTTTGCTCACAAAACTTGCATCTGTACATGTAGGAACTGAAAATCAGGATTTTATACGCTTTTAGATCATTACATTGTATGATGACTTTTGTCACATCTCAAAGTGGCAACATCCTCTTGACCTATGGGCCACAAAAGTATATTATTTGGTCTCTGGTTCTTCTACTTTTCTGGGAGTTTGCAAATCACGAAGAGTCTTCGAACCAAAATATTCATTCTTGGAGGCCTTCTTACATGTACACGACATGGATTTCATGTTGGTTGTCATCTAAAAAATCAAGTAGGTCTTTACTGCAATGGAATAATAAAAGAAAAAATAGTCAACTTGATATTATAAGCCATCAAGATGTTCCTTTACACTAGTGTCCTGTAGTCACTGTTGTGTTAGTACAGTAAGTAGCACTGTTTTAGTTGTCTAAATGCATCGCTAGCAATGAAGTAAGAAGACTAGCTTCCAATTTTTCTAGATAAATGCTAATGAATGAAAAAAGATACTTCTAGTCTGCTTTGCCATTTAGTTTGCACATAGATATACATGTAGCCCTAATTTAATGTTAGCCGTTTGTTTTACAACAGTGTTGAACTTTTGTATACAATTTGTAAATTAGAGTATGACATTTTTTGGCCTTAAGTTTTTTTCTGTGCTGAACTATGCATTTTCCTCAAAGAGAAGTCTTCATTCTCCTCCACTTTTTTTTTGGCCTATAAATATCACCCTCTTTTCCTGTTATTGTTGATAGATGAGAATTTCATGCAATAGTATTGCCCTTTATACAGGCTTGTGCCTCTCAGAATTTACTCAAAAGTACAAAAATGTCTATACAAGAATCGTATTATTATTATTTTCTTTTACGGTAGTCTGAATGCCGTATAAAAAAAACATGGTATTATGAAACATATAGTGAAACGCATGTTTGAGCATCGTTTCTAACAAAAAGTTGATGAAAAATCAACATCCCGCAATAGTCTGAATGTCCTACCTTATGAAAATCATATAACTGGGCGGGGCTTATCTTGAGTGTCAGTTGACCTCTTCAAAATTCATATCTCTATACAACGTTCCTTTAATGCAATGTTGTTTTCTTGTACATTTGTACATGTATACAATGCACACACCCCCAGTATAGTACGATAATACTCTGTAAAGAGGTCCATACTCAAAAAGGAAGAAGAAGAAGAAGAATGTAGAGGCTATTAATTTGCAAAGATGTCCACCACTGGACAAAAATCTGTTGCACTTGGTACATTGCCGTAGCAACGTCATGGTTACTGTTCGTTTTGTGTTGTAGTCATTATTTCTTGTACCAGAACTATATATCAGCTTGTAGCATTTCTATTAAACTTGTAGTCATAAAATGAAATTCTACAAACGTCATTCACATGGAAGTTTTGACTCGGACCCAATCAGCTGTGTTTACATGTGCATATTTATGAATCTTCACGACTGATGTGCCTTGCACCTGAATTTTTTTCTTTTTCTCATTCACTGTAAGATTTCTTTTGCAAACAAATATATTGGTACATTTAACCGAAGATAATACTTTCATGTTGAAGGACATATAATTGCTTAGAGTAGAGAGAGTTGTGTCTTTCACAGAATTAGAATGTTATTTTTTGTTTGACTGGACAAGTTGTACTTTAGAGCTAAAGCTTTAAGACGATTTATCTCAGTTTTATTATTTATTTCATACATGTACTCTTTCCCACTGTGAAGTAAGTACCGGTACAGTAGTAGGGTTGGCAAATACCGAAAACTGGTATAATTTGTACACTTTTATGACATTATTATTTTTCCCCATTTTGTCTGCGTTGTTGTAGTTACCACAGCTGCTATGCGATGTTGATCTCCATTTGCCAAAAGATAATTTCCTGAGGCTGGTTTGTACACCTACCATTTGAGATTTTTCCACTCAACTCAGTTTGCAGTCCATTGATTAACATGAATTAATTCTGTTTGACTTCAAGGGACATATTCCCTGGTATGACTTCTAACTCAGAGTGTTTGTTTTTTTCTCCAGTTTACAGAATCTGCATTTGGTCACAATCATTTGATACTTTTGCACTATTTCTAATCTAATGCACTTTTTTGACATGTGGAGGCATAGCGCTCAATTAGGATATCGGTATTCTGAAAGCTCACTTACATGTATGTCCCCATTTCTAGTTGGCAGGAGGTGCGTTGCTCGTATGCCATGTTGCACAAATGTGATGTGTGCGCAGTAGTGGAAAGAAGAGTTTGGGTATTCTGAAAACGCTGTTAGCACTGAAGTAACAAAAATAACATTAAAGATCTCCTTAGTTTTTAAATACACAGCATTTTTTTTCTTGCATTCCTCATGTTTATTCGCAGGATTTCATTGAGCACTAAGTCAGCATTCAGAATACCGATTTGGAGGTCTATTACACTGTATGTCTCAACTAAGTGTCAGGACTTAAAAGGAAAGTTTAAAAAAGGTGAAGTGAGCTTTTACACTCCTGCCATGGTCTTTTTTGAAAGATGCAGTCATCGCGAGTAGTTAGATATTATTAATTGACCTTTGCCTCGGTAAAGGTCAAGGAGGTCATCAAACATATTGACTTGATTGTTTAGATACTAAAGTTCAAGGAGTCCCCCAAATGGTACTTCATTTTGTGAGAAATCAAATACCTACTATACATTTACAGTACACAGAGCTCTACGCTAACTTTTGATTTGAAGGGGGTCCAAATCATAGATTACAGTCTGTGTGCATGAGCCCTATTATATGAACACATTTTTTTTTTAAATTGGGGTCTGGACTTCAACTGTGGGTGCCCGTGTGTCCCAGGCAGCTGTTAATGTCGAGCCCCGCAGTACTACTGGAGTTATAAAATGATTTGGAGCTTTATACATTGTAAATATTTTATTTTGAAAAATTAGGCAACAGGTTGACAATATTCTAAAATGGTATATTGTAAAAATGTGAACCACCCTGATGAGGTCATGGGCTACAGCACTATTTAACCGTCTCGTGAAATTGAAAAATATTTGTCCTGAACATATTTTCATGGAGTTCATGTGACTCACAGACATATCACAAATTGAGTAAATTATTATGCTATTTTCTTCTTTTTTTATCCTTTTGAATTACACTTTTATCACTGGTGCCCTATTTTTTCTTCTATTGTTTACTTGTAATTACTATATTAATTTGTCTTACAGCTTAGAGAAGAAAACAAAATTGTGTAATATATAAAAGTCTGATGTACTGCAGTGCACTAGTGGTAGAAATTTATTATTGCTTATCTTGCAGTGTATCTTGTATAGATCTAGAGAACTTCCTCTCCGCCCCCCCCCCCCCACTCCCCAATGTGTACAATGTTTAGAGCCAAACAAATTGGCCCAAATTCACAAAAGAGGTTTGTCGACAAACCTCCATTTGTTTCGACAAACCTTCTTTTGTTTTTTACAAACCAAGGTTTGTAAAAACGCGTCGTATAACGCACATAAACCTTGGTTTGTCAACAAACCTCCTTTGTGAATTTGGGCCCGAGTGTTCATATGTTTGCCATACTAACAAGTCTTGTAGTATATAATTACAGTGTCAAGTTGTCAACATTCCAAACCCGATATTAATTTTTCTCCTATTAAGCACACTCAAGAAGTGTATGAGAGGTACATGATCTTTTCGGAGGCTCGCCGTACTGTAAAGACATCAAATGAAACAAAGAAATTAGAGTAAAATAGAACAAAACGTTCCTCATATATACATGTACATGTTATCATGAATTTGTACATGTAGATATTGTACTGTGCTATAAATATAAACCAAAATAATTCCAAAAGATTTTGAACACAATGTTTGACTGAAAAAGAAAGTAGGACCATGCACTATACATGTATGTGTGAATATTTATTAAAGTTTGAGCAATGTTTTACAGCATCATGTACACTATACATGTCATATATGTGAGTTTTTATTTGCCTGTATGATGTGTTGTTCGCATTAATGCAACAAATTGGAATTCAGTGTTTTATAGTAGGTTGCATATTAATATTCAGTTCATAAAGTAATAATGTCTTCAACTTGACCATTGCCTACAGAATTCTTCATATCAAGACAGCATTGAATATATCTGACCATTTGTATGATTGCTATCTATCCTTGTAGAGCGATGAGGAATCTCTACCGCTGGCTCAGTCTCTCCTGGCTGCTCTGTCAGACCTTCTCTTCTGCCCTGATTTCACCGTGGTAGCTGCCAAGAAAGCTGGACCTGTAAGTACATGTATTACAAGATGCCCAGTCCATTGTGAATGTGATTGATCTATCTGACTCAAACTGGATATTTGTAGCAAAATATGTAACACATTATACAATTAATTCATTTTTTGCAGGTTCATTTAATAGTAAATATGCAATGCACACAGGTGAAGTCGCAATCTAATTAAGAAGAAGACTTGATTTATGTGTATAATGTGTAAATATCTAACATTTGTTTTATTAAAAGGGTCTAGAATATGAATTTGAAGTCAAATAAGCAACAAACGTGATAACAATGCCAAGAATCGCACAGTCATGAGGCCGTTGTCTGCTTTGAAGTGTTCAGGGTTCTGATCGCTGGCCAACAAAGAATTAAATGATATTTTAAGATTCAAAGATTTGTGTATGCGTAATATGTTTGGGGGATGTATCTTTAGTCAACTGTGGTAATCCCCTGTTGCTTCCATTGATCGACCTAAGAAAAAATAAAGAGATATCATACAGTGGTATAATTCTTGTTTCAGGTACATGTGTAGATGAGGTCCCGGGTTCAACTTCTAGACAGGTTGCCAAACATGATGATTATTTTATTTCCAGGCAAGATGATAACATTCAAAACATCACAAGGTCGACAACAACAAAATACTGCTTATGTTTATTGCTGTCTGGTGTTTTATTGCTGAATTCCAGCCTGCTTGTAATTAGACATGTGCCAAAAATTTGATTTGTATTCACATGATGATAATGAACGTGTATAATAACCATGGTTCGTATTATCTTTCCCACTTGTTTGCCCATGGATAGGAGAAGCCTGAGGACCCTCAATCCATAGACAGCTGTGAGTACATCTGGGATGCCGGGGTGGGGTGCGCTACCGCCCCGCCCCACTTTGCCCACCTGGATCAGAATCGGACTGAGATCCTTAAGCTTCTCCTTACCTGCTTCTCAGAAACCATGTACCTTGCTCCAGCTAGTAAGTACTGATCATCAAATTGGCAATATTAAATCTGTGTCATTATTTAGAGGTGATGTTCAGCTCAGCTACATGTAATAACCTGTGTCTATTATTAAAGTAGATATTCATTGATTTTAAAAACTAATTTTATTTTCATTATTGCAAAATTGAAACTTTGATTCGACAAGTGTATCAAAATTCAATGCTTGGAAACATTCGAAGTAACGATTATTATAAATTACAAAATGCTTAAATACAGCCCCGGCATAGCACCTGAAGAGCTCTCCGAACACTGCTGAGATGTGTGAGATCACAGTATGGACATGATTTGCACAAGCAGACGATGTCCCATGACATCTCACACATTTTCAGTGCCTGTGTTTTCATCTTCTCTTGAGTTCTTTCTCTTACTTCATTACCGTCAGGCTAAATGTATAATCTATTGCCTCACTCTAAACCCCGCACATGTTTTTATTTTGATGACAAATGCAGCGATACAAAAATAAAGGAATCTAACGCTTGTAAACAAAATAAGACGCCATTGTTTATTCAGCTGCACACATCCCGATATGTTCAGCGTTTCAAGAGGGAACAAATGTCGTCCTAAGTATCATTCCGCGGGGTTTTCACTTTAAAAATCTGGTTTCTTTGATTGTTAATTAACTCCTATTCTGTGTTTTCACAAGCAAAAGATCTTAGTTATCAGAATCAGGTCGTATCCCCTTTTGAATGGTTTGACATGCCATTACATGTATATACACTGAACTCATTAGCCCGAATTCACAAAGCAAGGTGTGAGCTCAGACCAAGGTTTGAGCTCAAACCTCCTTTTGTTTCGCCAAACCTCCTTTTGTTCTTTACAAACCAGGTTTGTAAAAAACGCGTAAAACGCGTCATATGACGTACGAAAACCAAGGTTTGACGACAAACCTCCTTTGTGAATTCGGGCCATTATAATTTGACAAATAATAGCTTTGCACTTATTTTCATTCTTTATGGGGTGTCGTCTGCTTGGGCAGCATTGGTCCATATAGTGACGTCATTAAACATCGTTATTTTTTCCGGCAAATCTCTTGTATATATCCCAGCTGCTATGGAGGTGGTTGTATTTGTATAAATCACCCGATATGTAGTTGACCTAAAACTTGTACGATGGCCATCTGCTAGCTTACCAGTTTCTGGTGATACATTAGTTGACATATTTGTGATTTTCTTTGAATTTCACCTTTAAGAAACAGCTCACACTCCAGCTAGTAAGTACTGATCATCAAATTGCCAACATTTAACCTATATCATTATTTAGTGGTCGTGTTCGGTTCAGCTAATAACCTGTGTCTAAGAAACACTGCTCACACTCCAGCTAGTATGAGCTCATCGTCAAATTGGCAACATTAAACCGATATCATTATTTAGAGGTCGTGTTTGGTTCAGCTAATAACCTGTGTCTAAGAAACACTGCTCACACTCCAGCTAGTATGAGCTCATCGTCAAATTGGCAACATTAAACCGATATTATTTAGAGGTCGTGTTTGGTTCAGTTAATAACCTGTGTCTAAGAAACTTAGCTCACACTCCAGCTAGTGTGAGCTCATCATCAAATTGGCAACATTGAACCGATATCATTATTTAGTGGTCGTGTTCAGTTCAGCTAATAACCCATGTCTAAGAAACACAGCTCACACTCCAGCTAGTGTGAGGTCATCAAATTGTCAACATTAAACCTATATCATTATTTAGAGGTCGTGTTTGGTTCAGCTAATAACCTGTGTCTAAGAAACACTGCTCACACTCCAGCTAGTATGAGCTCATCGTCAAATTGGCAACATTAAACCGATATTATTTAGAGGTCGTGTTTGGTTCAGTTAATAACCTGTGTCTAAGAAACTTAGCTCACACTCCAGCTAGTGTGAGCTCATCATCAAATTGGCAACATTGAACCGATATCATTATTTAGTGGTCGTGTTCAGTTCAGCTAATAACCCATGTCTAAGAAACACAGCTCACACTCCAGCTAGTGTGAGGTCATCAAATTGTCAACATTAAACCTATATCATTATTTAGACGTGATGTTCAGTTCAGCTACTAACCTGTGTCTAAGAAACACAGCTCACACTCCAGCTAGTAAGTACTCATCATCAAATTAGCAACGTTAAACCTGTATCATTATTTAGAGGTGATGTTCGGTTCAGCTACTAACCTGTGTCTAAGGAACACAGCTCACACTCCAGCTAGTACTGTAAATCTCTGTGTATAAGGCGCACCTGTGTATAAGGCGCACCCCTATTTTGGCACAAAAAAAAACACAGCTCACACTCCAGCTATGATCTTCAAATTGTCAACATTAAACTTACAAGTGATGTTCGGTTCAGCTAATAACCTGTGTCTAAGGAACACAGCTCACACTCCAGCTAGTAAGTACTGATCATCACATTGTCAACATTAAACCTATATCATTATTTAGAGGTGATGTTCAGTTCAGCTAATAACCTGTGTCTATGAAACACAGCTCACACTCCAGCTAGTATGAGCTCATCATCGAATCGTCGACTTTAACCTGCATGTATATCATTATTTAGAGATATCCAATAGGCTGAAGTTTGAAGTTTCATGCTTTAATTTTTTATCGGTTTCTATTAGGTCATGATTTATTTATTCATCAATTGTACATTTGACAGACACTGTTTACAAAGATATTTCCATCTTGTTTCTGCCTCCATCTCTCACAAAATTTGCTGTTCCAACTGACTCATGAAAGAAAAGTAATATGAATAAACATTTTACTTCTCTACCATCTAAATGATACAACCTACAAAATGCTAATGCGTTGATGATTAATTCTGCCATGCTCATAGTCATATCAAGTAACCTTCTTTTTTTAATGAGTGAGAATAGTAATACGATGGATTTGAACTGGCTCTTGAAGTGGTTTGTGAAGCGTCACTTGAGCTATGACCTGCTGATGATATGATGGTACTGCCGTATAGTGTTTCCTTTCAGTAAAGACTTCCTGATTCAGAATTTATGATGATTAGGCCTGTACAGATTGAAGGTATTTTGTCTGCAGTTGCCTCTCTGGACCCAGGTTTTGTCCAATGAAGAGGTGATATTTCCTGTATGCAATGTGTGCACATGTAGCTGACAGTTTTTAGAGATAAAACAAATAAAAGCATGCCTGCATTTGAGGCAGAAGCAATTATTCAGATTTATTATTGGTTCTAGAAATCCTTGTAATTAGTAAATTTTTGTACTGGTACAATGTGGTTGTTTACTCATAACATGTTATTAGAGGTCTCTACAAAGTGCTAATGGAATCAGATGAAATGTTTATACATGTACATGTACAAATGTAGTTCTCTCTGTTTCCCTTCTATTGTGAAGTGTGCATAGGAAACATTGCACTCTCATATTATTTAATGGTGTATTTATTTAAAGTCTGCCTTTCAACCTAAGCTGAATTGAACCATTTTTACAAATACAATAAAAATGCATACATGTTCATGTACATGTATGTATAACAATTCATAACAATAATATACCATTATATTATAAGGAATAACAGAGTCATATTTTATTTGGCATGGTAAATGTGAATCATCATAATATAAGGTATGTGGGTCAAAATAGAAGTAAAACAGTAAGGAAAAGAACAAAAAGACGGATGAAGAGAAGGGAGAGACTGAACGTGGAAGGCATATATTATGGATGAATGAGTGGTATATGCATCATCTGACATGATTCTCTTTATCTTCTTAAACCTTTAATAACCTTAGATCTGCATTATGTGGAATATTGTTGTTTATATTTTTGTCATTTATTGTGGTATGTTTTTACAATTTTATATCTGTATTATTTATAGGTGATGCACACAGCCTGCCCAATCAGTGGATCAGCTTCTTCTGCTCATCAGACAACAGGTGAGTCAGGACTGTTCAGTTTGAATGGATTGAAAGGTATGGACAAGATTCAATAAGCCAGTCTGTAGATCTATACAATCTGCTCATCGGCAGATAAAGGTCATTTGTACCAAAATTGTTGATTTCACCAAGATGAATACTGGATACATGCTCATGAAAGTGATGTAATCAATATGCACTGAGCGTAAGGAACGCATTTGGAAGTATTCTTCAAAAGAGAGCAAACAAAAAGGTATTCATGAAGCACGTCCATGACTTTGGCAGCAGTTATTCTAAAATCACAAAATGGGGCTACTCCATGTATAAAAGATCAGTGGATATTTGGGATCATTTGTACTAGATGTGCTACATGTAACTACAAACTTGTCTATAGTGCCATGTGGGATATGTTATATTGAAATAAGCATCAAGTATTGCAGAAAAACACTGATAGATGTAATTAAATGATATCTTTCCCATCTTGTTTCAGACACGCCCTTCCCCTGTTCACCTCTATGATAAACATAGCCTGTGCCTATGACCCTGTAGGATAGAGAATGCCATACAATCACATACAACATCAATGTCTACCCATCTTGTTCCAAACTTACATGTACCCTACCCCTTGGCATATACCCCTTCTGAGAAAAATATGATAATAATATGATATCTTTCCTTTCTTGTTTCAGACACGCCCTTCCCCTGTTCACCTCTATGATAAACATAGCCTGTGCCTACGACCCTGTGGGCTATGGAATGCCATACAATCACCTACTCTTCTCGGACACCAGAGAACCGCTGGTTGAGATCGCTTCACAGATCCTGGTCGTTACCCTCGATCACGCAAACCCTCACAATGTTGCATCATCCGTAGACGGTGCAGAAGAAGTTCACGAGGTAAGCTTCACCACAGCTCATTAGCCTTAGCAGTTCAGAGTATTCTAAAGGTTAAAGGTCAAAATTAATTAAGCTTTTACTCCTCAAATTGGCAACAATTATTTATATTATCCACTCTTTCATACGAAAATAAAAAAATATGTATATTAAATTAATTAGTGTGAATGAAAATTACAAAAGGTCAACAAGATATATATAAGATTGCACCCCAGTAAATTTCCAGTGACCATAGACATCAACCCTAAAAAATACACTAACCTAAAACCTAAATTATAATCCAATTGTAAACATAACCCTGTATCTTTAAATTAAGCTCGGAGCAAATCATTATATGCCCATGTAGCTTAAATCAGGTCATTCAAATAATGTTGTAGAGACTGTAAAAGTTATACTTGAAGCAAACTTTCTTTAACAAATAATGGGAATAGTACTCCAAGGCTTGATGATCATTATAACATGTGATTCTTGAATGACACTTCAAGTCACTGCAATCATGTGTTCATTCTTACCTCACGTCAAACTGCAATCGCCAGATGACCTTTTGCTTTCTTTCCTATGCTTTAGGGAGTGTTACCAGAGAATTTGTTTGTGAACTACCTGTCCCGCATCCATCGAGAGGAAGACTTCCATTTTATCCTAAAAGGCATCACAAGACTCCTGAACAACCCCCTCATACAGGTAAGAAAAAGAACTTTGATGATGATGATGGCTTCTTGTGTAGCACCAGTCTCTGCCTCTGGTAGGTGCTCGTCGCGCTTGCCCTACAATGCCTCACAAATTCAATGATCTTGGTCAGTGTTTCAACTTAAGATACCAACAATTTTCCATTAGTCTTTGTTGGCATTATGGGGAAATTTTATGAATCTTTAATACATGTTTTTACAAAATTTACTCTGAAGGTCACTAAACCTGGACCAAACATGATTCCTAATTCTTACCCTAGTTGAATATCTTTGATGAAATGTAACCTTGTGATGGTATTCTGAGCCTGGTTTTATCTCTAGAAAATATTTTATTTTAGTTTTAAAATGTAATCGCATTGCGCTATGACCCATGCGTATTGAAGATTGTAAGAATAATGCAATCACATGCTCTTGCACCCAAGAGATTGGCAGATAGTGAATCTATTGTTTGAGCATGGTGAGAGTAACATCTTACAACTTTTCTTTTTGGATATCAGTTCACAAGTGGGCATGTCTTAGTGAGATCAAATCTCACTAAAATGATTCTCAGAATACTAATTTAAAAAAATTGAAAGGGTATTTTATTTCACTGAGATGAAATCAATCTAAGAATACCATGCCTGAGCATTTGTCACTGGAGCAAATCTTGTAATAGGGGTTTCCTTATTCGCCAGAAAGACATTGGTGTGCATTTAGCATAGAAATACAAGTGACCTGTGAACTCCGCATTTCCCCTGGACTTCCGGTATGACCACAACAAGAAATTCCTTGTCCTTGTCCTCGAGTACCAGTCCATACTCTGGAGGATAGCTATAACTTTCTTGAAATTCCTTAGCCAGATATTCCTGCCTTGTTCCACAAAAGACTGTTTTATTCGGAGTCTGAATTTACCAATTAACATCAGGAAAATAACTATTTCTTTTAACTTCTTTTTTAAGAAAAAACTTACTGGTTTCACTGAGAAGATACCTTTTCACCGGGAGTTAGTAGTTCCTTTCTTGAAGATATGATATCCACAAGATGATCCTCAAGTTCTGCACCTGTCTTCTGGAAAATAACTATTATAATGGCGTTCTTGTATTTTTTTTTTCCTAGACCTATCTCCCTGGTTCCACCAAGAAGATAGCCTTCCACCAGGAGTTACTGGTTCTCTTCTGGAAGATGTGTGACCACAACAAGAAGTTCCTCTTCTATGTTCTGAAGAGCAGTGATGTCTTAGAAGTTCTTGTTCCAATCCTCTACCATCTCAATGATGCAAGGGCTGATCAGTGTAAGTCAACTCATTTTCATTGAGATTAAAGAGATGGTTGATTTCTGGTAAAGGTGAACTTTCTCATTATTTTATAAACATCAGTTTGAAAGAATACCATATTGGAAATATCCTCCCAAAAGGATGGCCCTTCAAGTGCCCACATAATTGAAATATGACAAGAAACAATATTTGATTAAATGCTCATCCTTGTTCGTATTCCCATATACCCATTTCTGTGTGCAGTGTGTGTGAATTTCAGTGAGACTGAATTAGTTCCCATGCAATAACCACTGATATGATTAGCATATTGTATGCAAAGACAGATATGTAGGTGTATGTGAATGTGAACAATCTGACATAATAATGTTAGATGTTCATGTATAATGGGTACAATTTGATTTACAAGACATTGCTTCTATTATAGTAATTATATTTTTTTAAAGGTAGAATCTGAAAATTCAAAAGCCTTTATGATGTGAATATTTCTTACAGCTCGCGTTGGTCTGATGCACATTGGTGTTTTCATCCTCCTGCTCCTGAGCGGAGAGAGGAACTTTGGTGTTCGTCTCAACAAGCCGTACAGTGTACGCGTACCCATGGACATTCCAGTCTTCACAGGCACCCATGCTGATTTCCTTATCATTGTAAGTCAGAGGAGGTTTCCTCTTTGTATCTTGTCTATTTTTTTTTATATTTTTGTAAAATATTTTATGGAATTCTTCATTTTAGACAGTGTCAAATAAATGTGAACGAATTCTGGCAACATTATCTGTTGTGAATTATGAGTATTACACCCATGTGTTTGTGATATACCCTGAACTTCCTTCTTCATTCATCTTTTCATTATTTAGTAGACTAGTAATGTGGGAACATGAGAGTTGTCGTAGTTTTAAGTATTATATTTATTTTTAAAGTTTATTATTGCCCAGAAACCCCTTTTTTTATATGAATAAAAGCCCATGGCAAGAGATATTTTACATGCATTATTGCCACTTTCAAAACCTTTAATGCATCTTAGCTCCAGCAGGGAAAAAAATTCAGGGGCTATTTTTGTTTTGGATTGAATATGCAAATTTTAGGGGACTCTTTTTGACATTTTGGGGCGAAGTGTATTTTTTTTTCCCAGTCATACACATTCCTTCCCTTGCCCCATCCATTGTTCCTCACTCTGGTGAGACACTCTTGTAGAAGAAAAAAAATGTTGATGTTGTTGTTGTTGTTGTTTGTTTGTTTTCAACTAGTAAAGTACAAACACACTAGATTGCTCTGACACAGTTTTATTTGTGTAATATACAGGTATTCCATAAGATCATCACATCAGGGCACCAGCGATTACAACCCCTCTATGACTGTCTCCTGACTATCATTGTTAACGGTAAGAATAGTTTACACCCCTCTAAGGTACTTCATGTATGTTTGCCACTCTGAACCCAGGTTTGTAAGCTGATATGTAAGCAGGCTCTGCGACACATGCTCTGGCGACTTTTGCTCTGGATTTATCTTCCTGTATTAACTAAATTCCCAATTGTAATCATGGACCAAACACTGTAACATAAAGTCTAATACCCTTTTCTAACTGCACTCTATCGGAGTCACACCGATGAAAATACCGATTGCATTTTCCTTATGTAAACAAAGGTGAAACCGCAGTTTTCCCCCTGTCGGTTTCTAACTGCCGGTGAAATTCACTCGCTGTGGCGAGCCCTTGCCGGAAGTGAAGAATTATTACGTAATTATTAAGCCCGCGCTCCATCTAGCTAGCATGCAGCTTGTTCAACCATAAGTCAACAAACACAGCTGGTTACGGTAAAGCGCGCGTATACTGCGACCTTTGACCATTTTAATCGCTGTTTTAATCGCCCTTTTCTCCCGAACGTTTTCTAACTGCACGTTTCATCGGTGTCACACCGATAGAATGAGAATTTCTCCTGGTCTAGAGCAGGAGAATTTAATCGCCTATTTCTCTTCTTTTCATCGGCTATTTAATCGCCTTTTTCTCCTCTGTTGCTTTCTAACTGGCACTTTCATCGGATGCGTCCGGATGCATCCGATGAAAATCGGTGCAGTTAGAAAAGGGTATAAGCCTAATCGTAATTATCACTACCCTAACTTTAATCTTACATATTTTAACAAAATTAAACCCAGAGCCAATATCATCCAAGCAAATGTTGTATCACTAATTTGTTTATTGTGATTATATATTACCGGTATATACAATGTAAAATCTAAGTGTGGATTTGTGGAGATATATTAAGCCTGGTTTTTCTAATGTACATGTATATCTTCTAAAAACAGACAACTTGTGGTACAGTAACGACATGAGTTAAACAAATATATTGACTGGAGAACTATAGTGAATGCAAATAAACTGTTGTTGAGCTACTGGCAAAATCCTATTGACTTTTACTATGCACCAACTTCCAAGAGCCTAAAATACTCACTAGGACTTAAGAATTGTAGAAGCTTTTGTTTACCTTAATCAATGGTGCCAGCTTTAGACCAATTTAGGGCTTTGAGCAGCTTGTAAATCTATTGATGAACTTGGTGGTTTTTCATGAAGCTTTGGAGTCTCTTTTGTTTGACATTCAGCTATTGACAACAGAGTGTGAGTCATTCATTGTGTACTAAATAGACAATAGGAAAGACCGGGTACTGCGATCAATCAGGGACTTGGGAGACAAGTCCCTGGATCAATAGAGGTTACCTCTATCTACCAACCCCCTGTAACTACATGTACAAAGCTTTGTTTGTGTGTACTAAATAGACAACAGGAAAGGCTGTGTTTGCTGGTAGGGTTCTGGTATCACAGGCTCAACCCGTTTGGGACAAGCATTGCACATTCTTTGCCTCTGCTCAAGTAACTTGAATCAAAGCCCTAAAAAGTATACCATATTCATGAGGAAAAAAATGGCAGAACTTCTGCACATTTTGCGTCCTTTTTCGTCAGTATTTTTTCTTTTCTTTTTTAGCATTAGAGGGCAAAGGTCACAGGGTCATAAAATTTTTTTTTTTTTTTTTAATATACCATAAAATATGATGTCACCGCAATAACTTATTATTTCACCTATGCAATTCAAGCTAAACTTATATTACCTATGTACGATGATGCAAGGATTAAATGATTCGATTTAAGGTGTAAGAGGTCGAAGGTGAAAGATCATAGGTTCATGTAGGAAAAAAATTAAATACCAGAAAAGATCTTATTACTGTGATAATAATTAGAAATTAACCAATGTCAACCAAACTAGGCTCAAGTATGTAAAACCTTTTAAAGAAAATTGAAAAGAAAACATTTGCGTTTATGAGCTCAGAAATTAAATGTCAACGGATATGCAGATTCATTTTGTGTTTTTTTAATGTTTAAGAGAAAAGAAATGTTAATACATGTAATAGGAAGAACAAATTTAATATTGCTCTCAAATCATTTCATTATTTCAGTGTCACCCTATCTGAAGAGTTTATCGATGGTATCAGCAAACAAGATGCTCCATCTCCTGGAAGCATTCTCAACCCCTTGGTTCCTCTTCTCAAGCCCATCAAATCATCATCTTGTTTTCTTCCTCCTTGAAATCTTTAACAACATCATCCAGTATCAGTTTGATGGTAAGAGCAAATTGCAGTGTGTGCAACATTTGTCAATCAGATCATTATTCTTCATTGAGATAATGAAAATCTAACCTTGATAGCAAACTGCTCTGAAAGAAAGCAGAAAAATATAGAGAAGCAGATTGGTGAAAGTTGGAATAAAATCGGACAAACAATTAAAAAAAAGTTATGACATTTTGAAAGTTGTTATCACTATACGTATGGGGAATTCAAATTGACTGAATCAGTAATATCACTTTCATGCACTAGTGGCGGACAACTCTCCCATTTATTCCAACTTACAAAATCAATGACTGAATTTCAATCTTTCAAAATGACTCAGGAGGGTCTTTCATTTTTAGAGGAGCTAGAAAAATAAGCTATCCATAATATATTATAAGTATTGCCCTAAGGAAGAAGGCAATTAAATGAAAATCAGGGATTAATTATAATTTTGTGCTCGACAAACGGGAGAGTTGTCCATGACTACATGTACGTCACAATCCACTGACCTAATTGCCAGTTTGAGATTCACACAGATTTAGTGATCATATATTTCAAACTTTCACCATTCTGTTTTGCTTGTCTTCCTATTTCATAATGTTTCATGTAAAGTACTTTACCAGTGAACGTAACCAACCAAAACACTTACAAATGAAGTAATTACAATTGTTAGATTTCCCTTAAATTTAAGGTATATGCACACATTTATGTAATTAGCATGACAAATTTGGTCTAATCCATCAATTGCAAATGTACAATCTTCCAACAGTTGTTCACCCTCCCCCTCTCCTGTACATGTATGATATTGATTGATATCCATCTTTTTTCATCACAGGCAACTCCAACTTGGTGTACACCATCATCCGCAAGCGTACAGTGTTCCATCAATTGGCCAACCTCCCTTCGGATCAGGCTTCTATCTCCAAGGCTCTGGCTAAGAGGAGTAAGAAGGTAGGCCCTAGTCCGGCCGCCGACTACACCGACCCTGCCTCCATGGAGGGGTCTATGCAGGCTGCAGACGCAGAGCCAGGAACCCTCAAAGCTACTCTCCTTGCTACACCAGGTAAGGAGTGAGCACCAGTGTTGTAGGTCTCAAGACCATCTCAAAATCTATCTTTGTTGGGTCGTGGTCTTGGACCTCTTTGTCTCATTCTTGAACCTCAACGTTTCGAAAAAACTACTTGGAGTCAAGATTATGGAACAGTGTACTATACCGTATTTGCCAGCGTAAAGGCTGCAGTATTTTTGGAAGAGAAAATATCAAAAAGTCGGGGTGCTGCCTTTGCGGTGAAAAAGTAAAAAAAATTAAAAATCGCAAGTCAAAACCATGAAAAAAAGCACGAATGTGTACTTATGGGACAACAATGAAAGGTGATGGATATTTCTAGAATAACACATGTCTTACCGACAATTTTGTGTAATATTTTTTAAATGAAGGGCAAAGTTTTGTCAATCTCGTAAATAAAATTCATAACTTACAAACCAAACTCTACTGATAGATATAGATTTAATTTTTTGCCATAGCTAAAGCAACCTCAATTCTCTTAGCTCGTGCGAGCAAAGCTATGGCGCAATACACAAGAGAAAGCTGCAAGAGAAAGCATCAGGGTCGGGATGGCCGAGCGGTCTAAGGCGGTGGTTCGGGTCGCAATCTACATTTGTACGCGTGGGTTCGTATCCGCCTCCGACAAATTTTTTCTTTTTTTTTTCTTCTAAAAAATATCAAAATCGGGGTGCGACCTATGCAGCACTGCAGCCTTATCGCCGGCAAATACGGTAGTCGCCGTCCCAGTCTTGGTCTTGGTCTCTTGAGCTCTCAGTCTCCGAAGAGTCAGTTTCGTTTTTGGACCTTGAGGTCATTCCAAAGAAACTTATTTTATATCAAAATCTTTCAGGAGATTCCCAATTTTTTTTGTTATTGTTATCCATTATTATATGTATTTTTCTTATTGTTATCCATATTATGTATTTAGTTTGCCTCATGTCATTTTCTTAACTGTTCATTATATACATATATTCATTTGAAAAAGAACTTGTATGCGGAGTGCCCCAAGGGTCAATAATCGGGCCACTGTTGTTTATTCTATATATAAACGATTTGCCAAATGTTTCCTCAACTTTGTCATACATTATTTTTGCAGACGATACCAATGTCTCTTTAAGCGAGAAGAAACTAGATACTCTTGTCCATAATATGAATAAAGAAATACAAAAGGTTAATATTTGGTACAAAGTGAATGGGTTAAGGATAAACATTGAGAAAACAAATTTTATGCATTTTGCACCATTGAATAAACAATATGATAAGAACTTACTTACTCTTAAGTTTGTTGATTCACTAGAGCCCTTAAAGCAAGTACATAGTGCCCGCTTCTTGGGAGTTAATATTGATGACAAGTTATCATGGTCTTTACATATTAATGATATTGCATTGAAGATCTCGAGAATTACTGGAGTTATGTCAAAACTGAAATTTGTATTACCGTCAAAAGTACTGCTTTTACTATACAATTCATTAATTCTACCCCATTTACAATATGGAAATATGCTATGGATAAATGCATCAAATACCTTGTTAAATCGTTTACATTTGTTGCAAAAACGTGTAATACGCATAGTTGCCAAGTCTCATTATTTGGCCCATACCGACAGTACAGTATCTTTAAACAATTAAGGGTCTTGACTGTATATGAATTAGGTAGGTTACAACTGGGAGAATTTATGTACAGGTCTGAAAAGGGACTATTACCAAACTCTCTTCAAAACTGGTTTAGATGCAACAATGATGTACATTGTTATAACACCCGAAACTCCAAGAATTCGCATAGCATTTATTACAGAACTGCTACTGGCCAAAGAAGTGTTAAGTACCAGGGTTACCTTACATGGTCTGCTTTAGATGACAGTCTCAAACAATCAGCATCATTACAACAATTTAAATTGAAATATAAAAAATACCTCTGCAATTCTAAATAGTCATATCAATCTAAAAAATAATTATTATTATGTTTCAAATCGCAATTATGTTTTCATCGGGTCAATTGAATCTAATTATAAAACCAGACATTTGAAGGGAGAGTCCACCCTGAGGATGGGTTTACTCCCCCTTTACTCGGCCACACACATTCTCAGGATGGACTCCCCCTTCATCGCTACCGGGGCTAGACTCGATAAGCTTCGCTTTTTCTAGCCCCATCTACATTACTCACCTTTTTATGTTTTAATGTTGATGTTTGTTAGCTGATGTAGATTTTCATTGTTCTTTTATGCTTATGTATCTGTTTTTCATTTGCTCTATGTGTCAAATGTATAAAATGTATTTTTTTACCTTGTATATTCTTCTGGTTTTTAATGTGGAAAATAAATGAATACTGAATACTGAATACTGAATATGGTCAGGCACATTAAACATTCCTAGGAATGAATATGGGGGGCATAAGAAATGTTACTATTGTTACTATTAATACAGTCAAACCTGTCTATAGCGACCACCCAAGAGAAACTCAAAAAGTGGTCTTTGTAGACAGGTTCCTTTAGTACATGTTTCAATGAGAAACCTTTTTCAAGGGAAACAAAAAATGTAGTTTTTACAGACGGGTGGTCTTTGTAGACAGGTGTTCTATAAAGCAGGTTTGACTGTAATACAAATGATTGTTATCTCGTGTTGTTGCCCATCAGGTGTGTCCATGATGACAGAGACGTCTAAGGTGATGCCTGGTGAAGCAGCAGCGGCCGCAGCAGCTAGCATGGAGAACAGCAATGCAGAAGAACTCTCAGGGGGTGGTGGGGACAACATGGCACAGAGCGTAAGTCATACTGTCCTCTTCTTTATGATTTCATTTCTCAAAAGTTTTTCAGTTGCACACTAGATTATTATAATATTTCTATAAATACATGGAATATTTAAAGCCTGTCTGCACCAGTCTGGCGAGGAGGGATTAGACCACCCAGGGTGCTCACTGACAGGTGGTTATCTCATCAACTCAGCTCTTAATTAACATAAGAAAAAGAGGATCATGGGGGACCAATGGGCACTGCTTAGGCATTGTTTTCTATATAGAGGGAGCAAGTAGCTACAAGTAGTGCAGTGGGGCTTTAAGAATAGGGAGGAATTTGTATGTACTGGTCCTCCTTTCGCTGTTGCAACCACTTTATCGAAAGTTTCTATCTTCAATTTAATGTCCAAAGTTTGCATGTTAAGGAATGGATAGAAACTTGATGTGCCTTGACGCTTCTGTAACTTTTGCATTTTAATGATGTATTTGAATTTCAATGGTGAATTCCAGCCACTATCAGTGATCTTCCAGTCACTGTATGACTAAATTGCGTTGGTTGTTGACATCTGTGGAATACAGAATGCCTAAGCTGAATTTGTTTAAAAAATATTTGCAATAATCTTGCCCATTTGGCTAAGATGCATTAGATTTTTATTTATTTTTCCATGTGAGAAATGTTTTGTTAAACTGCTTCAATCAGTGAGATGATGGTGCTATTTCTGTAGCTTGGCTTTGAAGAATCTTCACTGAGATGACGAAACTGAATTCATCTATATCTTGTGTTCATTATTTGATATGTAGATCCAGACAGCTCAAGCCGTGTCCCCTCAGAGCGATACTGAGAGTCACACCTCGGAATCCAGCAGGGTACCGCCACAGGATGGCCAAGCGAGGGCGGGCTTCAGCGGCGATGATTTCCGTCCAGCTGCCCTGCAGAGGACAGGCTCAACCTCATCCAGTGCTGCAGCCAGCGTGGCCGGAGAATGGAGACCAACTCCAGAATGGGTAAGGGATTTCAAAAATAAACAAGAATCTTTAAAATGATGCTGGAAATGCTAGAATCTCACTCCTTTGGCATTTAACATTTTCGTCAACATGTACATGTAGATACATACATATATCTCTTAAAGCCCCTCTACACTCGTTGGCCAGGAAGAATTAGACCTCCCTGTATGGTCACTGATAGGTGGTTATCTCATCAAATCAGCTCTCGATTGACATTGTAAAGAGGGGATTATAGGAAACCAACGGTCACCGATTAGGCATGTCTGCTATATAGAGGGTGCAAGTAGCTGTTAGTAGTTCATTGGGGCTTTAATGATGCGTCTAATTTTTGTATTTAGTGTCACAGACATATTTATTATTTTCTTCTTTTTTAGTAATTTACAAAAGAAGCATACACGTACATCAGGAACAGCGCAGAAATTCACATAGTCGGTTGTTTTGTTTATGAGGAAGTGTACATGTATGACTGCTAAATTTGCTATGGACTAAATGATCAATATTTGGATGATTTCTTTTTTATGCATTTTGATTGTGAAATAATGGTGGATTGTGCTGAACAAGCTATCTATTACAGTCTTCTACTGCTGCTGCTCTGCTGGTTGATAAATAATGTTATCAACATATAACTTGTGTGAAAGTTCGTTTTTCTTCACCTGCATGTAGAATTAGAATAAATGAAGCCCAACTATTTTGTTCTTCAGGTCCAGTCTTGGAAACAGAAGTTACCCCTTCAGACCATCATGCGTCTTCTTCAGGTCTTGGTCCCACAGGTAGAGAAGATCTGCATCGACAAGTGAGTACGATACAAATATGGACTGATTTGAGAGGCATGGTTAAAACTATACAATGCCCTTCAGCACAGTCGACAGGCATTTTGAAATCTCATTAGGCGCGCCTTCATCAGACTGCCATTGCGATCTTAAGTTTGTCCAGATAAACTGCATATTCTTAAATATTCAATTTTGTTTTATATTGCTGTTACCCTCTTTTGGTCAAATATAAATCTGTTGACTGAATCTTTTCATTTGTTTTGTTTTGTTGTACTTACAGGGGACTAACAGATGAGAGTGAGATCTTGAAGTTCTTGCAGCACGGTACGCTGGTCGGTCTTCTTCCTGTCCCCCACCCGATCCTTATCAGGAAGTATCAGGCTAACAGTGGGACTACACTCTGGTTCAGAACATACATGTGGGGCGTCATTTACCTCAGGTAGGACAGCTAATATATTTCAGTAGTGTTCTACTATTCTATGGTGTATATGTTTGTAAAGCCCTCCCCAAGCCCTCCCCCTCCCAAACTCTACAATGTCCTTATTTCCATCCCATGCATAGGGTCATTTGTGGAAGGGTGTAGTAGATAATGGTCATCTGTTGAAAGGTCTTGTAAGAATTCCTATCTTCTTTCTTACTCCTTTCTCTTCTACGAGTTTGTGCGTGTGTGTGTGTCTCCCCCCCCCCCCCCCCCCCCCCCCCCTCTCTCTCTTTCTCACTTTATCATCTTTTTTCTTTCCTCTCAGTCTTACTGCTCTTTTTTCTCTCATCCCCTTTCTTTCCGTCATATCTCTCCTCTTCCCTATCCATTTGTCTCTCTCTCTCTCTCTCTCTCTCTCTCTGTTTTATCCCCCTTTTTTCTCTTATTTTCTCCCATGCTCTCATTTTTTGGGGATGACTTTCTTGTATCTCCCTTTCTCACACACAAACATACTGATACACTAATATTTGGTTCAATATTGGTACTTTTCGTCATGAATAACTTACTAATGTTTATAAGTGTGACAAAAGAATATTGGAAGATCTTCTCTCTCCCTCTATCTCTATGTTTCTCCCCCCCCCCCCCCTGTCTCTCTCACTCTCTCTCTCTCTCTCTCTCTCTCCCTCCCTCCCTCCCTCCCTCCCTCCATCCCTCCCTCCCTCCCTCCCTCCCTCCCTCCCTCCCTCCCTCCCTCCCTCCCTCCCTCCCTCCCTCCCTCCCTCCCTCCCTCCCTCCCTCCCTCTCTCTCTCTCCCTCTCCCAAGTTACATGTTGGAATGGAGTTGTCCTTATAAAAAAAAATTAAATGGGGAATCATATTTCCTAATGAGATTTAGAAGTATTGTTTTGGGGGAGTTGCATACAAATAGAGGTCTTCATGTAGTGTTGAAAGAGATTAGACTGCCATCAAATATTCTCATACATATATGTACATGTAGTGGATAAATAGTACTGTCAAACATTTTCACCAAAGATCAGTGCAAGGGCTTACATTAAAAAATAAACATCTTTGTTGTCATGTATTTGTCTTGCCTAATCATTTAGTAGTTCAAACATTTCCATATAAATAACACCATGCTGTCAAATTTGCTAAAAGTTCACCCATTGGCTAAAAGCTTTCTTGTTAATTGTTGAACATAAATGAGTCAATACATGAGATAAAACAAAGACATTTCACACCAATTGGCTTCTTTTCAGATTCACCAAATTCATGAGTACATGTAGAAGTGGTTTTGGTGTTCATAGATTCAGTGATTATCTCGACAACTGCTTTAGAAAGCTTACTCAAAACTTGAGAAAACTCTAAAAAATCAGTGAAGTTGCCAAGTCTCTATTATTGATTCTATACATGTGGTATTGATCTTTATAAGACATTAGATGTGGTAACATTCACTCAGGCCTTACTTCGCCACAAAATATATGGGGTTACCTCTTGGTTTCCGATGGGCTTTGGGTAAGGTTAAGGGTTTTAGTTTGGTTTACTAATATGGTGTTGGGTCAGGCATTGAATTTAGGAAATTGTTTAGGGAGCAATTTTCGGTGGAGCATGTACCTAACATTAACAACCCCCACTGTATGTGTTATCTTAAATTAGAAATAAATACATTGAAGACAACAACACAATATAGTGATACTAAAATGAGATAGTAAGCTACAACTTGTGAGACATTGGTTAAAAATATTTCCCTGTCCTAATGAATGAGGCTTGAGGTCTCTCTTATTTATCTGTTGATATTCGTTTGCTGACTATCCTTTTTGGTATTGTATTATTTCTCTTTGTCTGAACACTACACCTAGATGGACTAGAAAGAAAAAGAAAAGAGTGCTCTATTGCACGTCTTCCCGCAGGCAGGAATACTATTCCAATTTTATTTTCAAATGGGAAGTCCAGCCCACAAAGTTGCTTTGATTTGAAACAGAAACAGTAAAAGAAACAATGTTTAGAATCAATTTCCTTTAAAAGACATGAATTTATGCAAAATAATGGTACATGCAATGTGTCCATTTCAATACAGATAAATGGCCGATAGTCACATCGCCTGTATCGTAACATTTATGATCAAAGTTTATACATTTTATACAAAGTTTATATAGTTTTAAAAAGTGTCAGAATTTTTTTAAATTATTATTTTGCCCCTCTCCCCCCAACTCCAGAAAATAAATTATATTCTTTTTGTCTCAAACTAATTTATTTTCAACTGATTTGTAGATTTTCTTCAATCAAAGCAATTGTTATGGGGTGGACATACCGATAAATTATTATTCAATTTTTCAGTGTCACTTCAACATCGGTCTTGCACAAAAAGGGGATTTTATTTTGTTACAAGATACATGTATTACTTCATAAAATACATTTGTTTTTCTATCTGGTCTGTGCATTGACTCATTTTTGTTTCATGGAATAAGAATTCTCATTGTTTCGCATGCTTAAATCTATTTCATACTTCCAATCAAATTCCTCATGTGTACATTACAGGTTTCCTTCATGCTTCAAACATCGTAGTAATGTTTTCTATAAATCAATTCATGGTTTTCTATGGCTGTGATCCTACTATTTGGGTTTCTTTAGACTGATTTTCCTAGGTACAAGGACAGATCTAGCAATTTCCAAGGGGGGGGGGGGGGGGAGGGATAGTCATGTGATTTTTGTTATCAGAGTATACATGTTGTACAATCAACAGTCTTTAATTAGTGCAGATAACATATTGATGTCATCTATTCACTCTAGTGATATAAGTTAGTTAGATATATACATGGTTTCGCAGTTATAATTTGGGTATTTTTTTAATAAATTATCTATTTGCCCCCCTTTCCCTCTCTTTCTCACTCTCTCCCTCTCTCTCATGATTTCACCTATTCCATGTTTTCCCTCTAATTTCTTCATTCCTCACTTACTCCTTCAAGCATGTCTATGATCCTGATTACAAGATCAGTTTAGATATATCATGGTATTCTCATGTACCTCTGACCTGTTCACCTCTGACCTGTTCACCTCACCAGTAATTACTCCTCAAAATTCTTTGTTTGTGTGGTTCATGTAATTACATGTATTTAGTACTCTCTGGAGCAAGATGTTCCAAGCTTTCCAAGAACACTTTTGGTTTAATTTAGTAGAATATACATGTACACTGTACATTATTTATTACGTGTTGGATTTTAAAAAAACTTTTAATCTTCGATAACTTAAAAGTGAAAAATCGTACAAGACTCGGGTTAAAACTTTGTAAAGTTGAAAGGTGTCAAATTATTTTGGAAAAAGCTTATGACACTTCTCTAATTAACTGATTTTTATTTTTTGTTATAATTATGCCATCGAATTTCAATTCAATTCTTACTCTTTGTCAGAAATTACAGAATGTGGTATTAAATGCACGATGACTTTTGTTGTATCTTTAACCAGTTATACTGATACACAGGTATCTTGTGGCCTTGATTTTTCAAAAAGTGAAGATCTCTTTATAACTAGGTATAACTGGAGCATGATGCATGCAATAAGGGAGTTTACAGATAGCACATGGTACAAATGACCCCAAATATCCACAGATCTTTTACACATGGAGAAGTTCCACTTTGAGCATCTCAGAATAATAACTGCCACAGTCCTAGATGTGCTTCATGAATACCTTTTGTTTGACCTCTTGAAAAGAATACTTCCACCTGCGTATCATAGAATGTACCGTTGGTGCATAAATGAATAATGTTATATAACTTTCATGAGCGCATATCCAGTATTCATCTCTGTGGGTTTTACCATTTTGGTACAAATGACCTTTATCTTCCCATGCGCAGATTGTATCTGTAAACTCCCTTACTCTTTTGTATTTTAGCATCAGGATCTACATTTAATTTTGAGACATGAATTTGGCATTCAAATTTACACATATGTATATAATATTTACGAATGTATATATTTATGTCGTATAATTTGTATTCATAATTCATATTCTTCTACTTTCATGAATGTACATGTCTCAATCCTATGACTTTGGTGTTAGTTTATACTGATATTGACACCATGTTTAAGAATTCACGTTAGGTTATGTCAAAGCAACAACTTTGCATTCCAAAATTGTGTACAATTTGATTTCATTCATTTGGAACGATGCATTACCATCTTATTTTTCTGATGCTATTTCACAATGTATTTGCATACATGCTTTGCTAACAACAGGAACTTATTTCATCTAAAGGCTTGTTCAGATAAAAAGCTTCCGCCGTCCTTTTAAATGAATGGCAACTGCCTGCAACAAAGGACTTCACTGAGTTCTGTTTAAATAAGACCCCGTTCTCACTCACTTTGAAAGTGGTCTTAGTTAGACCGCTCCAGAGGAACGGGTCTTGAGGAACGGTTTGCGAGCGTTCACATTCCGAGCAGTTTTTATGGCTCAAACCGCTCCACGAGTCAAAGTGGTCTTGTTGCTATGGCAGCTCAGGTCAGCGGGTCAATTTTTTCGCGCGCGGAATACAAACCGTATGTACCGTACTACATGTTTCGCACGGAACGTCACTAGCTCACTTCCGCTCAAAGTACGCTTCCATTCACATTGCACGTTAGAGCGGTCCAAACCGCTCTTAATAAGACCCGTTCCTCAAGACCACCTCGGAAGGTGGTCTAAGATACAGAAATGTGACACACACTTTACGTCATAAAAAACGCTGGGGTTCTTTTTGGCGTCATATCTGAACAACCGTTTTACTTACTGTCATTTGAATTAACCTGTGTTAGGTAACTCCAATATTAACATTTAAAGTTGACTGGTTATGAATTGTACAATCACCATACCTGCCTGTAAAGGACCTGCATGTTTGTTTCAAAGACAAATTAATATATAGCATTTGACTTTTTATATAAACTACATGTAATTAATCCTTCTAATTCCAGCACCTTATATCATCATCTTTGAAAGGAGAATGCGGATAACCAATTCCTTAATATCTTTTGTATTTATGATGAAAATTTATCTTTTATTGTTGTACACTAATTGTTAGTGTCTTTATTCTGTGTAAATGTTGTTTCTATCTACCCCCCCCCCCTCTCTCTCTCTCTCTCTCTCTCTCTCTCTCTCTCTCTCTCTCGCTCACACACACTCTCTATTTGTTGTTATATTTCTTTCTTTCGTTCACCCTCTCTCTTTGACCCTCCTCATTTTTGTCCTGCTGTATATACATGTATCTACTCATCCACGTTATTTCTATTAATGCAACAAACAGTAATATTCTACCATCATGAATGATCATTTACTGCCTTCTGTTTCTCCGTACCATTTTCTTTGCATCTGCCCTAATCAGCATTGCATTTGGATTCCTATAAGTACACGGGCCTAGCAAGCACTGCTCCAACTCTCGCAACATCAAATAATACTAACTTTTTGTTCACTTCTAATGATACTATCTTTCTATTTCATTCCATTATCAACAGCACCATGTTTGAATGTACCATCGATCTTCATCGCAATAGCTACATGAATTTAACCATTAATGCTCGTTATATACTGCTTCTTTCTTAATCATTTGCATTGCAACTGGACTCTTTACTGAGATGCAACTTCATGACAGCATACATATCTATACACAGCCTGTAACCCAATCATTTTTCATGATGGACATAATTGCAAATACATGTACATGTATACTTGTATGTGTCTCATCTCTCAAGTTAGTGGTTAATACAGATGATTGTTGTGTAATGGCATAATTACAAAAGCAAAAATGGGGAATCACAAAGCACTCAACTCTTTATTACACTGTATTACAAAGTCAGCCTGTATATGAAGGTCACTTCAAATTATTTCCTTGGTGACCTTCATAGGCAGGTTTGATTTTTTCATGTAAAAATCACTGGAGCTATATGCACCAAGTATTACTAAGGGAATACAGTCAAACCAAAAACCAAAAAAAAACACAAAAAGTGGTCTTTGTAGACAGGTTCCTTTAGTACATGTTTCAATGCGAAACCATTTTCAAGGGAAACAAAAAATGTGGTCTTTGTAGACAGGTGGTCACTAAAGCAGGTTTGACTGTAGTTTACTATCATTACAGCATGGCATGCCTACTAACTTATTTCTCTTTTGTCTTTGACATCAGATATATGCATGCAGTCTAATTAAACCAGAGCCTCGTCAGTGCATGACACATCTTTTCAGGTTCTAAATCCATTCACAATGAGGAGTTTATAATACAAGAGATATGTAGCATGTGGAGTATCTTGTGATGTATGTTCTTTGTGTTTACTACAGGAACCTGGAGCCGCCCATCTGGTACGACACGGCAGTTCGACTGTTTGAAGTCCAGAGAATCAACGAGACGTAATCACAAGATGCTGCAGTCGTCTTCCATCATATTTAAACACACTGGTACATGTTACTCTCGTGATTTAATTTGAATTATTGTGAACTAACCTCCCTTTTTGCCCTCAAGACTAATATGAAGTGCCGTTTTTTTTTTAATTAATGATTTATTTTTTCCTAAAGGTTTGTTCACATAAGTTGTGGTAAACTGTGATGGTTTTCCAAGTTTTGTTTTGTGTTTGGTTTTTCTCTTCTTTTTTTATAGCATACTGTGCTTCACATTTGTGTACTTGCATTTTAGGACGCACCAATAAAATACGACAAAATGTACCTTCATGTACACATGTGACCTTTGTTCCGCACAGCTGTATTGTTTATCCACACTTTCCATTCATTCAAAATAAAATGAATTCAAAAGATTTGTTTAAACACTGCAGTGTATATGTGAACGAACCTTAACAGTTTAATATCTGTAGGTGTATGTTTCATTATAATTATGGATATTAAAATATCATTCTGATTTTACTTTAATATCAATTAATTAATTAATGATATGTTGTCTTCTGTGAACGTGACGGGTATACCGGTAAACTCCATTTTCTCTGTTCAAATTTTGAATATTCAGTTAATGCCTTTCTGCCTCTCAGCAGATGTTTTTAATGTTGACGTGTTTTTGTTTTGGTTATTTTTTCCCGCCATTTGAATTACAAACATATTTAATTTAATGATAACATGCTAACAAAACATCAAACAACATGAGCAGATGTTTGTTTTAATGTTGATGTTAATGTTTTATCAGTGTATTACATCTAACTATAATGTTACTTTTTTTACCAATTGAAATGAAGTTATTTAGAGATGATCCAAGTGGGATTCCAAATCCCGAGAAAATGTAATTGCGCTTTTTATGCATTTTGTTAAAGTTTTCTGTGCTTTCATGTTCAAGTTTAAGATTAAGATTAGTTCAGTGCAAGAAGGGTCAATGTCTTTTTCTTTATTTATTTGAGTAGCGAGGCCGGTGTACCATAAAACCAGAATCTGTCGTGTGCATGAACTTTGGTGAGTGGGTCAGATTGGCGAAACTTTCCTGCCTCAAATAATTCAATCACACGTTACATTTTTGTAATTAATCCGAGCCAAATAATAAGTCATGTATTGTTCATTTTCCTCTCCTACAGGAACTTGGACCCACCGATTTGGTATGATACGGACGTGAAACTCTTTGAGATTCAGCGAGTGTGAAGTAACACAGGCATGTACCGCTACTACCAAGTATACAAAGCCTCGCTCTCTCCCTCTCTCTTTCTCTCTCTCTGTCGCTCTTTCTTCTCCATTCTCTCTTTTTTTTCTTTTTTTTCTTTAAAAAAATAATACTTATTCCTATGTATCTCATTTATTTAATAGCTTAAAGTTGATCTTGTAAATGTACATCCTCATCCATGGTTGTCATTGATCGCCATATAAATCACACATAGATGAAAACACTTCTCAGCATAAATAAATATATATATGATGTATATATTGTATCAGATTACATTTTACAAAGAAGAGAAAAACCAAGCTGTTAAATATTTCAATTTTTGCTTCCTGTTAGGAGTGTCCTTAAAGCCTTGTTAAAAAGGGAAAGTTATATTTTGATTTATTGAATATCTGTTCATTTGCTAGTCCACTGTTTGCCTGATTTTTGTCATAATGGAAAGGAACGTGGTCCAATGCGCCAATGGCAGACGAGGTCAACAGGTTTTGTTCCAAAGCCTAAGCTTTCAATGTACAATATACACCCATACCATGGAAAATACAGAGAATTTTGAATGTTTTTGTGAACTGTAGACTTTGGTTTTCTCCTGAACCCCTCAAAAAGTTACACCCCGTTTGCAATGCAATGATTTGTGTTGCAAGTTAAATTAATCAAAATAAATTAAAGCATATCATTTCTTTAAAGTCAATTTTACCAAATCAATATCGTTGTGAGCAAGTGTTCTGGTATATGTATGACGCTATTAAATACAAAAAACATTATTTTCTTAGTGGAATATGATTGAGGGATCAGGAAACAGTAAAAGTGGCCAGCCATTGTAAACAAGTGGCCTTTCTGGAGAAAGCCAAAATGCATGGCCACTGTAGACAGGTGGCCTTTATAAAGAGGTGGCTACTAACACAGGGTTGATTGTAGTGTGTACAAATCATATTTTACTGACACTAATGACACTAAACGCAAACATTATTCTCTTAGGAGAATATGTGTGCATGATCCATTACATGTAACTTGAGAAAAGGAAGGAAGTATAATACCTTCCAGCAACCAGTGATATGTAACTACATGTATTGATAACACATTCAAGTACCTTTCGATTAATCATAATGTGCATTCAGCAATCAGTATAAGTGCACTTGTTCACATAGTAGGATAGGATGGCACCGTATGTTGACTCTGTATGTATTTCAAAGCACTCAATCGGCTTAAAGTGTACCAACCAGCAACAAATATTGTAATCAGCACGTTAAGGGCTTCATGAGTTTCCAATGTTACCTCTGTAAAGAGATGAATTGCAAGTTTAAATACACTCGCAATTAACATAGAAGCAACTTGTGAGTAGACCAGTCGATATACTCAGACACGCTCTCATAAAAAATAAAGTTATCCCTAAAATCTGTTTTCAGCAAACCATGCATTCAGATTTAAAATTCTTGAAAGATTTTGATTTATGAAACATGATTCTCAACTTTTTGGCACCTTAATGGGTTAAAGAGCTTGTAGATTTCCTTAAGTAGTTCCTTGAATTATATTATTCATTGAGAAAGGTCTGTATATGTTTTTCTCTTCTTGAATATTAAACGCTGAATATAGATGCATTAAATATGACCTATAACACCATATGCATGTGTGAGATGCGTTACTGTATATCTGCATCTATTTGACCAAACGAAGAAAGAGGAAGTTGACACAATATGCAAGTCAACCACGACCTTCAACAACATTCTTTATTCTTCACTGTACATGTATATAATGTTGTATATACCATATGCATTGTGGTCGATACTGAATGTCACCGTATAGTTCAAATCTGATCATGTGACCACGTGTCTATAGTTTTATAGCTTTATTGATATCTAGTCCAAACTGTTGGTTCAGATTTTATTTCTTGTGAGATTAGAGGTGTCGCAGTACAGTGGTTGAGCCACTTAACTCTCGATCGAAAGGTTGAAGGTTCGATTCCCAGCCTGGCACTGATGTTCTTTGTGAAGACATTTGCTACTCTCTACCCAGGTGTAAATGGGTACCTGGTAATTGTTGGGGTGATGATTTTCCAGGGCTCTTAAGAAGAACAGCATTGGTGCTGATGAGGCTTCCCAGGGTTTTCGTTTTTCAAATGATATTTTATTTGATACTCAAAACAATATGATATGATATAATACAGAGTTGTGAGATGATTAATACAGAAAACATTATAACAGCTTCTATGGGATAAAATATTGCAAAGGAAATCAATATGTTCAGGGCTCAATTAATTAGATAAGCCTACTCCGGTAGACACAAGGATCCACCGCACCGTGCCCCAAACACTGAAAAGGGAAAGAAAACACAAGAGACCAAAACCGCTGAGGCAGCGCTTCCCAGGGTCAACATAATTAGTATAACACCTTTTGTTAAGGGTAGTGTAGTGTGTAGCATAATATTCAGGCGTTTTTGTCACAACATGTTGGTTGTTTTTGGTACTCCTTATATTTTACATTTAGTTTTTTCATAAAGGAGGGCAAGGATTTACAGGTACGAGAAGGGTTGCAGGTTGATTAAGAGGAGTATATCGGGGGAAATTATGAGAGGATCGGCGCCAGGATTGGAAAATCTAACCGCTCTTTGAAGCAAAACATTTATGTAGTCTATGGTATGTGTGACTCTTTTGTCAATGAGGTGGCTTTTGAAATGTATTGATGAAAAGCCTTTTGAGACTTGCCATTGTGATTGCAAATGATTAAAACTATTTGCAAGCTTGGCAAGGTTCCAACAAAAGAAACAGAAATTGAAACCGAGATTGAATGCATGCAATGATTCATCAGGAGTGTATCAACACTGTACATATATCAGTATTTTGTAAATTTGATTATGATGAAGATTGATACAACCGTATCATGGTGCTGTTATCTGTCTAGTTATAATTTGCTTTACGTAACATCCCCCCCTCCCCCCCCCCCCCCCCCTATTAAAAAAAAAAAAAATCTCAACATTTGTTGTGTTCATGAATGAATGCACACTCTAATAAATCGTATTTGCAGATCTTTTTATGCATCCACCACCAAAGGTTGAGCCTGAGGCATTATTCTTAGCTGTACTGTTTAGCAGCATGTATGCATAACATACATGCTCCAAACAGTGTTGTCATAACAAGTGGTTTGAATTTTGTTTCGACAAAGGGACGTATATATTACAATGATCATTTTGAGGTATGTTAATGGAGGTCTTCTTGAGTTGAGATAATATGGAAAAAGTATTTTTTTAAAGAATCGAATAAAAATTGTATGTCCAGCTGTAATACCTCTTTGGTTTCAATTACACATGTTTTCATGTGACAATTCTTGTAATTGGTTGTAATGAATTTATGTGATTTTATCAAATTTGCAAGTGAACAAGCAAGATTGCTTGGAAATAATATCAAAATCAGTTTTCTTTTTTTAGATCCAATTTTATCCTTTTACCCGATGTTCAGAGAAGATCTTTGTCTTTTTTTACATAATCGATAGGGTCTATACTTTATCAAGGATGATAAATGCCAAGATAATTATTATTTTTGTAAATGACTTTTAAAAGCATTAGTCTTTGTATCATTTACTAAATATAATATATGATATTTGCACCTACACCCTCTCCCTCTGACCTTAGAAACAGAGATAATTGAAGAGCAGGGGCAAACAATTTCTCGGGAAAATTTTGATTATTTGGACGTGGTTTTACATAGAGACTAGCTGAATGAGGGCAGTATTCATGTTTCTTGCTTTTCTCACAAGATTAAAGAAAGAATGCAAATTTGTAAGTTAACAACTTTGGAATCACTGATTAATCCTTATCACAATTTAATTATAGAATCTGGCAGCTGTGTTTTATTTTTGAAGTGCCATATTGTGGTGTGACAACTACTAAATCATTTTAAAGAAGTCCCAAGTTTGTGTCAAAGACATCAATGAAATGAGATTGTAAATTAGTGTAATGAATTAGAGGAGAAATGGGACAATTGGTACTTACATACTCTTAATATTTCTATCAATCTCTCAGACTTTTTCCCACAAGAAAGTTATGTAATCATCATATTAAGAGAAATGCATACCCATCTACTGGAGAAGAATTGTAGAGCGATGATCGCAATAGTAAAGTTTCCTCATGTTAACAACATTCCACTATCTGTATATTAGCTGAAAATATATGTGTCAAAGAATTTGTTTCTTCACTTAATTTAATTTTTTTTCCTCACAATTACCAGAAATGGGCTTGATTGTATATGGTTAACTAAGTATTATTATGATATTTCAAGTGTAATTTAAATTTGAAGTTTTGCTTAAATTGTAGAGTTCCATTTTTAATATTTACTTTTATCCTGCATTAGGCATATTTATATGTAATTCTTTTATTAGTGCTGTTATTTAGTTTGTTGTGTTTTATTCTGTGTACACTGTACATACATGTACATGTAGTATTTTGTATGCTAGTTTCTAATAATATATTTATTCTTAACACTGCCTTTTGGTTGTAAAGGTATTGCTTTATCTATCTAAGTTTGATTTATTTACTATTGAAAGACTTCTTTTTCTGTGTTTGGCGTCTATTTGCATATGGCTACAACTATCTGTACAAAAGTTAACCAGGTGCAATACTTTTATTTGATATTCATCTATTCTATGTATAACTGTTTTGCTGTTGATTTGTATATGTTGTCAGTAGGGATAAATATCATGATTATCAAGCTCAAATTCAGCCTGGTGGGGGCTGGAACTATTTTCTGTTTAAAACAGGTTAGAGAGACTTATTGTACCGGGATATAAGGCTTATTTTCATTGTTATTTAAGCATAAGGGGCTGTAATGATTGTGTTCATTGGTTTGTTAGGAGGATATCTTATACCTGGCGAATAACAAAAACTTAACAAAGGAAATGTCATGTGAAATTGATATATTGTAGGCATTAAATATGCAATTAATTTGTTCTATAAGCCTTGCAGAGATGCTCAGTTTTTGATCTTATGATTGCTAGCATGAGTTTTGTATTATAATTGCCTAATCTTTAATTTTCATCATAACTGGTTTTGTTGACTTTTGATGACATTTTTCCAACCAACTGTATGTTTCACTCGCCCTCTTGCATAAGTGATAATCTCCCAAGGATATTCACATTGATGTGAATGCATATCTTAACGCATCCTCTTCCTTTTCAGGTCTTGGTTCTTTTTATTTTCCGTTGCGTTTGAACTTTGACCTCTTTGAAAGGGAATGATAGGTCATGTCAGATATCAGGGTGAATTTATTTATTTGTGGAATGCTATGGTTCTCCCATTTCACAAAACGGTTTGTCTACAGTATTACTACATACCCCCATTTATTTGATGATGTAAATCAAACCGATATTGTATAAAACAGCATTCATGTATTTAAAAAAAATGTATTGTAATTGTTTTAAGTTGATGTCCTAATATTGCAGTGTTAATACATGTAGACACATAAATATACAAAGATAAAGGTTATTAGAATTAACTTGACTAATAAAAAAAAATATTGCAACTAGCCATGTATTCTGGTCGTGAATGATTTCAGTGTAGTTGAATGTATATAGTTTGTGAGGCTATGATTCTATGAGTTATACTGTGTACGTATACTTTCAGTTTTGTTTCTCTAAGGACATAAACATTATTATACGCAATGACATGTCCACTGTATACAAAATCAGTGGGCTGGATCCATGTGTGTGGTTTTAATGATAAGATGCTGGGTTTATATAGCGCTTGGTACATCAAGGATGTCTCTTAGCACTTAACAGATATGTGAATTCGTAGAGAATACTCCATTTTGGAATGCAGCTCTCCCCATGTTTACTTGGTGCACCCCCCCCCCCCATCTCCCACACCTGTAAAAAAATGCCCTATTAGGATACCTTAAACTGTATACTGGTACATGTATTTCATATAATGATTCGTATGAGCTGAAATACATGTATATCTACTCTAACACCACCTTTACAACAGCACAACAGGAACCACCTTGACAACAAAATCTCTGTATATTGTGTTGGAGTTGGTTACAATCGAAAAATGTGTTCATTGCTACTTAAAAAATGATTTTTTTTTTTTTTTTAAAGTCCCACTGACGAAGTTCCTAAGAAATTTGACAAAAGCTGTATAAGAAATTACAACAAGATTCATTTCTTCTTTGTGTATGTGTTGCGATACGGAAACTCGTTTACATAATACAATTCTACAGAAAGTAGCATTTCTATAGTTGGTTTTTTGTGCACTAAAAAATATAAACTCACCGAGTCGTTTCTGACATTGTGCAGAAAATATACCATTTATGAATTTATTGCACTTAATGTATAATCCCGAAACAGGACAGTTCCCCCAAAGGAATGATATATTATCTCCATCATTATTTGCATCCCACCAATAAAAGTCCACCTAAGTTATCTATACCGAGTCACGTTCGAGAGAATGATATTCTCATTAAATCGATGACATTTCAAACATTTGTATTCAATCTATCCACGATTTCCCTATCTGTTCCCGCTCTTCATTATCAAAATAGTTCTTCGACCTATGGCATATATGCCATCCCTGATCATGTGAAAATGAGTTTGTTTTTCCCATCCATCTGTACTAGCATACACGGAACATCTCCGTCAAATTAAAGCCGTGTAAATGTCAAACCCATATCTGTCGGCTCCGTGTCACCTACGTTTTAAAGAAAAGTCCATCAAGTCATTTATTGTCGAGCTCATTTAGTTGGAGTCGATATTAATTATTAATCGGCAGTTTCATTAAAAGTTCAGGTCGTTTAATGGGAGCTAATGAAACCTGCATTATAGGTTGAGTGTTGTGAAAACGACTTGTGTTAATATAAGAACAGAATAACTTGATATTGCTTTAATATACTGACATCTGGTGATCGTCTTGAATTATTTTAGCATACACTCTCCCCCTTCGTTCTCATTCTCCCCCCCCCCCCCCCCCCTCTCTCTCTCTCTCTCTCTCTCTCTCTCTCTCTCTCTCTCTCTCTCTCTCTCTCTCTTTCTATATCATTTATTTGCCGTTCACATAGTAAGGGAACCCCCTTTAATTAAAAATCTAATTGCGACCGAGAATAATAACCTATCTGTAATTCAATGATGATCGAGCTGTGACCAGGCACTGAGCTTGAAATGAGCTTGTTTCGCGAGTAATTATTGTTATATCAGCACTCATATTCTATAAGTTCCTGCTGTGTCTCGTATATATCACTCCCTTATACTTTACCTGGAATAAATGCATGACTGTATGCATTTTCCAACAAATTTTCCATCATCCCTTTTGTAGATGCCGCCACTCGTTCGAATCAATTTCCACACATTTTGTCAAAGGATTATTGGCATTAATTGTCATTTTCCTTTAACCCATCCCACTTTCATTTTGCACTTTAAACCCGCCACGACCTCAAAGCAATTAAACCCCCACTCAAATTAAACAAAAATGTTTCCAAAAGATTGACATCACCGTATGATAGTTTTCAGACACAAACCCTTGCTCGTCAGTCGCTGTCCGTAACAGCGTCTGCAATGTGAGACTAGGCTGACAGAATGTTGCATATTTAGGCTCTGTGTATAGCTGCTCCAGAGACTGACAGAGCTAGGCTCTGCTCAAGGCTTTAGGAATTGTGGTAAAGTGTCAAATCAGAGTCTGTTCCTGCAGACTAGTATATGCGCTTTCACTTTCGGCCATCAGGACATGTGGTGAGATGATGAGCAGACGACACAGATCGATACAATCAGAATGATCGTGATAGCTACGTGCACTTTTTATTTTTTTGTCCTTTCGAATGTCGCGCTCCACTGGCATGGAACTAAAATAAATAGAATCTCGGTGATTTCTTGATATGAAAAGGCTTGGTGACACCTGCCCAATCTGGGAGCGATCGGGACGAAACTCAATGGAAGCAACACAGGCGAGAAGAAGAGAGTGGGTTAAATTTAGAGGTTGTGGGGTGCACGTGCCCCGGGCGACACTTGGAGGGGGCACAATAATTGCTAAAGAGAGAATTAAGAGAAAGAGAAATCACGTTTTGTGAAAGATTATACTCACCTCCAATCCCTGGTAAAGACCATGAGAAAGTGTTTAAATTGTCTAAAATTTAAAAAAAATGTGAACCCCGGGGTTATTGTGCCCTCATCCTATGATGTTTCTGCGGGATCGAGTAATTTCACGCCCCAGATACAGGACAGGAGATAGCGGCTACCTAATAGTTTTAGTATTTTACAGAAATCTATCTCTCGTAACTACTTTCATCTGTGACATAGTACATTTTATCAGGATCTTATTAAATTTTGCGCCATAACCCCCCACCCCCATCCGTAGAATATTACTGACTAGGGATAAAGTGCATAGATCTAGAATTGATTTTCAAAGGTTTAACGAACAAGAGAATCATAACTTTCGGATGTAATCTTCAATTCCTCAAATATATTTTTAAAGGATATTTGTTAATTTATATTTTAATAGAATATCTGACGCTCGATTGCTCTACTCCGTTGATTACAAATTGATTCCAATGGCAACTGCAATACATGCACAATGAATTGTGTTTCTAGAGGATGATATCAAATAAATAAAATAAAAACAACCAAAAACCACTCAAATAGATAATTTATATTGGTCGCTTTGCTCCCTCGCATGTAGATTAGTCTATCAAACTAATATACATGTCATTAATCAAAAATTAATTTCACGAAGCCATGATTAATCAAAAGTGGTTATTATCATGATGAACCGGGTTTGATTTTGTACACTAAGTTTGAAAGGGACCCGTGAAAACCACAGGCAGTAATAATGATCAATTAAAAAGAAACGAACCATTTTTTCCCATTTATTTTGTAAAATGCATTTATTGATAAATATATGCTTTTGAACAAATCAAACCATCATATACAATCAATTGAATTAACATTGTAGCATCCTAACATAATTCAAATAAAACATGTTTCATTTTCTTGAATTACAGTGTTTTAAAACATGCATACCTTTTTTGTCTTACAATACTTTTTGATCTTTAAACGGTTATGGATTAATCTTTTGAAAATACAAAGAATAGAGACTTCGTGAGACATAATTTTGCGAATTTCTGCTTGCATAAATGTTAGATAAACTGCGTATTTTGCATAAATGATAAGAAAATTTAAACATTTGAACATTTTATTTTTCAAGTCATAACCTTTAATTAAAACAAACTTGTCGAAAGAAAAATCAAAGTTGTTAAGTTTTTGAACTACATATGATGTATCCAGATCTTAACCAAAAAAGTTTTGTGACATGTGTGTATGCATTTTACGAACATATCAAGATTTCATTCATTCATTCGTTTCATTTCCAATTCTCGTAAAAAATACATTCAACAATATACATTATAAGAAAATATATAAAACAATACAAATAATATGGAATAGCTAGCAGAGGCCATTGGCCTTTCAAAGGCTGTGCTCTAATGGTCGCAGATAACTATACAAAGTAAAGAGAAAAGAAAGAGTGGGTTGTATATAAATAAATGTGTACAGGCTAATTAAACATAATTAAGATAGAAATTCCTTCACTAGATTGTTTGAACGAGACAAGAATAAGGAATAATGAATAGGATTGTCGTGTAACCCATCGTCATATGAATATAAGGGATTGTTACATAATTTCTATTTGAATACATTATACCAGTATTTGGAAACCTTTATCAGTGTCATTGTGAAATATGTTTCCACCAGTCTATAATATGTATACACTATCGCAATATCCAAAGAACTTGGATATATCCCATGAATATTATTTAAATGAGCTTATTTTGACTAAAAGACAACGTTAAATCAATATCAATTTCATTCAATTTTATTTCAGATTTTCAATACAAATACATTGTACAAACAATAATATTTAACTGCCAATTTATTTTTAAAATGGTATTGGAATTGAAATAATGAACATCTAAAAACACTGAAGAACTAAATTTTTATCTGCGAATATGTAACTTACATATACCACAGAAATACATTCAATACAATTGCCAAGACTTTCGAAAAATGAACCTATGGCAATTTCAATTCTCGCTACCCCAAATAGCGATTCTGCCGAGATCCGGGGAAAATCCTGAAAACGCGCATTGCATTATTGGATAGCTTTTCGACATTTCAGCTTCCTGTGCAGGCGCGCGATAGCGCAAACGTAAAACGCCGTCGCCACACAACGTGTATGCACCGAATATGTCGTCTGCTCGGTCTTGTGTTTTTTTCGCAAATATTTCAACGTTTATTTGAACATTTCATTCGTTGTTTTTTGCGTCTTTTGACATCAGTGACGATGGTTTTCTTTTGTGAGGCTGCACAGTGCTGGGCTCATGATTCCAAGCGTAAGAACCCTGAAAAATGGGGGTGGATGAAGGCCGTGACTTGGGATGGGACTCTATACCGGAAGTTGTAGTGACGACCCGAGAGAGTGAAAATTACCTCGTCTCGCGAATTTCGAGATTTTCGTACCTATTTAAGGTAGCGAGAATTGACTTCACCTATTGAAACGTGCCAACATTACAACAAGGTGTTACGCAATCCGAACTTGATGTGTCTGTTGCCCTTGAGTTGATTTTGCGAAAGTCTTTGCGATCGTGATAATTAGAAAGGAATGTGTGTTATATCCCCCCCCCCCCCCCCAAAAAAAAAAAAAAAAAAAAAAAAATTAAAGAAAAGAATTCACATTCGCAAAACGAATAGTGAAGGTATATAATCTGGGCCGTGGAACAATCATTTAAAAGAATGTTAGGAAATTGAAGACAAATAACTTTGCAGATATGCCCACTAATATTTAAAAATGATTAATTTGATTGGCTCGTGCATGGGTTGAATCAATTTCAAATTCCAAATCCGGTTTTCAGCCTTTTTCTCCAAAATATAATATCGTCACAAGTAGCCCTATATTTTTCAGACAATAATAAGTAGTTCCTCAAAAATCATGTGATTTTAACTAAACGAGCAAAAACACACCTCACATTGCTCCTATAGAAAAAATAAAACTCCTAAAGAAAATCTTCACACAACCATTACAAAAAACAAAAAAAAAAAACATTTTAATAATCATAATTTTCGGCAATATGCAGCTAGTTCTTCAAAACATATTAAATGGAAACCATTCATCACAATGTGGGAACATAATTATACTCTCATTTAAGACGATGTGAATGATAATTATATAGCAGACTGTATTCTAGACTGGATCCGGAATATTGTGAGACCGTAAGATACACGTACGTGTAGATTAAACAATAGATAAGGAGACTTTAATATGCGGAACTGTTTATGCAGTAAAATTCACTTCCTTGTTTCATTATCGGTGTAGATATGATATGAAGCACAGTTTGGTATACATTATGCATTTTCATGGAACAGACATGTTATTACGCTTCATTGATGTACATCAATAATCTGTTTATAAACATATAACTCAATTTACAATGCAATCTAACAAATCAATATTCTGTTTCATATATATCAATTATCATATAAATCAATTAACAATGCAGTGTAGAAAAACAAAAGTAAAATTATATACAGCAGAAGAAGGTTAATAATATAGGGGCGGATTCGGCATTTTGTCAAAGTGGCGGGGCAGCATAATATTATTCCCCAAAGATCCCTGACAAGCAAGGAAAAAAGTAAAACAAAACATGGTAATCACATTTTCAGCTGCCATTGGTTCTACAATATAAGTTTATTTAAAGGTGTCCAAGTACAAGATCCCAATAGGCTATTTTCGTAACATAATCAAAATAATGCACCAAAAAAAGTCTTTGTTAACTGCTTCGTTACAAATTATTTCATTCAGCTGTTACAAACATACAACAAATTGTTCAATGGTCAGAATGCGAATTACATAGATTCCGTGCTGCTAGGTCGGACAAGCCATGATGCTTGTCCGACCTAGCAACAATTAATGTATACAATTCGCATTCTGACTGTGAATGAAATAATTTGTAACGAGGCACTTAAAGAGAAGGTTGATTTCTGGGAAGAGGTGAAAAATAATTTGTGAGCGTTATCATTGTATTATGCAAGTGTGGAAGAACATCAGATGAAAAATATGTTCCCTGAAAAGCATGGCTCTTCAAAAGCCTTAATATTCTCAATATGGCATGTAACATCATAAAAATCGGGACAGATTTGTATGCCACATGTTCGTGTAGTTCTATATACATCATTTTGTGTACAGTGCTTGTAACTTTACCAAGACTGGACCAAATTTCTTATAATTTTGATGATTCCAGAACCTTGCGGCACACATCAATACTTATATGCTAGATGATCAACCTTTTCTGATCGATTCAACAACGTTTCTTTCACAATGCAATCGCTTGACCAGAACTCAACTTTATCTTTAACAAAGATTTATGCATTAAACTTGATTATATTACGAAAATGGCCTACTAGGGGGAGGGACATATATTTTGTTGTGTGTGTAAGTACTGAAGATTAAATAATTCCTGGTCCTCAAACTAAAGCTCAATATCTCGGCAAGCAAGAAATAACAAATTTCTTATTCCGGAAACTACGAGTCACACTTTTTTCAATCTCAGATATCCAATTAGATGGCAAATACTGAGAAAATCAACTTAAGATTTTCTAAATGGCCTTGTCTATCACCTATTTAAATGTGCAAACAATACAGTGACGTATGTATTACGTAATCTTAACATAATTCATAATACAATAGAGTATTGATATTGCCTTGATTTGTTGCCTTGATCGTGTTGCATATGGACTGTTGATCAAAGCACCTAGGGCAATTACTCTTGAATCATTTAAATTGCATTACGTAACTTTTTGAGACATCGTTATAGGGATCCATGATAGTTTGTCGATAACGGATTAGGTACATATAGCCTTCATTGATGGGTCCCAACTTGTTAGAGGATATTTGTCTGAGTATGATTGTAATCATTTCATGGAAACAGATTTTTAACCGGATAATCATGAACATATTCGGATAGTGCATCTGGAAAGACCGCCCTGTAGTCTAAGAGCTCCTCTAAACATTGCATGGTGATTGGATCATAATCGTAATAAACCTTATTCACAAATATATGCGGTTGGCTCGACAAATAGGGCAAATAACCGGCTCCGATTACACATACAGCCCGTACATACTTGCCGACGCACGGTGCGTAGTAATCCGAATTCGTCCATCGGATGAACCGAACATTCGATGCCCAGGTTGAGTTCGGATAACCACCCGGCACTCCCGGAAACCGGTTTAATGTAACCCAAAAATGTTCATCAGGGCTCAGTGAATCGGCTAGATACTCTAAAATGTCATTAGCTTTCTTATCTGTTAAGAGATGTACTACATATTCCCTTGTTGCTGCGTAGTAGGCATTTCCAAAGTACATTTTTGCGTTATGAGGCGGATTGGGTTTCTCAATATTGGTTCGAATGACTTCACCTCGGATTACCTTATGTTTATGTTTAGTCCTTCCAACAAACCACTGAGTCTGTTCCGGATAAATACCCGGTATATCGTTGTGACCATGGTATGCTTTCATCTGTTTCACAATTTCTAGATTGGTTTTGAGCGGGAAATCCTGACCGCACAGATTGATCACATATTTCCACTGGTACTTTACGAGGTCTCTCATGCAGTTGATATCGGCCACCACTCGGCTAAATCCGGCGTACTGTACATTCTCCAGTTTAGAAGCGACAAAGACATTATCGAAACAACCGGCGAGACTTCGGATGGCTTGATGAAAAGCTGGTCCAGATTTGGTATCCACATGAATGCAGTAGAAATTCTGTGGCTGGTAAATAACTCGGAGCAGACGTTCAATTTGCGCTGCTTCCTTATGTGCTGTGATAATGTACGCAAGCGGGTAATCCGATTCTTCCTCCGATAGCGCTTTGAGTGGATATCGGCGATGTCGTCTGTACGACGGGCAATCTTTGGTCCAATTCGTTACCGTTTCGTCACAAGGGATCGTCACCTGTGTGTCGCGGACCAACTCGTACGCTTGACGTATGATTGTCAGATTATTATGTATGATACCAGAACAGTTAACATCGTAATGTTTATGATACCCGTGGGAGTTGTACCAAGAATTCCAAGTACCTGACTTGAATTTGGACTGCAGTTCTGGGGTTGGAAGTCTTTCACAAACCCCATCTTTACATTCTACATCGTCTTCTCTATCATTGGTCGTTTGATGTCTTACGCCAGAACGCTCGTCAACACAGCGATTGTTTTTTATTGCGTTTCGGTCGGAGTTAAGTAGTCCGAATGAGATGATGAAATAAATAACGCAGCCAGCCGCGATCAAACTCGCCAACCTGCGAGAAGAGAGTCTGAAAACCGACCTTCCCATAATGGCCACGTGATAAAAACACCGATGTCCGACGAATGTGATTGGTCAAAAGTCTGTTGCTACGCGACGCTCACAAGCGAAGCGAAAGGTAGTCTGTAATACCGTCTTGCAACAGCGATACCGCAACGCTATACGCTATTAGCCATGTTGAGTTCGTCCATCATGTTCGTTGCGTCGGTGTAGCATTTCTGACGTCTCATTTTATTCGATGTATACTGTAAATGAAAAGAAAACGTGAGAAGATTAAAAGGGTGTACTTTTCGTGGTCACAACTTGATTTCTTTATATATTTATTTATCAATTAACTCGAAAGAATGGGACGGTTTGTCACGTATCTCCACAAGTGTCCACCCTCTCTCTCTCTCTCTCTCTCTCTCTTTAGAAGGCCTACGTGTTTAACGATTGATTAGCGGTAGTCTCAATATCAATATCAGTAAAAAAAAAAAAAAAAAAAAAAAAAAAAAAATATGCCTGATAGGGTAACGAATTCAATGAATACTCGAATGCCCCGTCAAATCTATATTAGATGTCATGTATGGCTTTATGATGCCTTTATTAATGACTTTACTGATTTATTTCTTAATAATATCTGGGCTCCAGGCTGACGTGGATATTCGAAACATGGGGATAAAATTATTTTTAATTTGAGCAAGTAAATCGTTCATGGTTGTAAATGTGATGAGCGATTTACTTTATCAAGTGAGGGCAATTGTGATCCTGCGATGCCCCCCCCCCCCCCCTCCCCCGAGTGTCGGGGGACACATCCCCCGATTTAGACCAAGATTGCATGTACTTGTACCTTAAATTATACACACCACAAAATAATATTCCCTTTATTGCATATACATTATATCGGAATGATGCCCGTACCCCTCACCAAACTAATGGACCCGCCCATGGCACCCCCCCCCCAGAAAGCTAATAGACCCATCTACTTTATACTGTTGTTCTCAGGGCCTTCGCCATACCATTTTGAACAAAGGGGGAGGGAGTGGTCATGCATGGGCCGCACCCCTGGTCCCCAACAGAAGTTAACACACACCTTTTAAAACAAAAAGGCCCCCCCCCCCCTGGCAAAAAAGTGACACTTTATTATTTTTTTTTGCTCAAGGGGAGGGGTAGGGGTGTTGAGTCAAATAAAATAGTGCTCACCCCCCCCCCCCCTAAATCAACGTCCCTGGTTGATCTACACTGTCATAGCACATGTATTGTATCGACTATGAAGCAGCTCTCATTAATTTTGACAGATTACAAATGCGAGAGTTCATCAGCACGATCATTTTATAGGTGTTGTCAGTCATAATTTTCCCGATCCATCTGGAAGCACCTAGATAACAGCTATCTATAGAGTATTCACTTACGTATATGTGACGAACAGGTGACATACAGACTATTATCTAGAGAACTATTAATATTATCTAGATTGCTAATTTCTAGATTATTGGCCTCTGTCTGACACCACCTATTGAGTTGGTAATCCAGATCTGATCATAGCTGACGTCACGTGTATAAACATACTCCGGTCAAGCTATGTAATAATTTACATGAGGACGCGAGTTGTAAAGAGTCTGCAATAGATTACACTTTAAAGCCCCACTGCACTAGTTTGGACACTTTAAAGCCCCGCTGCACTAGTTTGGCCAGGGGGGATTAGACCTCCCTGCATGGTCACTGACAAGTGGTTATATCTCATAACATCAAGTCTCTATTAAAATAAGAAAAGGGGACCATGGGGACCAATGGTCGCCGATTAGGCATTGTTTATTATATAGAGGGCGCAATTAGCTGTAAGTAGTGTAGTGGGGATTTAAGAACCCACTGCAGTATTGGGAGGGAGTCCCGGTGTGGTGGTCCATTGCACCTGCACAATCAGTTATACCGGGAGGAGAGACCCAATGGTAACGGTGATTTAATTCAGTTTCCCCTAACAGGCACAGGCCGTGACACCCATACATCCTCTGATATTGAGAAGTGCAATCAATTGGACATTTCATTTCGAGTTATTTATTTTAATTTCCAGTTTTATTTAAACTGGGTTGCTTCTTCAAATGCTTCCAAGAGGAGAAAATGAATTGACAAGCGAGTAGCACCTAATTAATTGATATGGTATTTCCCACCGGAAATGTGTCAGCCACTACTTTGGTCATCCAATCATTAAGGACTCGCATATAATAATTATTGACCACTGACTAACTGGTCCGAGACCCCATCATATAGGCCAAGCTACAGTTACACCAGGGAGATGGGAAGGATGTGCAAGAGTGGGATTGTTCACATTATGATGTGTCACCTTCCTGTGCAATGCTGAAAGCTTCAGGGAGGCCTAGAAATGACACCTAGACGCAAGACACTATTATTAGCTCCATGCATGCCTACAACTATGTTAAAGGTAATACAAAGTTTTGGGAAATTTTGAAAATTAGATTTTAGTAATTCTTTAAAATGTTGATATATTTGGATGCCCCTGTGGATGTATTATAAGCACTAGAAATTATAGCCCCTAAAACACTTCTGCTTTCGAGAAATTGAATGATCAAAAATTTACCGGTGCTCCCGGTAAATTTCAAATATTTCAAATAGCGCCTACGGCCATTCCATGGTAGCTGCGACCATGAACATCTCAGAATATACAGTTCTAATATATAATTTCCAAAAGGGAATAGCAAATTGGTCGATTGTAGTCAAGAAACATTGTTTAAACGCTAAAGTAATATCAGTCTTGGCAGGGAGCCATACAACATAAGGAGTTTATTATTTACAATTCCATCACTTTAGACTCGATTTCATATGCGACAACGATCATTCATTGAATATTGTAAAATCGCATATTGTTCATTTGAACCAAATTCATGACCCCATACCAAAACTTTGTATTACCTTTAACGATGAAATACATTTTACAAATAGGTCCGAATTAGCAGTGTCCAGTTGTGCCCCTCCCCCCCCCCCCCCCCACTCCCTGAAACCCGAATAGAATACAATACCAATCCGGAAATGCGCTTTCTGTTTGAGATGCTGAAATTATATATATTTTTCCATCAAAATAATGTCAGGAATATATAGTACCCCTCTCTTAACAAAATCTTGCTTTCGCGCCTGTTGTAGCACAAGGCCCAGTTAGATCTTTTGAATAACTGCTGATCTTGAGGGCTTGCAAACTTGCCTAATTAATGCTTGCCCCACATACCAACAAAATCATTTGTATAAGGTGGGTATTATAATATCCACGTTGCCATCATATCGTAACACGAGATATGAAATATAGCAGAGAATCTTGAAGAGACAGCCAGGCCAACTATATAGAATTATTTGGATGCATAATGAAACTCGGAAATTATCATACATGCAGCATACATGCCTGTACAATGAATATCGGCCCACCCACATTTTTATTGATAACTGTTTAAATCATTGAGAAATAACTACTTACACACTTCTATCGCATGGACCTTAAACAAACCTGTACTCGACTTATTAACAGTTTATTCCCTCATCCACGCCCTATAATTTAATGCAAGCAGATTCGGTATATACCACAGAGATCCTCCCTGGTCACAGCCATGATTCATTTCCGCATCGTAATATGTATACGGTCACTTATTAAACCTTCATCATCACCACAACCCAGTTGCAAAACACTAACGAGTATTGTACAATCATGTACCAGTGCTTCCACAAGTGAATACATTACCTTCAGAAAGTCCATCAGTCATCCCAGTTGAGAATACCACTCCATTGTAATGAATATCATTTTTGTTACGAGACGTATATTATATTTCTCTATTCTTTATCCGTTGAGCATGATGTACACGGGCAGATGGTGTACAGATAGCTGCTTCCGATTTATTGAAATGTTCCCCATGGCATTTCCTCCTGTGGCAATGGCAAACTTCCTTCGAAGGATATTCCGTGTGTTACCATGAATCTATACTTCAATAACAGATATTTGGACAGTTATGTGTGCTTTCTGAGCCACTGAAAGCAAACCGTGATGATAAAGCAATAACATGACAACCTGGCGAACGCAAATATTTTTTTTTCTTCTCGCACAGCTCTCAGTCTCACGATGGTTATAGATCACCCTTCCAGTCTCACCGCTTTGTTTAGTTAATGTTGAAGCATGGACTTAATAAAAGAAGCTCAAAGTCCAAAACAGAGCAGAGACATAGTCACTGAAGCGGTGTTGGTCTAGACGGCGGCGTATACGTATACGACCTTGCTTGATGTTAGGTGCGTTGTCCAGTTATGATTTATAAGAGATTAAAGCCAGCGTATAGTATTATACCAATTGTTGAGTGTACCAGTAGAATGGTACGAATCTCATATATTCACGTATTTATATGCAGCAACCGTAGTCAGTCATAAATGCGAACTGCACTCGATCCTCTCTGAGTCTCTCAGAGCGTTGCAATGTTACAGTAACACTCCGCTGCACAGGCGGGAGAATATTAATTTCATCACAAGCATAACGCCATCCGCGAGAGACCGGAAGATGTTACCATTATCAAAACAGCCCGCCAATCAAAACTGAATTGACTAATAGTGTATGTGTTTACGTCGGTTGATAAAGCCATTGCATCAAGCTTATATCATTATCTTCCTTCTGCATGTGCATTTGGAGCTGGAAGTCCAATGATATTACATACGAGCTGGAATATGAAAGGCGAGTGGCGTCACAAGTAAAAGCGGAAGGTCGGAATATTCCGTTGAACGTTGTGAATTGGCGGAACGATAATGATAATCATATTTACAATCATAGGGGCGACACGTGCTAGACTCTAGCCGTGTGTATTGACTTTATTCTAGTCATAACCTCATGGATCCCATATGTTTGTAGAATGGTATTGATTCCACTGTATGCGATTTCTGCAGTAATGCAATAATAGTAAGTGGTTACTGCATTAGCAGCGTCTGTTTGTCATGCGCGGCTGCAGTCGTGAAAGGGGGAATCCCGGGGGCTTGGGGGGGGGGGGGGGGGTCGATGTTAAGTGGAGTCCCAGCTTACTTGAATGCCGGTACACTATACATCATTTTTCCATCTTACACATGTATGCAATGAAACTGCTGTGTATATTCACCGCGGATACTGTTTCGCAAAATGTCAGTAGTTGAGAGTTGACATATGGATCGGGCAACCTCAGATGCACTTGGAAGCAAAAGTGAGAATGATGGCGCGTTTCAGCTGCTTGTCTTGCACACACGAGTTACGAAGGACAGGGGAATACTACGGGAGCGGTGACAGTACTCTGTGGTGACATCGAAAATGCAATGCGATCTCGTTTGCGGTGAACATGGATGCAGAGGGATGCAGACTCGAAGACATGTAAGCATCCCCGGCCCCCCCCCCCCCCACTCAGGGTTCGAAATGACCGCATGCGTGTTGCCAAAATGTCCGGTAAAGGGGTACTTTTCGTGCGACAAAGTCCGGCCCGAGAATTGTAAAAAAAGGGGTGTATTTGACTTTTCACCCGGAGATTTTTTTTAAAAGGGGGTGTTTTTTTCTTTTTCTCTCTCATCTCTTTGCACTCCTAAGAAACTATTCCGAATTAAGGGGGGTACATTGACCATTTTTCATGATTTAGGGGGGTCTCCAAGGCAGGAAAAGCCCGCGAAAAGCCCGCGAAAGGGGGGTTCGGAAATGTTGGCAGTCCTCAGATAGGGGGTGCTTTCAAAAAGAGGGAACGAGCATATGCGTACCCTAAATAACACTGAGTGGGGGGGCCGGGTAAGCATCACCTCGCAAAAGGAGACACATGAGCACCTCCGTGCACAGGAAATCACGAACAGGAAATTTGCAAGTTTAATCAACCCCTCGTTGCCCGCTAAAAGCGTGGCGTGAAATATTGGGCGGGGACAAACATCGATACTGAGCCATTAACATAATATCTGGGCAATGCTGTATGAAAATTGTGAATTGATCCAGTGGTCGTCTCCCTATACAGTCACTGTACAAAACGACTAGGGTTCGAATCACATATTGTGATCACAAGACAATGCCCAAGACGTACAGGATACCTGAATGACACACCTCTCTCTATGAACCAACAAAAAGATGCAGACAAAAAAAGAACAAACACCTACCCACACAATACACATGATACAAAGGAAAGGCTACCATGGAGCTGGGTGTTTTTTGTTTTGTTTTTTTGGGGGGGAGGGGGAGGAGAGGGGGAGAGGGGGGGGGGGGTATCAAATGATTTTGAAAAGTTTTGGCCCCTCCCCAGCTAGAGAAGAGAAATCCTTGGTGGGGTGTATGGTCCCTGGTGTAACTATCTATCCCCAACATTCTTATTGATGAAACAAATCGTTCCCAGGGCCTTTCGAACTGAAACAAACAAACAAAAAAGAATAAAATAAATATAAATATGAAGAAGAACAAACAAAATATCAAATAAATACAAAGGATACCCGTGTGGATGACTGTGTCCAAAATATGACAGACTTTTCCAATACTTCCTCTTATTGGCGAGTCTGGGAGACAGGTTGCGAGTCTTCAGGTTGCAAGATGCCCCGCGCATCGGCCAAATTTGAACACATTCGTTGGGTTTGTAATATCCTCTCTGCATGCGGAGTATTGTGCCCCCTCCCCCCCCCCCCCCCCACCAACACCATCCCCCTACCCCCTCTCAGCGCCCGGGATGTAGTATTCTTCTCTAACCGTGTATCTCTTTTAACAATTATTTGGGTTACTGCACCACACTGAGTATTATTACTTTTGGGGTACTTACTATAAAGATGCTTAATGTGTAATTAGGAATAGGGGCCTGTATTGGAGAGCTATTCATTTGATTGAATTTTAATGTCATTGGCCATAAACACTGTTGTTGCTCATAAAGTTGGAATATATTGTCTTACCTCTTTTCATGAAATGAATGTGACAATATAACTTATGCTTGGTAGATGCAAAGCTTTATTTCTGCGACTCTTTAGATTAATTAAAAGTCCTGAGAAGATATCAAATTTACCTATAAGAATAATGAGGCGCGGTGGCTCAACGGTAGAGCAGTGATATCGTAACGGGGAGATCCCGGGCTCGAAACCAATTCGATGCGCTAGTGCCCCTTGGTATAAGACATTAATCCTCATTACCAAGTCCATCGGAGAGGACTTTAAGCCGTCGGTCCCCTGGATGATTACTTGAAAGCATTCATATGCTTTTTCTCGGTAGTCAGGTAAAACAAACCAAAGCCAACCATGCACCAAATCCTATTCTCACAATCATATCGTGAAAAGAGGTAAAGAAAAATTATTCCAACTTTATAGGCAATAATATACAAACGGTATACATTGTAGTAACTTATCGATAATCCTGTCTATTTCGTTCGGGATATGATCCGTTGCGACTACGTTTGACTTCACCAAATCCCTCTAGAAAAGTTTTTTTTTTTTTTAATTGTGACAAACCTTTCCAAGCAGACAGTTTTTTCTTCTTCTGTTTAATATTATATTGGCGTACAATAATAAGCAAACGAATAATAATGGCAAAGGATGTCACGATGTAATTCTATATGCATGATGACCATTAGATTTTTTTAAACTCTATTTTTAAGCTTTTTATTTGGGTATCTTTTTGTAGACATTCCGTATCATATATCTTTAAATGTAACTCTGAGCGAGGCACAAAGAGTTTTATACATGCACGGTAATATATTATTATGCTCTTTTTTCCCGCAAACCTTCTGTCGCTGTCATACATATACTTCTCAACACTAATATCACTTACCGACACAGTTGGGTGAAACGTTTTAACGTAAGGAGTTATCGATTAACTGAGAATAAGTGAGAATTTGCCGACTGCTACTCTTACTAAGGTATTCAACATAAAGGTCACACAAAAACCACAAAAAATAGATGAATAAATAAAAAATAAAAAAAAAAGCAGGGGCGTAGCCTTTGAGGGGCACGAGGCCTCCAATCGATTCTCACTTATTCTCAGTTAATCGATAACTCCAATCGAGAAAATCAAAGGAGAAAGGAAGGATGATGAGAAAGACAAGAAGATGGGAAAGGAGTGGTAAACAAATGAGTGAGACAAAAGAGGAGGTGCATCGAGGAAGATCAGGAGGAACGCAGAGAGGGAGAGAGAGAGAGAGAGAGAGAGAGAGGGAGGGGTTGATATGCACATAATGATCACAGGACATTAGTGTATTAGATTTGTTGACGACGCATATGGTTTTACTCGTGAAATTCTTTTTTTTTCTTCAAGTCACTGAATTTGATTTTTTTTTCTATAACATTCATTTTATTGGGGAATACAATTTATTAGATTCGATTAAAATGGAGTTTTCATCGTGTAACTTAGTGATTATATTCTATTGATTTTATTTATTTTATTGTCTGAAAGAACATTGTTTGACAAAATGTTATCAAAGATGCATTTTTTGTAAATATTGCACAACATGAATACAAGTATTATAATATTTTTCAATCATATTGTAAGTTTAAATTTACATAAGTGTATTATCACATGAATAATATATTCATAATTGTTTCAACGTTAGTGCAAACCAAATATGTATATACAGTATATATATTTGGTAATAAATTAACGTAATGAAATGGGGAAAAACATCATAGATGGGCATGGCGAGGGTAAAGACATTTCACCCTCCTCTGAGCTTCCGACGCCGTATAATCAGATTGCATATCGATTTGTCACCTAGAGTTCATCTCATCCTTTACTCCGAGAAATATGATTTGTTTGGGAATGGATAGTTTAATCAGGAAACCCAATCAAATATTGGAGTCAGCTCGTCTTGGCCAGCCCATCTTTGTCATCGAGGCCTGAATTCGTCCCGTAATTGGAACATGATATCGCCACAGGGTTTGATTAATGCCACTTCAAGTCATCAGGATAAATCAGGGGCATCGCGGGGATCTTAAGATTTAAGGAGAGGGGTTGGGTGGAACCAAATTTGTTTAAAGGGCTTCCGACGGACAAAACAATGATATCTTCAGCAAAATGATCTTCAAAACCCTTTTACATTCTTATAACTTTGCTAGAAATCAATGCCAAAGTTTTAGGTTACTTTCATTATAATTAATTTTCAATTTGCTTTATTTTCAAATAACAATCTGCTAGTAAGCAAAACAAAATATATCCGATGTTTTTCATCTCAGTACCGTAAAGGTGAAATATGAAAATAACCATCAGCATTTTCTTTTAATTTGTAGACCAAGTTTAAATAAATCGCAATATATTAGAGGGTTGAGTCGTAGGGGTATTGCCCCCCCCCCCCACCCCCCCCCCCCCATCCCATCCCAGCGCGTCCCCATTACCCTCTTAGCGACACTCCTTCTCAAAATCATGTGTGTGGAGCTCAATTAGCTAGAGTGATGTGCGGGGATGGACTTGAGATAAGACAATGCCGGAGGACAGATGACACAAAAGGAAGGTGTGATACGGTCCATTCTACTCTCATCTACTTCTTGAATGATTTATTCATTTCTTTCCATGTATCGCGGGAAGATAATTGACGCTACATTGCAATCAAGATTTACGCCTTGTATAAAAAAAGAACATGGGGCCACACGTACGATTTATTACAGCACGGGTGGATAATAAACAGGTTGTAATCCGATGAAAAGAGAAATGAGGGATGATTGAATGTAGTGTATGTCGGTTAGGTGTGACATATATATCTTTATAGCAAGGCTAAAACAATTAAAGACAAGGAAGGGTAAAATAAGGACTGTAATAAACAGATGAATGAATAAATAAATAAATTAATAAATTAATTAATAAATGAATAATGAAATAAAAAATCAATTAAAAATTTGTCTCTACCGTTATTCCAACAAAGTAATTTTTATAAACCAAAATGAATTATGAAAGGAGAGCTCCCTGTGAGGGAAACAGTGTTTATTTTTGACCTAAAAGTCGTGACACAGCTTTAACGATGGACAGGAAGATTAAACAATGTCAAAAGTTTATAGCAAAATCTAAGAGAAAGATTATTAGTATGCAATGAAGTATAAGCGGAGAGGAAAGTTTAGGAGACAAAAAGATAGAAGAAACTGGAGATGTGTAAGAGGGATAGGGGATATTGAATTTCTCATGTCGTTGAACCCGAAAACCCTGACATTAAACACATCACTATGCATGGGCATCGCGTTTGAAATCATCGATCGCTGACTCCAAAGGCCCGGCGGATTGCTTTGAGTCATTATCATCGAATGGCGTAGCCCCAGACGTCGATGTAAAAGGGGCGGAGGGGCCGGTGTAAAAAAAAAGCAAACTTGAAATTTGAACAAGAGTATTTACAGAGGTGTGAACATTATATACACGTATAATCACGATAATGGATTATCTTAAATACAGGAATTCCGGTGAAATAAGAGTAGATTGTTCAAATCACCAACAAACAATGGTCACAATTACATAAAGTAATTCCAATTTGTCATCAGACGTTGGAGCAAGGAGTAGGTGTTTAAATTGAGGGGGGGGTGGGGGTGAATACCTCATTATACCAGCACATCGAAAATGCTTTAAAATGCTTAAATTAAACAATCGAGACATAATGTTATTGAATGCAAAATATGAAGAAAACAAAAGCGTGTAATTCATATCATTTTTACACAGAAAACATTCTAATTTTCGGGTGGGGTTAAAAGGCAATATGGTAAAATACAAGAGATACAAGGAGAATATGAAGGTAGATTGAGTGAGGGGAAAAAATAACAACGAAAGATGGGAAACGAGTTTGGTGTAAAAACCTCTACTTTGGATGAAAGGATATCTTCTGTAATAATGTCAAGTCTATCATGATTACCTGGATCAAACATCCACCCTACATCCAATATCCTCCCCAGACTAGAATTGTCTTGAAACATTACACATTCAACGGTTAACACTGATTGCAGGAAAGAATATTCTCTGAAAGTGTTAATGCAAAAGGTACAACATACTCAGTTTTCAATTAAAGTGTTTGTTGGTAAGAGGGTAATTTGCGAACTCGTCTGAAGTTCACTAATCATTGCATAAAAGAACCTTAAATCAGAAGCAGAAGGCATTATTCCCCATCCCATATTTTTATTGTTTATTAGTTCCGGTGATATTTTGAGATCCATATTTAGATTACAGCTGAAGATAAGCTAATAACGGCTGACAACAAAATGTAAAAATAAAAAATGATTAGAGAATGAGAAGCAGGGAAAGCGAGAATAAGACAGATACAAAATTAAGAGAGAGAGAGAGAGAGAGAGAGAGAGAGAGAGAGAGAGAGAGAGAGAGGGAGAGAGAGAGATGGGGGGGAGAGAGAGAGAGAGAGAGAGAGAGAGAGAGAGAGAGAGAGAGAGAGAGAGGGGGGGAGAGCGAAATTTGAAAACATGAAATGTTTCAGAAATCGCTTGGTACCCATTACTGAAAAGAAGGTCGAGGTGGGTGAGGAGGAGATGAGAAAAATGTAATGCTTGTATTAATCGGATCGATTAAATCGATGAAAATATCCGAAGGTTGACATACACAGCCATCGCCTCTCCTTAAAGGCAGGCTTTACTACTTCAGCTAGAAGGGATTAGACCACCCAGCGAGCCAGCGAGGTCACTTTGACAGGTGGCTATCTCATTAACTCAGCTCTCATTTAACATAAGAAAAAGAGGATCATGGGGGACCAACAGGCACCGACTGGTGAAGTTTTCTATATAGAGGGAGCAAGTAGCTACAAGTAAGACAATGTGCCTTTAAGAGAGAGAGAGAGAGAGAGAGAGAGAGAGAGATAGAGAGGGGGGATAGAGAAAGACATAGAGGAGGAAGATAACAGAGTGACTGACACAAGAGTCAGGGAGGATGAGAAAGGAGAGAAATATAGAGATAAGGGGAAGGGATGGAGGGACGGAGGAAGACAACAAAAAAGAGATAAGGGGAAGAATAATTAAGGGCAAAGAAAGAGTTGAGACAGCCAGATAGAAAACAAAGAGGGCGGGGGGGGGGGCAGAAAGGACTAATTGTTTTTAAAGGGAGTAAACTTGACCCTAAAATCTGAGCTAAGATAAAAGTATTTAACCAAATAATGATTTTTACAATAATGTTATCAATTATTTAATTAGATTAAAATACAAAATTAACAAATCATTTAAGTAATCAGTAATGGGAATTTGTTTTGACAAATCGGTTGACTTCGGAAAAATAACCACTTATTAAATGTTGACCCACGATTCTGAAGTCATTAATTGTATAAAATAGCCCTTTTGGTCCCTTTGCCTCCTTCCTTACCATTATTAATTCATTATTTTATCTGTCCTGTTTCTCCTTATAAAATACAAGACTGGCAAAATCAAATGAGCGGAACCATTCTTCCCCACAAATTTTGCATAATAATTGGAGGAAATGTGCCCCAAGGAAAGAAAGTCCCCATAGGACACAACGTTGTATACTCCCCCCTTGACCCAAATTCCATGAATGATGAATGATTCATCAAATTCTGATCAAGTTCTATAGCACACTATTTACCGAGCTTCATCAGTTTTCCTGTGCAATGAACCGTAATATATTTGCATTAAATACATGAGTCGTAAAGAGAGGGTATAGGGAATATAGATCAAGAGCCCCTTGAATATTTGAAAATGGAGATCTTTTATAGGCATTTCATCAGAATTATGGATAAAGACTTGATTTAATTTGAATCATGAACCCCTGGGGAAAATCATCGTTATTTGGATCAGTCGCCATCCCGTCACGAGTATTGGATGCAAGCGGCTTTATAGTTCATGCAATCTCGGTTATATCCACGTTATTTATGCATGTTTATAAGCCTCAAAATAAAGATCAATACCATGTTTTTTAAAGGAAGAAAATTAGAATGAAAATACTTAATCATCAGACGCAGTGGCTTAACTGTGATACGAAACAAAAGGTAATCATGGCGGAAATTATTGTAATTGTGTTAAGTTATTCTTCCTTCATTAGTCATTAAATTTTTCAAAACTGTTAATGAATAAACATCATACCTCAGTGTGATCTAACACTTTTTTTTGCAAAAGAAAAAAGTGATTGGTTATTGTTCATGCACTGTCACATTGGATATTGATAGGCCTATAAGACGGCTCCCCCTCCCCCTTTCTCCTCCGCTCCATTTTGGAGGCCCTGGACAAATGTTGAGAATATCCAAACACAATTTACGTACCTATGTCATTCGACCAGCTCTGCTCCGACTCTGTTGTCAATCTCTGTTGTTATTGGCTGGATACGCCATTTGAAGCAATAAACGGACACAATAATGTGCCGTTACAGATGAAAAATCATTCAATATTCCAAGCTCGTAATGGCCGAGAAACTAACGATATATGACGATCGTCAAAGCAAGCAAGCAAGCGGTAAATCTGTCCAAGCTCGATCTCTGCTGAATTATAATGAATTACTATGGTAATCTTTGTCACTGGAGAAAATGATGCCCTCTCAGCGCAAACTATTGATTTGACTTCATACTCAGGCTATTTCATTATTCTAATTACGCCCCAGAAGGGAATATTATTGGATGTATTTCAATTATGCATGAACATGCATGCTGTCATGGAGGTCAGGAGCATATAGATATATCATGTTACATCTGGGAGAATGATAGGATGATCGACAAACAAGAAAAGTTGTGACAGCTTCGCCTTGTATTACTGCAGCAAAAGGGAGTGTATATTTTTCTCTTTTGCTTTTTATTATCTAAATTTTCATTGATTCATATCTATTTCATATAAATCAGCCCGCGTCTCATCAGAGCTGAGGATTGAAATGGGTGATGGGATAACTCTATATTATCAAATAAACATTTACTTTACTTGTATTAAAGAGAACTGTTGCTGAGCTATAGCGCCATGAGCGTCTCTGGACGGTGTGTGCCCTTTATAAGTTTACACTATTATTATTATTATTATTATTATTATTATTATCATACGACACAAGACCATGCTCAGTCTTTGTAGGGAAATTGCGTTGGGGATTTCGGTGCCGTGCATGGGGGAGTGTGACATTTTCTAAAAATATCGAAATTTACCTGATCATGCTGATTAAGTTCCGCATAATGAACGAAATGGGTATATTATGGACCAAGTGTTAAATGGACAAAATTTCAAATTACAGAATCATAATGAAAATTCCTGCTCCTGACGAAGTAAATAGTTACTATAAAAGAGTGAAACATTGTTTTAATTCAAGGGAAAATCTTGTAAGTCCGATTCTAAGCAAAGATATATTGTATGCAAAACTAGAAATAAATTGATGGAACAAAATGCAAATGTACTTTGTACTAGTGTCAGTCAATGACGGAGGGGCGAGTTAACTTTCCCCCTTTGAAACCGAATTTTCTTATTATTTGAATGTACAACAGTCAACAAAAATGACCCTCTATTTTTTAGGAATTGTGCCCCATCCCTATGTAAAATCATGGATTCCCCCAGCCCTTAATTTCGGGGGCGGTTTCATTGCCACTGTACTCATTATGGTACCCGAGATATCTCAGGCAAGGATTGACAAACTGGTGAAGGTTTATGGTTATCAAAACTAGCAGATGGTCACCGGATTACATGAAATCTAGAATTTACAGAGCGCAGCTGGCATTTTGAGTTTGATAGATGGCGCACTACTAAAATGACCGCAGAATCACATTCATTTTACCCAGGACCTAGATCAGTCTTCCTGCGGTACCCATTACACCTGCGTTTAGATGGAGAAATGTGATTAAAAAAACCTAGTCCAATGATGCAAGCACCGAGCGGAGATCGAACCCATGACCCATCTAATCAAAAGCCTTCATCAATATACCACAGTGCTCCCTTAAAGTATGTGTGAAGTTTGACAAATTAAAAGAACATGATTATGACATGTTTCAAAGTCGTATCGAGGACTACATTGCATTAATTTAAAAAATCTAAGAATAAAGAGGCCTGTGTGTGAGATTGTTGTGCGTTTTCATTCACCAAAATATTCTTTTTATTACAGAATTAACGGACAGTTAGAGAAATTAAATTTCATACAAAGCAGTAGGTGCTCCCCCTCCCTTCCTACCTCCTTCCACAACCCACCCGTATGCCTCTCACAATCTCTCTCTTTATGTGTCACCGAGTGTGTCTATCTTTGTCCTCTCTCTCTCTCTCTCTCTGTCCTCTCATTCTCTCTTTGTGCCTCTATCTCTGTCTCTGTTCTCTCTCTCTCTCTCTCTCTACTCATTTTAGACAAAATCACACGAAGTAAAAACACTATTACTATTCATGTAACAATTCTTGACCCAAAATCTGGCAGAATTTATAAGATTATTTTGAAAATTCCAACTAAATATTGTTGCAATTTATTTCAAAACAAACATGAAGTTTAAGTCATGATTGTAAAGTGTGCAGGGGCTGGTTAATATTTTTTAAGTTAGGGTGGCCAAAATACATGTGAACACATTTCAATTTGTACTACTTAAAAAAACAACTATAATTAAAGCTGTAACTTATTTGGTGACCTCCAGTTTAAACTTTATGTAGATAATCAAGGAAAGCTTTTTCCTTATCTTTTTCAACTTTACATATTTTTGTTTGTTTTTACATGTACCGGTACCTATCTCTGAATCATTTACCACGCCATTTACTATACATGTGACAATTTTGAAACTCCATCCAATTCCAATCCCGAAATTGCATCCAATCCTTTTTTTCTGTTTCATTCATAATGTAGTCATAGTTGGGTTGGTAAAGTGGTCGCCCAAACCTATTGGCTACAGGAACCTGATGGTTCCTCATTATCCCTGTGTATCAAAGAGAAGGTTGAGTTCTGGGGAGAGGTGAACAATAATTTGTGAGCGTTATCATTATATTATGCAAGTGTGGAAGAACATCAGATAAAAAAATTCCCTGGAAAGCATGGCTTTTCAAATGCCTTAATATTCTAAATATGGCTTGTAACATCATACAAATCGGGACGGATTTTTATGCCACATGTTCTTGTAGTCCCATATACATCTTTCTGTGTACAGTGCTTGTAACTTTACCAAGACTGGGCCAAATTTCTTATCATCTTGATGATTCCAGAACCTTGTAGTACACACCAATACTTATATGCTAGATGATCAACCTGTTCTGATCGATTCCACACGTTTATTTCACAATGCAATCGCTTGATCAGAACTCAACTTTTATCTTTAAATGCATGGAATCAGAGAACTCAGCAATCAGTGGGTTATTTGCAAATTTATTGTTTTCAGTGTTCAATTTTGTCAGTAAGACTGGCCAGCAAATGATTGTGTATCTCCTCTAAAGCTTTTGCCTTTAGAACTAAAATACATTTGTTCCCTTCCTACTTTTCATACACAACCCTGCCAATATTACCTTCTGACCAGTAAAGAATGACTCCTTGAATAATAAGAAATTACAAAACATATAGAAACTCGTTCTATATCAGGTCTTAAACTTTCTCTCTCATGGGTCCTCCTACACCCATAAAGATGAACCACAAATATTTTCCAATAAAATTTCTTTACAAGATCTTACTAGACAGTACAAACCAATACATAACATACTATATTTATAATCGGTCAAGGTCACATTCTTTGTGTAACTTGTAAGAGACACAAGATGTAAAGAGTTGAACGCCTTACTTGCTGTGGGCGGCACTTAATAGTAATGTTCTACTACACATCTGGATGAATAATTTTTTATTTTTTTTTCTGAAGTAGAATCAGGTATACATATTGACGAGGCGTTCCCACTAAAAAAATATTTAAGGCCAAGTTACACAATAATTTGCAAAGATGAGCCCAGAATTTACATTATATACTGATATACATTTTAGAGTTTGTTGATGACGATTGTTCCTAAATTGGTGGCAGAGGGTTAATCATCAAAATGATAGGGATCGTCAGAAGGGTCTACAGGGATTTTCTTAAGCTCTATCACTGCTCTCTTGTTGTCCAAAGACACCCTTCTCATGGTTTCAGGGGATCCCCTAACCTTGCTTTCAAGGGGAGAAGCACACTTGATGGTCTCAGAGTTAGATGGCTTGCTTCGCAATTCACTTGCAAGGGTGGCCTTTGAATCTGTAAAGGCCCTGGGGTTCGAGTCTATCAAGGTCTTATGTTTGTCCTGCTCTGCACTAACCCTGCTTCTCATTTCCACAGCTAACTTGCTCTTAACTTCTGAAGACATCATGCCCCATGGGTTCGAAGCATCACTAGGTGGCCCTGTGACATCTAGGATTGGTTTGTGCTTGGTGGTGTAGTCTGTGCTCGATCGCATCTTCATGTCAAACATGGGTTTATTCTGGAGAGCTGATGCTAGCACGGTCCTCTCCTCTCCCTTGCTCTTGAGCTCTATCATTGCAGGGTTTCTGACCTCAAAGGAACTAGGTCTTGCGCCAACAAGCTCCTTGATGCTCAGCTCCATTGCGTGTCTTAGAGGAGCTTCTGGTAACATCTTCGGAGCTGCGTGGCTCAACATGGTCGGTGAGGCAGATTTACGACCCGTTGCAATCTCCAGAATGGCCGGGCCTTTGAAGTCTGTCCTCTGTGGCCTAGGTAACGGCCTCATTTCTGTCTTCATGAAGTAATCTCTGAGTTGCTTGCCGCCTGTGTCTGCTTTGCTTCCGCTACTCTCGTGTTTTTGAGAGTCCAAGCTAGGTAATCCGAACAATCTGGCTTTGTCAAAGAGCTTGCTCTTGTCAATCTTCTCCAAGCAAATCTTAGGTTCCTCGGCCATTCCTGGAGGATCGGTGAACTCAAACTCGTCCTTCTCAACATCGATAGTTTGATCTTCACTGGTGTGGGATGTCTTCAAGGTAATCTTTTCCTCTCGGAACACCTTTGGCCTCCATTCTTTCTCCTGGCCCATCTTCACCACATCGATTGTCTCTGAATCTGCATCATTTCCATTATCCCTTGATGATTTCTTCTTGTCAAGTCCAGCTCCCTTAGCATACTTCTTGACTGCCTTGTCGTATCGATCTTTCTCTTTCTCGTACAGTAGGTAGTAGTGCTAATTACATAGAGACAAAGAGAAGAAAGACAAAGTAGATTGAGAATGGGACAATGCGGTTAAAGCAGCTTTCTTGCATGGACAGTCAAAACTCTCTATACAGTGCGTCCCAGAAAAAACGAAACCGAGAAATATCGATGTTTTATCATAACTTAATCACTACCATAATTAATGAATGATACATATTTGGAAAGCTTAGAGTCTCCTCTTTCAGTTGACGCTACTCACGTGATGCATATTTCACGCATGAGTGATTAAAAGCAATTTGAAGGAAGGAAAGAAACCAAAAAGTAATTTGGCGGGCGGTATCTGAATTTCAAAGAAAAATTCATATTTCTAGAAAGTTCATTTCCTGCTTTTTCATATGATACCTCAATCAAGAAAAATGAGCCAGGAATAACAAAGTTCTGTTTGTTTAAAGTAGCCCTTACATTTTCATAATTTTAACAAACGAATTCGTTTTCACTGGGTGCCTGCCGTAGCAAAAAGCAGATTTGACAAAAGACTTCACTCCGTTTCGTTGACAATCAGCTATGCATGAAGACTCTCGTCTACGGCTGATTGTCAACGAAACGGAGTTAAGTCTTTTGATAATTTCGTTTATTGATACGGCAGGCAGCCAGTGAAAACAAATTCGTTTTAATAAAATTCTGGAAATGCAAGCACTACTTTAAACAAACAGAACTTTGTCATTCCTCGCTCATTTTTCCTGATTGAGGTGTCATATGAAAGGGCAGAAACTCAACTTTCTAGAAATGTGAATTTTTCTTCGAAATTCAGATACCGCCCGCCAAATGTCTTTTTGGTTTCCTTCCTTCTAATTGCTTTTAATCACTCATGCGTAAAATATGCATTATCTGAGTAGCATCACATGAAAGAGGAGACTCTAAGCTTTCCATATATGTATCATTCATTAATTATAGTTGTGATTAAGTTATGATAGAACATCGATACTTCTCGGTTTCGTTTTTTCTGGGACGCACTGTATATGCCACCCAAGGGAAACAGAGGAAGTGGCCACTGTAGAAAGTGACTATTTTTGACAGGTTTAACAATACACATTTCTTCTTGAGGTAGACAAAATACATTGCCACTATATACACAGGTGGTCTTTATACAGAGGTGGCCACGGAGACAGGTTGCCTGGACTTGTTTTGTTAGTTATTCCAACTGTATTTGACAAAAGGTTTCACAAGATAATAAAAGCTGTCTAGTAAGGTCTTGATGGCTTTGGTATGTCTGCCTATTTGAAATAAAAAAATTAAATCATTTTTTCTTTCTTTCTCTCTATCCATCTTACCTTCTTTTCCTCTTCACTCAGGAACTTCCAGCTGTCTGGTAAGGTGTTGATGGCTCATATCTGTCTATCTATCTTTCTATCTATTTTTCTTTCTTTCCTTCTTTCTATCCATCTATGATCTTACCTTCTTTTCCTCTTCACTTAAGAACTTCCACTGTTTAGCCAGCTGTCTGGTGAGGTCTTGATGGCTCATATCCGCAGAGTAGATGCCGTTGCCTTCACCATCCTGTACCTTCTGTCTCTCTTGTTGACAGTACATGAGGAAAGCATTGGCAGGCTTCTTGGGTGCGTTAGGATCTGCAAGGAGAATCAAGGATTGATTTCAAGTGATGCACACAGAATTCATGATACTCGCATATTCTCTCTCCCTCTCTCTCTCTCTTCTTTATCTCTCTCTCTCTCTCTGCCTCTCTCTCTCTCTCTCTCTGCCACTCTCTGTCTCTCTCTTTATTGTAGTATATATTTACTTTTATATCCAGACGACTACTTCCTGGATAACTTTTCTCCAGACAATTTTCTAAAAGACAACTAACCGTTCCATAGGAAAACTACCCCCTGACAACTCAACCACCCCACCCCCCCTCCCAGCCACACAATATTATCACTTAATGTCCAAATTAAGCAATTTGTACATAACTAGTTGATAAAAGTTGCTACATGTACATACGTGTGCACCAAGTTTGATGGTAGAGTAAAACCTATCTATAGCGACCACCCAAGGGAAACAAAAAAAAGTGGTCTTTGTAGACAGGTTCCTTTAGTACATGTTTCAATGAGAAACCATTTTCAAGGGAAACAAAAAATGTGGTCTTTGTAGACAGGTGGTCACTAAAGCAGGTTTGACTGTATTATACTACAATATCAAGACTTTCTCCTTATGTCTCCTGTGCTTCGTACCTTTTTCTCTCTCAGGCTTGTTGGAATCCCTTGTCCTTTTCTTCCTTGGCTTGACCTGGACAACGACAGGTCGCGGTGGTTCCTGCACCACTGTGACCATCTCCTCGCCTTTGACCGGTCCTCCTTGGGTGAATGGACCAAACCCGCCCAGGGTTTCTCCTACAGCCGGTCCACTGGGCGATGGGCTATCCGATCCTCCCGTCATTGCACCGGGCAGTTCTTCCTGTACAGACAAGATCAAGGTCACAGACAAGGTTAAGGTTGGCATATTTCATAATTCTGCCAACCTTGTTCATTTTTGTTTTTTTGTTTGTTTTCTTCTTTTATTATTTATTTCCATTTCTTCATTTATTTTATTTGAGTAGGGGGGGGGGGGGGTATACTGGGATAACTTTCTGGGGGTGGAGAGGTAGCTTCCTGGAAGTCATAGTCAGGGGAGGGGGGGGGGAGGGGCAAATCTGAAAATGAATTTACCTCAAGCGGGACTGTCAAATCACTCTTCTTGAATCCATCTCCAAGTTCTGTCAGCTTCTTCGCGAGGCCCCTACGACACAAACAGAGAATTAGCAAAAACTAAAACAATTACATGTATTGTCATTTGCAAAACATTTTTAATCAGAATCTTCTCTCCTAAACATACATTAAACATGGGGACAAATCAGTAAAGAACCTGTTGTTTTTACCTTATATTCTTTTTTTTTTCATCTCGAAACTGAAGAGCCAGTGTATTCTTTATATATGAACTTTTAATAATTCTACATTACAATTTCCCAGATAAATCATATTTTGTGGGTGCTATCATTCAATTAATTCAGAATTCCTTCTTGATGTCAAATAACTGCACAAGGGTAGAGAGTGGCAAGTATTGGTAAGTGTCTTGTGACTCTTGTCCAAGTATTCATGTGCCATGCTGCCCAGGCTTAAACCCTTAAAATCACATATCCAGTTAAATGTCCAAAGCATTAAACTCCTCTTAGTGGCTGATCAAATATACAAGATAATCCACAAAGCAGACTTGCTCTATCATGTATATAACAAATGTTTATAATCTGCCACAGGATCAGAGGTTACAAACAATCACCTAAATATTCATGCTAATTTGCATACTGAAATATCTACAAAGCATCTAGAAAAGAGGCTCCAGACTAGTCTATAAAGGGGGGCGTTTCACAAAACTTGTCATCTGTGACAAATGACAGTTTTTGTTATAAGCTTTATTTATGAAATCCTTGCTTCTGATTGGTTATCAGCAGATTTATCACTGATTTTTGTCATTCATCATTGAAAGAAGGCTTTGTGAAACTGGTCCATGATCTGTATTACTTACCTTCTTTCTCTAGAAAGCTTGTGAATATATTTCTTGACATGGCACAGTCTGTTCAGAACTCTTTCATTACTCTGAAAGAGAATTCAAGAAATGGAAAAATGCATGAAATGGACAAATAATGGAGAGAAAAAAAGAGTAAAACTAGACAAAATATATGGAAAACATGATACACTTTGAGAAAATCTGTAAGTGTGATGTCCCCATTCCTACTGAGATGAGATAACAAAATATTATATGTGTGACATAGACATGAGAGGCGCACAGCCAATATGGGAAAATCTCTCTTAATATTGGCGACTTTTGTCTAGATTTTTGGTAGCCTAGACCCTATTTAGGATACCAATTTCTTTATTTTCATTTACGGCAAAGGGATTACCTGGGCTCACGATAGAAATGATAAGTAGATTCCAAATAATAATAGTAATAGTACAAACTAATATAGAGCGCACACACCGTCCATTGATGCTCATCATGGCGCTAGCTCAGCAACAGTTCTCTAGTCTACTAGTAAATTAAATGTAAATTACTGCTTTTTAACTTTTGACAGTCTACTTCAAAAGCTTACTTCAAAAGCTTGCCGTCCACTTTTGTTTTCATAAGTTTCTTTATGATCCACAAACTAAACCAAAATGGGCTCCTGACATCATGACATGACCTCAGCTCAGAGCGGTAAAAATAGGTGGCAGGGAAAAATTGCCTTCTTGTTGTTGGTCAAGTTTTGTTTTTTCTGTAATTCTTCTGTAGGGATAACGCCAAGTCTCCTTGCACGTGCGCGCACCTCTAGATCTACTGATAGAGGTTAGGGTTCTATGATGTAGTTTCTCTTAGTTTTATATCGATAATTTATTACTGTTAAATCAGGAACTTTGTGAATTGATACTATCAATTCATAAATTGCTCATTTTCATGGCAAGAAACATCATAACATGTGATTGTGAATCACATTCACAATCACAATTTTTTTTCTCACAAGTCACGACCACAATTTTTTAGTTAAGTTTATGATTTTCTAGGCAAGGTGAAGATCTAGGTCTAGACTACTCACTCTAGACTATTCAACATATCAAATCAATTTGCCCTCATTTACATCTAGTCAACATTTAGTTCGTAGTTTTGTAGATCTACATTTTCATGATATATTCGGAAGCATTTCGATAAATATTTTTTTAACTTAAGACAGTCCCACATGTACGTAAATGAGTGGGTATTCTCATTTCATCTGTTTCTTACCAATTCTAGTGAATCACATTTCCTTTTGAGCGTTATATATCTCCTCTTGTATGCGTATGTGTCCTGCATTGTTTCTGGAATATTTCTTGATCTATGGCGAATATTCACAGACTTAAAATTCAAGTAGTTCTAGGCCTATAACGGTGACTCAAGACCAAACGATATTCAAGCACTCCATACATACATTATATACACAGAGGCGAATTCTAAAGAAAACGTATAGAAAGATTGCCTACTTTGTTATGATTCGCCGTCAGGAAAGTAGTCTACAGCGTACGCGCAAACGCACGAAGAAAAGAGTCATTGTCCCAGGGTGGGGCGAGGAGTTCCAATACTCCGACCACAGGAGCGGGATGCTCAAGAAGGGGATAATTAGCAAAATAAGCGATTTTGACACCCAAAGGCCACCCCCCTCTACCTTATAAAAAAGGGAAGTATTTGTTATGCAAGAAAACAATGTATAATAAGCTTTCCAGTACTCCAATATGCAAAATGTTATAAGCGAGGGGGCAGATTTTTCTTTCTAATATGGGGAGGCCTTGTGTTTCATTTTTTAATTTTCCTTCATCATTTTTTAGGATTGCGCAACAAAACCAAGTGCAATATTTTCTTCAAGTGGTGTATAAACCAGAAGGCGGGGAGGGGATTCGTTTCTGTCCCCTCTCTCACAGGGTGCAATTTGTTTATTCATGCAGGGCCGTTGACAAAAAGATCATGTCGTCAAGTACATTCTTTATATATAACCACAGATAAGACTGCTCAAGTTTCGACATTCAAGAAGTTAATTTTTTTCGCTCGGTCATTACGCTCTCTCTTGAAGGTAGATGCAGAAACCATCTTTTATGGGCGTTAAGAGCAAGTGCCATATTTTCCCTAAATTAACTTGGCGGATAAATTATTTTTTTCTCTCCTCCTGCATGAATATTATATATCATTGGCTTCTTATAGTAGAGTGAAAATGTATTGAACACTTCACCAGACAATAATATGACTAGTTTGTTTGAAGCAACTGACTTGGTCGCTACGCTCCCTCGCCTATTAATAGAAACATTTCCCCCCAAAATGCAATCTATGCCGAAGCCCTGGAAGTGTGAAGTTAACAGGGATAGGGACTCTTTTTACCCTGCATTTTAATCTTTCTGAGATCTGTTTTTCCTACCCGGTCGCTACGCTCCCTCGCTACCATCACCACACCCTGATACCATCTAAGACCTAAGTGTTGATAAAAACATGGCCGAAGTTGTGTATAATATATGAAATGCAAATAATGCTTCTTTCTTTTAGAAAAAATATCAAGCATTGCTCTGTCGAAGAAAACTGGAAATATTATGGTATGATTACGTAAAAAAGAAGAAAATGAAAAGTGCTTGTTTCGAGGAAGGGACTACATTTCAAAGAAATTAATACATACATTAAATGTATAATACAAAAGTTTTGGTATGGGGTCAATGATGAATTCGGTTAAAAAGAAGTAATGAACATATTGGAAGCATATGCGATTTTACAATATCCAAAGATCGTTGTCGCCGGGTTGAAATCGAGTCTAAAGTGATGCAATTGTACATAATAAACTCTTCATGTTGTATAGCCCCCTCTCAAGACTGATATCATTATAGCTTTAAAATGTGCCGTGACTAAAATCGACCGATTTGCTATACCCGTTTGGAAATTATCAGAACTGCATATTCTGAGATGATGGTGGCAGCTCCCATAAAATGGCCTTAGGCGCATTTTGAAATAGTATCGGGAGCAACGGTAAATTTTTGATTATTCAATTTCTCGGAAGCAGAAGTGTTTTACTTTTAGGGGCTACATTTTCTAGTGCTTATAATACATCCACAGGGGCATCAAAATATATCAAAATTTTAAAGAATTGCTATCCATCCAACTTTCAAAATTACCTTTAAGCTAAGATAAATTTAACCTTTCTGATCTTTAAAAAAATTGTCGTAAATACATTCGAAGTGGGCCCTCTAAGATTAAAAGCAAGACGTATACTCTGTTTTGCTCTTATTCAATGTTAATTTGACTATGCTAACCCTGCATGGTATAGTATACATGAACAAGTCAGATCAAAAGAAGTTATACAGAACATTGAGAACAAAATGGTAAGATTCATCAACTGTTCTCGTCCAAAAACTTATGTTGGCTACAGCGAACTTTCTAAAGCTGTCGAAGTCAACCAAAAATCAAAACAATTCGTTTTGCATCACGTCACTGCATAACATATACCATACTACGTCGAATCATTATATTCGACCCGACTTTGACCTTGTTACTGACTTACATGATTATTATAGAAGAAATAGTCGATCCAACTTTTAACTTACCAGATAGAATATAGGCCTACTATTGGAAATTCGTTTTTATTACATTGCAGTAAAACATTGAAATTCCCTTCCTAATGATATAGGAAATAAAAGACTTTGCTGATTTTAAGAATAAGAGGCAATTCAAGTAATACCTAACACTGGAGAGTCAGGAGAGAGAAGTGAATGGCATGTCATATGATTAAAATAGCCTGAATACTGAATACTTCTTCTTAATTCTACATACTTTTTATGTTCTTTTTTCTTCTTGTACTTATTATCATAAATAATAATAATAATAATAATGTAACTTATATCGCGCCAAATCCACTCTGTGGAGTGCTCAAGGCGCGTGTAAACAGGAAAAACGATCAAGACTTGAAAAGGAATGTTTTGAGATGAGCTTTGAAAAAATCAGAAGATAAACATTTTTTGATGTCTTCAGGAAGGCCATTCCATAATTTAGGACTAGAGTATGCAAATGATCTTTCCCCCCACGTTTTGGTAATTTTGGGGGTCACAAGAAAATTGGAAGTGGATGAGCGTAGAGGTCTTGCAGGAGTGTAGTATGATATCTATCAATATTAGTTTAATGTTGTTATTATAATGATTATGATCACCATTATTATCTTCAATAAGTTTTTAAAAAATCTTTTATCTGTCTGTAAATATATTAACTATTTATTTTACCTTATTAATTTTGTAAACTAGGTCGGGGACCCCCTGGAAATAGGCTTTCAAGCTTTCGTGGGTTCGGCGTTGGTTATCTTGTTCAAACTGACTTAATTTTAATCTGTTATTCTTTATATTGTTGAATGTTGAAAGCTTGGCGAATAAATCAATCAATCAATCAATCAAGCAATATAAAGTAATATTGTGCTCACTGCCTTGTATTATTTTATTTTTAAAAAGGTAACCGAAATAATTTACTGGCGTTGAAAACTTGCTTGCGCGTGCGTGAGTGCTACAACAGTGTAGACGGAGTAAGCAATCTTTGGCTGTTATGCCCTCTTGTGTGCTTGTATTGTGATTGTGCGAGAGCGACGTGCATCATAAACCGTGCACATAACGAAAACAAAGGTGATCAAGCCAAGATCCAGTTCGGTGCTCGCAATATCAATACTGAGAATAGTAACAATATCATCGATAATTCTGGCACTGGTAATACCCCTGATCAACATGGCGACGGGAGAACAGCTTCATAGAATGACAGAAAATGTCTACAGGGTAAGAATTACTTAATTTCTTCGTAATATCTGTGATTTGCTTGGTTTTGAGCCGCAGTCTCGAGAGCTACATCGGGGGTACATCATCATGGATCCCTTCCCCGCCTGACCTCGACTGGGCAGGGTAGGTGTGGCAGGTGTCTGCATGTCTCTATTGCTCTGCGTGCACTTGTAATAAAAGGAGACTCCGCAGCACCAAACCCGATTCAGTTGATAGTTGTTTTATTTTACGTTTTTTGTTTATGTATCAATGTAGTCTATGTGATGCATATATATTAATACATTTATTTATTTATTATCATTGTCAACTGATGTATTTATTTCCTAGATGCAGTGCAATGACAAATAATGTGTAACAATATTTCAGAAATCAGAATTGTAATGAAATATTAAAATATTTCAGAACTGCAATGAAGTATTACTTGACCAACTGTCACCAACAACACTTTTAAAAGACCCCTATGTACATACTTGGACAATTCAAGATTAATGATTCAAGTGTTGACATTTTATTTTCCATTTGGAATAGAAACAGACTCGTCTACTAAACATTGTGTCTTGTGATGAGAGCGAGAAGGGGGTCTATTCTAAGAGTATTATGAGTAAACTCCCTTGTGGCTCTCAGCAGATGGTCACAAGAAAAAAATCCTTGCGAGAGAATAAAGGAGGAAGAGAGAAAGGAGGAGAAAGAGAGAGAGAGAGATACAGACACAGAAATATATATGTGAATATAATATTGAGAGAGATAGGGAGAGAGAGAGAGGGAGGGAGAGAGAGAGAGAGAGAGAGATGGAGGGAGGGAGGGAGGGAGAGATGGAAACTAAATACAAAAGTTTATTCTAAAAGTCTCTTTGAATGAAAGACAAAATATGGAGTTGTGTGAATGTCATGAATTTATATTACATAGATTTTGATTTTGTTTTGTTTTTTGTTCGTGTCCTAATCATGGAAAGGCTGTATCAATACCAATCTGTTTATTTCTATTTCCAGCATACAATAGATGGGTTCAATCCTGAATTACGGAATCTAGTTACTCTCGGCCGAGCTTATGAGAAAGCCTTACAAAGTAAGTGTACTTTTAAAACTTGTGCATCCTTACAATTAAGAATATAATTGTCTTGATATCAACTTACAGTGTACATGTAAATATGATGTTTTCTAGACATACCGTATACCTGTACGTGCTAGGATTTCTTGAGAGGTTTACCCTTAAAGGCACACTGTCCTACTTCTAGCTACTTGCTCCCTCTATATAGAAAACTTCCCCAATCGGTGCCTGTTGGTCCCCCATGATCCTCTTTTTCTTGGTATGTTAAATGAGAGCTGAGTTAATGAGATAGCCACCTGTCACAGTGACCTCGCTGGCTCGCTGGGTGGTCTAATCCCTTCTTGCTGAAGTAGTAAAGCCTGCCTTTAAATAAACAAATCTTTGTATTACTGTGTTACACATCTTATATGAATGTATAAAAAACATGTAAAGGTTGATGGGCACAGAGAGGCAATCTGATCATAGTCCAATCTGGAGTTCACCACATAAAACAGTCATGGTAAACATGACTTTTTCAGTAATGTTTTTTTTTATTTCTTGAGCATTCAAGGTGTGAGAGATTGGTCATTCAACTTTTACTCATCTTGTTATGATTACAGTCAAAGTGAACAATGAAAACACTCTGGCAGTATATGAAGCCTTGTATTACCATCACATGTACACAAGGTCAAGGTGTGGATCAGATATCAATGTGGTATTATGATCAGGGTTGCCTGTCAGGGTCACCTACAAGTCTCTCTAGGCCTGTCTTCACTATATCGAGATTGCCAAATATCCATCTATTTGAACTATCCCGATCGGAAACTATCTAGCTAATTTGCGTCTTCATCGGACCGAAGTAGCAATTAGAAGGATATTTGGTCGGGATTGTCATCCCAAGTTTGCAAAATATCCCACTATTTTGGCAAAATATCCAGCTATTTGTCCTGTGCGTCTTCACTAGACTGAAGATTCGCAATACGCACTAACGCTGAGCAAAATATCGCGAGCTAATTTCTCAAGGTCGGGTTTCATGTTTCGAGGTTGAATCTCGAGATAGTGAAGACGCGATTTGTTACTTTGGGATTATTTCCCAAATAACGGGCTATTTGGCAATCTCGAGATGATGAGGACGCGCCTTCTCTCTCTCTCTCTCTCTCTCGCTCTCTCTATAAAGTTCCATATTGATTGACTTTGGCGATCATGCTGTTCCACAACCCTCTGCTCCTAGCCCTTCTCTATATTATTAGCACCACTCCCAGTTCTTTCACTCCTCTCTCTTCTAACAATTTCTGCAGACTGTCTATCCAAAGTATCCTTCTTCTTCCCCTACTCCTCCCACATTACATGTAAACTGTCCACTATGTGCTCTGAGCCATTGAGGAAGTATTAACCTTTGGCAAGGTGATGCCCAAGCTCTAAATGCGCAAAAAATGTTCACAAAAAATAATTTTTGTTACTGTGATTTGTGTATTAAACATGTCTGGTACCAGGGCTTGTGAAGTCTCACCTCCCTGCTGGTACATTCCATTAGTAGGATGGATAGTATAGGTCCAAAATACTAAAGAAATGTAGCTGTTTGTTTCATTTCCAATAATGCCTCCGTCTACCAAAGGTGGTGCTGGAGGCATGTTTTGGGGTTGTCCATCCCACTTTCTTGTTACCTCAATATCTCAAAAACCACTTGAGGTATGAACTTCAAACTCAGGCCTTGTGGATAATATACAAGTATCACTATAGGAAATGATCTGATCAAATTTGAGGGTAAACAGGTCAAAGGTCATAGAGCTCAATTCTGAAATTACAGTTTTTAGCTGAGCTTTATCGCAATATCTCAAGGTACATGTACATGTACAGTACCTAAGATTTTTTATAAAGTTGAGCGATGCAATAAAGAATTATCACCTTTCAAAAGCAAAGACATCACAATTACTCTAGTTTCCCCTACATACTGTATTTTCTTGTACATGTATGTACATGTATGTTGTTCTTTCTACTGCATGTCTGTGTGTTATGATGCATTTGTCCATCGTGTAACTACGAGTTGCAAATTACTTTGAAGATCCTGCCCACCACCAACCCACAATGAATCTCTGTTAAAAACCACAGTGCTGTAATCGTAGTGAAAAGATTGGACAACAGGAAACTTGGAAGGAAGTGGAAATTGGAAAAGCAGCTATGTTTTCCTTCTTCCCTGTATCCTCTTTATTTCCTGTGCACTGTGTGTATATAAGTACTACACAGTAGTGTAGACTCTTGGAAAGAGGTGTACATTGAAAGATATGTTCACATGGCACTGTTGTACATAGTTTTAAAGTTAAAGTAAATAGTAGTAAGTAATAGTTTTAAAGTTGAAGTTAACTACTACAAGTTCAACCCAGGAAAAGCATCCATTTTAACCACAACCTGGAGTAAACTCAAAGTTAATTGCGTTTCCATGACACGGTCATTGTGTAACTTTGAGTGAAGACTCCCCACTTTCTGCTGAACATACATGTAGTTTATATTACGATAACCTTTATATCTGTCATGGTTTGTAACTATGAGGTAAATAACGTAAATTAAAATTGAATAACCATTTGTGCGTATTCACAGTCACAGTATTCAAGATAACTTTGAAGTGTAAAACCATGAAATAAATTTAAAGTTAGTGGGCTGCCGTGTGAACCTCACCTAAATAAAATCGACAGATGAGAAAAAAACAAATACAAACCAAGTGCCTGGATTGATAAAAAAAAGGTACTGAAGAATATGATTTATTGAGTAAACATACTGAAGTATCAGTACTTGAAACTATTTATAGCTAAATTAAGTCTATTTTTTATGTAATATAATGACTCAAAATGTATCAAAATAAACTGTACCAGGCAGATACCACACCAAGCTACTTTTAATCTCAGCAATTGTGTAATAAAGTGCTCTCTAGCATCAAGTTGGGAGTTTTTCACTCACTTGATACGGGTATTTAAAATAACATGATTGTAGTAATCCATATTCATTGTAGAAGAAGGAAAACAAAAAGTTTTTATAAGGCCTGGCTTCATCAGGTCGAGTATGCCAAATAACTCAGTAATTTCAGAATCAGGATATTATCCAGGAAGCTCGAAAGTGCGTCCTCACTAGACCGATACGCTCATCACAAACTGCATACTGTATGTACATTACATTGTAGCTCGGACAGGTCAAATAGCGGGATATTTTGAAAACGAAACCAACATTTCTTCTTGGGATGTTTTCCAGACCAAATATCCCGCTACCGTGATTGCAACTGCTGGCTGATGAAAACACAAATTAATTAGTAATTTACGATCGGGATAGTTATAATATCTGGTTATTTGGCAACCTTGAGCTGATGAAAACAGGCCTAGAGTCAAATCTGTCTCTATAGAGGACACCCAAGAAAGAAAAGTGGTAACTGTAAACAGGTGGCCTCTCTAGACAGGTTTCTTGAGGGAGACAAAATACATGGCCGCTATACACAGGTGTCCTTTATAGAGAGGTTGGCCACCGTATTAGTACCTCCACAGTATGATGCTGCTAAGTTTACAAACATGAATCATGAATACAATTTTGTGAGACAAGTTTTCAGTCATTCTACATGTATAACTATTTACATGTATACAATGAAGGAAAAACATAATTTCTTTATACCCTAACACCCCCCCCCCCCTTCTTAAAAAAAGGATTTATAAATGAATAAAAAACAAAAAAGCAATTAATTGTAAGTCAGTACTTACATGTATAGTGTAAGTCAGAAGTTAAGATGATTGTGGTACTTCAGTTTTCTTTACAACAAAAATACTTGTCATCAAACACTACTGGTGATAAATACTCCCTCTAAATACTCCAGTTAACTGATATTTGAAATCAAATTTTTGTCAAACGTTCTGCTGTACTCACTAAGTCAATCGACCAAGCAAATTATTAATAAATCCCAACAGAAAAAATATAATACCTGTACGTAACAAGATAAAACTATTTTTGTTATTGATATGGTTTTGTCAAATTTCATTGATTTCCCATATCTCCTTTTTCATCCTTTCAGGTGTATCACAGGCAGCTAAGGATTATTTCAATGCCATAGTAGCTGTTGGTGAACTAGCAAGTGAGACTAAAGATTCAAGACAACTAGGTGAGTACATGTGTACATGTACATTTATTAAAGATACTATGTCCCTTTTGCAGCCAACCTCAAATTCTGTAGAACTTTGCCGGAATTATGAATATGTCATGTATGTCCTATCTGTGAAATTTAAACGTTAGCAGTGTCCTCATATTCAAATTATGCAAGGAAACACGTTTACTTGCTAGACTTCACTGTCAGGCACTATTGAGTGACTGGCTGGCTTTTTTTCTTCTTTGGTAATAACTAGGTTAGTAATAACATACATGAAAAGAGTTGTAAAGGGTACATGAGCATTTGTCTACATCAATAACCCACTTCTTGTGATGGCCAAGATTAAACTGATTGAATCTTTGCGCAGCATAAAACTTATGACCATTCGGTACAATTGTCTGAAAATCAAGACTATTACTTTTGGGCTCTATAGCCCTACAGTCGATTTGACAACTAATAGTCGTTATTTTCCCACTTGAAGACATTTTCAAGCCCTACCTTTTTTTAGGGAAGTTCTAAATTAGTATTATCTTTTAAATGCAGTTGGAATTTAACTTTTTCATTTTTTTTGGCCTGCAAATGGGACATAGCACCTTTAAGTAAGACAAAAATGTTTTATAGTACCTGTTGCAACCCAGCTTGACTGGTAATTACTTGGATCGGGTACTGAACCCTAGGATAAAAATAAGAAAAGAATTGTTGCCGTATCCCTAACCCTGAAAATTTCCCATACACTATTAAATAAATCGCTATCCTGATTCCCAATCATGTGTGCAAAGTCTGTGAGTAAAACCATCCCATCTTCAAGGAGAAATTAAAAATCCATCTACCTACCTGTACCCCTATTTTGCTATGGCCCTTTAATCCAATACAACTTTCATCGTAGGCCCTACCTTTAAAGGTAAAGACCAGTTTTGGAAATGCCCCCCTCTCAAAAACATGAAATGGAAGCTACAAATGTATATTACATGTACCAATCATGTGAAAGAATATGTTTTGACCAATACTTGATGATACAAATTTTGCTGAGAAACCGCCTACTTATTGATATATTTGGTAAATTATTATATCTATTTGGACCTGATAGATATAACGCACGTGTCGGGCACGTGTCGCGTAGTCCCTTACCGAAAAGGCAGGCCTGCTTATAGCCTGCATCAAGCCTGCATAGCTGCTAAAAAGCAGGCTAATTCCTTAGCAAGCACTGACCTGCAAAAACGCCGAAATATGCAAATTAGGCAGGCTTAATTTAGCCTGTACATTTTAAAAGCAGGCTTATTTTAGCCTGCAAAATCATTTTAACCTGCTCAATTAGCCTGCAAAATTGCCCTGCTTTTTTAGTATGCAAAATTAACCTGCTTTGTTAGCCTGCAAAAACGCTGAAATATGTAAGTTATGCAGGTTAATTTTAGCATGCTAATCTAAAATGCAGGCTAACAAAATTGAAGATATTTGATTGCCATCATTAAGACTTCTATTGGTATATCGACTCGGATAGAGGAACGGGGGATAAATTGATATATCATAATCAATATTTGCAAGTGTCCACCAATAGGAATATTCTAATCTCAATTGCATTAGACTAACTCCATCACAAAGATCATTTGAAGTTAATTCAAGATTGATTTTAAAAAAGTACAGGCTCATACACGTATATATAGAAAATATACATATGCTATTTAAATTGGTTAGTAATCGTATAATCAATATATCTATTGCTAAAACATGAATGTAAGTGTGATCAGACAAATAATCTATTGGTCAATAATTGCCAAAGAAAAATACAATCACAAAATTGATATGTGCATTAATTGTCATAAGTTGCTTAACAATTAATCATGATAAATGTATTTTTCTGTGAGACGTGTAAAGTAATAATGAATATTCATGAGATACGTATTGCAGGTTAATTTTAGCATGCTAATCGAAAAGGCAGGCTAACATAAATGAAGGTTTCTATTGGTTTCTATTGGTCCCATTGGGTTCAATTAGTCTTATTGGTTTATATTGGTCCTATTGTTCCTATTGGTAGATCTTTTGGTCTTATTGGTTTCAATTGGACCAATTAATTGGCCCCATTTGACTCTAATCGAGATTTCAATTGGTTTCAATTGGACCAATTGGCCCCATTAGATATTTCAAATGGTTTCAATTGGACCAATTGGCCCCAATAAGACTTAAATGGGACTTCAATTGGACCAATCAGCCCCATAGACTGTAAGGTTTTCAATTGGTTTCAAATATATCTTTTCTTCATATAAGTTGCAATTTAATCCAATTATGATACATGTATCTAATAAACACAAGACTATATCAATGTTATAACTACGACCTAAAAGCATTGCTCTCTCTTTAGGCTCCATCATATTTCTTCCTTTATTTAACTTAGTCTTATGTATTATTCTGTTTGTTTGTATAAATGCATCCCCCCCAAAAAAAAAAAAATTACAAAAAATGTAACATGCCAAATGTAATAAAATAAACATGTGAAATATGAAAATAAACTGAAATTGAAACTGAATTGGACCAACTGAAGTCCAAAATAGGGCCAATTGGTCCAATTGAAACTAATTGAGTTCCCATTAAAGTCTAATGGGGCCTAGGCCAATTGGTCCAATAGGGCCAAACTTGACCAATTGAAACCAACTGAAGTCCTATTAAATACCAATTGAAAAAATGAAAATTAAATTGGTGTTCAATTGGTTTCAATTGGATTTTTGTCTTAATATTGGGATGCCTCCCCAAGCGCTCGAAACCTCGCTTGCTCGGCTTTCTATGAACCTATTTTTGTTTAAACTCTCAAATCACCCCTGATATATAACATTAAACGTGCATGTGAAAAATAACCTGCAGGCTACATGTAAAAAGCAATAACAGGTTAAATTTGTGTTATAAACCTGCTCAGAGGACATTTCTTCAGATTGCAGGTTTAACAAATTATGATAGAAATTTACATGCTAAAGATTAAACTGCATCTCATCTGGCATGCTAAAGATTTAACCTGCTAAAACTGTATTTTGCAAAACGCATGCTAATTTTAAACTGCAGGCTGAGATTTAGCCTGCTTAAACTGTAAGACTGTGTTTTGCAAAATGCATGCTAATAACAGGCTAAAATTTAACCTGCTAAAACATGTAAGACTGATTTTGCAAAATGCAGGCTAAAATTTAACCTGCTAAAACATGTAAGACTGATTTTGCAAAATACAGGCTAAAATTTAACATGCAAAAGAATAATTAGCATGTATTTAAGAATGCAGGCCAGACGCAGGTTCAAAGCAGGCTAAATAAGCCTGCATTTTCGGTAAGGGGTCCCATATACATCTTTCTGTGTACAGTGCTTGTAACTTTACTAAGACTGGGCCAGATTTCTTAACATTTTGATGATTCCAGAACCTTGCAGTACACACCAATGCTCATATGCTAGATGATCAACCCTTTTTTGATCGATTCCACAACGTTTCTTTCACAATGCAATCGCATGACCATAACTGGTCTTTATCTTTAAGTGTAGCCTTCACTTTTGCACGTGTAAATTATCATTCAACACTCGGTACTCTCCACATTATAATCTAATCGGTAAGGTGGGATTAGATCATTAGATTAGCTTGGATGATTACAAGCATTTAGAATTAAACACACGCTTGAAGGGGCATCAATTTCTGCTAATTAGTCTGCAATAAAAACTCAGATTATGGCCACTTACAGTTAATTTTATAGGGTATTGAATCGTGCCTCTTGGGCATAATAAAACACATTTTTTTGGAAGTATCCTCGTCATGATAAGTACATGTGCGTGTTACCTCAATAGAATTGCCCTTATATTTTGTACAATAAATGTTTGATGGTTTTAAAACTCATTGTATTCAAAGTACATGTACCATCATAAATGTGAACTACAAACATGTGTCCTTGGACAACCATGTATACGTAGACAGACTGACTTGAGTTTGTTATCTGATGAGGCTCGTACAAGTGCAATATGAATATATCATGCATGCACTGGGCGTGAACTCATTCCACATTTCTTTCTTCAGAAATGATTGTTTAAACATACGTCGGAATTGCTCTCTGCGTTTACATGTACATTTACATGGTTGTGGCTTTAAGTGTAGAGATTGTATGTACATGTAAGCGTGCAAGGAGCTCATTAAAAAAACAGATAAATTAATAGTGCATTCTTCTTTCTGTTATTGGGTTCATTGTAGTTTCATTTCTAATCTGCATCAAGGGAACTGCATGTAATTAGATCAATTAGATATTAGATATAGATATGCTATCAGAAAGAGAGTGTTCAAATTGTTTTGTCAGGCCTATATAGCATGGATTTGAGTTTCACACTATTTACAATATACTGTATATACACAGCTTCTAAACTTCTATCTTCCATTGAAATTATGAAACTTTGGGATCATAATTCACAAGTGATCCTGCATGTACAATGTAAAAATGTTGATAATAGCTATGTACATTTCAGCAATATATTGATCCTTCTTATTTGTGCAGTAAATCCTGCTTTAAAAAAAAAATCCAACCTTGATTGCAAACTACATGTATTCAAAGAAAGCAGAAAAGTCAGAGAAATAGACGGGTGAAAGGTTGAACAAAAATCTGACAACCGATAAGAAATAAGTTACTAACCAAATTACCAAATTGAGATTTGCCTCTAATATTTAAATCATTCATAACTCTGTGATTATTAACTAGATTTATTTCAAACTTTTGCCATTCTGTTTCTTTTATGTTTGTGCTTTCATACACTAGACCCTAAGTATATTGGATTGTCCTTTCACTTAGGATGAGATGAATAGCATATACTGTACATGTAGGAGGTAGTCAATGTCATGTGTACATGTACATTGCAAAGATTGTTACAATTTGATTTGATGAATCAAATTTTCAAAAGTTGATGAATACACACATGTCTGATGATTGTACTTGGGCATGACACTATTACAGGCCCCCCTGGACACATGGGTGCCCAAAAGCTAGATCCGGTTCACCCAAATTCCAAAATGTTTACATACTGTATATTAGAGCTCATACATAAACCTCTCTAGAAAGTTGTAAAAATCAGGACGACCCACTTCTAAAAATCTTGGTGTGGAGCCCTAATCATACACAATTGGCACTCACAGGTGAGAACTGTAAGTACTACAGTAAACATTTCTAATGACACGTACATGTAGAGTACCTGTGGCAGTTCTTTGGTTATGCTTTTGTTAACTGCCATACCTGTGTTTTCATTACCTGACAGAAAGTGAAAGTCACAGGTCAAGTCAACAAAATGAAGTTGGAAAGTTAACTCCTCATTGTATTCTTACCCATGGGCAACAACTTGTGGGGAAAGCGGTGATTAGGGTGAGGGGGGGGGGGGGGGGGGGGGGGAGGGAATAGGATGCCCCTCCCTTAGGTTTTGACAGGTAATCAATTGTAATACAATATGTTGTTCAGACTTCAGAGGGAACAGAAAGTGTTCTTTTCCTTTGGGCAACACGTGTACAGTACATGTAGCTATAGGGGGAATGAGCCATTATTGCCCCCTCCGTGTCCAACACTGTTGCCCCCCCCCCCCCTCTGACATTGTTGGACACATGTTATGCCACCATGTATCAGACAGTACAGTCATTTCTGTCTTTGACAGGAGGGAGAAGGCTCATCTCTTGTCAGTTGTCACTTTTATTAGATGTTGGGACTAACAATGTACATGTAGGAGTCTGCCGACAGTTTTAAAGGGATAGGTTAGGATGTTTGACTTTAGTATGTAATTTCTTTATGGAGATTTGCATAAATAATTACCAATTGAATATACCATATATTGTTAATAAAAAGTACAAATTATTACAAGCTTCTGGATACTTATTCTGAAAAGCTGAACAAATTAGGAATGTCCTTATTCAATAGGCAGTATTTTAGGGCTTTTTAAAGACGTACACTGTAAAACAAAACTTTTTTTTAATAGGAAAGGGAATAATTTTACCGTATCAAGATCGATTTATACATTTCATTTTCATCACTGATGCGGATTAAATGCTATTCAATGAAGACTTTATATGATAATGTCCAATATCTAGCTGATTTCTACTAAAAAAAAACAATCTGTTATAGAGAGTAATCAAGCATTTTAAAAATGATCTTTCTGATTATGTTATTATAATAATGAAATCAATGTATTGAAAGTATTTCATCAAAGCTTCATTGTGCATACATGTACATGTACATACACATGTACTCATGAGTATCCTGTAGACTGAAACATGTATCCTTTTTTATTAATAAGTGGGACGTGCAGCTCGATCAGCTAAAGACTGAGTGTATGCATGCTGCCTTGTGCTTGGCAGTCTGTATATGTAACAAAGGAAGAAACATGAACGATTCACAACGAGCTGTTCAGAAAACAGGAAACTACCTTTTCCTCAGGCTCCCGTAACGAGGGGAACCCGGCTAGTTCTCTTCTTCAAATATGTGCTGAGAGAGAACAAGGGGGTCCTAGCTGACTCATTAAACAATCCAGACACAGGATATTTCAAAGGGGTTCTTGAGTGTGACAGACTCAGAGTGTACATTTATAGTACCGGTACATTGTGGAAATTAATGTGCACTCTATGAAACATGGTATTATATTTAAGTTATTTGGCAAAGACAAATATCAAGAAAGCAGTAAAGTTTCAAGTAAGTCACATGGATGGCTGAAAAAAGAGAGACATTAACTATTATGACTATTCAACCCAAAGATCTTCTCTTTTTCCTTTTCATTTTACGTTACATAGATTTAATGTCTTGAATCTACTCGCATAATAGCAAAATACATCAAATAATGATTGGACAACAAAAATGATGTTGTATGTACACCTGTACATACCTGTAAGGTATGTCTCCAGATTTGAACATGTATATGAAATAGAAGGGAGAAGGAAAAAAAGGCCTCGATCTGCATCAAATAATGCTATGATGTTGAAGTAAAGATTGATAGACCAAGGATGGAAAGTCCCCCCCCCCCTTCCAAAATAAAAGTGTGAAAAGAAAAGAAGAAAAAGAGAAGCAAAGAAAAAGAAAGAAAGAGAAGGATTTGATGTGATAGTACACTGTAGTTTTTAAAATTGATTACATTTCTTCTAATCCAATTCCTATACAGGTCAGTCACTACTTCAAATTGCCGAGACTTACAGGCAGATAGAAACTGAGAGAGAAATCACGGTAAGTACAAAGTATATGGGCAGGGTCGATGTTTACATCTTCTTATCAACTGTAGAAGAATCATGTTGCAGAGAACCTTTGTGTATACATGTACTTTAATATGTAGATCTCAAAGTTGTACTTTATCAATGTTGAATCATAAAAGGTGTCAGATTACAATACAATGTACATGTTACTGCTTTGCTTTTATCTTATTAAGATTAAGTTGGGAATGATATGGTTTTCTGTGTCATATTGTTTTGTCCTGGACTGACTTCCTAACCTGTTGACAACCGGATTCTCACGTTGCCATAGGCTTAATACAGGTTCAACCCAGTTCCAGTACTAGGGAATGGGTTAAGAATGTAGAGAATGCTAGTGGGCTACATACAAGTCAACACATGGTGGCTTGATTTTACTTCCTATATCACTATGAATATGACTGACAAAGAAAGCGGACAAAATGTACAGTTCCTCAGGTAGACAAAGGAACATCCCTTCACTGCTTTTATGTAAAAATGTGTAGAACAGGTGTCACATGCATATTCACCTTTTTACATAATAGCAGTGAAGGGATGTTCCTTTGTCTACCTGAGGAACTGTATATTTTGTCCGCTTTCTTTGTCTGCCATTTTCATAGTGTATGTTTCTCCATGAGGTTTTCTGAGCTAACCATGTGGACTTTTGTGTTGAAATATTCATGTTAAAAGTGAGCACTACATTTGAAGTGTAAATAGTATATGTACATATTTGTGTAGCCAGGTTTTTGATAATAGAGGTATATTGTTGATCACTTTGAAAATTTATAGAAAAAAATAACACCATTGAAAAAGAAAAAAAAAGTCAGAATTAGTCAAATGTAGGGATTAGATAAGTTGGAACATGAATCATTATCCAGAGTTTGATGTCCAAGTTTTAAGCAATGTATTTGTTATAACATTAATGTGAATTTGATCCTACAAGAAGGAAAAAGTGAGCAAGAAAATGACAAAAAATGAAATCAAAGAAATATTCGAGGAATGAAAACATAGTAGGTTACATCTATATTTTCAATTTCAATGATTTATTTTTCTTCTGTTCATTATTCAGGTGCATGCATTGAGGAAAGAGCTTTTGCATCCATTAGAAGGCAAACTAGAGCAGGAATGGAAGACTGTGCTTCAGGTTCAGAAATCATATTTATCAGAAAACAAGGCAAAATCAGAGGTGAGTAAGGTTCAATAATATATTTAATTTTGTAAAGGAGCAAAACAAAACAAATTATTTGTATGCCCATGTTAAAGTACTCTATTCATAAACTTCAAACTTCACTCATTTTTGTAAGTGTTTTTCTCATGAATTTTGACATATTGCAATTTATATTTAATTTTGTTCCTTTTTAAAATTACTATTAGAGTTTGCTTAGCTTGCTTTTACTTCGTATATATTCAAGCATTTCTTTTCCATATTATGTGTTCATGTATGTGGACTGGACTAATACTTTTTTTGTTGGTTTTTTGTTTTGTTATTCTTTTATTTACATATCCATAAATTGAGCTGTCAAATAACATACTAGTACAAGATTCCTTATGTGATACCTAATGTACTTTGGATTAGTGACCCCTTTGTTTGTTCTGTAGGCTGTGGAGAAATGTCGCTCAGAGGTGAAGAAAGTATTTAGCTCTTAAATGCATAGTTACACACTTGCTAGATTTGTTATCTTTCCTGTAATGAATGTACTTTGAATTTGAGACGCCTTTGTTTGTTTTGTAGGCTGTGGAAAAATGTCGCTCAGAGGTGAAGAAATTTAATTGTCAAACGCATACATACTTGTAGGCCTGTCCTCATCAGCTCAAGATTGCCAAATAGCCCGTTATTTCTAATTTGGGAAATAAGCCCGAAGTTACAAATCGCGTCTTCGTCAGCTCGAGACTCGACCTCAAAACTGGGGTCGAGATATTTTGATCAGCGTTCGCCCATAGTGCGAGTCTTCTGGCTGGTGAAGACGCACCGGACAAATAGCGGGACATTTTGTGAACTAGCCCAAGATATCTTGGGATGATTATCCTGCTTACTGCAACTGCGGGCTGATGAAGATGCAAATTAGCTGGATAGTTTGCGATCGGGATAGTTAAAATAGCAGGTTATTTACCAATCTCGAGCTGATGGAAACAGGCTTATCTTTCGTGTAATAATGTACTTTGAATTTGTTACCCATTTGTTTGTTTGTTTTGTAGGCTGTGGATAAGTGTCGCTCCGAGGTGAAGAAACTTCAGAAGAAAACCCAGAAGAATCACAGTGAAAAGTACATAGAGAAAGAACAGAGGACAGCAGAAGAGCTTCAACTTCTCACCAAACAACTACATAACTTCAGATCTAATGGGCTGAGAGAGGTAAGAACTGTTATGTGGTGATATTTTATAATAATAATAATAATGATAATAATAATAATAGGCATTTATATAGTGAGGCGCACAAATTAATTATTACCCCGGCTTTAGCCTAGCTGCAATTGCAGCGCTCTAGCATTTCTAGGAATTAATTCCTGCCAGGTACCCATTTACCTCACATGGGTCGAGTGTGGCAAATATAGATTAATGCCTTGCCAAAGGACATTAGGGCCATGGCAGGGATCCAACAACAACCTTTGAATTTCATGTCAAGTGCTTAAGCCACTCGGTTTTGTATGAAAAAAACATAAAACAGCCCATGTCGAAGAGCTTAGCTTACAAGATGAATTTCAGTCGGCATACAGGAGACATCATAGTACTGAATCTGCACTAACCCGTGTTAGAAATGATATTCTATGTGAAATTGATAAAAGGCGTGGTGTGATACTAGTTCTATTAGATTTAAGCGCAGCCTTTGATACCATTGACCACGGATTTTTGATTGATAGGCTTTCCTCAGAATTTGGAATACGTGACACGGCTCTGCAGTGGTTTCGGTCGTATCTTAACTGTCGGACCTATCGGGTTCGCATAGATAGCACTTACTCTGATGTTCATACTTTAGATTATGGAGTTCCACAAGGGTCCGTACTCGGCCCGCTCCTTTTTACGCTATACGTCAAACCTTTGGGAAGAATTATTAGTCGCTACGGTCTTAGATATCATATGTATGCTGACGACACACAAATATACACAAGTTTCAACCCCAAAAGTCTTGCAAATTTTCAAGAAGAAATAAGTAAACTGGAACAATGTATCTCTGAAATTAGTATATGGATGACCTTAAATAAACTCAAACTGAACGAAGGAAAGACGGAACTACTGCTGGCCATGTCACCAAAGCTTAGACATCACTTACCGCGTGATATAAGTATAAACATAGGAAATAGAAGAGTACAAATGTCTGACAATGTCAAAAACTTAGGTATTTTCTTTCAATCTTCAATGTCCATGTCTAAACAAATTACTGCTTTGTGTAAATCGCTTAACTTTCATTTGTACAATATTTCTAGAATCAAGAATCTGTTGACCTCTGATGCGTGCCATCATGTCGTAAGATCATTAATCCTCAGTAGAATAGACTATGCCAACTCTCTTCTTTTGAATGCTAATGTGACAGACATTCAAAGATTACAACGAATCCAAAATCGTGCTGCCCGGGTTGTTTTGGGAGGGAGCAGGTATGAATCAGCATCTCCTCTACTTAAGCAATTACACTGGTTAACCGTAAATAACAGAATCATATACAAAGTTTCCCTAATTGTCTACCAATGTTTGAATAATTGTGCACCAATGTATCTGTCTGTGCTTCTACATACTCCTCCTAGACTTCAATACAACCTCCGCTCTTCTAACGACCCCACGCTCCTCCGATTACCACGTATCAATTCAAGATCGGGGGAGTGTAGTTTCTTTTATTATGGCCCCAAAATTTGGAATACCCTCCCTTTCGACCTCCGTACCTCTCCCTCAGTTGAAATTTTCAAGAAAAAACTAAAAACGTACCTCTTCAATAAGTAAATTGTAATTCTAATATTTTTGTTTGTTATTATAATTACTCTTTTATACATGTATTATCTTGTGTTTACTATGTCATTATTTCTGTAAAGCGCTTCGAGCAATTCGTTGGATGTTGCGCTATATAAAAGACAATTGTATGTATGTATGTATGTATAAAATTTATAGCTAGGACAGTGTGTGTGGATGTAGAAGAATGCTATAGGAGGAATATACTTCAGTAAAATATCTGAGAGAACTTGGCATGGTGGTATTAAACACTTAAGTTTTCTTTCCCAAGATCCTCTAAGGACAAGCTTTATATTGAGGGCTAAATTCATCACATATTGTTCTTCTAATAATTGGCAACAATAATATTTTTCTTTTATTTTTACATTGTCAAAATAAAATGTGTGTCTCTGAAAACAAGAATGTTGTTGAAAGAATGAAAAAAAATGACCAATTTAGATTAAAAAAAACATTGATTTGGAATCTTTCAATGTGTTGCCAATTTGAGGAATTTAAAGCTTATTTTCCTTTTTATAAATTTCTGGCATCAAATACAATATAGTCATGAACAAATATGGAGGCAGTGTGTTCAGAACTCTTTGCCCTTTCTTCCCTGAATAAATGATTGTTGGGCCAAACCACAGAGTATGAAATGATTATCACGGAAGGGGTTCAGTATTGAGGAAAAAATGTCTAGACTCCTCTGTAATGTAAAAAAAAATAGAACATTAATGTTGTTGCTCATCTTGCATTTATGATATTTACAACTGGACAATGTTTCATTTTAAGTATACAGTTCACGTTACTACTTTAAATATTACATCTTTGAAATGTTATGTATTATTCACTTCAGCCAAACTTTTTATCCTCTTCTCCTCGCAATTCATGATAATTGTAATAAAGAAATTGAAGTTTTATTGCATTTTATTCACAGTGAATGAAACAAGATCTCCATCTCCATATGTTTCCAAAGTGCTTTAGAAATTCAGAATCGCTTTCAGTCGAAGCAATTTCGTTCATCCTATTAATACATCACATCATATAGTTTGATTTTATTAGGTTACTCATATTTAAGCCTTTCTTTTTCTGCTGGTCGCTTATTTCTGCTGAGTTATGGCTGAAGTCCCTGCGGCATTAAGCAAATATCTTTGGACGGGGGCAGGAGGGGGATGTTATATTAAGGCTATCCTGCTTTGGAGGTTCATGAACTCTTAATTGGCAGTTAATCTAGCTTCTGCAGTGGCATGAGGCAGGATTATGGGGATTAGTCTCAATTAACAGGTAGCCATGATATGTAACAAAGTCCACGCAATCAATGCGCACTTACAAATATATACATGTAAACTTGTGAGTCTTGTACTGTACATGTGCATACCTAGACTAAAATATTGTCAACAAAATATAAGGGTACTTATGTATCTAACCAACTTTTGGGGAAATCATATATATGCTCAAATTGGATGGTTATTGCTCAGTTTGTAGATAGTCATGTTTGGGCAAAACATTACCAAAGTTGGTTGTAATATTGCCTAAAATTGGTCTGGCACAAAGTTGCCCTTAATTGTTCGCATCCTACCGGGTACCCATTTAACACCTGGGTGGAGAGCAGCAATGTAGACAAAATGCCTTGCTCAAGGACATGGATATGTTATTGCAGTGCTGGGATTTGAACCCACAACCTTCGCATTTCCAGTCAAGGGATTAAACAACTCGACTGCTAGACCTCCACGGAGTAAACAAAGATCCCACCACCATATCGTACTTCAGGATGTGTATCACTTTTTAAAGAAATAATAACAATATAGTATTTGAATCCTGCACGTTTTGACAAATGAACTTTTGATTCAGAGTCTTTTTGTTAATAAATCACTTTTAATCAGCTAAAATACCTGGGACCCGATTCATAAAACTGGTTACCATTGATAACAAAGTTACATATTAAAACTACTGGATATTTAATTGGCAGTGAGCAAATTTGATATAGAAAACAAAACATTATTTATTTTAAATGAGATTATAAGCCCTGGATGGGTAGGCAATGAGAGTATATCCTGGCTCATTTATTATATGTATAAACTGTTCTAAAGATAACAAAAAAAATAAGTTTCTGTGTGTGGGAGTGGCGGAGTGCACTTAAACCCAATACATACCGACAGATATGTGGTTTTGTGAATAATCTCAGGCAACTATTCTCAGCATATGTATTTCTGATCGTGACGTGTATTAATGGGCTGTTCAGACTTAAGAAAATTTATACAAAACTCCTAAAGAAACGTCATATAAAGAATCAACATTTAGCAATAGGTGCGTACAGACTAGACAAATTCTTGTTTAAAGAAATGTCGTATTAAGAAACTAATATATTAAAGAGATCAATTGATATGATAAGTCCTGCCTAGTTGAACACGATTTTTATTTGATATAATGTTCATGTGCTTTGCTTTATGACATTTTGTTACACCAGATTTCATTAAACAATATCCACAATAGAAAACAGGTGGTTGTATCCTACATACAATGTGTATATACATTGTAGCTGTACCAGGGGAAAAAAGTACACAGGGGCTCTGGGCGAAGTAGCCCCCGAAATGCCAAAAAGTTTCCCGAAAGTCATAAAAGAGCCCCAATAAATTTGCATACATGTAGAGTTCAATGAAAACAACTTGTATAGGGTGTTTTTTTCATGCAAGCAAGCTTTAAAAGTAGCCCCCAATTTTTAAAAATATTTGTTTGCCTGAGCTGTACGATTCTTGTATTGCTATATACAATAGATTCAGGTAGTCTGAATACATAGTAATACTCTCTCTCCATTGTCAACACAGACCTTTGTAGCAGGAAGTCCACTATCTCTGCTCTGCCCACCAGTGATAATCATAGACTTCCTTTAATACAGTTCTAATTTCAGGGTGCCCTTTCAATGGAATTTCCATTGCTCTGTTTAAAAAGGAGAATGCAAATGATAGTTTGCCTATATATCAAAGTAGCTACATAGAAAGCTTGGTCTGGAAGCTTTGTTTATAAAGTTGTTGGGTAGAAAGTTTGGTTGGAAAGTGTTGTTTAGAAAGTGTCTGTTTAGAAAATTTGGTAGGAAATAATTAGGTCAGAATATAGGGATTGTTCATAGCTGTCATATAAAGCTGTATGTAGTGCAGGTCGGGGGCGGGGGATAAACATTAAACAAGAGGAAAAGAACATGAACAACGTCATAATTTGATACCTCCAATACAACTACCAAGTCTGAGCTAAAGAACTTACAATCTCATGCACTTCTTTTATTGTATATTGTATGTATATTGCAGTTGTTTATTAGAAGTTAGTGAACTTCACTAGTATGTTCAATTCAATTCAATTTTAAATTCAATTCAGTGTGGTTTATTAAGAATACAAAGTATAGTAGGCAAGGAACTAATTGCACGATGTTTACAATGTAAAATGTGAATTGATATGATATGAATTCAACATGCCAAAGGTCAATGCTGATTCCTTGAGATAGCTAAATGATGAGAATTTCTAACATGCTTTACATGGAATAACAGTGTGTGTGTACAGTATGTTTGTATGTAGCCTATACGCCCATCGTTCCGCTCTCACAGACAATTGACTACCGGTATTTAACCTTTAGACAATCCAAATAAAAGTTTGGAACCAATATAATTTGAATTGTTGTTTCAATTTTATTCATCCCTCTAGCAAATGATGAGAATTTCTAACGGGCTTACATAGGATATCCATATGTAGCCTACCCCATTGTTCCATTTGACCTAATAGATAATACAAATACAAAGTTTGGAATTTGAACGATATAGTTTTTGAACCCAATATGGCAATAAATGAGAGGTGATTTGTGTTTTGGTTAATTGCTTATGCTGAATAGAAATAGATAATATTGGGCTTACCTGGCATAGCAACATTTAGTACTCTGACTATTGAAGAACTGATAACAGATAGTTAAAAATGTATATATTATGTATCTTGTAAGTTGACAATTTGGGAAGGATAAGGTCAAGGTAAGATTGAATTCTGGTAAAGATGAAAGGAAATTGTCAGCTTTTTCATCCTTTTTATTGTCAATTCTTAAGAATGTCCTCTGGAAAGGATTACTCTTCAAGTGCTTTCATACTATTTCAATATAATTAAAAAATGACAAAAAATTGCTGAAAAGTTTGGACCAACCTATCATTCCGGGTATGTGTCGTCCCATTGCCCGTTACTGTGTGCATGTAATCTTCAGCTAGATTGAGAATATTACATGTAGGTTGGTTTTGATCATTCCAAAACCTCACAGTTCATAAGGTATGAATTCTTGTGGGCCACATTATATTTAATTACCTATTTAATTACCTATGGAAACTTCTGAATGCAGGCTTGAGCCTTTTTATTCAGTTCTGAATCATAATCACCCCTTCCCACCCTTCCCAAATGGGTTCAGACAATGTCTTTCACAATGTTATCAAATGACCATTACTTAACCTTATCTTTAAGAGTGGCTCTCAGGTCAACATCCGATTTGTCCCAAATTACAGAGTCATACAGTTGCATTTGAATAGTACCCTACTTACAAATGTATCATGTGCATGGGAAAATGCTGTCCTTCAGATATTAAAGTACAATTGGCGTTGATCGATCTGATTGAGACCGATTCATTGCTTTAAATCATCAAAAAGACTGATAAATCTCTAGAAACAATAGAACGATTAAATCAATAAATAAGTAATGCTGTTTGCACACTCCTTAGTTCAATGACAGGCTGAAGATAAGAAGCGAGGAGTTACAATCATAAAATGTCATTAAGGTTATAGTTCTTTGCACTTTAATCTTGTCCAGCTACATGTATGTGTTTGAAAGGGAAGTCCATTGTCACTGAGTCAGTGTAAAGAAAAGCATTACAAAATAAGAGAGGAAAATATTTATTGAAATTTTGTGCAAATTCATAAAAGCTACATGTAAGAAAATTATGAGAGTTTTACAATCGTGAACAATCAGAACACAATATGGGAACTTTGTGCTTTTCGTTGTGAGCACCCATGATCATCTCAACTTTGTCGTGTCTTTCTCAGGTGGTCTGCCAAGGGCAGGTCTACACACTATATAGCCATCAATTTCTCCATCCCTCTCTATCTTTAGCCTCCTTCGTAAATGTCACATGATCTTTCGCCTATAAAGGAAATCTTATAGTTTATTTTATCATCGGAAAATATGTAATCACACCTGTGTCTGACATGTAGAATTATTATTGGTTGCATATTTTGCCACACCCTTTTGCTGTTCCCTATTCAATAACTAAAAAGTGGGAGTTTTATGGAATTTTTAGATGAAATGAAATGACGGCGATGTACACAAGGTAAATCACAGATATGTCATTTTGTGTTTGATGGAAAGTTAATTCAAAGATTCTATCTATTATTAGACCCTCCTCCAATTTTCTGTAATCCGCATTATTTTCTAATTATTAATTACTGCTGTTATTTAAACCAACTTAAAATACTCATGTAAGCTGTAACACCCCATTATTACAATATTTTTCAAACTCTTGATTGGTAGATCTGAATATCTATCCTACACTGTACTTAAAACTATTTTGTTTATAAAAGTAATAGTTTAGAATTCAATGACCATGGCCTCATTGTGGTTGGACCATGTGCCTGGCAACCTTGTAAAATTGAGGTTTGGTAGAGGAAGTGTTCAAAAAGTAAAAAAGGAAGGATATTTTGGGTATTTCTATTACTCTATTCTGGGGAAGGAAATACTTGGCTATAGTTGATTTACTATGAGTTGTATCTGTCATTGTTGTGTGCACTCTGAGTTATTACATTTATGCATTTTATAGGGATAGGATAATTAGAATTATAGGCTTATATTTATGATTCTTCATTTATTTGCTCTTGAGTTCATGGTGAAACTTGAAATGTAATACTTTACGAAAGCTCATTACATTTAAATAAGTTCAAGTAGAAGGTAACGTAATATTTGACTTTATTGTTGCTGGTATCACATGGTAATTGAATTGATTTTCATTTCATGGTAACAGGGTGATTACGAAACTCAAAATAAACGGCAAGGACAAAAAAAAAAGGGGGGGGGGGAGAAATCAATGGTGAATAGAAGAACTTCAAGCGTAGTATTTTTTTGGTACAATGTCTAGATTGAATTTCATTAATTAATCATACCATGGTTTAGAATAATGCATTCTTCATGATGTATGTTTAGCATGCATGTGTTTACCATGTATATGAACACATCGTATAGAGCAAGAAAGGTGTTAACTATGTGTTAAAGTATGAGACTTAACGCCCTTTTGGTCCCAAAGTCCAACTAGACGACATATGTTTCATAGCGTATCAAGGGCATCTATCCGACAGTGTTCAAGATGAAACATGAAATCAGCAAGGGATGTTATTGTAATTATATGAATTCCATTTATTAAAGAGGGAGCTAGACTTCATCAAGAAACTCACTCTCTCTTCTCCTTTCTCTTCTTTCAAACTGTCTCCTCAACGCGCTACCAAAATTCTAGTGCTACACCGATATATATTAATATGGCGTATCCACGTATTTCTTGAAAATTGCTCTAAATTTCCTTGTACTTTGCCATTTCTTCTTTTTATTACTCTTTGTTCATGGACCTAAATCTCCTGGTACCCTCGTCTTTATGAAGTAATTTTCAATTGTTGTCACCTCTTCTCACTTCAAACGTAAGGACAAATTTTCCTAAAAGCAGGGCTTAAACTAGCAGGCACCTTGGACACATGGGCGCCAAGAATCTAGGATCTAGAATTTTGGACCTCCAAAATGTCAAGTTTGTTTGTACATAGGGCTCCTGCATAAAGACTCTAAAAAGTGAAATCCAGACTCCCTTCCCTAGTGTTGGGCCCTGCTGGAAGTTTTGTTTCAAGAAAAATAAAAGTTTGTTTAGGAATAGAGGAAGTATTGTTTTAAGTATTCGATAAGAACAAGTTTGATTCTATTTTTGATGAGATATGAACAATCATACATTTGCATGTTACTATATAGCAATAGTTTTCAGATTTATGGAAAGCAATCTTTTAGGCACCCTCAAATAAAATTGTGCTTCCCATAAACTTTTTGGATTGATGTTTCAGCATGTATTTTCAAAAGCCCAATAGTACTTTGACGCGCTTGGTTGATTTTAAAGGAAATAATAATGATGTCTGAGAATCGATTTTTGTGGGCTTCCTTACATATGTACCAGCACAATTTTTATTTACGTTATTGAAGTTACCCTGTTTAGTGTCTGCTTGGAGAGAAATGAGAAATTCTCAAAATAGATGTCTATGACGTCACAGCTTCGGTACTCTATATGCATTTCAAACTTGTCTTTTCGTTTCCCACTATAATTCGCTAAGCTACATTATTTGCTTGTATGTTCAGTTCTAATCATGTTTTATGTGGCTCTTGTTAAAGTTAATTAACCATCATCTTATTTCTTCATCTCTCTCTCTCTCTCTCTCTCTCTTTACAGGCATGGACCGAAGAGAGGAGACGCTATTGTTACCTTGTCGATCGGTATTGCTCTCTCATCAAAAACAATGCTGCTTTCTTTAGCAAGGTGGGGTGGCGGTCTACTAAACATCTATCTCTTATCCTAAAATCATCAATTATATGCTATACATAATGTCGTAGCACATTTTCTCATAAAATAAACGATAACATTTGATATTCATAATCAAAGAGCGTCATATAAACAAGCACCATATATATTTTCCCATTGTTTTAATGGCAATCTTTGTGTAATTGAGGAAGGAATCAGATTATGGGACATGCACATTGTACTTGTTTGTACATTGCTAGTCTTTCCTTCCTGAATTGATTACCTCAGACATTGGATTATATTGCTTCTTGTAACGGGGCCCCGTTTTATACAAAATGTTATCAATAACAAGTTACAATAACTGTTATAAGCTACTGAAATCATGGCATAATTTGTTCGGCTGAGAGCAGCTTTGTCATAGAAGGTTAGCATTTGTTATTAATACAACCTATTAGGGAACTGGGCCCAGGTCTTTCGTACCTTATGAAGTAAACTAAAAAAATCGTTCTAAATTTTGCTGTGGTTGAAGTATTTATGCACAATATAATACTGTTCATATCTAAATGCTACCATAACCCCACAACATATATCATCCGTTGAGAGGAAGAAAGACATTATCTTTGTGTTTAAAGGATATGATTTAATGCCCTTCTGGCTCTCAGCAGGCAATATATTCCTATCTATTCTTGTCATTAAAATGCTGAGAGCACCTTCCGCTATAATCTACTCTGCATACAGGTACTAGCCATCTTAATGTATTTGATCAGTAAATAACAGCATAGTGGGATTTAGATTAAAGCTTTTTCCCTGTTTACTTCCCGACTATCCCACATGTTTCCTTAACATTGAATAAATTTCTATTCATGTCTGTAGAATACATTTTAAGATTGGCTTTCTCTACATTCAGAATCATTTCCTACTTGAAATCCGTTTTTTGTAATTGATATTCATTTCAAAAGTACATGCTATTAGTTCATCGTTTCATGACAAGTTTTGAGAGTTTTTTCATCTTTTTCTTTTTAAATGACAGGTTTTGATAAGTTTGCCAAGCACTACACAGAAAGATTCCTTGTTTTCTTTGGCATTTCCTTTTGTAGATGATGAACAGCCATTGTTTCTCATTAAGCATGCAAATTAAAATCACAAGATAAATTTATTGGTCCCCCTTTGAGTCTGGACAGATTCCAGTTTACAATGTTGCCAACAATAGTATGTTTCAACTGCTATTTTAGAGTACAAAGGCAATAAGAAATATGAGCAATATGGAATTCTAATCCTTCACAATTCACCAGGAAGTTAAAGAGGGCAAAAGTCACTTTCTTGGTAATTGTATCTGCAGAGATGATGGAAGTTTCAAAACATTCTTCCCCTGCAAAGGCTCTGACATACAAATGCAAAGCAAAATAAGGTTCTGATTTCAATATCAGATTTGATAGTTATGCCTTGTATCCATAAACAAATACATGGGAGAGGAAACCATTGTATCTACAAGTTTATGTTAAAAGATGTACTGTGTACTTCTGTATGTACATGAACTTTAGGGTATTGTTTAAGATTTGTTTTGCCATCTACTATTTAGACTCCACTTCTGTAGTAGCAGTCTGTAGCTTTCACTTTGCACAATTGTAATTCATGTTTGCTGTGTTCACATTTTATAGCTTATAATAAAATCTGGCAGGTTTAGATATCCTAGACCAAAATGTAAACCTAACCTAACCTAACATGTACTTTCCCTAACCTTATATAACCCTACCACTAACCGCAAACTAACCTTAAATGAACCTAAGCTTTCAATCTTTGTCTTTGAAAAGAAAAAAGTGTGTGCCAAAGATACTGGAGCAATGTCAAATTACCACAAATCAACCGCAATGCATTGAATACTAATAGCCTGACAAATCTTTAGCCGCAAGATCCAAAATGGAAAATATATGAATACCACCATTTAAAAAAAAAAAAAAAACCCATTTTATAGTGCTATATTGTAGGACAGTTCCCAAAATATGTTTCCATGTAGCTTAAGTCTGCTAACTGTACACATCTAAGGAAGATGTCTGACCCAACAAACTGGCATAGGTTAACAAATTCGGGATGTGTCATAGAACTTACTTCTAATTATTCAAACGGTTATGATGAACCTGTTCAGCACATTTATAGGGCTTTCACAGAAATTACAATTTAATTTTTATCATCCAAAATGTTTTTCCAGTAGGTGGACACTCCAGTAAGGTGTGTAAATTAGTTACCCATTGCTTCAATTTGATCGGCATAAACCTTTTTCACTGGCTTTACCATTTAGCAACTCACTTTGAAAACGTAAATCAACCCGTTGATTCCTTCTCATGTGAACAACCCCTAGGTGTTTTCACACTCTAAACTTGGTTGAAGTGAGTTGTTCTCATTTGCACCATCCTTAAGGTTTCAGTTCCCTAGCTGACACACGTAAACAGGTGACAGTTGGATATCATTTATTTACTCAGGTGAAGTACATGTAGGTTGCTAGGTGTACCTTGTAGAATGAATGTCTCGTCTGGTGCAATGATTGATGAGATAACGTGGTCTACACAGTTACGACCGACCGTTATCTGTAACTGATGTTCGAATGAGGAAGCTTGGCATGGGAAAATACTGTCCGGTGACAACCCTAAGACCCCAGAATTGATGATTATAGATTGTTTACTAGATTAATTATTTTATCTAGCAAACAACTACAGAAATATGCACTAAAGTTTTGAATTTCAATATCAGCTTTTGCATGTAACTAAGAGCTGATAACTAAACTTGTCATACATGTAAGTTCCTTGTATGAAATTAATTATTTCAATAACTCCAGAGAGAAGCTTTCAGAGTCTCAGGATATATCACTGTTCAATATCTGTTAATTAATCATGATCATTATTCTTTTCTCTTTGCCCTTTCTCTTTCTATCTGCCTGGCTATTTGTACCCCCCCCCACCATCTCTCTCTCTCACCTTATTTTTCCTTTCTTCCTTCTGGTATTCTCAAATGTCTGCCTTTTCATTTATGTCACCCCCTCACCCCTTCCCGCTCTCGCACTCTCTCTCTCTCTTACTCTCTTACTCTCTCTTACCCTCTCTTAAATTTCTCTGTCTTGTTCTGTCTCTTGCTATATCTCTCTCTTTCTGTCTCTCTGTCTGTCTGTCTCTTCTGCTTTTTGTCTCTTTCTGTCCATCTTTCTCTTTCTTTTCTATTTTCTCTGTCTCTCTAACCCTTTCTCTCTTTCTCTTCCCTTCTCTTCCTCTATCTTTCTATCTCTGTCTGTCTGTCTCTCCTGATTTTTTGTCTCTCTATATGTCTTTCACTTTTCTTTTTTTCTGTCTTTTCTCTGTCTCTCTGACCCTTTCTCCCTTTCTCTACCTTTCTATATCTGTCTGTCTGTCTGTGTGTGTCTGTCTTCAGGCTCAGAGTGTTCTTCATCATCGCCTTCCCAAGTGGAATGAGTCATGTGACAAACCAGACAAGCTGCCTGAAGAATGTGAAGACATCCTCAGCTTTGTGAGTAACCTTACAAACCTCATTTGTACTTATTTACTCATACATACATATACCCAGGGTGTTCCACAAGATGTTTAAGCATGTAAGAACAAAAGGTTTGAATTCTGTCTGTTGTACAGGTTTGAAAATCTGCTACATGTTTGAATTTTTATTACTGGTTTGAAAATCTGATACAGGTTTGAACTAAGATTGTACAGATTTGAAGATCTGTTACATTTTTGAATTTCTATTGTACAGGTTTGAAAATCGGCTACCGGTTTGAATTGTTATTATAATGGTTTGAACATCTGGTACTGGTTTGAATTCAGATTGTACAGGTGTAAAAATTTGCCATCGGTTTGAATATTTATCATACAGGTTAGAAAATCTGCTACCTGTTTGAATTTTTATTGTACAGGTTTAAAAATCTGATACAGGTTTGAATTAAGATTGTACAGGTTATTGCACAGGTTTGAAAATCTGTTACAGTTTTGAATTAAGATTGAACAGGGTCGAAAATCTGCTACTGGTTCAAATTAAGATTGTACAGGTTTGAAAATATGTTAAAGGTTAACAACCTAAATGCACCAAAGTGCATCTGAAGACCTTAGAGCTCTTCAGTAAGCACTGGCCACAAGGGACTTCCTGCTTTGCATGTCAGCTAAGTTCCTTCCACTTTCTAACTTAACATGTTTGAACTTTGTTTGTGGATCACCCTGATGCGCCTTATACAGGTATCGTCACATTAATAAAATAAAAAAAGGAAGTTTTGATACTTCTCATTCTGTAGTCTCGGTTTAGTTTCTGATTCAATTGATTTAGGCGCTTTGCATTTTGATAAAGTCCTCAAATTTTGTTTGGAGACAAAGTAAATGCAAAAGCTCATAATGGTGATTAGTGTAAAGTTGTACCTGTAATGGGCTTACGGCCTTTCATTGATTCTGAGTTTATTATGCTATTAGTGTGTGGATTTAATTAGTAGTAACTGTACATGTATTATGTAGTGTTATTATTTGATTGGTTTCTATGTGGACCGTATATGTTATTGATACAAAATGTTTAGTTTGATGTGGAACAAGAACAAAGATTAACACAGTACAATACTCTGATGTTCCTAGATTCTTTGAAACTTTCAAACTGGCCCTTGTAGTACTAGTACAGAATCATCTAAAAGACTCTTTGTGTATAGAGATGACCCTTCAGGTAGAGGTAAGGAAGTCCAGAAGATATTAGAAAATAACTTTAAAGCCCCTTTAAAGTGTTGGGAGACCCAAAACTTTGATGGCAACAATTCACTTGCACTGTATCATAATGTGAAAGAGGATGTCATTTAAGACACATTTCAGCAAGGATTTTCAAAACAAATGTGTGTTTGAAGTCGAAAAGTGATGAAAGAATACAAAATGTAGGTTTTTGCGGTACAACAGAAAACCCAAATTGTGTATTCTTTTATCGATATTTGTCTTCAAACACATTTATGTTTGGGGTAATCTTTGCTAAAGTGTGTCTTAAATGACACCCTCTTTCACATTATGATACAATTAAAGTGAAATTTTGCCATCAAATTGTTGGCAAATTTGGGGCTCCCAACACTTTAGAGGGGCTTTAACCTCAGTATCTACAGCATGATGATGATGATGATGATGAGTCTAGCTTCCTCATTGAGTTTCTCTTGGTCTGTCTTACAGGATTTCTCTGGTCCCCTTGAGACGCCCCTTCAGGTAGAGCTAAGGAACTCTAGAAGACTCTACGAACGCAACGTCCTGCTCACCCAGAATGAAGAGAGAATCAAGAAGTCCCCTGTACATGAGGTATGATATCAAATTGGCAACACCAATATATTTGTCAGCTATCGGCGTAATCATTTTTGTAGGAATATGTAGCCAAGTGAGTCATGAAATGTAATAACATGAGACATTAAAGAAAGCACTCCAACAACAAGATAAATGTCTTTGTTGGCAATACAATTTTAACTGCAGCATATATGAAAAACACAAAACAACAAAATCAAACTCACAAACTCTGTGAACGTACTATAATTTGGAGATTATCATATTAAAGAAGAAAAAAACATTCAAAGATATCCTGTCTGCACATTTAATTTTGACCATGATTGTTGACAGATTTTACATACAGCTTAATTGGTTAAATATAAAGGATTACCGGTAGCTTAAAAATATTTCTTGGTTCTTTTAATTTTTTAATTTTTTCTTCAAAACTTTGACGTCATATGCCTACATACATGTAACCTTGTTTTTATTTCCTGTGAAGTTAATTTTTCATGTCCCTGTCCCGTGGGCTAAACCAATGTTTGTTTTATCTATGGCTACCATATACCAAGAATAGAATTAAGAGACTTTAGCCTTGAGTAGATCACATATAAACAGGTGTGTTGCCATGGGATACTAGTTCAGCTTTGAAACAGTAACATACATTAAAGGGTCAATTCTGTGCGATGTGCGCGCTCTCTCTCTCTCTCTCTCTCCCCCCCTCTCCTCCCCTCTTTCTCTCTCTCTCTCTCTCTCACACACACACTCTGCAGGAAATTTCTTTTATAGTATGTCATCTAACAATGAAACAATCTCTTGATTTGAATGTTGAAGAATCGTTTTGATACTGAAAGAACCAATAGTCATTGGTCATATCAAGATATTTTTCATTTTTGGATGAAATTAAATGGAAAGATGTCAAATGTCATATAGACTCAATGCATCGATAGGCCTAAAGATATTAATAACTGTTGAGAATGCATATTGAAAAATGAGCCCAAAAGGAGACAAGATTGAATTATAACATTCATATGGAATTCCTTTGCAAGCACTGTTATGGCACAATGTATGGTTTTATGAGAATTCAATTATCATTTTTAATGAAAACAAACATTGATTTTGCTTTTACTATTAAAAATATTGATTGTTTTCCTTCAGTGCTTTTACATGTAACGTCATTCAAATCCAACAAATAAACAATGTATTTCTACATGTACTTTCATAGCCATGTTAACCGATACCCTTGACAACTGAGCCCAAAATGGTTAGTTTCACATCCATTGGAAACGCAAGAATGATTTAGCTAGTTCTTCTTTTAAAAAACTGTCAACACTTAACCATTCTCTGATTGTGACTTTCTCCTTGGGAAACTGAATGAAACCATTCTTTGTTTAGGACAGCTAGTACATGGCTACACTCAAGAAATGCCCATTAGACCAAAAATGACATTTATGCTAACTGACAGTGATTATGTGGTTTGCGAAGCGCTGAGTCACTAATGAAAGGCAAGTTAAGGCAAGGTCTTATATTCCAACACAGGCTCGTCAACCTTATGTACTTGTGATGCTGATTGCTGTTCAATATACACCCCTTCTCTTTATTTTGCTTGCTTGAAAAAATCTTGATTCATCATGAGTGACTGTGTAAGTGGACTAGACAAACATGGGTTGAGATAAGCGCACCCTAGTAACATGCACCTCCCTGCTTTAAGGTCATACAATTAAGCCATGTTTGAAATATCACAGATCCTGATCCTGAAACTTCAAGAAAGTACTTTATGTGTTAATTGGTCCGAGAAAGACACTGTATTGCTTGAGAAGAAAAAAATTATGACTAAATTCAAATCTTTGACAAACTCATTGACCTGTCCGATGGATCTTGAGGACTCTCTCAAAACATTCAACAAAACCACTGGCTTGTCTCCTGATGACCAAGAGCTGTTTGTTGATTCAGCAGTTTATAAATTACAATGTTTCTCTTGAAGTAAATTTTCCAAAAGTTGGTTTCAAGAACTTTTATGCCATCTCACCAAAATTCAGATCATTTGATAAACCTCATGACCTGTCTGGTGACCCTGAGAGGTTCATGGAGGGATGTTACAAACCTTTCTTTAGAGCTCAGTTTTTCCTGACTACCTGCAGAACTAATTTTCCTGAAGTTACTTTTGAGAACTTTGCTTGGCTTTAGTCCCATTTGAATTTGAATCACTTGACAAACCCAATGACCTGTCTGATGACCTCAGTTTTTGACGGGGTAGGGGTGTTAAGAAGGTTTCCCCCTCTAATTAATTAGGAGATCCTTATTAAGCCCATGACCGTAGGGCAGGTGTTTCTCATAAGCAGGCTTGAATCAATGGCCTGCATCCTCCTTGTTGAGAGAGAAAGGGAGAGAGAAGGGGAAGTGTGGGGAGGGGGAATGAGAGGGGGTGAGAGAGATTGGGAGGGAGAGGGTGAGAGAGAGAGAAAGATAGAGAGAAAGATAGAGAGAGAAAGAGAAGAGGAGGGGATGGATACAGACTGACAGACAGAGAGAGGGAGTTAGAGAGTTGAAGGGAGAGCATGAGAGAGAGAGAGAGAGAGAGAGAGAGAGAGAGAGAGAGAGAGGGTGAGAGAAGAAAGGAAGGAAAGGTAGATATTTGAGGCAGGATGAAGGGAATCAAGGCAGCCACAGCAAGTTAGTCTGGCTTTCAGGCTGACTAAACAGTCCCTCACTCCTGAGTGATTGTGTAGGACAAGAAACTTTCACATGTCATGAAGTTTTTACATTTCTTCAGATTCCCCAAAGTGTCATTCTGTGAAATAATTGAATCACAATTAACACAACATAACATTTTTACATTTAGCGAAAGTATCTTTTTTGATACACAGTACCCTTTTTAATCGACTGCTATGAAGGGTTTAGTCTGGATTTCAAATATGAAATGAAAGCTGTTTCTCTGAATGGTGGGCTTAATGAGAGAACAAAACAACATCCATGATGACCTTTAGGGGAGGTGTCATTGTTAAGGGGTGTTCACACTTGACTTTCAAAAAAGAGGTTGAGTTGCCATGGCAATAGCGTCAATTGAAACTGTAGTCGTTCATCCACAATTGCTACTCTCAACCTAATATTCATTTGGTACATACATTGCTGGCCACTTGGCTATGATCTGAGTAACATTGTTGGGAGTTTCTGGACCATTACCTTGTGACGGACATGGCATGTGAAATAAATTGTTACCCTTTCGTTTTTCAAAATTTCCTTAAACAGTCGGACCAGGGCCCCTGCTTCTAAAGAGTTGCGATTGATTTAAATCAATCGCAACTCTTTATAATACAGGGCCAAGCTGGGTAACTCTGCATTAACATAAATTAGCATCATTTATCATGCAAATTGACCTGCTAACATCACATTTATCAGGAAAAGAAAGTATTTTGCTTTCAAGGGAATGTTGGTCTAATTACTTTCATTTCTTGACGTTGTTTCACGATGTCCAATTATTCAATGGAAATGAGGTTAATTTGTGATGATAATTGGTATTGATCTGTGACATGCACCTGTAATTAAGAGGATGTTAATTGATGGAATCTAGATACTATTGTACCTTTGAGTAATCCTTTGCAGTCTTAGATAAGGTTACTTTCGATCCTGCATGTACATTTATTACCTGGTGTGTCATGCTATATTTATATTAATTAAAGAAGTTTGTCTACAAATGTACGTTATTTTTTTCAATTTATCAGATCAATCAATCAATGATACAAAATGCCAGTCAGTCGACCAATCGATCCATCGATTGGTATGATTACCAAGGTATGATCATGATGTACCCCCACACAGGCTTCAAGCATGTAATAGGGGAGATTTACATGTAGGGTTAGTAATAATAATAATAACAATAATAATAGAGAACATTTATAATGTGCCATGTCTGTCCAAAATTGACACGCCTGACGCAGTTGCGAGAAAATTGTATAATTGTGGACATACTTCTATTAACTTAGTTATTCAAGAAAGAAAGCAAAATATACATAAGTTTAAGTTTGACATACTTCAGGACATAATTTTGTAAAAATAGAATCATAACGTCATATTTAACATAAAAGCAAGGTTACATACGCTTAATATACAGGTATGAATTGAAACATATAGGAGAAACTGTTGTTAATATCCAAAACAAGGTACATGTATACAGTATTACAGTAACAAAAGTTATATTTAAGGGTAGTACAGAGTAAGACGTAATAAAAACAAGCTAAGATGTTGGGAACAGAAGCGGTTTTAATGTGCGAATGTAATTACATGTACATGACAACACAACCTGTCTCATCAAAAAGTAATTCTGACTATTAATAATAATAATATAATAGTCGGTTCTTGTATAGGGCTCATGTCTGTCAGACTTGACACTCCTGGTGCTCCCTATTGAGGCAGTTTTGAAAGGTTGTCTTTGCTTTTAATTGAGAATTGATATCTGGATCAGTCAATTACATGTATCATGATTAGATATCTTATCTCCAGTTGAATCTCTTAATTGACCGGGGTGTATTAAACGAACAGTGGGAATGAAGACATTCCTAAAGTCATTGGAGCTCACTCTCTACAGATGTACTGCTTATCTACCATACTCGCATGGAGAGGGTGAACAAATTATCTTGGCTAAAGATCCTATAGCTATTTGAATCTGTGTTTTACTGTTGAATAATCTCAATGTTCCTTATTTTAATCTTTATGTAGTGATGACATTAATGTCATTGGAGTTGTAAAGCAATTTTGTCTGGAGATTCAAAGTGCTTAATTCATTCATCACCCTGGCTTTACTTAAGTCAAACTTCCAAGATTTAACTAAAGCCAGGATGATAAATCAATTTAGCACTTTGAATCTGCAGTCTCAAATATGCATGGAATTTCCTCCTACTAGGTACCCATTATTATAACAAAACTGAATACCGTAGGTACAAAAACACATAACACATTAAAAATTACTGATATAAAGTCTTCAAACAGTGTTTCGAAAAAGAGGTCATTAATTTTTTTGCTTTATTCTCCCAACAGCCTCACTCCCCCAAAACTGGTAACAATCCCGACCGGCCCCTTTCTGTGGATGTTGAGCCCCAGCAGCCGCCCCCTCCCAGCAGCACGGGGATGACCTCCAGCTACAGTGCTACCCTCCCCAACATCAAGAAGCTAGGGAGCGGCTCGTCGCACCCCTCCGTCCACCAGCTACCCCCCTTCCAGAGCGGCAACCAGCAACAGATGGTCCCCCCGATGACACAGGCCGCAACAACACCGTCATCGCCACCACCGCAATCACCCCAGCCACAGACTAATGTGCCTTCGGGTTTAGCAGGGAGGCATTCCAAGTCTCTTAAGTCACCTCATCATCTCAATGGTAAGATCAGTATGAAATTAGAGTTTGCTCATTCTGTTCATGCAATTGTTCATCCTGAAAAATCTAATTACGAATGTGATTACTAGAAAAAGAAGTGGGGTCCTTGGATGTGTACTGAAGAGATTAAATAATCAAAATCATAGTTTTCATGATAAAATAGTCGGTTTAATATTGAAGGCTTGTTTTTATAATGGTTTTTCTTCTTCGTCAGAAATGAGTACTAATTTATGATTTCACATCAAATGGAAAGTGAAAATGAAATTGATTTGATTAATGATTTCATCAACTTAAGTTTGTTGTGCCACCAACTTCTGAAACATTTCTAGAATACCAGTTCAAGAGACAAGTTATCCATCATTTCATTTGTCATCATCATTGCTTGATAACCTTTCATGTAATTCCACAATTCTTGAATCTAATCCCAATTTTCAAACGAAAAGTGAAACATTAGTTTTGTTCAAAGTGTTTGATGCAACATCAATTAATGCAGATTTGGAACTACATACCTTTTAATCATTAATGTCAGATTTTTACGTGCTTTCCAGATTGCCTCCTGTTCAATTCAATCCAAATTCAATTTAAAAAATGATTTATTAGACTACCTGTCTTGCAGCAATATGCTGAATTGTTCACATATCTAAAAGATAAGAACAACATTGAAGATGCAATTTATATAGGAATATGTACAAGTTATAAAAAATGTTGTCATAATTTTTTTTTGCTAGGTACATATAAAATTGTGAATACACAGTCTGATCATTTCCGTCTTTGTCATGAATTTCTTTGCAGCCATATCTCAGACGATGCCTCGTCAAACATTCATGCGTCGGGTATCGGAGGCAGGTGACATGATGGAGAATGAGCAGAAGATGCCTCGCGTTCAGGCCGTCTACACCCACGCTGCGACGGGAGAAACCCAACTTCCTTTCAATGAGGTATGACATCAATAAGGCAGGGAAAAGAAGCATCTTGAAACCAAAAAGCATTTTAAGTTTTGGTGGTATTAGTAATGTTTATTCACTTATATCCTCTGTTCAAAGCCTAAAAGGCATTGTTTCAAAACTCAGTGTTTAAGTTTAAGTACAAGAGTTTATGTCTTTCTGACTCCAAACAGAAGATAAATGCTTGACTGATTTTGTATTACGAAGTCTAATCAAGGCCATATAATTATTGTACCAGGTCTGTGATCTAAAGATATGGTTTGACCTCTGTGCCATGACAAATTATGATTTTCCACAATTATGCATCTCTTAATGTTCCATTACATTTTGTTCAGTAGCTTTATGTAAGATGGTATGTACATGTATTCACTTGGTAAATCGTAAAACTTTACTAAAAAATCAGAAGAAAATATGCCTTGAAGCAACTTTGATGCTGAAGCGAGATGTCACAATGGGAAAAACGTCTGCCTTTCGAGTGAAGTCTTGTTGGCTGGGATTCTGCTTGAGCAAATGACTAAAGTCTGCCACATCAAAGATGCAGGCTAGGAAAACAATGGGATAATTTAGTCTTTCATATGGAATGTTGACATTTCTATGTGTAGGATATCCATTCCATATGGTTTTCTTATGAAGAGTAAGATGAAAACATGTGGAAACCTGCACACATCATTATCATCGCCACTGTCATCCTCTTCCTCCTCATCCTCCTCCTCCGTCTTATCTTCATCATTGTCATCACCATCACCACTATCACCACTATCACCATCATTCTTCTCTTCTTCCTCATGATCATCATCACCTAATCAGTCTCATTACCTTTCTTCCAGGGAGACATCATTGGCTTGGTTGGTCCTAAGAACAACGGTTGGTTCTATGGACACAACTACAGGAGTAGGAGGAATGGATGGTTTCCTATTACCTACACACAACCCTTGCCTGAAATCTCACCCAAAACTAATGGAACAAGGTGAGTTTGTATGCTTCACTCTGGATTCAGTGAGCCTGATTTACGAGTAATTGGTCTGCACTAGTTTGGCCAGGATGGATTAGACCACACAGCGTGGTCACTGACAGGTCGCTACTCGTCAAGTCAGCTCTCAATTAAAATAAGAAAAAGAAGATCACGGGGGACCAACAGGCACCGATGAGGCATTGTGTGCTTTATAGAGGGCACAAGAAGCTATAAGTAGTGCAATGGGGCTTTAAGAGTAATTGGTTGAGACATGTTTAAGGGACAGGGTCATCAGTTTCCAGATGCAAGGAGGCCACAATTGGCTGACACCAGACTGGGTGGAAATACCATTCATGGGAGTACAAGTCTGCAAGCAGCAAACCCGTAGTCCTATCCAGAAATACTCATTAGTCTCTTGGAGAGTCTTCGGATGAGGAAATGAAAGATAGTGACTTTACCAAAATGGGGAATGGGTGGAAACAACAATGCATTACTTAAGCCTCTTGGTCATAAAACTAAACGCTAGTCCTGGTTAATGACAACACCTGTTATTAGATAAACACCCAAATGGTGTCTAGTTTCCCATGAGAGCCCACTGCTGCTCTTTAAACAGTTGTTTGCTCTTTGTTAGATTACATTTACAAACAGTTTATGCAGGTAACATTTGAATGGCATTTCCTGCTATTTAGAAAGAAATGTACATTTTCTTGTAACACATTTGCAGACTTCCAAATCTACTCCTTAGTTTCGGTTCATTTGAAAGTGAGAGCCATTTTAATTTGTAACTTCAAGACTTCGCAACTGTAAGTTCCTTGAAACTTAATCGGTGCTCACAGTGCATATCAAAATTATCAAGCTGCACATATCCATTGTAACATGAATTACAGGTACAAGTATTTCTCAGAAATATACAGGATGTGTGGATTGCGCAACACAATTAGTTGAATGTTGTAAAATGTTCCCAACATTAGTTTAGTATGAAGTGCTGTCGAATATGTTTATGAGATCGTGCTAGAGCATGAAAGTGTCCATTTTAAAAGGCAATTGTATACTTCAAAGGTTTCTAAAATATGTATTTTTGCTTCAAAAGGAAAATGGAAGTTACTATTTTATTGCCAGTTTGTGTTAAGTTACACATTAAAGAATTATTTATATTCCTTCTTGGCAGTAATATATTGAGCACCAAGGGTGTAGCAGCCAGTATGGACAACCTCCAATCCGTGGGCAATGACTACCCTACCCCTGACTACTCCGGCCCCGGCAGCCCCGTCTCCCCCATGGCCCCCGCTGCATCAACCCTCTCCCTCCCCCAGGTCGGCATCGCCGTACCGACCAACCTCTCGACCGTGTCGCCCTACACCAACCCCTCCTCATCCTCCTCCAACAACAACGGCATGGGCAACGGTGGGGTGAAACCCTCGGGGTTGCTGATGACCGCACCCGTGGGAGTGGTCGAGGGAGAGGAAAGGAACGTCTTTCAGAATCAGCAGAAACAGCAGACCGGAAACTCGACCTTTAATACCGCTGTGCCAAACGCTCTTGCTCAAAAGCAGTCTGCTTCCATCCAGGTACAGAAACTTTTGAAAGTGATTTATACAAGTATAAGACTTGAGACCTTGGGTGAGAGAACATTTGTAATCTGAATATTGTATGATGTCTTTAAAGGGAGCCACAAATGCCCCTTTGCTTAATTTTATTTAGAGAAATCTTCAATGCATTTTAAAAAAATTATTTCCTTAAAAAAATTGCACAAAATGTATGCAGTTCTAGAGTTCATAACCATACTCATTCTGCACAATAAGGTGTGGATTACACTGGGCTTCATTCTGCCAAAATATAGACATATTTTATTTGCCTTGACGTACCAGGGTTTCCCCCTACTCTTATGTAAAGTGTAATGTACTTCTATATACTGTAGATGGTGAGCCTTCTAGTTTCAGCACATTGGGCATTTCCGTAACATTTTGGCAGCAGTGTAATGAAAAGGCCAGGGCCCTCTTGCAGTAACTCAGATCAAATGCAAATATCATGCGCAACTTTCAATCAAACGCAACTGCGCATTGCATAAAGAGAGTTGCGATTGAAATCAAATGCAACATTGCGTTTGGTCATATGTCTATCATAAAGTTGCGTTTGATCAGGAAAAGTTGCGCTTGAGAGTTGCGTTTAAAATTAAACGCAACTCTTTATGCAATCGCAAAGTTCCATTTGATTTTTAGGACTTGCGTTTGATGTTCAGAGGGCCCAGGGTGACTTTCAAAATGATAATAATATAATAATAGTGGGTTCTTGTATAGCTCTCATGTCTGTCAGGCTTGATTCTATTGGATGTGTATTGTTTATCGTTATTATGAAATTATAACTCCTCAAATATTATGAGTGCTTACATTTGTTTGATATGATTTGTTTATTTTGATGGTGATAGCCTGATGTCCAGCTCTCTCAAATCCAACTCTCTGTGCCTGATGAAAACACCAATGTGCCCTCACAAAACAACGGAGATCAGGGAGACGGGTAATAACTTTTAAACAGCAATAAAGTACAGTCAAACCTGCTTTAGTGACCACCTGTCTACAAAGACCACCTGTCTGCAAGGACCACATTTTTGTTTTCCTTGAAAAATGGTTTCTCATTGAAACATGTACTAAAGGAACCTGTCTACAAAGACCACCTGTCTACAGGGACCACTTTTTGTGTTTCCCTTGGGCTGTCGCTATAGACAGGTTTGACTGTAGATAGTTTCATAATCAGAGTATTTTAAATACCCTAGTTAATATGTTATTTTATTTTGCATGTTTTAGACCAAAACTACCTGCTATCACCTTTAATGTGCACCAATCTCCTATAAAATATAACTTGTGTACAGCTAACATGTATACATTCAATCTCAAATAACTCTACCAAGTGTTCTACCATTTTAACAGGTAAGGAGTATGAAAAAAAAATCACATAAAATCGTGCACAAATTGTGCAGGCCATATTTTATGCAAGGAGGTATGGGTGTGTTGACTATAAATCACAAGTTCTCTTTTAGGCTAATTGAGAGTGTGTTTAAATTTCCAATATCTCTTTATAGAAGTATTGTTTTATAGCTCATACATACATGTACATAATTATGTATTTTAAATATAGTGTAGCGACATGGAACTACACTGTACTTTTATACAGTGCACAGTATGTTAAGTGATTGGAATGAGGATGAGGATTTATTTCTTCTTTAAAAGTGGTATTTCTCTTCTCTTTTCCTTCTCCAGCAACCCTTTTGGATCGATTCAGCTTCGTAAGACGGTGACGAACGATCGTTCTGCTCCTATCATCCCTAGAGACTATCAGATGGGTGAATTTGCACGGTAAGTGGACAGTCAGACACTCTGAAGGAGGGAGGCTCAGATATATAGGCCCAAATTCACAAAGGAGGTTTAACTTAACCCATGGTTTAAACCCTCATTTACTTAACACATGAATTAAAAATCAGTGCAAAATAAGCGTACCTTGCCTTGCGCGTATCTAATATTGGACCTCTGACTGTGTCACGCTTATTTTGCGCCAATTTTAGACCATTGGTTATGTACAGTGTAAATGAAGATTTGAACCATGGATTAAATGTAAACCTCCTTTGTGAATTCGGGCCATGATCTCTGCAGAGCCAGAAAAAACGTTAACTCTGTGTTAAAGTTTTTCCCTTGCTGGTTCCAAAGAGATGATATTCTCTGTTGATAATTGCTCTGTGCTTATTTTTCGCCACATATATAGGGTTAGAGTTCGGGTTAGGGTTGCAATTGGGATATGTGTTAGATTCAGGCTTATGGCTAGGATCGGAGTAGTTCTTGGTCCAGGGTTGAAATTTTGGTCACCGTAGGATATTGGACGTAGAGCAATTTTCGCCGGAGCGTGTGTCCGTACAAGTGAAGGAAGTGCAATCAGAGAGACTTGAGTTCCCTCGTTATCAAGAGCTGTCTTTGATCCCAATTGATTCATTGGAATTTCATTATTTAGCTTAGCAAGATATAATCACAGCAAAGGTTCCACCAAAACACAGCAGGCACAATCATTGGGGATATGTCCGTGTATGTGAGAGTGTAATCCGACTACATATATTCTGAATGAAATTGTAATGTGTTGATTTTGGGTGCTGCAAGTTATGCTTCATACAAAAAGGAGAGGCAAAGTTCACCTCATAGTCTGAGCTAACTGCAGTTTTTCTTTTTTGAAATTGCCAAGGTTTTGTCTCCAGTATGTCATGTGTGAACACAATTACAGCAAAAGTGCAAAGAAAAATCTTGCCAACATGGAAATGCTGATTCCTTATTCTCTCTCAATTATCCTGTCCCGTGTTTTCTTTATAAACAATGAAACCATCAAGTGGCTTATGTTGAAAACATTCCAAATAAATCTTGAAGTCCCTCTGCACTAGTTTGGCATGGAGGGATAAAACCTCCCTGCAAAGTCACTGGCAGGTGGTTATTTCATCAAATCAGCTCTCAATTAACATAAGAAAAAGGGCATCATGGGGATCAACGGGTACCGCTGAGGCATTGTTGGCTGTATAGAGGGCGCAAGTAGATATAAGTAGTGCAGTGGGGCTTTAAATAGAGTATCATACACTGTATGTGATGTAATGATAATGTGAGTCACATGCATGTACCTGTAATAGCTTCCTCATGTAGGGGCTAATTGATTGATACACACATGTCTGTACAAACATAATGTACACTGTACATAGGTCTGCACTATATTTTTTTTCTCTATACTGGTGTGATCACCCTCGGAATGTGAGGAAACCCCTGTTGGATCTCATCCAGGATTCAGATCCTATTTTTCTGAACCAGCTTCCCTCTTTGTCTAAGTTGCCCTTTGGTCTATTTCCTTTTGTTGGATATTGACCAGGCCAGGATGAATGACTTTGATACATGATGTACTTTGCATGGATTTTAGTCAGACCAAAGGGGAATCAGTCTGCATTTTGAACTTAAGTTGTTGATAAAATGGAGTATGTTATCGTTTGCTGAGAGGCAGAGGGATGTTAGATCATGTACAGTCTGTGTTTGGACAGACTTCATTTTGGATCGGCCATGTCAAAATTATTACATTCAAAACATTTAAGTCATCCTAGGAAATTGTTAGTTAAGCAGATGAATGATAGATTTACATTATTTCTGGTTAATTATATACATAAACAATGTGATACAAACATTCAGTATTGGAGTTGGATGTGAGGAAAGGTCTCCCCATGACTTTTTATGTAAGGAATTTTCTTTTTAAATCAATATTGATCAGGATAGTATGATTGATATGAGTTCTCATCTATTTTTGTATATATTTGTTTTACATATATAGGTACTGTTTTATCATTCTCAAATGAAATTGAAAGCATTCGATCATTGCATACCACCTTAAATAGTGGAAAAATAAACTTAAAAGCCATGTACAGTGCTTTGTAAGGCCCCTTTCTCTCCCCCCCCCCAATTTCTTCAACTCCTTCTTCAAGGATGGCTTTGTGCAACACAATGGCTTTGCAAAGTGATATACATGTATGTTGCAAAAGGAATCCAGAGAATAAAGGCTGCATAGCTGAAATCAAGTCAGGGAACTTTGATTCAAGCTACGCAATCATTATTTCACTCATTTCCTTTTGCATTGTATAAATTTCCACAAGAGTTGCCAAAGCTGTTGTATATTTTATTTCCTTACACTTACACGTATGTAATATATAGTGTGATTTTGGAATAATTTTGGAATAACAAGTAGGCGTACATGTCCATAAATAGGTATAGTAATTTGCAAAAGGCTTCATGATGGCTTTGAAAGCTCACTGGCAAATCATTGAGAATTTGTGTATATTACTGCTTTTTGTAAAATACATTTATGTTTATATTCAACATTCATTTGACTCATGCATGCATGCACATAAAGCCTGGACACAAAACCAGCAGATGACATTGCAAAATGCGATGATGGCCCCCAACATGACCCGGCTACAACGGAAATTGATACAAATCGACAGAGAACTTGTAAACTTGGAGATGGGGATAGATCTCCCTCATTCTATTCATAATAATCAGGTCTGCTGTGCTGTAACCCCTTGATCCATAACCAGTGTTACATTGTTAAACCATATAGTGGACTATCTTGTTTTATGTTTTTCTTTGTCAGTGTGGTTCATCTTCTGAATTACATTGTTTGCAATCCGTGTTACTGCAGTGATGCTTTAATTATGCAAAAAATATGATTTCAACATTTCTATACAATTTGTGTTACAACATTGTTTTATAGTGTTGTGAATTTGTATTTTGTATAACATTTCGTTTCAATCAAAGTATGTCAATATTGAATTTCCTTGGCATCCCCATCCCTTGAAAATGGTGTCATTATACATGTACGACTCCACTTTATACCCTGTCTAAATGTTCAAGTACTTGTACATGTATGATGTTATATTCCAATATGCAGTCAATATCCTCATTGACTGGTTCTTTTTGTTTATATTTAGTTTTATCACTAACATTGGCTGATAATCTTGTACTCTGGCTAGTTTTTTTTGATATATTTATATATTAATAGTAGATGAGCGATGTACATAAATTGTGTAGGCTTGACATTCCCATGTTCATTGATATATTAAACACTAATATATATTTTTATTCCCCTGCTAAAGCATATTAAATTTGTGCTATGAGTGTGCACAGTCATGTCAATTTTATTGTTGCATCTGAAGAAAAGAAAAAACCCACCTTCTAATGGCTGTGAGCAACCCTGTGTAATTATTGGAAATGCATATATATATATATATATATTTATACTAAAAGATCATGAATTATTCTAATAAAGAAGTACATCAAGTTTGTTTGCTTTATTTCTGGAAAAAGCCAGGGTACTGCATAAAGTAATATAAATGCCTGAAGCACACAATGCACAACAATCCATTATTTCCTGGTCCTGCCTTACCTAGGTCTATTTGTTGGTTATATGCTACAAAGATTGTCAGTTCATATTTTAACAGGAATGTGACTTTGTGACATTTTCTCCGTAACTGCAAGCCTAATGTTTGATATACTGTAGTCTTGCCATAAGTACATGATATATACATGATTAATATTTAAAAAAAAGATGTTATTAAATTACTTCTTTACCCCACTTTATCATTAATTCAATTTTCTCCTTATTTGATTTTCCCCTCTCTATTTTGCAGGCACTAATCTATTCTCCAAGCATACTGAAACAAGATATACCATTCAACTCGACTGAGAAGAAACGTTGTCAAACTCTGCAATATTATTTAACTCATGCGAGGAAAAACGTATATATACCATGCACTGAATATTATGGTAATATTACATCACAACATTCCCAAATACATCGTTGCCATGTCAGGCAACACACCTACGTGGATTTTCATGAAACCAGGAACATTTTAGGTGCATAGGGTATCATCGCCTATTGAAATATGCAAGCATTTCTGTGATGTCATACTTTGTAATATTCAGAACAAATTTCTGTAGGTGATGCAGCTGGAACTACATGTAATTGTCCTAAAGTAAGATTTCTTGAAAGTCTTTGCGACAATGTCAGACTTGCTTTAAAGTCTTAGGTGGAAGTCAGTTGCTTTCATCCAACTCTACATATGCCAGTTACGTCATTTTTCGGAATGAAGATAGTATTTGCTTAAATTTCAGGAGGGCATTAACTGATAAGGCTTTACATATGGTATATGTAATGCCCATCTGGCAGACAAACTGTAGTAAGAGTAATTACTAAAATATTGTGTCATTATTTGCAAGATAAATCTTGTTGTTATTTGGATTAAAATGTGTACATTGTACATGCATTCACATGTATCTGTGTTTATGGATGTTATTAAAATTTGACAAATGGTCTTAAAATTTGATCCGAGACCAAAGTGGCCATTTTTTAGCCAAAATTTGTGCTATAAATGAGACAAAAGGTCTTTTGTATTATGCAACTCAACAAATTAATGTATGTGCCTACATATTGCCTTTCGTGTAAATTGCAATATTTTATGAACAAAATCAAATATAGTATCCTTTCTAGTCACATAAAGTGAGTACATACTTGTATTAAGAAGAATAAAACGGCTTTTATGTAAAATGATGCTGGTATTGGAATATATATTTGTATATGCATTTTGTTTTTCATATTGCATGTGTAAATAGACTAAACTGCAACTTGCAATATAATCATGTCGTTCAGATGTTGTATGCATTTGGCCGTCTTGTAAATAAGAAAGTTTTTAAGAATGCTCTTATGGTCAATATATTTGCCCACTTTTTGTATATGTCTGAAGTAAATTGTCAAATCATGTCATATAATTATTGATTTTTTTTAAAAATATTGCTTATTTATAATTTTTATGTTACTTTTACAAAATATCAGTTATCTCAAAATGCTACAACGTTTATATTATGATGTTAAAAGAGGCCTGTTTATAATAATTACACTGTTACAAATCACTGTACAGCTTGTGACAAATATTAAGAATACATCTAATTATTTTTGTATGCATGTATGATTTTTGTAATGCTAAACAGTAAATTAGCTATGCCAAGATGTCATCTATTTTAAGGTTTGGCAGTTAGTCATATCAAATTTAGTTTTAAAACATCAATGTCACTTTATTACATCATGTGTAGCGTAGTCATAGACCTTAAAATATATGTAGCGATTTTCTTTAAGTTTGGAATGATGTTCTAAAATGTCTAACTGTGAAGAGGGAAAAGCTTTTGAAAGGAATCACAAAGTTACTTGCATGATATCATACAACGCCTGCCAATTGTGTTTTCAGCCATAACATATTCAAACCAGAGAATTACATGTGTTACCATAGCAACATAAATATTTTCTAAAACTCAACCCAAGGCAATTGCAACATCCTTGTGGGTCGCCTATTGAAATGTGCAAACATAAAAATGTTGAAAAAAATCATGAATTTTGATCAAAAAAACAATAATTTTGAATCTCTCAAAGTGTTGCCAATTTAAGGATTTTGAAGCTTATTTTCCTTTTTCAAAATTCTTGGTTTCAACGCAATATAGACATGAAACAAGGTTGCCCTTTCTACTAATGCATCTGGCATATTTTTAGGGCTCTGATCAAAGATTATAGAGCAAACCACAAAATGTGGTATAGTTGCCGCAAAAGGGTTAAATGGATTACATATGAAGAGGCTGCTTTAGACAACTTTTTAATGATTTTAGGGGTGAAACATGGTCTGCTGATAGAAAGTATCTGCAGAAAAAGCAGTTGTTGGAGAAACACAGTATTATCAATACCGTACACTGTATAGGCAAGTAATGTTGTACAATGTATATATGCAAACTTGTGCATTATATATCCAGAGTCTTCCAAATTTACAGGTTTACAAGGTCGCTCTCTCAACTCATGGAAAAACAATATTTTGACCAAAAATATGTTTACAAGGTAGCTCTGCTCTCTAAACTCAAGGGAAACTATTTTTGATAGAGAAACAAATTTGAAGTTGTATGCATGTAAAATGATGTTTTAGGAATTGAAGGGAAGAAAAAAAAAAAAAAAAATCGAATTTTTTTATACTAAAGCAAGAAGTGGGAGGTCACTTTTGATCAATGATATTTAATGTTAACTATGTTGCATCTATTCTGCACATGAATGCTGTGTAGGCCTAGTATGGGTCCTGTTTCATGAAACTTTTTATCAATAAGAAGTTGCAATAACTGTTCAAAGCTTCTGAAATCGTTGCATTTGATTGGCTGAGAACAAATTTGTTAAAGAAATGTGACTCGTGTTATTAATGACGAGTTTCAAGTTCAAGTTCAAGTTCAGTTTATTCAATTCCAATAAAATATACAAAACAGAATACAATCATGACAGAATAAGAGTATAAGTCGATCAATAATACAAAATAAGGTAAAATTATAAAACTATAAAGTGATACATCAGATAACAACATAAGATTATTGGAATTTTCATGAGACAAGGTCCTGAATTTCATCTGGATCAAAATGATGTACTGTTAACAACTAAATTATTCATACCAATCAATTTGATGTTGTTTGTGTTTAACGTAACTCAAGAATGAACAGTGTACTGGTTTAGATTAGGGCTTTTGTTGAATATGTTTTACATGTAAGCTTTAATATGTCATTTTCTCAAGAAACATAAATGAGGACAAATCAATTTTTCACATACTTAAAAAATGACAAAACTTGGTAAGGGTATGTTTACTGTATTAGTACCTGTGTTTATTACACCTACATGTACATGTATGTTATGAAATACAGGCCCATTTGCATCATTTTAGTAATGAGAAATCAAGATATCAGAATAATGACTGTATATCACATCAAACAATTACAATTTCTATCATGACACTTCCCCTCTTCTATGATACATGCGATTATGTACATGTATCTGTTTACATGACAGATACTGCATTCAAGCTGCATGTATTTATAACTTATAATAATATTATGTATTTCTACTGTGCACTTCCTTATATCATATCACTCAAGGCACTACAATGTAATATGATATGATTTTGATACTTCAGTGTTATCTTATCAAAAAACACAGAAACAACAAAAACAATATAAGTGATTTCTACAAAATAATCACAACACAATCTATAATTATGCACCGCATAACCTGTTATACACTTGTCCATCTGTAGACTGTTCGCAGGACGAAAGTATTCTAAGCACAATAAAAAAACGACTGATATAATATTGTCTTTGTTTTTTTTTTAAGGAAGTAGTATTGTTGCCAGAAGTTATGTTCTTAAATGCAGTGATAGTAAAAGATCACAAACTCCACAAGTTGTTTTCTTCAAGAACATTCTATATTTTTTAGAATAAATTTGAGATGATTAGATGTAATATGTTGATGAATAGCTGTCAAAGTAAATTTGATGCAATTTACAGTCACTTGGTATGTTGGTTTGAAAAGACTGCAATACCAATTTGAAGATGAACATTTATTGCGATATATGTACATGTATAGTGCTTTCATAACTATTAAAAACATGTACAAGATTGTTTTTGTTTGTTCACGATTTTTGTGAAAATGTTTTTAGTAATTCCTGAATGGTAAAAAGAATTGGAGTAAATGTAATTGATATGATCATGTTTTTTTAGAGAAGTAAAGACACTTTATAACTATTGTACAACTTACGTGAATGAGACAAGTTTCATTAAAAATCATTTCTTTAATAGATTGTTTCAATTAAACTGCAATGTTAGGCTAATGTTTAGAAGTATTTAAATGTTATTTTAAGTTACTGGTATCCTTAAATTTAAGTTTGAACACTCATAAATAGGTGCTTTAAAAACCTCAATGATATAATATATTTTTTACTCACATAAAGGCCTATTCTTTGTATTGCCTTTGTCGATACATGTATGTGTTGGATAATACTATATTGCACGTCCATAAGTTTTGTATATATTTGATGCACCAAAATGTGATTGATATAATGAATATTGATTGCTATTTTTGATTGTTTATATCAAAAGAGACAAGATCAAAGCAAATCATATATTTTGATAATTTAGAAAACTGATATGTAAGTCATGTTGAAGTATGGTATATAACAAAGCTTGTTTATTGCAATGACTTAATATTACGATCATGTTGTGCATTAGTATTTCACCAGTTAACATATGTTAACCAATGTGAAACTTTGTGAAAGATTAAAGAATAAATACACTGTAAATGTTCTCATATTGGCATTTGTATAATTGAGCAATTTGTTGTATTTTCATTCTTATATTATTACCTGGCATAACTTTTATTTAGAGATATAAATAAATTAACACAACTACATAAGAAATATAGATGTAGTGTTAGGGGAGGGGTGTAGCTGCCCTTCTTAAGGTTTTGCTCAATAATTCCTATGGATCTTTTTTTCTTCTTTGTTTCCTTTTCTTTCTCACACTCCCCTCTCTCTTTCTTTCGCTCTCTCTCTCTCTCTCTCTCTCTCTCTCTCTCTCTCTCTCTCCTCTCTCTCCCTCTATTTCCCGTCCCACTCTTGGATGAATTTTTTCCCATTAGCATATTTCCGTTTGACCTTCATGTAGAACAATATTTGACATTTTAAGCCATGCAACTTTGAAAGACAGAACGAGCTGACACAGTACTACTGTACCTGTCAGATGTATAACGCCCTCTATAGATCTGTCACTATTTCGTGATTAGTCTTGCCAATTTTCAAAAAAATAATAAAAACAAACACAACCACACTTCTTGTGGGGTTGGTGTAATAGAGTGAATGCGGAATTTTAAACGCAAAATACATGATTTCTGAAGTCCTGAAGATTATATATATTTTTTTTTCTTCTGAAGATTAGATTTAATAAATTGAAGCACAAACTGAAATCTTTCGTGGTACAAATTTCAAGAAACTTTCTAGAAAACTGACGAATCAATATGAATAAGTTTTCTCCTGTTCTTGGGGGGGGGGGGGGGGTAGTATATTGTATTCTAATACATGATTATCTTGACATACAGAATTTTACGCCCCAAAAATGTGTTTCCCTTCCTAACAAGGTTGTTGTTCGAACATTATATCTCTTAACCATATTTATAGTTTGATGCACACTAGAAATGTAACTGTAACACATTCGTTTCTTCTTGGATCTTCTCTGTGTCTTTTTCTCTTCATTCTATTACATCTGTTAATCTCTGTTAAAGTAATGTTTGCATGTACTGTCCGCATGTCATCGTGTTTGTCTAAATACCGTCTGCCCGCTCTTTCACCTCACATGTTATCTTTCTCACCTTTTTTCCTGCTTCTCTCAATATTCCCCCCCCCCTCCCCAGGCGCATACGCAGGGGGTGTTTTGGTGTTTACCCCCCCCCCCCTCAATTTTGTTTAGGGAAAAAAACGAATACCCCTTACCCCCAACCCCCTCCCCCCACTGAGCGCAATATCGGTCGGCGCGATTTCTAAATTTCAAACACCCTTCTTGAAAAAAATTCTGCGTACGCCACTGCCCCCCTCTCTTTCTCTCTTTCTCTCACTACTCTTTACACTCCCCTTTCCATCTTTCCGTTTTTGTATTTTGTATATGCCATTGTTTTACCCCCATCCCATTCTCGTGTTCAAGTTTATCCCACTCTTCCCCTTTCTTTGTATGATTCTTCCCATCTCTCTCTCCCCCCCCCCCCCCCCCTCTCTCTCTCTCTCTCTCTCTCTCTCTCTCTCTCTCCGTCTATCTATTCAGCACCACAATCGTTCCCTTTCTTCCACCAAATTCTCTCTTCTCTCACGTTGATGTTGTTGTGAGAAACTTTTAGGGTCAGTAAAGTCAAGTGATATATCGCACACAGCCCCCTGCTATTATAGCGCTGGCCTCAAAATAGAGACCCTGCCATGATATTCCAGACATTACTTCAATTCTAATCCTGCTGGCAGGGAAGACGCTCTGTTTCTCACAGCTTTTGCGCTCAGTCGTCGAGGAGATCGTTGTCACTGGGGCGTTTCGAATATTCAGGAGCTTGGTGCTCGTCGAGGGAGTCATTGCGGTTGGCAACTTTGTAGTTTCCATGTTTTTCCACCGGACGGCGAAATCGTAGAACGGTAAGTATTTACTCTTTTATCAACACGACAAATAAAATGCCCTGAAATAATTGCATTAGTCAGTATTAAAGTGGGTGCCCCGGCCCCCACCTCCCGATCTTTTCTCTAGATTTATCATGAAAAGAGAAGGAGGGGACGGAGAAGGACGAAGAGGGAGAAAAGAGGAAAAAGATGATGACGTAGAAGAAGCAGAAGAACAACAAGAAGAAAGAGAACAAGAACAAGAACAAGGAGAACAATAATCCCCGGGAGGGGGAGGGGGGGGGGGGGGGGGTTACGAAGATTTGGTTTGTACGGGGTGTGCCGCTCAAGCCTCGAAACCCTACCCCTTTTTTAAGGGTCATTTGGAGGATTTTTCTCGAAATAAAGGCACACTTTTCACAATTTTTGGGTGTTTGCCAAGCAAAAACCTGAAATATATATTTTTTAATTTCGACAAAGTGGACCCATGTTTAGTGATATTTTTGTTTTTAAATGGGACCCGTCTTTTGGGATTTGTGTGCGTGAAAAAGTGACCCATGAGAGCGGCACACCCCCGTTTGACTTAATATGTGAGTACCACCCCCACCCCCGCCGGGACAAGAACAAGAAGGAAAAGAAGTACAAGAGGAAGACGACGATGATGATGATGATGAAGATGATGATGAAGATGATGAAGGAAAAAAAGAAGGGCAAGAAGAAGAAAAACAAGGAAAAATTTGAGGGGGAGAATGAGAAGAAGAAGAAGGTGATGACTGATGCAAAAGAAGATCAAAGAAGAAAACAGAAGGTAAAACAAAAAGGGAAAATAGCCTACAACGACGAAATAGATTTTTTCGTTGAGGTAGTAGTAATAGAGGCCGGAGAAGACGAAACGATGTTTTAAACAAGTTGAGAAGTTCAAGGCCTCTTTGAAAACCTCACCATGAATGTGACTGCCAAACTAGGAACATTAAAAGATTTGCATCTCGTACTCACTGTACATATAGCTTGATACCACATTGATTGTTTTACGCCCCTTTCACGAGATGGAGAAAATAAAACAAAACAAAACAAACAACAATAATAATTTTCCCCGGTAACTGAATTGCTATCATCTTGTTCATTTAATTGTGGATAGATTTATGTAGAATTCAATCAATTCATTTTCCCCTTGGAAACGGTTTTGAATTTCCCTTTGAAAGCTAGGAATAAGTCGTTTTTGTTCCATTTTCTACCCTGTTCTTTATTCTTCATATAACTGGGTCAGGTAAGAAGGTCTTGGAATGCCAGTTCAGTTCATGTTGATATGTGATTGGATCTTGATTTCAAATGTGCTTGCTGACATGAAAGGAACATTCCATGTTACCGTATATGATTATTATTGGCTCGGCTTGAACCATCACCCTCCCTTTTATCCCGATTTCTAGTGTATAAGTCTCCTTTAGTTGGCCTACTCAGAAAAATGTGCTATCAAAATAAAGTAACATTCTTCTTCAGTCAAAACACTCTAAAAATAGCTGGGTAAACTTTTACCTACGTTTTGTTTAAAAAAGGGGAGCATGAATGTTAGTTTGGTATGTAACCCAATATTTGGTAACACGTACTGTACACCAGGTTGTGTACAATTTTACTCAACAAACATGCACATTCCATCTTTTTGCTTTAGTTATAGGAATGCAATGTGAAGAAATGTTCAACTGTATAGAAATTGATTCTGAAGTACATTCATTCATTATAATATTTTAAAAACATGATAAAAGATATTTCCATTAAAAGGAGAAAACAAATGACGGGATACCACAATTTATTTCCGAGGCTTATTTCAGTCAAATCAGGCGCCTTGAGAGTTCGTGCGAAAACCACGCACTTTTTAAGTTCAAAGAAGATCTGGATCATCCCTGTCCTAAATACCAGAATGGCCGCCCCCGCCCCCACCCCCTAAAAATATCACCCTCTTCACCTACAAATTGACCGGCCCCCTAAATGTAATTCATTGTAGAAAGTGTTGTATTTATACTCATCAGGACATTAACAAAGGTGAACATCTTAAGAACAAAAATCTAAACAACTTGAAGACACTTTTGTATCCACCCTCCATTCAACTTACTTATAATTATAATTATTTAGACATGTTTTGATTTGCCCAGTTCTGTTTGACCATAATCAGTGCGCTCACTTAATGTTTTTTTCTTCTAGCTATTTTCAAAAGAGTTAAAACATTTTTTGACTTTGTATTTTTCACGAAAAACTAAACAAAACACTTTGACATGTCAGCACTTTCAACTAAACGAATTGATTTCTTCTAAGAATTAGGTCAAACCCCATGCACCCTCCAATTTCAATAGTCAAAGGGGTGAAGTGTCACGTCTTATAATATTTGGAAATCCATCTTGCAAACTACAGAAAACAGATGCTACAGCACTAGGTTAACGCTTGATATACACCCATTTATCAAGTAGCCACCTATAATGTCAAAGTAGGTCACAAACTTGATCTAATTTCCAGATAAAAAAAACATACGTGAATCTGTATAGTTTAGAGTATTTCTCAGGGTTATTCTCATTATTCTACAAGATGTGTTTCTCGGTTAATAACTTGACCCGACTTAATTCTTTCGAATGCTGAGCAATGTGGGGAATAGTTTTATTTCAACTTAATACAACCTCGGCCTTATTCGAATCTAGCCTTTAATTTCCGTCGCTGACTATCGAAATTTATATTTTGATCTTACAAAAATGTCGACATATTTGATGAAATGTCGTTATTAACGCTTTGACAACTAAATTTCTCGTTTGCATAAGCGATAATCCTTCATAATAACTACTTTAGGGATATAATAGATGGTGCTTCATGATTTTAAACCTAGTTTATGACACAACCATGACGGCAAAGACTTTCCATAAAACAAAACTAAGGCAGTTTTAATAGCCATGTCTATCACATATTGTGCGCGAGTGCTCTCAGTGACGTAATACGTATCGATATATATGAGATATAATATTCACGCAATGAAATTGCCCTAAACTAGATTTCTCAAAACAGCTTGGGTAAAAATTATGGTTTTATCAATAGTTTTTGTTTTTTGAAACTATTTCCTTGACGTTTTGTGTCAGAGGTCAAGCCACAGGAGGACATTCTTGGATTAAATTTGATTTAAGTTTTTATTAAATATCATGATCTGGTTTCTGAATCAGAGGCCTATTTAAAATTCAGGTGTGCGTACTTTATTCACACCAAAAATTAAATATTTTGCCGGCGATTTTTTTTTGTTGCTTTTCTTTTAGCTCATAGTTTCAGAATGTACCGGAAAATGTGATACATTTTGTTGAAGTTAAGTTGATGTTGTCGCTGCTGTTGTCATTGTTGTTGCCATCGGTGTTGTTATGGCTGCTTGCCAGAGGTCTTTTTCTGAATTGCGCCTTTTTTTTCCTTGTTCCGCCCCTGCCCTATTTATTTCAAATAATAAGAATCTTCCTCAATTGCTAAGTTCACACGGCCCAAATTCGAAACTATTTTTTGGGTTGTTTTTGTTTTTGTTTGGGGGGGGGGGGGATGTTGCCTTCCAAGATTTACAAAAGCTTAAACTTCATGGTATGATTACCCCCAACTTATGAAAACTCCAGCAGAAATACCATTGCATTAATGTTTGTTTGTATGAATGAACGTATGCCAAGTTTCGTCGAATTGTTGGGCGCACATAACTCTTCTTCCATATTCATTGGTATAGCGTTTTATAACTGGAAATCTAGCATTGATCTCTTTCTTTAAAGATCTTTTTTTTTCTTTAACCCTTCCGAATGCCTCGAGGTTAATTCAATCAGCTCTCGACCTGCATGGCAGGTTAAATCTCAACCCTAGATAATTGAAAATCATGACTTCTGCAGCGGGATTCTTTAAGTCACATGACAGCTGAAAAACGGGAGAACTCGATGAAAGAAGGATTGCAAATGGTGGGAAAATCCCATTTGATGCAGCAAGTCAAAAACGCTTTATTTAACATCGCGTAAATTGTTATCCCTTTTATGATACGTGCTCTCTTAACGTACACGAGTCTATGCTCACAATAGTGGATTCCACTCTCAAGCAGGCCCGTAGCCAGAGTTTGATGTTTTTTTTTTGGGGGGGGGAGGGGGGGGGGGCACATATTGTAATCGATCGAGGTAAACAAAAAAGGGGTCTAAAAAAGTTCAACCGTTCTCGGAAAATGTTTTGGGGCACGTGCCCCCAACCCCCCGTGCCCCCCGTGGCTACGTGCCTGCTCTCAAGAGAGTATTTAACCGCTACTTGCGAGCGGATTGTGATATTATAGAGTGGATTCAACTTTGGAGGAAAGGAAGCGATCCCCCGAAAAATATTCAAAAAATGTGGATTTCCAATTCCCTTGAATTTGTTTAAACAGAAAACATGGAGCAGAGCTAAAAGTACGTACAACAATGTTGCACGCACCGGTCAACTGCAAAAATTCAGAAAAATTAGAATTATTGAAATATTTCTTGTCATTATTTACCTGTTATAGATATGATTATAGAAACAAGACATCGGATTTTTATTGAACGATCAATAAACGGTAAAAGAAAAGTTCATCTTAATAACAATGACAAGCTTTAGACAGAATTTACAAGTACATGTAGCTTCAAGATCCAATACGAGTAATAATATAGTTTTTACAAAACGTATCTACGAATAGGAAAACAAAATATTGGAGCCAGCTTTTCTATCAGGAATTACATATCAGAGAATCCATCACAGATAAGAATTTTTATTTTCATAGTGTATCCATCTTCGGCTCTCAAGACTTATTCACCTATTCGCATATCCAAAGATTTTGTATAGGGCACATTTTGCAAACAAATTACATTAGCTTATAAAGCTCACTACGCCCAGCAGTGGTCCGTGGCATTTGAATTTGGCTACCCTAGAAAAATGTAGTCCGAGTATCGATTTATAAAATCAAGTTCTAGAACCTTCGCCAAAGGGTCAACATTTTCCTAAAATTTCCATCAACTAAAAAGAAGAAGAAGAAAAAAAAAAAAAAAAAAAAAAGGATTTCCCTAGTTTGCCAAATTCACCCCCCCCCCTCCAAAAAAAAAAGGAAAGCGGTGCTCGTATTTTTCAAATATGCGGACAGGAAATTGAATACATTTGTCAGACAAACGGGACCGACACGAGACCGACTACAGACCGAAAGGAAAATTGCAGAACCGTCTCAAGGGCCCTAAATCGGTGGGTCCAAACTCCAAACAGTTAGAGTCGGTTTTGCGGTGTGTCGAGGGTCTAACCTAATTTTCGAGGGGAGTTTGGGTGAGCGGTGGTGATTGATTAGTTGGCACATGATCATATTCAATGCGAGGGGGCACCGTGGTATATTGATGAAGGCTCTTGACTCACATACGTAAGGTCATTGGTTCGACCCTCGCGTGGTGCATATAGTTCCCTGGACAAGGCGTTTTACCCTCATGATGTAATCCCTCTCTACCTGGCCCAGTTGTAAAAAGGGGTATCTGGCGATGTTGGGGGTAATTGCGTGTCCTGCATGAAGAACAGTACTGATGGACTATATACCCTGGGTATAATAAGACCCTGTTATAGGAAAGGAAATGTGTATGTTCTAGATGATATAAAAACTTGAGCATTGTAACGGACATCTTTGGTACTGGTGTGACTGATCTCTTTATTAATAAAGGCATATCAGAAAAATACAGACCTCATATTAATTTTATCTCTAGTAACGAATTAAATTCTAGTTTATAAACGTATCGTCTGGCTGGTTGTGGTGATGCAGCAGGCTGCGGGTGGATGTTTCGTTTAGGCCGGCCGCGGCCGGACGACCTATTTGTGACAAAGCTTTCTGACGCTCCATTCGGGAGGCTGCGGCAGGGGCTGCGGCCGGCGCATACATGCGGATATCTTCGGTATAAGTGGTCAAAGAAAGCAGTGTTTTGCATTGAATATAGATAAAGGTAGGAATACTTTTCGTTGTAAAGAAATAAGAATTAAACGCGAAGTTTCTTTCAATACAAATAATCGGCCAGATGTCAAGCAGAGTCAAATTAGATTGGATTAAGAATCACCTGATCATTCATTTTTGCCCGAATCAGGCAAAAGTTGGAATGACAAATGTATATTACCCCCACCCAATGACTTCTCATACTTGACTTAGTCATCATGTTGAGGTCCTATTTGTCTTATTTATAATCGCAGAAGGGAAGCTGGGTAGTGAATTACATATAAACTATGACTTTTGACCTACATGGGTGGCTTTTTCTGGGCGCGGGGGGGGGGGGGGTTGGGTGAGGAGACCAGAGTTTGAAGGTTGATCAAACGTACTATGCGAATGATGGTAGATTCATCTCTACTATCTTACAAAAGTTGCGATACTCTACGATGTAGCCAATATTTCAAACTCTCGGATGTCACGAATGCAGATTTTTCTACGTACTACTACGAAACGCTACGGAATACCGCCATATCGTCCGCCGGTTATACACTTCAAGGATTCTTGAAATTTGATTTAAGGGTATATCCCTTTCAAAATCAATCTCTAAGCTTTAAATGTTTTATTTTGTAGATAAGATAAACTCATTCTGATCTCGTATGGAAACATTAACCTTTGAACCGATTAGGGATCCCAAGGCGATAATTATTGCCTCGTGGTCAACTTACAACACTTGTCGAACTCCTAAATTTACTTGACATCAACCTAAAACGCAAGCAAGCACAATCATATCTAAAACCCTAACTCATACAATGATCTTTTCTTGACGAAATAAATATAAGATCACATCTAAATGGACTTTAAAAATCAAGTTGATCTTATTGTTTTTCTTCATTAAATCGCTATTGTGAAAGTCTTATGCCGTATGAAAACAACACTTCAGAAAAAGAAAACAACGAAAGTTGGGTATAGGATTAATTAATTGATGAAGAACTGGAAAATACTGCACACTTAAAGGTAGAGACTAGTTCTGGCCGTGCGATTGCATTGTGAAAGGAACGTTGTAGAATAAATCAGAAAAGGGTGATCATCTAGCATATATATGTATTGGTGTGCACTGCAAGGTTCTGGAATCATCAAAATGATACGAAATTTGACCAAGTCTTAGTAAAGTGACAAGCACTGTACAAAAAAAAATGTATATGGAACTACGTTATATCAATCCAGTCCGGATATATATAATAATTTACCAAATATATCAATGAGTAGGCGGTTTCCTGGCAAGATTTGTATCATCAGGTATCAGTCAAAACATATTCTTTCGCATGATTGGTAATAATAGCTTCCGTTTCATTTTTTGAGAGGGTGGGAGGGGGGGGGGGGCGTTTCCAAAACTGGTCTATACCTTTAAATCTATGTTGCCTTCATATTGAATCGTTTACCTGCAAGAACTTACCTGGGAGAGAGCTGACATGAATGTAGTCTGCATGTGGCCTTACAGAGGTCACAATCAGAACGTGCCTATGACTCTGATCCCAATATTAGCCGATATCAGCAGGACTTCTGTTGCCATGCCAACTACAGATTCAGCTATCCAAATAATAAGGGGAGGGGTGTTGAATGTTTCCATCGGGATGGTTCCTGCCTGCTCCTAACTTGTTTGCATTGTCTACTATAGGCGGGATACAATACAACCATAAAAATAAGATATTGCATGTGCTGGATAGGTTGATGTTACAGTTGTATTAAGTAGATTTTTATCCTCTTACTTTTAACCGACTAAAATGAAATGAATCTGATTAATTCTTTCAAAATGTTGCTATTCTTATTTATTTATTCATCTTAGTTTCTATTTCTATTTCTTTCTTTGTTCTACTTTCTTATTCCACTTTGCGGATAAGCAGACATTATCCTCTTTTTAGAGCTATTTAAGGGAGCAATGGACCTACCATGGATCTCGAAAAATAGTTTAATGGTTTTAATCAAACATTACACAATTGTATTTGTGCTTAAATGGAAGACATAATGACCATCGATCTTTGACATTAATTTCATTGTCTTTGTTGAAGCCTGGTACCATACACTATTTACCTTTATCACTTGATATATTTCCCCCAATTGTCATAACTTCGATCCTTCTTTACAATGCCTTTAGCATGTCTAAATAGATTAAGAATTATCTAGGTACGTATTGAACACCTGGGTCACGAGAGAAAACTGTAGATGAAAGGCACTGTTTTTATATTTTACGAACCGAGTTATGTACGTACTCTTTACTAAATCTGGCTACAAACTTTTAATTCTAAATCAAGTGAATTATCCACTAACAAAGTTGATTACCATTAAAAATGATCAAACCAAACATTTATTCTTTCCCAACAGATACCAGTAAATTCTGCTTCATCTTGTTAAGGACGAACCCGTCATGGATCGATTTGTGCCAAGCTTATTAGCGGTTCTTTGTCTGATCGTCTCTCTTCAGTGCTCAACGGCCCGCCGCCGAGGACCCTACCAAGGTGAAAATAATGATGGATGCTGATAATGAAGACGACGACGACAGTGACGATGATGATGGTCATAATGATGATGATGAATAGGACGACGACGACAATGATGATAGATATGACGATGATGATGATGATGGTGATAGTAGCAGTGGTGATGGTAGTGGAGATGATGGTGTTCGCGATGATGAAGATGATGATGGTAGTGATAATGGTGATAATGATGGTTGTTGTTGTTGGTGGTGGGGTGTTGCTGATGAGTTGTTGTTGTTGGTGATGTTGATGGTGTTGGTAGTGGTCATGGTGGTGTTGATTTGATGGTAATGATGGTGATGACGATGATGAATATGATGATGAAGATTATGATGAAGATGATAAAAACTATAATAGTATTGATGATGTGGACGATGATCATTATGGAAATGATTGTAAATATATTTTTTACTACCATTACTGTTACCGGTTTTACTGTTACCATTTGTTTATGTCATTATCCTTGTAACAGCACTAATGTTTTTTGGCAAGACATTAATCTACATTTTACACACTCTACCCAGGTGAGGTAAATGGGTATCCAGAAGTACGAAATTTCTTGAATGCTAGAGCGCCTTTTCATGATAGCTCGGCTAAAGCCGGGGAAATAATTATGATTGCAGGGCCCTCAGGGAGAACAGTATCAATTAATTATGATGACACTACCCTGGATAAACAAGAAATATTATTATCATTATTATTATTATCACCTTTATCGCAGAAACAACAAATTGTGGATTCCAGAGAGCAGACCTGGCTCCTGAGTTAATGATCACCGGAGGCCGCATAGCCCAAGCGGGAGAATGGCCGTGGCAGGTGGCTTTGCTGTACGAAGATTCCTTTCTCTGCGGCGGACAACTTATCGTAGAGGACTGGGTCTTGACTGCATCGCATTGCATGTAAGTAGCGCATGCAGCCGTAGAGCGTTAATTCTTCTTTCCGTATACCGGCTGCATACGCAGCGTCATTTCCATTGCGCTGTTTAGTAGGACCAGGGTCTTTGGTATACAGTCAGGCACATAATGCATAATTATGACAGTCCTATACTAGCATTCGCCAGGCACAGATGCAAGTCAATGGCGCAGGGATGCGATGGCTTAGCGCAAGGTTTGGGATTTAACAACAAAATTTACGTAGACGGAACATATATATAGCGCATGTAACCGTCGACGTATTGTTCTTATTTCCTTTTACTGACTGTACTGGGGGCGTCACTTCCACCGCGCTACTTAGTATAGGACATTCAGACAGAAAATGCACAGCACAGGCCAAAAACTATTCCACAGGCACACACTTATTTCACAGGCACAGACGAAAGTCAGTGGCACAGGGATGCGACGGTTTAGCACAAAGTCATCAATCTGAGATGGATTGAAACCCATGATCTATAGTTTGACTGGCTTACGAGAGTCGATAGTCGCTCTTTGTTGACTAAAACCACCTCCCTTCCTCAAGTTCTTTTGTCCGTTGCACACAAGGCGTCACTTCAGTTGCCTAATCATCTGCGTTATATATATCTGAGAAGGCATGTAACACATGCGCTATGCAGATGTTAGAAACATTGTTTGCACTGTACATGATATCACTCCCACATGACGTGGCAAAGACCAAGGGGGCGTTTCACAAAACTTGTCATCAATTACAAATTACATGTTGTGTTATAAGCTACTGAAATCCTTGCTTCTGATTGGTTATCAGCAGAATTGTCACTGATTTTTGTCATTTGTCAGTGAAAAGAGCTTTGTAAAACGGGTCCCGGAACATGCAATCACTGACGCAGACCTACGCCAATGCATGCAGGTGACGCATCGTGTACTACGGATTTGACTTATTTCTCTTTTCATATCCTTATCCCTGAAGCACCCACTTGAACAACCCAATGGGACACAGTATCATGATGGGTAGCATCCACCTCAACAACTTCACCGATGGGAGATACACGCAGGTCAAGGATGTCCTTGAAATCTTTCCTCATCCGAACTACTCTACGCTCATCAGCGACTTTGATCTCGCCCTCCTGCACCTAGCGGAACCTTTCGAGCTGACAGACTATGTCCAGACCATCTGCCTTGCCAAGGAAGGCATGGAAGAGATCTATGAACCTGGTACAGCCATGTGGGTGTCCGGATGGGGCGCCAAACAAGATATGGGTAAGAACAGAATTCCTTTAGACTGTGAAGCGTTGTCAAGTAAGATACGGTTACTATAGCTATAGGCGGACGGAGTACGTTGTCAAAAAATTCGCCATGTGGATTTGAATCGTATTTATATAACTCCGACTGTGAGACTGATCTTGATATCTTAAAGCCTATCTGTACTAGTTTGGCCAGGGGGATTATAACTCCCTGCAAGGTCACTGACAAGTGGTTATCTCATCAAATCAGCTCTCAATTAACATAAGAAAAAGGGGATCACGGGGGACCAACAGGCACCGACTAGGCATTGTTTGCTATATAGAGGGCGCAAGTACCTATAAGTAGTGCAGTGGGGCTTTAAACTTTTCTCCCTCTTAAAATTCTCTTAATTTGAAATTGTATAGGTGTTAATATGTTGTGTTAAATTGCTATTGAGACACTACTTGTTGTTCAGGTTTCTATGAATTTCGATTGCTATCATACTTTATGTCAATTATGATGATTTGAAATGGAAGTAAAATGTTTTGTGCCTGGGCGTATGTTGATATTTGTTTGTGATAAATAACAACCCAGCATGAGCCAAAATATTTTGGCGTGGTCATCGACCAACTATCGAGCTGATCCCATACATGTTCAATCAAATATCACCAGGGTTCTTATAGCTTCTCTTTCTCTGTACGTTTGTAATGCGTACTTTGTTTTGTTCTTGTTTTTCTTATACAAATCGAAAGGTATACATTTTTTATTCCGTAACGGGGTTCCATCTATCAATTTCATCCTTCATTGGGAACTTGTACACATGCCAAGACTTTTCTTCGAATAACGATAGGCTTCCAATCCTGCTGGGTTTATAAAAGATCAACGACCCAGGTCGATTGAATATCAGATGCAAGCGCGGTAAATAATACCACCTGCTTGAATTAGCTTCAAAAGGATCATGATTTGGCAAGGTATATGTTGATATTAGGCGGGACTGCACTACCTGTAGCTACTTGCGCCCTCTATATAGCAAACAATGCCTAAGCGGTACCCGTTGGTCCCCCATGATCTCCTTTTTCTTATGTTAATTGAGAGCTGATTTGATGTGACTGATAACCACCGGTCAGTGACCATGCGGGGAGGTCTAACCCCTCCTGGCCAAACTAGTGCAGACAGGCTTTATGTCCCATTCGATTATCGAGCATGATAGAATGATTAATAAAAGCATAGTTACATGTAATTGTCATTCGTATTTCGTCGCATTCCAGCTTTGGTGTGGCTATCAAGTATCAAGTTACAATCAACCTTTGACATGCCCTTAGTTTAGAACAAGATTAGGGTTGTATGCAACGTCTCGTTCACGTACCGTCTGCAAAGCAAAAAAACTGAAGTAAAAATGTTTATTTTTTCATTCACTTATTTAAAAATAATTATAAATGGTTATAAAATAAATTCTCAGAAGAGCAATGGTCCGAAGGTTGAACCTTGGGGACCCCACATGAGCTCATCAAGGAATTAGATGAAAACCACTTTGAATAATTAAACCTACTGCACTCTGTTCACGGGGCAGTGTTAAAACATATATACGTGACAGTTATAAGAATAAAATCCTTGAATAAGAAAATTTATTAGAATTGATATGAAATTGACTCAGCCTACATTGGACTACACACTTCTAGTATGGCTGTTTGGTCCTCGCACTCAAGTTATTTCTGGTCATATTTGAAGAGAAACCCTTTTCAGGAAACATTTCTCTCATGACTTTCTACCAAACTGACATGAAAAAATGACAAAGCCTTTAATATCTCATTTGTAATTGGTCACCTTTTTCCAGAATCTGGCTCTTCTTTAAACGTCAGTTGTGCCTTCCTTTCCTTATGCTCCACAGGTGGACTTCCTAAAACCTTGCATGAAGTGGAGATTCCTATGGTAGACCATGAGCAATGTCGGGTCATGTACATAGGTGAAGATAATATCACACCCAACATGATCTGTGCTGCACCTGTAGAAGGAGGGAAAGGACCATGTGGTGTAAGTATGATCATTAATGTATTCCCTTGACCTTTACCGGTCGATGATATAGAATCGCATGAATACATTACAACCATTTACCCTATTCTCTTAAAACACGATCGCAACTGCTTTCGAGAAATCAACCTATAAAGGCAATTTCAATATCCGTGTGCGTCACTTATTTAAAATGTGCGAACATGCCAATGATTTCTATGGAACATAAGATGTGTCCAATATATAACTCTACATCATGAATAGATGAGAGGTACATACACATTTTAAAGTTGGATGACATTAATTACAACAACAAGATCGTAACAACGAGTACATGCATGGGACAACATGAAACATTTCGACTTGTATTTCACCATCATAACACACAAGTAAGGAAACTTTGAATTGTATGAACTTTATTGCGATGGGGGAGGACCCTGTATATAAACACTGTGTTTACTTTTGACGATAGTTTGAATCATATTTCCTGTTTTGTTTGTATTGAAATACAAGATTTCAAAATCGGTTGCCAGTATGTCTACAAGATGTCTTACTGATATGTGGGTCATTGGCGCAACCAGGATTCTATGGGTCGGGGGGGGGGGGTACATCTGAAAAAGTGTGCTATGATTTTGATTTTCAAAGGAATATTCATGTCTGAATATTCTTTGACAAAAGCAAGAAAAAACTCCAATCTTCCGCAGAAGAGGAGGCACGCAATTTTGCCCCCCCCCCTCCACCGGGAAAAGGGGGGGGGGGATGCGTCCCATATGTCTCCCCCTTTAATCCATCATTGTACGTTCCTATGGAAATGTTGAAGGCGAATGAGAGGTATTGTGTGGAACAGTGCCTCAAAGTCCCCATGGGTTTGACATACGTGCTGTGAACCAATTCAGTAACTCGACCTCCAAGTTCATGACTATTTTCCGGTAATTTTAACATTGGCGCAGCAGCGGGAAGCAAAGGGGCTAAGGGATCGTTTAACAATGTTAAATCTGAGATACACGGCCCTACATGCTATCAGTGTCTGTGATATGGTGTAATATTGAAGCCCTAAAAAATTGCGCTTCAAAATGATCAAGAAGTGCCTCAAAAAAGTAAAAAATCTTTGAGTGACCGGTTTTACCATACTCGTTTTCCCCAATAGACTGTAGTGTTTTGAAAACCGTCAGGCGAACGGTTTTCAAAATTTGTAATTCCAATCATAAATATCTTGATAATCAGACAGGCGATCGGCTTGTAAAAGTCATGGGGGTCCTGACTGACCTAAAGGTTTATAATTATCATTGCATCATGAGCTAAATCCAGAATTTTGTTTCAGAATCTGAGACAAAGTTACCGGATCCCTTTAACGGTGCATCGAATAACGAGGGTTAATAAGTTGAAAAAGAGATAAACAGAGGGAGAAAAGAAAGTAGAGAGAGGAACGGGAACCCAAACTCGTCCCAAACTCGTCCACGCCCTCTCCACCCCCCCCCCCCCCCGTCGACATGACATCATTGTCACTGAATACATTAAATCCAATCTTGATACCAGACTACTCTAGAAGAAAAGAGAAGAAGCTGAAAAGTTTGAATGAAGTCATACCAAAAAATAAATAGATAAGGTCATGAATTTTTGACAGAACTAATCACTATGGGTACGGGCTTTTAAAATGGGCTGAATTGGGACGTTTCTGTGATATAGGGGTGGACAACTTTCCGAATACGGAAAAGGCCTATTACAAATCGTCTCTCAATTCATTTTTTCCCTCCTTGCTTTTCAAAATATCGTTTAGTCAATAACGCCATTTTGGGTCAGTTTAACTTAATTAAGTTAAGAAATCCTAGTTCCTGAAAAAACCTTATGCGTATTACATGCTTATACTGCTATTTCTATCAGTCACGACCATTATCACTATGTCAATGATGATGATTATCAATATTACCGACATTATTGTTAATATTGTTATCATCTTTTTCATTAGGTCGTGCTGCACCTATTGATGATATTCTTCAAAATTCATAATCATATGATTATCTTTTATAGTAATAATGTAATGGTTTTGTCTTTTATTATTTTTCCTTCTTCTTCTTCTTCCTCTTAATGTTTTTATCATCATTATTATCATCTTTATTATCATTTTATTACTATTATCATTTTCCTCATCATTATCATTATTATTATTATAATTATCATCATCGTCATCATCATAATCATCATTAGAATAGTCGCTAGTACTGCTATTATTTGGAGTATATAATACATACGCTCTAGATGAGATGGTGGGGGAAATCTGATTAGCCGACATTGATGGCACTGTCCACCTTGTACGTTTTTCGGTGATTGTTTTTAAAGCTTTCGGAGTGCAAAGAAATTACCCTTTAGATATGATTTTCGTTGCCAGGGGGACAGTGGAGGACCTCTTGTGTTAAAGAGAGGTGATCAATGGTGGCTAGCCGGGACTGTACTGGGTGGTAATGGATGCGGCAGCCCAGACTTTCCAAACGTTTTCCAGAACGTCATCGCTTACCAGGAATGGATTGAACCGATTTTCAGTAACCGTCTCCCCGAAGCCCGTAAGTACCTATAGGGTTAACACCCTCCCCTTTTTTATGAAAAAGGAATGACCTATGAAGGTAATCATGATATCAACAAATATTATACTACATATACTTTGGCGAGATTTTTCTCCGCGATCAATGCCAGGCAATAATGGGTCGTTCACATAATTATGACGCTTTTGACCGCCGCAGTTTCTCGCGTCATGTGCAAACGGACCTAAACACGAATTACTTTCTCCAACTCCTGACCAGCCACTCACTTAACCCTAATCATAAGCCAAATCCTAACCTTAAACCCGGTCGCAAACTAGGAGTACACTCTATTTTTGATTTGATATTTTCAGGTGAAAGTGTCGACTGAGCAAATATCGGACCATCTGCATGTCTCAATTTGTTGCTACATATTTAATATGACTTCTTAAAACACACCAATGTAATCCACTTCAATATGAGTATCCTTAACCTTTCCAAGTACGAGACGGATAGACGTGTAGGTAAATAATTAGATTTCAATTATGAAGTTCAGCCTCCTTTAGATCAAATCCACGAATCCGATACATCTACAGAATATTGAATGGAAGGGTTTAAGACGTTTGAAGGTATCTTAATAATCGAGTGGTTTAATCAATCGATTATAAATTACGAAGGTCGTCGGTTCGAGCCCCGGCACGACACGTATGTCCTTGAGCAAGGCACTTTATCTACATTGCTCCTCTCCACCCAGATGTCAATCGGATACCTAGTAAGATGCGAACGTCATCGTGGTTGTGCGCGTCCGTGAAGAAGGCAATCAGCTGGAATATTCCCCAGGGAGAGGAGAATGTACACTTTAATTTGTAGAATAGCAATTGAATTAAGTGACCGGGGTAATAATAATACTGTAAGTGCAGTGGTCAGTAAATTGTGCTTTTTAAGAAACTGGTATTACAAGTATTGTTAATAATAATTGATTAAATAATACTATTTATTTCTATACATATTTATCTGTTAATGTAGACATATCTAGTCAATTTTTTTTCACATTTAGGCATTCATTTAGTTATTGATTATTGATTGATTGAATTGTCTCTTCTAATTCTTGCCAGAAACAACACGTTGCCGGGATGATCAGTTTAGCTGCAAGGAGGGTTGGTGCATTGATTACTGGAGACGATGTAACGTGCGTGAAGACTGTATGCTCTCCACCGATGAACTCTACTGTGGTAAGTACGGGGGAGTTATAGCCCTTCGTCCAATTGGTCCTATATCGCAGTGGTTCCTTGTCCAATAATTTCCCTTCGACCCTTTCTTACGCCCTATTGACCATACGCCGAGACAGACCTACGTCATATTTGGTCCTAGATGCCACTAGTCCGATAGGCCTATGCCCCATTGTAAGTTAGTCCAATTCGTCTTACGTTCCTTGTTGTGCGTCACATTGGTCGAACATCCCGATAGCTTTAGGCTGGCTTCCTCCCATGTGTCCTCATTCCATCTGGTCTTATTGGTCCAACAAGCATTAGGTCTTACATCTCATAGTTCGTACGTCACATTGATTCTATGTCCGATCGGTCTTACAACCCACTGTTCTTCATCCTACACCAAATTCAAACCATTCTTTCTATATCCCATACTTCACATATATAATCTGTCTAAGAACTCTAGGTAGGCCTGACACTGGTCTTGCGATCCACTGTTCTTGTTTCCTACTGGTCGTATGAGCCACTTTTCACATTCCAGTACGTCCCACTGATCTTACATCCACTTCGTCTTACAACCCATAGTTCCCACATCTGTGCTCCTCCGTAGGTAATGGAAACTGTTTCCCCTAAATTCCACTGGTCCTACGTCCCTTTGGTTCTACAAATTCTTATTTAAAAAAAAGTAACCATCGTTCCTGCATCTCTTTGTTCATACATGTGTTTATTTTCATAACCTAGTGTTTTTACATATTTGGTAGATTGAACTATTGAAATAGTAATCAAACGATGAGAACTGAAGTTACATGACGAAGTGCCCTGCCGACTGTAATTTAGTATTTTTTAAGTTCGACGATGTAGGCCTACATTGGGAAAAACAGATTTTTTTAAAACTTTATAAAAGATTTACAGAAAAAATCGTCACGCACGGACTGGATTATATCCTGATGGTATTGACAAATAAATTTATCTTGCGGACACTGATACCATTTCAGGAAAATCTTAAGCAAATACCGACAATTAGTTCTGTAAAAACTGTTATGCCATCCGTTTCCTAAAGCAAAGCTTTTCACTCTCCATCTATGTAACATCATTTCATTTACAATAGAGGAAGAACTGAAGCTGTTTGACATGCATTTTCTCCGTCGGCTGAGCTACAAGAGCATCATAAGGAATTTTACAGTGGAAAATTCTCTCGAGTGCGCCAAGGCATGCGTCAGGACGAGAAAGCCGATGAAATGTGGAGCTTTCGACACGGTTGTTGGGCTGAACGACACTCGGAATTGCTCGCTGGGTGTTGAAGCATACTCTATCAAGGAATTAACTCATGAAGAAGCCGAGGAGGCCGGGGTATCCCACTTCACCTACAGATTCTACCCAGGTAAGTTGTGATGCCCTTCTTTCGTGAACTGTAGGCCTGGGGGTGTTTCACAAAGATCCTAATTTGAAATTATCTCCAAGTTGGACTTAACAATTATGGAAAGCCGTAATCATCTTTGAAAATATTTTGTAAAGTCATTTTGAAAGTCATAAAATGTTGATTCAAATCACTTTTATTTTCTATTATCAAGGAGATGTTATGTTCCTTGATGTGAATTTATAAAAAGTCTTAAATACTTAAATTTTCACTTTGAATATACTTCATTTAAGGCTACAAATGGCTCTCCATAATTGTTAAGTCCAACTTAGAGTTAAGTTCGACTTAGGATCTTTGTGAAACACCCCCAGGTCATATGCCTATAAACGACATACCTTTACTATATATGCCTGTTGTACACACGAGGCGCCATTTTGATGGCGACATTACCTACGTAGGCCCAAATAATGCCTGTTACGACTGACGACAATTAGGCGTAGTTAGATTCTATGAATATGAGCCTGGAGACCAATCCCGATCTTGATAAGGTGGGACCCAGACTTGTTTGATAAATTTTTCGGGTTCTGAAAATAAATTCAAAATAATAGAAAAACCTCAGTGGTTTGGTAAACTATAAATTTAGATGCGCTATTGATTCTTCCCTTTTTTATGATTCGCCTACAGAAGTCGGAGAGGACGAGATAACATATCACATCGGGATGCTCATTTCACCGAGCACCACTCGCAACTCCGACCAAGTCAAATTCGTCTGGAACCTCAACCTGGATGCCCCCGACTCCAACACCATCGTCTTTACCGTCATGAGTGTGAAGTCGTGGACAGAAGACTGCAGTAAACTTGGAAAGAGGGGCATGCTGATTGTAAAACCAGCAAAAAGTAGGAAGCGAAAGAAGAACAGGGAAAGGGCTGCTGAGGAACCCGACAGCATTAACACATGTCTGTCAGAGCTCACGAAAGGCGACAAGTTGCGATTCCATAGTCTTAAGGCTAAAGTGGTCTTCTACACTACCCATCTTCGTAAATATGCGCTCACTCTCGAGTATGAACCAGGTAAAAGGCTACCTTCTTTCTCGCTTTATCCTCTTTTGCGTTCCCTGTCATGGTCGCGTAGCACGACCTCAACTACTAGCGAAAAATCACCTCAATGGCAATTTCAAGACACCGTTGTACATTCCATAGAAATCATGTTCAGATTAAGTTGAGTTCTGTTCATGCGATTGCATTGCGAAAGAAATGTAGTGGAATCGATCACAAAAGGTTGATCATCTGATCTAGCATAATAAGTATTGGTGTGTACTGCAGGGTTCTGGAATTATCAAAAATGATAAGAAATTTGACCCAGTCTTGGTAAAGTTACAAGCACTGTACACAAGAAGATGTATATGCTACACGAACACATGGCATATAAATCCGTTCCGATTCTTATGATGCATATTTAGAATATTAAAGCATTGGAAGAGCAACATTTTTTAGGGAACATTTTTTATCTGATGTTCTACCACACTTGCATAATACAATGATAACGCTCACAAATTATGTTTCGCCTCTTCCCAGAGCTCAACCTTTTCTTTAAACACGACATTGTCATGTTTTACACATTTCATATTGGTGATGCACAATGCTACTGAAATTGCCTTTGGATGATTTTCCGAAAGAAGATGCGACTGTGTTCTTTCATAATCGTTATAAAATTACGTCTTTCTTCTAATCGCATGTTCTCTTTACGGTGATGGATTACGGTGGATTTCCCACATTATTATGGTGGTGGTGATTATTTTATCTGACTGTTAAGAAAGCATACATGCTTGTTAGTAAGCAACCAGACGGCCGACGGTTTTAGGTCCTCTCCGAGGGACCTGGTAATGAGGATTAATGCCTTACCAAAGGACACTAGCGCATCGACTTGATTTCGAACCCGGATCACCCCTTCATTTATAACTCTCTATTTATCTTTCTCCCATTCTCTTGTTCAATTCCTCTTGACCTCTTCATGGTCTTGGCTATTTCTTCTCGTTGACCTCTGATTATCGTCGTATTTCTCTTTTTTCAATGGTTGCTTTTTTTCCATTCGTTTGAATTGCCCCTCTAAAGTAGGCTTAAAATTCTCTCTTTTTCATTACATCTACTACGTAAATTAATATTGTATTAAATCAGATTTCAAGGTATTCTTATTTCTGTTTCTCTTTTTCAGTTCGTCACACTCCTCTATCTCTTGTTCACATAATATTATCGTACTCTAGCTGCCCTCGTCTACCTCCCGTATTCAACACTTTCTCCCCTCTCTTTATATCTCTTTCTCTCTTCCTCTTGATTCTCTTAAAATAATGTATTCCTTAAATGTAAATGCAATTCATTCTTTACGATGTTCTAAGTATTTCCACCTCGCTATCTTCACATTTTCTTTCGATACCTCTGCCTCAATATCATTACTCACTCTGTTTCTATTTTCAAAATTTTATTTTCACAATATTCCCTCATCGAATAGGTGCCCTTCATTCATTTCGTACACTATTTCCATAGGATACTATGATTTTGTAAACGTAGATTTCATTTTCAGAATATCATTTTAGATGAACTGGGGGTGTTTCACAAAACTTATCATCAATGACAAATGACAGTTTTTGTTATAAGCTAGTGAAATCCTTGCTCCTGATTGGTTATCAGCAGATTTGTCACTTGATTTTTGTCATTTGTCATTGAAAAAAGGCTTTGTGAAACACCCCTCCCTCCCCTGATCTCATCAATTGTCCAGGTCTGAGAGATCAGATACAACAGTAACTGTTTATTTTATTGTCAATTTTTGTAGCGGATTGTGACTTTACAACGTAGCCTTTTATTTTCCTAATGAAATGTTTTGTTGGTATTGTCTGATGACATAATGATGTTCTGTATCATTAATTTCCAGAATACAACTGCACTAAGACGATAATGTCCCCAGGTACCCTAAAGTCCCCGAAGTACCCCGGTAAATACCCACCTTCTCTTGAGTGCAGGTGGCACTACAAGGCGTTGCCCGGAAACGTCATCAATGTTCAGATGCGCGATTTCATGGTCGAGAAGGTACCCGATTGCGAGTTTGACTACGTACAGGTAAGACAATACTTCCGAAGGGCAGAGTCGCAGCCTGGAAATTTCGGGGGGGGGGGGGGGGGGTAAGGGTTCACCATTTCTTGTGGAAGAGGAGAGTACCGGATGGATGTCTTTTGTGGCAAAGCACGTTACATCATACAATCTCATTTAATATTCCGCAAGAGAATGTAGCGACCGAGGACACATTTGCATTTTGACTATTATTATTTGACATTTTAATTCATTACAGAGCTGTAATATGTAGTGTTACAAATTACACGAGAACAGAACGATTGTCTTTTTTAAGGGGTATTTTTGACATTTTTGTGGGGCACCTGGGGGAGGGGGTCACTGTTGGGAACCCACGCCCACCCCTTTGCTATGCCAGTTCCAACGGATGTACGACACTCGCTCCTGTAACAGTTGTTCCCCAGAAATTCTCTACACTAACCGAATACTTAACTTGAAACAATTCCACCCGGAAAAGTGTGATATAGGCTTCCTATAACATAAATTAGTATAAATAATCAGTTATTACTTTATCAAACGAATATTTTTTTTAATGTTATTACAATTTCCCTTTCGATTCCCCAAAATTAAATTAACACCCTCCCAAGCCTCTGTTTATATGGAGTAGTAAGAGTTGTCCTCTTTTGAGTCATTTCATGCCAGTTCTACTGTGCCAGACGAGGCCGATAAACAAGATCCATCCAATGTTAGGAACTGCTTGGTACTGGGATGGAATTGTCGATAATCTCTATTTCACTCATTATTCAATTTTTAGATATTTGATGGGAATACGACGGAGGCTACTCAGTTGACCGAGAAACGATGTGGCTTTGAATGGACAGACATTATCACGTCAACCAGTAATCAAATCCTCGTAGTTTTCGTCTCAGATTCTGAGGTCATGAAGACGGGCTTCAATGCTCTAGTCACATTCGAACGAAGTAAGTAAACACACATACACGTGTACAGTGACATCCAGCATTTATACAGTGGCGAATCAAATACTTAGTAATCTCTGACCGAGAGCCGGCAAAAAGTTCTAACATTATTTGAGAGAAAAGTCCTTCAGATTTGGCAGCATTTTTTTCGGCAGGGGGGGGGGGGGGTGTATAGCCGGGGCCACAGTTCTTTGTTTGTTGTTATAAAGTGTACTAAACATAATGTCATAGTAAAGTTTGTCTGGGGACTGGTTGCCTACCCCCCCCCCCCATCCTCTCGAGTCGCGTTGGAGTCGGCGTACCCCGTTGCCATTTTGCTGACCATGGCATACCTAAGATCGTTTTCTGCAAAACCTATCTGCCAAGGACTCCGGCAAATTCTTTTCTTGATTCAGTCAATTAAGGCTTCATAATTATAATCGAATTAATTTGTATAGATGGCCCCTAATTGGTTAACAGTAGGGGCGTTGCTCTTTTATACTGTACCTGTGTTCAAGTTTGTCGTCAGTCACCTAGTTTCCTGAGCTGGATTAAATTACCGCACTTCTATATCAGTGTAGAGTTCATTCAGCTCCGTCAATCCTCAGTTGATCAAATGCTTGATCTAATTCACACCTTCCGTTTCAGTTCAGTTCAGTTCAGTTCAGTTTATTTTATTCAAAACCACACAAAGCATGATATAATCTGTTACATAAAAAAGAGACTGGTACATCAATCAACATATTCTAACTTGATTACATCGTAAATCGTAATGCTAAATTTCCTGAACTTTTGTCACTTACTTGTTTTCAGGCACCGGCTCAAGACGGAGAGGCCAGCGACTGACTGCAGGCGACACGGGCGACTCTGTGAAGGACTCGAACTTCGTGTTTTATAGCCTTTGGGGGACAGCCGCTTTTGCTTTCGTTGTAATCACTATATTGGGCATTGTATGCTACATGTTGAAGAAACGCCTGAATGCAGCAAACGCCCTGGTTAGTACCTTCAAGAGGAACAACATCGTCTTCGATTCTCACTGAAAGCGTGAAGTCACAGGCTTATACTCTTGAAGGTGGACTAGTTTAAAACTTTGTTTAACTTGGTCCACTTGATGTATGGAGCGCCAAGTGTAAAGATCTTTATTCTATACAATTACTGTTGTCGTATTTTACCAAAATAAACGAAAAATATTCTGTCATAAAATAAAAATTATACCGGTAAATTAATTTCATATTGAAATGAATTTTGTTTCTTCATCTAGTTACAGAACTATTGTATTTTTTTAAAATTAGGGAATAGGGAGTTTTACACTTAGCGCTCCATAAATCAGTATACTAAGTCTACACCCTTAAACCTGGAACTGACTTTAGTACGCCTATAATCGGTAGCTCGCGAAGTGAATGGCTAAAATCTGCCGCTGTCAATAAATTGTTTAAGTAAATCAGAATATTGTTTCTATAATCCAAGTTTACCTTCAATTATGTGTTATAGTTTGCACAAAGAGTGCATACGTTACATTTTGGTCCTGATAACAATTTATGAGAGTTTCTCGAATGGTAAGAATTATTTGAATTTGTATTGTAGAAATGTTTGAATTTCAAATGTCACGAATTCAAATAATTCCTGCCAACCTACAGACCCTCAAGAATGTCATCCTCATCGTTCATGGTTATTCTATATGTCATTTAACTTGCCTACGGCAAAGGATGTGATTTTGATGTTGATACTTGTACGCACAAGAATTTTATTTGCCGTTTCGAAATAGTTACGTTAAAAGATAGTGTAATAAAAATGAAAATTGGATGTAGAAATTATAATGAAAAGAGAAATGTTTCTATAGCAAAGGACAACTATTAGACCTATTACCCTACAGTAATATTTTCAAAATTTCCATTAACCACCCCCCCCCCCCATTCTCCCCCGGAATTACTGATATTTAGCAAATTAGTTAACATTTTGTGTCGCCCAAACTGTGGATTGTTGTGTTAAAGTACGAGATCCGAATATTTTGTATATAACATTTTCATATTTTGTACATTTTGTATATTATTCACAATATCCCCATTTAAAACATTTTTCTGTGAAGTAAAACATCAAAAAGAATTTTGCGAACATTAAAAATCCTACTTTTTTATGAATTTCTGCGGGAATACACATTTCAATGCCTTTGATGTTAAGGCAAACAGCTATGAAAATGCATTTACTCTGCATTTCCTATTCTTGCATATATATTCTTACTACTATTTATGCTAGCAGTAGCATGTATAAGATCAGTAAATGTAATATTATATCAGAGCTGAAAATGCCAATATATTTGTTACTCAATAATTACCCTTTTTGAAGTGCATGTTCCTAGACAAGTTTATTTCATATTACTTAAATCGCATATCATTTGCAGCTTTAAGATCCTCAAAAGAACATCAGGCTCGCTAATATGTTTTTTTTTTAATCTATCCTTTTCATCGGTAAGGCCTACCTTTGAATTGCTAAATAAACTTGTATAAATGTTTGGTTTCGGTGTTATAACAGCATGTGTGTTACCACGCCACGGTATCCATTTCAAAATTGGTTCAGCTCAAACACGTCTATGCACTTTTTGATATTTTATCCTTTGTAATTAAGATGTTCATGAAATGTAGAAATTAAAGTTCTTACACAGGTTATATCTGTACACCCTTTTGCTGAACGTCAAGGAATTTATAGTTCTCTTGATGGTCTTCACTGTATTTCATAACTTTTTTAAAACATGTTTAATGAGAATTTTTTCTCTCATTCTCTACTTTTGGTGGGGGTACGAGAAGGGAGTACAAAGCCACGTGCCCCTAAAAGCTAGTTATACAGAGATCCATCTATTTTTATCAATCTTGCTTCCTCCGCAACGGAGAAAGAAAATTCGATAAGAATAAGAGGAATAATCCGTATTTAAACCGAGAGAAGAAAGTGAGCCAGAGAGAGAAAGAGAGAGAGAAAAAAAAAAGAGGAAGAGAGAGAGAGAGAGAGAGAGAGAGAGAGAGAGAAAGAGAGGGGAGGGGGACATGAACAGACGGAGTAAAACAGGTTTCTTTGTACTTAGAGAGGGAGAACGCAGGAAAGAGAGAGAGAGGCAGAGTCGTAGTTCGGGATTTTCTCTTTCTGTCATTCTCTCTCTGTGTCTCTGTCTCTCATCTCCCAATCATCCATTCTATCTGTCTATAATCTCCATCAACTAATCTCCGCCCACTCCTTCCTGTCTCTCTCTTTCTCCTCCCCTCTCTTCCTCACTTTCCCTCATTCGCTCCACTCTCTAAACCTCAATCTCTATCTAACTGTAATAATCACGCCAGATATATCAAGTAAAAACTTATTTCTTCATCGAATAATTTTATTTGAAAAATTATATGATCATAGTATAAAAAATGATGATTTGTAAAAATGATTAGAGTATCACAATATTAAAACACACATGCACCAAACTTCAGTCTAATGTTTGAATATGAAAACAGGAGGGATTTATGGCGTCATTAGCAAGATAGTAATTCGTATATATAACTACATTGCTATCAGGGGCAGGTCCCCTAACCCCAAACGTTAGAGGGCGTAGAATCCCCCAAATATGTGACAAAAATTGAAAAGGGGGAAAATATCACATTTGCATTGCCTTTTGTGACTGAAACTAATCAAATGATCATTTATAATTACAAATAATCGTTTAAATTGCTAGATTAGGGCCTTCTTAAAATAACGGTCAGTTGTATTCCATGCACAAATACGATTGTCACCATTAACATAAATGACGCTAAGTATCTGAAGCAAAGAGTCCCTTCGTAGAAGAATTACGATAACCCATGATATTATATGCCGTTCTTTTACCACTATAACGAAGCAGTTAGCAGACGAACATTTATATTCAAATCTGAGCTAAGCAGCTCTAACTAGAAAGAAAATTGAACGCCATTTTGTTTTAAAAAAAAGGACGAACGTGACGTAGCTCTATATGTTTTTAAGGGGCTCAGGCACAAAAAGGAGACATTACATGCATTTCCAAGACAATGAGCCCTTCTAACAAGCACAATAAATAGGCAATATATATGTATGTATATTCCATTCAAATTCATTTGTGTCTTCAAATTTAAATGATTTATTTCACATCCCTTAAAAAATACAATGTATGCAGAAATAAGCAATTTTAGAGCAATTTTAGAAATTGTTACTGATAATACATATAATAACCTCCCAACTTCTAAGTTTATTATTTATATATAGAATCTTAGAAGTCGTATTTAATCGGTCTACCACACATTATTACAGAACAAAAACAGTACTGATACGAGTATTTGCACAAGCTTTTCTTTTTACAATATTCTCGTACATCTGTTACCATAATGAAATTGCAGCATCAAGCTGTATCATTAAAAAAAAAAACCTTTGTATCATTATGCCGTTGAGCTGACAGGGACATTGCGATAGTGGGTTATGCACTGTAAAGATCCTTTGTCTGACGCTAACTATAAAATATTAGGCTTCGAAAATAGAAGGGTGTTTTTAGAAATCTCTCTTGATTTGATAATAATATAATAGCTACATATATATTGCGCACTCATCCATCCCTTGGCATGTACAAGGCGCCTATAAAGTAATATTATAACGCTGGCTTTAACCCAGCTATACCCTAAGTCGGTAAAAGCATTCAATAAATAAATCCCTGCCAAGTATCCATCTACTACACCTGGGTCGAGAGTGGAAAATTCAGATGAATGTCTTGCCAAAGGACATTAGTGTCGCGGCGGGACTCGAACCGCGAACCATGTGATCAACAGTCTGGTGACGTAACCACTAGACCACGACATATCTACTTCTACTTTATATATTACGTCACATAAACATCAATCCAAATGTGATGAGCAATACAAAACTATACAAGTGCAACAACTGCTCAACTGCCGTAACCATATATGTTATCATACTTATAGCACATAAATGAAATGTATGGCGATATGCATGGTTCTACATGCACGAAGCAAGAGAGGGGGTTACGGTTTCCTCGCTGGTGCCATACTTTGTTTATACCTCGTCCATTTATCTTGCCCTACTCTGAGAGTTAGAAACAAAAAGGGGAGAAATAATATTGGAGAACGTTAGTTTTGATTATTCAAAATGATTTTAATGTTAAATTTCCAGATATAATACTTGAATAGCTACCAACGTTTTGGTATCTATACTGCTTTCTTTGTTACTACTACGTCTACCACCAGTGCTACTACTACTTCTACTACTACTACTACTACTACTACTACTACTACTACTATATTACTAATTTTACTACTACTTCTACTACTACTACTACTACTACTACTACTACTACTACAAGTACTACTAATACAACTGATGTTGCCATGTCGTTAACATCATCACCATCATCATATCGATGATGATGATGATGATAATAACGACAACGATGATAATAATAATGATTATCATAATTATTACGATAATAATAATGATGATGATGATGATGATACTATTACTTATAATGATAATATAACATTAATAACAATAATGATAATAATAATGATCTTTCTGCCCAAGGCCTTCTGGGTGTACTACAATACTTCTGGAAAAGCGATAATTACCCGAACGATTTCTTCGCGTCTTCACAGCCATTCGTTCTCTTACACGAAGTCCACATCGTAAAAAGGATTTCTTCACCCCCGCACAGCGCACACTGGCCAGTCCACGTGGTTACCTTCTTACCTCCATCTTCGGAGAGCGTAAAACCGAAGGTGGTATAATGATAGCGACGTGATGCGTAGCCTATGAGGTGGCCTAGAGCTGGAGAATGGAACAAAATATGATCGCAAAGGCTTTCCAGAAATTTGGGTTTTGTATTTATTAACATTTATTTTCTTCTCAACAGTACAATATCAAACACAATGGCCCGAATTCACAAAGCAAGGTTTGAGCTCAGACCGGGTTTGAGCTCAAACCTCCTTTTGTTTCGCCAAACCTCCTTTTGTTATTTACAAACCTGGTTTGTAAATAACAAAAGGAGGTTTGGCGAAACAAAAGGAGGTTTGACCTCAAACCTTGGTCTGAGCTCAAACCTTGCTTTGTGAATTCGGGCCAATGTATATATACATGATATATGTAACAATTATTTCAACATAGAGTACACAGTAAATAATTCAGATACAGAAGGAGGCGAAAGCCCGGAAAGCATAGCTTGAGTTGGGAACGCCCATAATAAATTATCACAGTTACCGAGAGAACATTATAGACATTATTGTGAAATCAACGAAAAGCAAATTAAAATGATATTGTTCATTAATTATTGAAACGCGTGAACATTGCAATCAGATCCTCTAAAACAAGTCTCCTGCTCATGCGCATAGTAATATAATTATGTACAGGAATATCTATGAGATTCGTAACAATGTTTTAAAAAAGAAAGTGGAAAGCAAGAGAGAAATACTCACGCCCTTGACCAGTAGAGTTGGCGAGATCGGTAATGTAATCCCCAAGGATCAGTCCGGTTGAAGTTAGGTCAATGTCTATACGATCGTTACATTCATTGTACCAGTCACCCGAAAGGTCACAGAATCCAACTAAAATCGAAACAGATCAAAGTTATTTGCTTGATCAAAATCAACTGCAGTTATAAAACCTGAAGGGAAAGTATCTCAGGCAAAATACTATACGGGCTAACACAACTGGAAGAATGTAAGAATTACACGATTGTAAACACTTTCGCCAAATCTAACTATTAAAGCAATGTCAGTAGCCTTGTGCGTCATGGTTTGATAAAATGGTGAACGGGACAATGACAAATTTCATAATCAGAGCAGTGAATCATAAAGGAAATGCATTAGTTTACTTAAATTGGCCCTAATGCGATTTCGAGAGTATTTGCGATCGTGTGAAATGTATATTTGAGAAAGGAGTCAATGTTTAGCAAAGTTACGTAAATGTGACGTCGTCACTATTAAATGAATTAATATTTATCTTTATACAGCTATCAGCATGAACACACACTGCAAAATGTATGTTTTTTAAAAGAGAATTTTTAATAGCCAAACATTTCGTTATAATCATCTCCTCTTTTACATCAAATATGCCGAGCCTACCAACGGTGTAGCTGAAGATTCCAAGTAGTACATCATATTAGACCAACAGCCATCGGGACCGATCGATAAAACCGTTTTGGTCAACGTTCAATTTTATTCTAAAGACCCACGAGACGGATATTTTGGTCTCGTTGGCTGTCGGTCTCATGATTATGTTGTTATATATTGTTCATCTTGAATGGGATGATATATCCGTACCTGTTCGACAATTCCTACCGGAGTACCCTTGTCTGCACTTGCATTGGTATACACCGACTCCTTCTACACAAGTGCCACCATTTTGACAGGGTAGACTGCTACATTCGTTGATATCTGAAATATAAGAAACAAGTTACACGTAAACGAGCCTCGGTTTATGAGGAGAAATGTATGAAAATATATCACAATTTTACATCTTTGTGGAAAAAATTATTGCATTTTGTTTTCGTTGAAATAATCGTATGTTGTGGATTTAATCAGCCGGTATGTCTCCATCATCATCATCATTATCATCATCATCATTATCACCATCATCATCATCATCGCTACTATCATCATCATCGTTATCATTATCATCATCGCTATCATCATCATCATCAAGTTGGAACAACCTCACAACAGTTATTTTGAGAGTAACTCCTTTGCACACATCGAGAGGGTAAGTTTATATCATTATTACGCCTATTCATCCCACTAGTCACTAGGTAATGTCATCCTAATTCTACTTCCTTTTAAAAAAAAAATCTTTAAAAAGCGTTTCTTTAAACCCTCGCTATTAGCGGTAAATATTTAAAGGAAGGAAAAGTGAAACAAAGTACAGTGTATATGCATGTACATACCGATTTCACATCGATCTCCGAAATATCCAACAGGACACTCGCAAATGTAGTCAGTAGAACCTTGAACTAGGCTCACACATGTGCCTCCGTTAGAACATGACCAGGGTCTACAGACATCGGAAACTACACAGAGAAGAAACAATGATCAGATTCTTTAAAAAGAACTTTTCGGATATAGGGTCGTTCAGATAATTATGAAGCGGTAAACTGCCGCACAAAACCGCTGCGTTTTTTTAAACGTGTAAATGAATAGTACATTTAAATGCGCGCAGCGAAGCTCTCACGAGTATTCACTGAGCTCTGTTTTATACGATGCAGAAGTGTGAAGCGTATACTTTACGTCATCATGAAACAAACCGCCGCGGTTATTCAGCGTCACTTTCAAAACAAGGCTTTAGACAGTGAAATCATATAGGATGTAAATCTTTAGAAGCCTTAAGAGCAGTTAGACATCGTAATTACACACCCTAAAATGACAAATATCACTCATTTGAGCTGCCACTAAACAAATGTTTCGATAATCCAATTACAAATTTGTAGAATCCTCAAGAGTAGTTACATATCCTCACGTGAGTCTCTATTAAGACAAGGGTTACCAAGGGTGACTACACAACTTGAAATAACATTACAAAGATGGAGGACCTCCCCTATTTAGGACTAATATAATGTATACCTCTCCTTAGGATTATTTCCCTGATGCACAATTTACAACGTACATTCCTAACCCATTGCCTGCTGGAACCGGGCGGTTTCTGCAAATGCAGAAATTTAGTAGTCAACCGGTTAAGCAAACAAGGAAACCAATTTTCACCGGCCCCAAAGTTTTTTGTTTTGTTTTATTTTGTTTCCAATGTGACTAAGGCTACTATCTTACTTTACAAGTTATAACAGAAGATAGATAGGGTGCTTCCCCTTCCCCCACCTACCCTCACATCTCACCTTATATCAATATCTGTCTATAGTGTGAGCAAAGTTTCTTACCAGAGGCACAGTTTTCCCCGTAGTATCCCTGAGAGCAGTTACACGTATAACCATTGACTTCATCCTCACAGGCTCCTCCATTGAGACAAGGGCTACTTTCACATTCGTTCACATCTGAAATGAAGAAAATATTGTAAATATTGTGAAAATTAGAGAATAAAAGTAAAGGAGCTAATACTCAAAAATCGGGAAAATTAGCAGTAAGTTGCATAAAAGTCCTACTGAATGATTGGTTTTGTAAAGTACATTGGAATAGTCTAATGTGGTGGTAAAGTTTGTATTGTGCTTCGGAAAACTTCGGAAAGTAGAACAAGTTTCAAATAAATAAATCATTATTTGTCAATTGCACGGAATCATTTATTTATTTTCAATTTTTTCTATGTAATAATAGTAATGTGTATTGGAGTGGCGTATGCATAAGCAATAATATTTAGTGGTTAGAAAGAACAATTTAATTAGCAACAACATGTTTAAAATAATGTTGTATTATAGCTTGTACTTGTAAAATGGTTCAGAGACACATTACAGGTTGTAATCACGGAATCATCGTCATACCAAAGGCCGAAAGCGAGGGGATTAAAATATTAAAACAAACTTTTGAGTGATGATAATGATGATGGGGAGAAGGAGGAGAAACACGAGGGCGAGGAGGACCGGGGAGGATGAGGAGGAGGAGGAGGAGGAGGAGGAAGATGATGGGGGGGGGGGGGGGGAGGGGGAAATAAGTGGTAATCAAGAAAGGGATGATACTATCATGGTAAGTAGGCAAACGACGATAATGATGATGACGACGATGATGATGAAGACGATGGCGAAAAAGATGATGATGGTTTCAGGGGTCACGATGATTATCATGATACGAACATGCAACTTTGTAAAGTCTCACCTGTTTCACAGTTTGATCCAGTATAACCAAGGGCGCAGTCACAACGATATCCGTTGATTAAGTCACTGCATACACCACCATACAAACATGTGATACTCTGACATACCTCGATGTCTAAAAATAAAAAACAAAACAAATGGAATTCTTGTTAAGGGAATTGTTGTACAGTTGAGGGAAAATACACCATCTAATTGTAAACCCATACATCTGATTTGTTGTAAAGAAGGATTAAACAGTCCAACATAGGCAAACTCCATGGTTGTCTATATATTTTCGTTGTTCCTGTGTATAAGGAACACAATATTAGGCATGTAATAAGGGGGAGGGAGGGGGCATTGGCCGAATGATAGCGAGATGTCTGTCTGAATATCGGGGCTTTTGAGAACGTTTCATCTTGTCTTATGAACTGTCATATGACTTAAAGAAGGTCCGCAAGCTAGATCATCGTTTACGTGGGCTAACACCTTTTCGGTGCGGCCTGTCGAACAGCTGTGCTGCATCAGAACTGCATCCCAGGGGAGAGGAGATGGTAACGTTGATCGTCATCGGAGTAGGAGTTTTCATCTTTTGTACTTATATGTGAGAGTTTTGTTTTATAAGTATCCTATACTAGACTTGGTAATTATCTTTAAACAATCAATTTGATATTACAAATTATCCACCTGATGCACAATGCGTTCCTGTATAACCTGCAGAGCAATTGCAAGTATATCCATTGACTTCATCGGTACACGCGGCGCCATTCTGACACGGGTTGCTTTCACACTCGTTGATATCTGAAATTAATTCAAAATACTTAAATCCAGTTAAAATGTGATATAAGAATGCGTGTCACCGTATTGCACAATGTCCCAAAAGCCATAAAACAGCAGTCATATCAATAATTATAATTATAATAGTTAATAATTATTATCCTTGCTTATATAGCGCCTAGCACTTACTTTATCAGAAATCTCTAAGCACTCTACAATAATGCAGCATAATTACCCTGGCTTTAGCAGTGCAGCTGCTACGCGCGCTGCGTTTCAAGAAATAAATTTCTACCAGGTATCCATTTACTTCACCTGGGTGGAGTGTGGCAAATGTAGATCAATGTCTTGCCAAAGGACATTAGTGCGGCGGCGGGACTCGAACCGCGGACCTTGTGATCGACAGTCCGGCGACGTATCCACTCGACCACAACACCTCTACGCATTAGGCCGGTGTTTTGTTGTTGATTTTCATATGAATTAAAAAAATATTTTAAACACATTACATCGGGTGAATATAAAATCTTTCTTCGTGAAGCTCATGGTAGGGAAATAAAACAGGTAGTTAGAGAAGTTCCATTTTTTTTTCATTAGGAATTCTATTTACCTGCTTCAAATAATATCTTTTATGAAAATATTATGTTTAATTCACCAAATTTCGCGAGGTCAAAGGAGTCTTAGATGAGTTTAGAATTTTCCGAAGATCATATGAGTACATAAAGACAAATGCAATCTTATTCATTTCACATCATTAAATAATTTCATTTCAAAATCAAGCGACCTTCACCTTCATCACATGAGGATCCTGTATAACCTGGTGCGCATGTGCAGGTGAATCCACCAATCCCGTCAAAGCAGGTTGCTCCATTTTGACAAGGTTTCGGTAAACAGTCGTCTATATCTGAAAATTAATAATTAAAAAAAAATCAGTCAGTATCCAACTTTGTTTCTGAAATTAAATTTGACTCATTCTATTTCCGACGCACTTAACAAGTACCATATTCATATTTGATTATACATATATAGGCCTATATGTTCCTCCTATTCGTCACCCACATTTGTTTTAATCATTGAAATGAAGATGAAATCTGTTGACTCATCCAAAGGATAAAATATTTAGTGAGGAAACAATGTACATATGTAAATGATACGTTTTGACTCTGTCATTTAGGGTAAACAATGGGTTGCCCTAACATGCCTGTTAGTTGATTTTGAAAATGATGTTATGGCTACGTATATCTGCCAGTTACACCTTGGTAGGCATTCATACACGCAGAACTTAAATTCATACTTTACTTGAAATATTGAGTCCCTATCTTACTAGATTCACAATTCGATCCGTTAAAACCAACCAGGCAGTCACATCGATATGCATTGATTTCATCTATACACATTGCTCCGTTTTCACACGGGTTAATGGCGCATTCGTTGATATCTGAAAAGAAATGAAGCAGCACGGGGCACACAAAGATATAAATGAATTTACAGTATTATAATGATAAAGCAAAAAGAAAAAAAAACGCAACTGTTGCTATAATGACCTAACTTGTAGAATCTGAACATGACCAAAAAAAGTATCGACATGTCTCTGATATATCTTTATCTTTATCCATGATAACTGAACGAATAAAGCATATCTGTACTAGTTTGGCCAGGAGGGATTATACCACACTGTCACACAGCGAGGTCACTGACAGGTGGCTATCTCATCAACTCAGCTCTCAATAACATAATAAATAAAGGATCATGGGGGACAAACATGCACCGAGAGGGAAATTTTCTATAAAGAGGGAGCAAGTAGCTACAAGTAGTACAATGGGCTTTTAAGTAGAATAAATTTATGAATTAGAAAACAGAAGAGAATAATCATAGAATAGACTCCTAATGAACCTCGTATTGATTTCACTAATTGCGAGTAAAACGAAAAGTGTCTGAAATTTCTTACTCGATTCACAGTCTGATCCGTTATAACCTGGCAGGCAATCGCATTGATATCCGTTGATTTCATCTGCACACGTGCCTCCATTCTGACAGGGGTTCGATGCACACTCATCGACGTCTATAAAACAAACAATAACATACCAGTCACACAAAGCAAGTGGATAAAACGATTGCTTTGTTCTGAAGATTAATGGAAGTAAAACTACATTCTTTACGTTATCAACATTTTGAAATGAATTTTGGCCGCTTGAATCAGTTAATATTTTCTTAATTCATTAAATTCTTACTTGATGCACACTCTGCTCCAGTGAAACCTGGTGAACATTGACAGTTGTAACCGTTAATTTCATCCATACAGTTTCCTCCATTTTGACACGGGGTACTTGCACATTCATTGATATCTGAAATAGATGGAAAATCGAATTACTACGTATATCAACTCGAATTACTGCGTATAACTACTCGAATTACTACGTATAACTACTCGAATTACTACGTATATCAACTCGAATTACTACGTATATCAACTCGAATTACTACGTATATCAACTCGAATTACTACGCATATCAACTCGAAAGTGAAATTCGAAGCAAAATCTAAAAAGTGGAGACGGCCTAACATTCTGTCAACTACACGGCAAAGACTCTTTACAGAACTAGTATGGGGATGATCTCCTTTAGAATGCTGGTAGAAAAAAGCCTTTGCATAATTATGTTAAACTTTGCTACCACCTTTTCCGAAACATAGGGTTGCTGGATCATAGCAAATTTTCAACAAAACAAAAAGTCATTAGAAATTACTAATAGAAACACACAGTCCACATCTTTAAGCTACCGTCTACAGTAACTGTATGTGTAATAGCATAACGCTGGCGGTCATTTTTAAAAGCGTGAAGATGTAAATGTATTTTCCTTTGTCTAAAATCCTACCTGAAGCGCAATTTGATCCTGTATATCCTGGAGAGCAGGCGCATTGATATCCATTGATTCCATCCGTACAAGTACCACCATTCTGGCAAGGGTTCGAGGAACACTCATCGATATCTAGTGACAAATAACAAAATATGAATTACAAAAAGCACAATCTCAAAACCTTTAAGAAATCAACCTATGTCAAAAGCCTTGTACATCACTTTTTGGAATATGCTAACATAATAGTAACATGTTACATAATCCGACTATGAACTTCTTAAGGCAATACAACATGGTTTCCAAATTTGCCTTAAGTTGATTTCTCTAAGTCTTTGCGGTCATGTAAAAATGAGTGATTTGTGATATAGATCAATGAAAGTAAATATTAAAATGCCAGACATTACTGTAGTATCACAGAAAAAACAAAACAGGTCAGCTTACATCGGCTAACATTTAAATATTTGATAAATTCTTACTTGATGCACATTCTGCTCCATTGTAACCCGGTGTGCAATCACAGTTGTAGCCGTTGATTTCATCCGTACACGTACCATCATTTTGGCAAGGGTTTGATGCACACTCATCGATATCTGGAGATAATCAACAAATTATGAATTATAAAAAAAAGCATGATCGCAAATACATTCAAGAAATGAACCTAAGGCAATGTATAGCCTGGTGCACAACCCATTATAACGAAATGTAATAATATCCGACAACCCATTATAACGACATGTTATAATAACCGACTATGATTTCGTAAGGCAATACAAAGAGGTATTCAAATTGGCCTTGATTTGATTTATCCAAGTCTTTGCGGTCATGCAAAATTAAGTGATTTGTTATATAGATCAATGAAAGTAAATACTTAATGCCAGGCATTACTGCAGCATCACGAGAGAACTTAAAATAAAAACACGTCAGATGCTTTCATCGGCGAACATTTTAATATTTTGTTAAATTCTTACTTGATGCACATTCTGTTCCAGTGTAACCCGGTGAGCAGTCACAGTTGTAGCCGTTGATTTCATCCATACAGTTTCCTCCATTTTGACACGGGTTACTTGCACATTCATTGATATCTGAAATAGATGGAAAACATGATTACTCTGTTGCAAACCAGGTAATTGAAAAAAGAGTGGAACTGGCCTTTTCTGACACCACACGTGTTCTAACACTTTGCACCTGTGTTCCTGAAAGCCCCTCTGCACTACTTTTGCATGGAGGGATTAGACCTCCCTGCAAGGTCACTGGCAGTTGGTTATCTTATCAAATCAGCTCTAAATTAACAAGGGCATCATGGGGATCAACGGGTCACGCTAAGGCGTTGTTGGCTGTATAGAGGGGGCAAGTAGCTATAAGTAGTGCAGTTGGGCTTTAATGGGAATGTTTTGCTTTTATAATCGCGGTAGTTTAAATCTTCTAAATGTGTGTTGTTCCTTTGATGAAACAGAAGCATGTCAGAACACAGCGAAATAACCTTCAAATGAAAAAAGAGATAGAGTCAATGTCTATACTATCTTGAATGAATCCCATTTGCATTTTCTTTTTTAAAGTGGAAGAGTGTCTTATCTATATTTGTTCTACCATCAGCTTATTGGGAGGGGCTCACAAGCGAGGTTATTTTCCTTTCGTGCTTCGTGAGCATTAGCTGATGGTTTCATTTTCCCTCTCTTTCTCTCTCTCTCTCTCTTGTTATTGTGTGTCGCTTCCTTAAATTTTGGTTATTATGATACTCATGTTCGTCCTTGTAAAAGAAATAAACTATAAAATATAAATAATAATTTGTATAACTACCTGAAGCGCAATCTGATCCTGTATATCCTGGAGAGCAGGTGCACTGATACCCATTGATTACATCCGCACAAGTACCGCCATTCTGACAGGGGTTCGATGCACATTCATCAATATCTGAAATAAGAATTGCAAAGAAATCGAAATGGAGATTAGAAAACAAAAAACAAGTTATTCGTAATCACGTTCATTACCATAAATAAATCTAGGGTAGATTCTAATCCAATCCAATCCGAGACTTTGTATAGTGTCAGTATTTAGTTGCCTAACCAAAGGCGATGATGAGACTGAAAAGCTACTGTATACTGGGAAAGACTGGGGTAGTGGTTAGTGGTAAACAATGTGGAATAGGTACGTCTTTAGCTGGGTGTTGTGGATAGTGGATAGAAGTTTACATACCATAGCTGCAGGAGCGGTGAATGATCTATCGCCAAACAGAGACAATTTTTGATGACTCTCAATCAGTTACTTACCTTCTGATCGCTAATTCGCTCGAGGATTATATAGGGGTAAGTATGTCCGAAATATACACTGGGGCAAATCCATGCATTGCATACCATGTTAATACAATAATGTTTTATCTATTCTTTTTTTTTACAGGAAGCCATTGCATTGCAGTAAGTGTTAGGGGTTATGCGGTTATACTATCAATAACTTGGATTGCAACATCTTGACGGCAATTCATCAAATTTTGAGCCAGACGGGCTTTAACTCTTATACTTTAAAAACAATGTAACGCCCTTTTGGTTTTGAACAGACATAGTGTTTAATAAAGCTTTCGGTCGATATTAAGAACCACAACGCATTTAAACTTAAACTGAAAAGAACGATACTTGCCATTTATTGATTTATTGAAATACATAATTGATTCATATATTTTGTTAGCATGTAACATTATTATTATTGTATTGTATTGTATCTGTTTGTTTTTATGTTTTGGGTTGCTCGTTTACAAGTTTTTAACTTATTTTAGCAATCCCGGTATTTATAATGATTTCATTTGTAATGATTTCATTTTGATGTTTTTATCTTTTGCCGAATAAATGTGAATTTGAATTGAATTGAATTGATTAAAGACGCATCGTAGTTGGCTCTCATTTGGAATTCAAGGCCATTCGGATGTTTACCCAATCATAGGTGTGGTCAAACGCCAAGATTAGCCTTCATTGTTATGACCAACAGGCCTTAGGTAATGCTCAGCATTATCCACAAATCGCCCCACATTGAGAAGTCAAACGAAGACTCTTCGAGGACTGGGGGGGGGGGGGGTTAATTCTTGATGGGACTACGGGTTCACTGTTCACAGCAGGACTCGTACACCCATTAATAGTTTTTCCACCAAGTCTGATGTCAGCGAAAGATGACTTAATGCACATGGAAACTAGCTACGATCTTTCTTTAACATCGTGTGCTAACATCTTGTCAATGGAATTTATTCTTACTTGATGTACACTCAGATCCATTATACCCGGGTGAGCATACACAGAGATATCCATTGACTACATCTGTACAACTACCACCATTTTGGCACGGATTACTCTTACATTCGTCGATATCTGAAATATGAAAAGGAAGGAGGATGAAAATACAAATGTGAAAATAACCAAAATCATAAATTGATTCGTTTTAAACTGATACATTTATTATGATTATGTCACGGCATATCGGATCGCGAAGTAAAGAACATTAACATGTTTTCCATTGTTTAGATTATGTATGAATATATTCTCAAGTAAACAATCCATCGGTAGGATTGTTCAAAATAGAACATTCATCGATGAACAAAAAGAATGTCGTAAAGACCAGTTTGTAGATAGCGCGTGGTAAAAAAATGACCCCAAATATCCAAATGTCTTTCAATCATGGAGAAGCCACTTTGCGCATTTGAGAATAATCAATTCTAAAGACCAGCTCAATTGAAAAAAATTGGTCCCATCTGCGTTGGTGTATGAATGAATAATGATTACTAATTTGCATGAACACGTATCAAATATTTGTCTCGGTGGGTTTTGCAATTTTGTATAAATGACCTTTATTTACATATTGGCTTTTCATTGGATACTAATGGCGGGAAATTGCAGTGAAGAAAACGAATACGGTGAGCTACTTGATTCGAGTTTCCATGACAAATGTTTCCACGCGCAACGTTTTACTCCTTTTTTTGGCGAATTTGAGGCTGAATAGAACAGTTGATCTTCCTTTTTCTGACATTTGCATTAAACAACGTTACGTTAATGATGTTATGTTGAAATCGAGAAATCTAACTTGATTGACAGTTTATCCCACTGTAACCAAGGAGCATGTGCACTAATATCTGTTGATTTCATCCTAACAGGTCGCCCATTCATACACGGTTTACCCGGATGACATGAACATAGTTTGCGTACATAAAGACACGTGCTATCTTATTCATTCCACATCATTAAAACCATATCCGGACACCTACCCCTGGACATCCACCCGGATAACCACCCATAGTCAACTACAACCTAGGACAACTACCCCTCGGACAACTACCCACAGACAACTATCCCCTAGGACATCTCCCCCCGGACAACTACCCCCACACAACTACCCCCGACGACAAATACCCCTGGACAACAACCAACCGGACAACTACCCCCTAGGATAGTTGTCCGGGGGTAGGTGTCATAGAGGATGGTTGTCGTAGGGGGTAGTTGTCTGGGGGTAGTTGTAGGGGGAGTAGTTGTCCGCGGGTAGTTGTCTGGTGGGTAGTTGTCCTAGGGGGTAGTTGTCCTAGGGAATAGGTGACTGGGGGTGGTTATCTGGGGGTGGATATCCAGGGGATATGTGTCAAAACAATTTTATTTCAAAATCAAGCGTTCTTCACCTTCATCACATGAGGGACCTGTATAACCTGGTGCGCATGTGCAGGTGAATCCACCAATCCCATCGATACAGGTTGCTCCATTTTGACAAGGGTTCGGTAAACAGTCATCTATATCTGAAAAATGTAATTAATAAAAAAAGAATCAGTATCCATCTTTGTTTCTGAAATAAATTATGACTTATCCTATTTCTGACGCACTCAACAACTGCCACAATTTTTTTTTGTAAAATCACTTTTGGGATAGTACACCCTTATCAGCACAAGTGTTGCTTTCCATAGGTGTCCACTTCCTCGGAAGAGTCCCATACATATGATATCATGTTCCTCTTGTTCTACTAAAATTGTTTTCCTTCTAATTATTCAATTTAAGAGGACATCTGTTTGCTCACCCTAAGTCTAAAATTATTATTGGGGAAACAATGTAAATATGTCAGATATATACGTTCTGTTAGTTGATTTTGAAATGATGCTATGGCTACGTGTATCTGTCAGTTACGCCTTGGTTTGAATTTAGGCCTTCATGCATGTAGTAGTTAAATTAATACTTTACTTGAAATATTGAGTCTTATCTTACTAGATTCGCAATTCGTTCCGTTGAAACCAACCCGGCAGTCACATCGATATCCATTGATTTCATCTATACAAATTGCTCCATTTTGACACGGGGTACTTGCACATTCGTTGATATCTATAGTAAATGGAAAAAATCGAATTACTACGTATAACGACTCGAAAGTAAAATTATAAACAAAATCTAAAATATGGAGAGGGCCTTACATTTCGTCACCAACACGACAAAGACTATTTGCAAAATCAGTATGGGGTATGATTTCCTTTACAATGCAGGTGAGAAAAGTCTTCGTGTTTGCTTAAACTGTGCTACCCTACTATCTTACTCAGAAACATCGGGCTGCTAGATTATAACAAATTTTCAACAATTAAAAAAAAAGAAGAAATTACTAATAGAAACACGCGGCCCACATCTTTAAACTACAGTATATGTGTAATAGCTTAGTGTTGGCCATTTGCAAATGTGTCGTTATAATCAAACAGTCAAGCTATAGCAATGTCGATAGCCAAGTAGACTACCTTTTGAGTTGTGCGAACATTACAGTAACATGTTACCTAATTCGACTGGTATGGTAATTTCTTAAAATTATAAGCATGGTATTCAAATTGATTCCGAAAAATCCCGTGCAACTAAATAACAGAAAAGATGAATTAAATTCAAACAGATATATTTTTAAAATAATCAGGTGCCCTTTGGGATCGTGAATATTAGGGTGGGGAAGGACACGTACACAAAATTAAGGGGGAATATAATTTGTAATGCAAAATATGACCAATATTGTCATCATACAGTTACCAACTTGTTAATACGATGAATCGGTAGGCTTCTCTAAGCTTAATTCAAGATCATTAAGTTAAAAACATACCCTACATCAGACAAATCTTAGATTATACCTCTTTATTAAATAGTAGTGGAGCCTAATGAGCTTGTGTATCTATGATAATGAAATGAATTTGTAATTTTTACTAAATTGGCAGGTTGTCCCGTTGAAACCAGGAGAGCAGTCACACAAGAATCCGTTGATTTCATCCGCACATGCTCCTCCATTTTGACAAGGGTTGCTGGCACATTCATTGATATCTGAGATTAAGGCATGGTGTGAACGACCAAGATAAATTGTTAACTTAAAAGTCAGATTTCAGATCTGAAAATATTACGGGCAAATCAAAAACAGCGTTTCATGATATTTCACATGTCACCCTCAAGCAGTGTAACCTTTGCCTTATCTTTGGGCTCTTTTCTCGTTTATCTACAGGTAATCTGTCTATAAAGACCACCCAAGGGAGACAAGAAAAAGCGGTTGTTATAGGCAGGTGGTCTTAATGTACAGGTTCGTTCAGTACATGGTTCAACAACAAATATTTTCAAGGGAAATATATATTGTGGGCACTAAAGCAGGTTTGTTGACTTTGACTTTATTTCTATATAATTCATGACATATGAATACATTCCCTCAACTAGGGCAAACTGATCTTTAACTACATTTGTGTTTCTTAGAGTTTCTTTTCAGTACAGTGAATGTTAGGTCAGAGTTCATTCACATAGGATACAGACATTTGAATATACTGGACAATACTTCACAAGTTAGCACGTAAGCGAATCCAGATGGAAGGATATATATCGGAATTGCTTAATAAATAGCAGGAGGGTGATATGTGCTAACCATAAAGAAGCCGTGAATTTTGTTGAGGATCAACAAATTAAGATTAGTTGAGGTTTGATTCGTCTATATTTGTTGAGATTAATCAATTTGATATCCATACCTTCTCGGCAGGTTGGACCAGAATATCCAGGAGCACAGGAGCACGTGTAGGCGTTCAGGCCAACTTCTCTACAAGTGCCTCCATTCTTACAAGGATTGCTAGCACATTCCTGGATGTCTAGAAATTCAAAAAGATTAAATTACATTTTCATTTTCATTTCATTTTATTTCTTTTATTTTAATTTCTAAAAATAAAATATAACAATATATCATGTTGACCTGTGCAGGGCTTGTTCCTAATTATATTAAACAAATTCACAATAAATACATGTACAACATGCCTTGAATCATAAAAAAATAACAATACGTACATAACGTATATGATGTAAAAGAAATTTCATAGTTTGATAATCTATTTAACATCTACAAATGTTTGAAAATGCAGGGCCGACATGGAAGCCAAAGGCTTGTGAATAATTGAAGGCCCCTAAATGTGAAAACATGACCTCGTTGGACTTTTTAAAGAATACCTGTGATTACTTATCTCGTATTTAAACAGCGTCTGGTAGAGACGTAAGTTTTCTTAGATTTGCTGTATGTTTTTTTTCTTCAGAAAGTGTCGGGTAAACTGCACCCGAGACTTTTGCGACAAGAGAGTGTATTTTAACTCAACCTGACCCATCTGGAATTAGGGCTTGATTATTCACAAAAGTTCATTTAACCCAGTTTAAGGGGGGGGGGGGTTCACCAAGATCCCAAGTCGAACTTAACTCGGACTTAACAATTATGGAGAGCGATTTGTAGCCTTAAAATAAAATATATACAAAAGCAAAAATTTAAGTATTTTAGACTTTTCATAAATTCCACATTAAGAACATGAAATCTTCTTGATAATAGAAAATATGAACGACTTGAATCAACTTTTTATGCCTTTTAAAATAACTTTTACAAAAAAAAATCAAAGATGCTAGCGGCTTTCCATAATTGTTAGGTCCGACTTAGAGATAAGTTCAACTTAGGATCTTTGGGAAACACCCCCCAGACTTAAGGCCCGGTCACACAGGGAGGACGCATGGGGAACGCACGGCCAGCGCATTGGAAATTTGCAATTTGGGCCAGTGCGTTGTCGTTCGCTAGGCGTGCGTCATCATTCGTTACTCGTTCGTCGAGCGCGCTGGACCAACGCTGGACCAGCGCTATGCATGCGTCGTCATTCGCTGTGTGCATCGGGATTTTTTGAGCATGCTCAAAAACGTGCGCCGAGCTCGACGCATGAATATACACGCCAAAGGCACGCCAGGCATGCGCCGGAGCGCGCTAGACCAGCGCCAGACATGCGTGGAGCGCGCTAGACCAGCGCCAGACAAACGCGGAGCACACGCCCTGTATACGCACAGCGCGCTAGCTACACGCCGTGCATTTTGTGTCAGCTCGCTAGCTTTTCCAAAATTATGACAAAAGTTAGGCACACGTTCTTTTCCGATTTCCAATGCGCTGGCCGTGCGTCGTAGAACGCGGTGCATGCGTGGACCATTCGTCCAGCGCGCTAGCAACACGCTGTGCATTCGTGGAAGTTGTTTTCATGTGCGCTCTGTGTGCGCCCTGTGTGCGCCCTGTGTGCGCCCTGTATACGCCCTGTATGCGTCCAGCGCGCTATGCATTTGGTGTCAGCTAGCTGTATAGCTTCGACAAAAGTTGGGCGCACGACAACGCACTGGCCAAAATTGCAAATTTTCCATGCGCCGGCCGTGCGTCCCCCATGCGTCCCCTCTGTGTGACCGGGCCTTTACCTATTTCACATATGGATCCCGTCAATCCAAGATCGCAGATACACAGAAAACTATCAACCTTATCTGAGCAACGGCCGCCGTTCAAACAAGGATTAGAGTTGCATTCATTAATATCTATGGTGAACAAAAACAAATAATATTATTATTATTTTCATTTATTATATTATTATTATCATTATTAAGATTATCATTGCCATCACAGTCAACATTTGTATCATCATCATAATCATTATTATCTTCATTGTTATCACATCCGTTATCACATTATCATTATCATTAACGTCGTCATGATCATCATTATCGATATCATTGCGATTATAATCAATTTCTGTCATCATGATCATCATCATCATCATGATCATCATCGTCGTATTTTACCTTCTTCACATTCGATTCCGGTGTAACCTGGTGCGCATATGCAGGAGAATCCAGCAATCCCGTCGATACAAGTAGCGCCATTTTTACATGGGTTTGGTGAACATTCATCTATATCTGAATATACGATATGTTGTGTTTGTGTTGTTAGTACACGTTACGACTCAATGTATATATTTGAATACAAATTATTTCAATTCAATTCATTTATTTCCACAGATTCATAAAAGAAAATATAAATTACAATCAAATATAAAAGCATTACAACAAAAGATGAACCTGCAGAGGGGGTGATCAAAAACCACAGAGGTCTATATCATTCTTTTAAAGTCACAACCACGTATAATGAAAAAAAAAAACATATCTAAAAACAATGTGTAGTACAAGTCGGAAAAACTGGAAATAAACTCTGGCCCGACATTGCAATCTTGAAGCTCTTTGAAATATTATACAAAAAATGAAATCACAAAATTTGTTGACTTTGAAATGCCTGAAAGTTGTTGAAGCAGCCACAAAGTACCCTAGGAAAATGGGTCTGGTCTGTTTGAGGAATCAAATGAACCACACCTAAACAAATTTTTTTCTTGAAAGATTATTTCACTCACTTATTTCACAGAAGGTGCCAAAGAATCCATCAATACAGATACAGGTGAAACCATTGATCATGTCTTCACAAACGCCGCCATTGATGCAGTCTACAACCTCACACTCGTCGATATCTGTAAAGTAATGCAAAAAAACAAATTCAACAATGAATTATCTTGCTTTTGTGACCAGTAGCGGAATTATAATGATACTTTGCCCTGAGAGCTGGGGCCACAGGTGTAACAATACTTTTTTAAAAATCAAATTTGCCAGAATTTTGATTATGTCACTAATATCTCCGACAAGCAACAACAAAAATCAGATGTTCTCATTTGTGCCATGTAGGGGCACAAGGGGAGATTTGCTTCATGATGGATATTAGAGATATTGCTGTAATGATCTGGACGGGCAAAACTCGAATTCAACCCCCCCCCCTCCCCCTCCCCCTTCCCCTTTCCCCCACACACACCAATCCCTGAGATCCGCCACTGGTTTTAGTGACTGGTATCGCCTTTAAAATCACCCCTAAACTCATGAGTAACAGTGTTATAATTGGCGTTTGTGTATTTCCACAGCTATCACATATTAGTGAGTATTATTATTTGGATTTCTCATTTCCTGAAATCAATGTCAGAAATTAATATTTTACAATTTAAGGTATAACTTTTAATACCAGTGAAAAGTTCCTCTCATTCCAACCTTCTTCATATATTGCGTAATTGAACAGCCTATATGTGTTCGAACATAAATGAGGGTTATTATTATATTTTAATTTTGTACCTGTAGTGCAATTTTTGTCAGTCCAGCCATCTGAGCAACTGCAATTATAGTCATACTCTTGATCAGTGCAGGTTCCATTGTTATTGCACGGGGTGTCTCTGCAGTTGTCTCTATCTGGAAATAACGATTTGTGCAAAACATCCATCACCACAATGAAAAACATAGATTATTGCATGAAATGTCCATCACCACAATGACAGAAATAAATGATTGCCTAATATTAATCATTAGGTTTACAAATCATACATAAAAGCGGATATTGCCTAAAAATGTGCGTGTTTTACTTAAGCGTTTTTTGTTCTAATAATAATCTTTATAAGTGCAGAAGTACGTGTTCTTTCATAAAGTTGACAACTTTCAGGAGCAGTCCTATATTCCGTCCATACAAGAGGGTTTATATGGCAATTACAGTCAATTATCACCGCATATTACACACCCTCACATATTTTAATCAGGGGAAATTGTCATGTGGGGTAGATGTCCATGATACGAACAGGGGCTGTTGTCCAAGGGTATTTTTCAGGGTGAGTTATCTGAAGCGACAGTCTAGGAGCAGTTGCAGAATCCAAAAGAAGAATACAGTCTATATCTGCATTTCTTGGGGGGGGGGGGGGATTTTAGAGGGCGGGAGAGGTATGTATATGTAGTTGCATATAATGGGGTTTTGATAATTAGATTTCAATCTAAGCTTAGTAATATGTACCTGAATCATATGTGATGTTAAATCCTCTGAAGCTCGTATCTCGATCCGAGGTGAAATAGATCCACGCTTGATCAGAGCTTACTGTGAAAGCGTCCCCTGACGATTGAACGGCTCCTTCGCCATTCACATCAACAGTCGATCCTGGACCAATGATGACATTATCACTGCTCCCAGGAGTGGTTTCGATCTCCAGATCATTGACGTAGAATGTGATGTCCAACGCACCAAGCACCCTGACGAGGTAAACGCACTCCTGGAGGTTGGGGTAGTTAGCGGGATAGGAGGGACTGAGAATCTCTCCAGTGGTGTCGGAAAATGTCTCACCGCAAGTTGATTCTGAAGCCAGAACGAAAAATGTGACTTCCAAATTCAGTTTCATTTGTGACTTTCAAGCTCAGTTTCCAAGTTTAAGGCATTCGTTTTCATGAAATATTGCCATCACTGAAATCATATTTACCGAGTTGAAGACGAGGTCATGATTTTAATAAGGGAAATATACCATTGTATCTCCCGAAAGATAAGCCAGTCAATAATATTATTTTTACCTATTCCTTTGTGAATATGAGCAATATGTGAACTTTCATTGCATGGTGAAATTACCTCGCATAGTTATTAAATATAAATGTGAGTCAGTCCTGGCCTTGTAGCTATTCAGAAAGTTAATTGTCTTGAACAAAACAAATATTTTGTACAATTCTAAGGGACATTTTGCTGAGGTGACCTCTCTCCTACCTCGCCTGGAAAAAAACATTCTTATTCGATGATCTCTTTATTTCGTTTAAATGACTTTAGATCAGTTGCATTGTCGGTTTTAGTAACTTTAAAATCTGTTTATACAATATACCTCTGCCTAATAATCTGATGTAGAGTGACAATTCTTGAACCTTCATGGAAATAATGAAATGAATAAAGCCTCGTTCATATTATGACGCGGCCAAACTGCGGACTTTTATTTCTTTTAATGAATCAAAAAAGTATAATACGCGTCTCACTTCTGAATCTCTTAAACGGAACTTATGGAAAACGCGGAGGAACTGTGTTGCCATTCATTTACTGCTTTTTTTCGGCGGTTAATGGCGGTTAACCACGGCATATCTTAACACGCCTTAAAGATACTGTATATTTTCACAATGAAAATATGTTATTATATTATATCTATTTTACTGTGATTATTAAGACACTTTAAAATGTTTTATGAAAATAATGTTCATATTATATTTATTCTTGGGAACCTACAAAAACAAGCAATGCTTCCAGTAGGTTCCTGTTTCATTCCATAATTTTGAACTTACTTTGTCAACTATAAACAATTGATATATGAAATGGAATGAAATCAATTAATCAATCAATCAAATTGAATCAATTAGGAAACTGGTCTTAGAAATGTAATTTGAGATAAAGAACGTAACACTAGATAATAAATAGTACATAAGAGGATAAAATACTCACGAGTCGACTGATCACAGGTAGATCCCTGATAGAAGGTTGGACTGTCCCCTCTGCTCTGGGAGCACAGGCATAAGAACCGACCCCCTCCTGACACACAGGTAGACGGGGGAATACAAGGGCCACTATCACAAGGATCTGATCATCGGTAGGAGGATAATGAAAAAATGATTAAAGAAACATTTTTCCCTTTTTTTTTTTAGGTAGCAGACATCATAGCAAAAAACAATAACATGAATGGGATGATGAATTTGTTAAAATCATACTGATGAATTTCATAATATTAATGTGGTGGTGGTGGTAGTAATGGTAGTGGTTTAATGATGACAGTGATGGTGATAATGATGAAGGTTATAAATATAATGATGGTGGTCCTATGGATGACGGTAAGGTGATGTTGATGATTTGGATGACGTTGATGATGATGATAATGATGATGACGATGACGACGACGATGATGATGATGATGGCGGCAATAATGACGGCATTAATGATTATACTAGTGATGATGATGATGATGATGATAAAAAATAAAGATGTGGACGGCGATGATGATGTTGATGATGATGACGATGATAATGGGGAGAATGATAATGATAATACTGATGATGAGGATAATTGATTACTAAGGTTGTGATGCTCGTTGATAATACCAACCTTAATGATGGCGTAAACACTATGCTACAAATCAGAAGGATAGGCTTAGCAATGTTAGAACGCTTGAGAAGGAAAAACCGTTCAAATGTTTGATTATACATTGTGTTATTCCATTTAGTTCTTGCTGATGTGACTTCCAGACAAGCTTATTCATGCTATATACTACTACCTGTAAACATATTCATGGTAACCATTCCTCTTATAACTTGTACTCGCCAGCTCAAACGCATTTATCATTGACGCTATGATGAATCAATCACTGAAACGACTATGGCGAATAAATTATTGTTTGCAATCGTTTCGCCGTATCGTTAAGAGCAACATTCATTTACTTTACTTTGACAATGTTTTACGTTTTGTTTGCAGTAGGACATCGTGATTGGTTTTTGAAAAAACACATTCAACTCATACAATAATGATATGGTCCTATTTGCACAGACTAGGTTCATTGTTATTACTGCTTTTCATGAGGGCCATGCAATCAGTATTTCCCCCAGCACTGCCAGCTACCTAATTCATACATCTAAGTCGAGAGATACTAATGTGCTTTGTAAACACATAGACCAAAGATGACAGCACCGAGGAGGGATCGAACCCGGGACTTTTAGAATGACAGGAATGAGCATAATTATGATTTCAAATTTTGAAATATACTATACTAATTACCAAACTAACCAACAAAAACCAAAGTACAATTCATTCATCTTCATATATTCACCTGATGTAAATTAATGAAAAATAGATTTTTTAAATAAAGCGGCCCCTGACTCATAGCGGTGATGTGTATGTGTTTGAAAGCCTACCAAAAGGTCAGGCAAATAAATGTTAAAAACTGATGACTTTTTGGGCCTTGCGAACTAGATTCCTTAAGGACAGTTACCTCTGCAACCTAACAGGGGATCACCTTGCCCCAACGTTCCTTAGTGTTCACACAATGCACTCTCAAGCCCCCCCCCTTCCCCTCCCGGCCCCCTGCCCCCCCCTCAACTTTCAATTTTCATTCCGGGCGCCGCCAGTGACAGAAAACTTTGGGGAATTTGGGGAGTGCGGGTACAATAAACTTCTTTAAATACACCTGCATGCCCTCAGTCTTTTGTATTCTATTTGGAGGTCACTACTGGATTTGCATGGTATGGCATCCATAGAAACTTTTTGTGAATGAAATGAATGGGTAACCTTCAGTGCCTTATCATGAAAGAACTTTGAATAGATAGCTGTGGGAAAAGAACAAATTTGTTTAACTTCTAGCCAGGTTTTACACCTGTAATCGTAGGGGTAATAAGCTCGACTACAAGTCAAGTGCACCGGGGCATAATATTTCTGTAGTTTACACAGCATTTATTTTTTGTCTTTGTGGTGCGCTTGAAGTATTTCAAATATTGATTTAATATATTCTTTTTCTAAAGAATGACTATTGTTTTTGTATCAAATTTGCAACAATTAAGATTGGTGAGTACATCGTGTGAATAGTTGAAAGGAATTTACATAGTATTAACAATTTCTTAAACATTTACCATAATGATAGACCTAAGAATAATTACATAATCCCGTAGATGGGTAGAGTATTTCAAGGGGAAATTAACTTTGTGTGGCCGCACAACTGACGCCAAAATATGTCCTCTTATAGCTTTTTAAAGCTTTTTCAAAAGCACTGGTTTAGACTTTGGCGAAGGAGGACGGTAAAGTCTATTTTGGGGAGAGGGCTCACCCATGGAGAATGTGTGATAAAATAATGCTAGAAACAAAATTACCTTCCTTGGAAATATTTAACCTCGTACCATCAGACTTCTTAAAGTATCAAATCGTATTCCTATATTCATCATCAAATCGTTCATCGAATGTCCGCGAGACCGATGGTTCATAAAAGTGGCGGATTTTAGGGGGCACGACCAGATTGTGTCCCCCTTAAACTCCTTTTTCACACATTCCTGAATAAGCCACCGGTCCATGAGAGCGACAATTTATTCGTTTGTTCATCACGTTCATGGGTCGTTGATCTCTTATAGGCTGTCGGCCTCCACGGTCTTTGGTCTCGTCAAACTTTTGACAACTTTTTTGAGGGTTCACCTGGGCTAACGGTATCGGGTCGGTCAACTGGGTTTCCCTACTTCCTGAGATAGTTATGAAACTAGCAGACCAGATTTTAATCTCTTTATTAACGTATATACCCCCATGCTGTTATCGAGGTAAAAAGCCAAACTGTATCGCCAAGAGCTACATATCTCGAGATATGACCGTGAAATATGTTTGCTTTCATGATCCAATGACTGTCGAGCACGCTTTCTGCTTGTTACCTTTTCCAAACACAACCACAACCAGAAATCAGTGAGGGAAATCTTTAGAAACCCACTTGTGATGATCTATGTATTGTGTGCCTGTGGCCACCTGTGTTGTATATCATTGCAGAAAATATTTTCTGGTGATAAAGTAATGATTACACCTGTCATACATGTTACTTGTAGTATATTGTTAACATAGCCGAGGCTTTGATTACTATAATGAGCCATACATAATGAGATGGCGGGGAAGGCAAAGCTTGTTCCGATATTCCCCAATATTTAACCCCAGAAAAAGCTTCAAGACGCCCAAGATCTGTTGTGATACTTCCAAAAATAACTTTGGTCCTTAAACTTATGCGAAAATAGTTATATTGTCATCGTTTTAGAAGAACAAAAAAAAATTGCTGGATATTGCGTTTTGTCCAAGTTGACGCATGTAATAAAAACAAGGAGTAGATAGACAAGGCTACATCTTATTGCAAGAAAGTGACAATTTTTTTTTGAGAGTCAAGTAGACCGATAACTCACGTGATTGACGGCCCAGCGACCACTAGACCGACACTATCTTTGGCGTTTCTAAGGGCTCAATAGACCGACGGTTCACGAGACGGACATTTTCTATCTTCCATTATCGGTTGCTTATGCTTTTCTTTGTTTTGTCGGTCCCATGGGGTGTTGATCTAGTGCGTTGTCGGCCTATTGGGCTTGTGGCTTTCTGAACGCCTTTTCAACGTCGGTCTCCTGTGCTGTTAGTCTACCGAAATGGCCCCGATAGATAATAATATCTTGAAACGATGTATATTACATATATAGATTATTATTGTCCACCACCTTTGAAAATGTACTAACATTGCAACGACGTATTACATAACCCAAACATGATTTCTATGAGATCATATTATGAAAGGCTATAATTGTGATTGTCTTGGAGTTGATTTCTTCGGTAGTATGACGAAAAGATCCTTGCTGCTTGAATGTTGGTACTTTCAAAGTTCTTAAGGGATGGGGCTGCAGCCTCTCCCCAGCCACTCCCAAACCCACACCTTACGCATATGCCTATCATTAACAATAATTGTTGCTATTGTTATGGAAAATGAAGGCTAGTAATAGAAGTTGCAGCCGAAAGTCAGCAAACCATTGAACAAACAAAGAAAATCTTAAGTATCAATAGGTCATGGAAATATAATAGTTCGAAATATATCTTTCAAATGACAACGCCAAAACAGTAAACATAGCGTTCTCCTCTAAATATGAACTATAACTATAATTTTCTATGTAAATTCTACAATATAACGAACCTTGTGCTGTGACTGCGCAAATCAGGAAGAGATTTATACATATTCCACAAGCTATATGCAGAACACTTTTAGAAGCCATCACAAGGAAGGGCTGTCAAATAAATCCTCGACAAGTCATTCGTGCTTTCTATATCTCCATAATATCCATGAGTGTTCTTATTTGATTGATAACCGGGCAGAGTTTAGAAAAAGACAACAAGCGAGATCCAGAAACGATTCGCCAGCTCACCCCCTGCAAAATCAAGTTCAGTCCATGATCGGGTATATATACAGAGTAACAGAGAAGCAGTCCTGACTCATTACAAAAGAACTCCACTCATGCAGTCATAATGCTTTGTGTCGTACGGTGGGTCCTATGAATGGGTCTGAGTGAGATGTGCAAACTTGTCAAGAAGGAAATATGTTGACATTTGATAAAATATAACACAGAAAATATTCGACGATTGTCATTGGCTTGGATAGAATGCGAACGGATTTATTTATATTACGAGCAGCGGTTGAATGAGAATAAACTTACCTGCCTACGTGTACAAACTACACGTGTGCGCTGATATCGAAAATAGTATACTTTCCACCTGCTTTACATAATAAAGGGCTACATTTTTATTTTCAGAAAACCTATAACAATCAATGCTATAACACGTATTTTGATTACACTTCATTATACACACACGTTCATGTATCATATCAGATCACCAATGTAACTGCTAACTTTCTTATGTAAATGGAAATGTTTTGCCCCTAAATTCTTTGAAATGATCAGTACCGGGGGATCAGTATAACTTCAATATATAAGAGCACATCCCTCGGACATGATTTAAAGCGATAAGTTGGTATAATGGTTACTTAGTTGTCTGAAATAAATACATATTCCTACAGTTTAGAGAGTGAGATATTGTAGAGCAGACAAAACGACATTTGAAATGTATAAATACATTAGAAAAGTCACCTAAAAGAAAGACTCATGGGAGTGTCGATTGATGGAAATGTGACAATGCGAGACAACGTATTCATGCTTATAAAGGGAGAAATGAACTGAAAATTGAAGTTCGAGGGAGCAATAATGATAAAGAATTGTCAGTTCATCAATAATATCATCTCATCAATTGGTGTTGGAAGAGTCTGCAAAGACATGTCACAACTTTCTAGTTCTGCTATAAACTATAGCCCCCCCCCCCATTTGTTTGATTAAAATGCGTTGAGTTGTATTGATGTGGAGTATTCGAATTGTAAAAGTCTGTAAAGACATGTCATACCCTTCCACTTCTGCTGTAAATTAGCCCACCTCCTCCCTCCCCAATAACGTTTAAGACCAGTTGAGTTGAGTTACCAGGAGATGGATGACGTCGTTTCGAATGCAGACGTGGTCATTATCTTCCAATGACCCGACTCCAGACGATTTGGAGAAAAATACTTTTCATAAAAATAGCTGGTATTTAATCTCTATGGATTTTATGGATTATATGACTATAAGCTCTGCTTCGTGCTCATGGGAAGGCCTTTGCCACCTGTAAAAAGGGAACTATTATAATCAGAATCGAATAGATAAAAGGAATATTTTATTACTCTTGGTTGAATTGAGAAAGGAATAAAATGACTATAAACCGATGAATATATGAAAGAGACTAGATATTTCAAACAAATAAATAAATGAACGAAGGACGAATATGATTTATTTCTAAAGGAGGCTTTGCAAACAAGGAGGCAATTTGGCCTGGATCAAAAGCAATATTATTCACAAAAGAGATCTTTGCATGAGTGAATCTTCTGTTAGGAATAATTTCTGATCGAAAAATTTAGAAATTAATTCCAGAATCTAAGTCTACCGGATCCTCGAACGGCTTTTCATTGAATGGAAGAAGAAAAAACACATGGATATGCTAAAACTGACGGAGGACATCAAAAAGGTGATTTGGGAAGTAAGCAGGTTTGCGAGTAAACAAGATTTTTGACATGGGTTTCTTGTTGGTATACCATTGGTTTCTCAATGGCAATGATTTTATTAAAGTTTGGATAATGTTGACACCACCTCTTTTTACCTTTCTTTCTTTCTTTCATTCTTACATTCATTCATTATTTCTCTCTCTCTCTCTCTCTCCGTATTCTAATATTTTCTGCTTCCCCATTTTGCTCTTCAGTCTTTTCTGATACCATTCCCTTCTGTCTGTCCCAATACTCTCTTATTTATGCGAGTAAAGTTTTAAGCATAATGACACCCCTCTCTCTCTGCATTGTATTCTTCCGTTTTCCACTTTTTTCTATCGTACTTTTCTCTCTCTCTCTCTCATGTATTCTATGTTCACTCTAGTATTATTCTATCTCCCTTTTCACTAAGACACAGAATTTCTACCACATTCATCATAATCATCATTATCCTTCATTACCATCATCATACTATCATCATCGTCACCATCGTCATAATAAATACCACCACCATCATCATCATAACCTCTCTCTTATCATCATAAACTGGATCACCCTTCCCTGTTCTATACCACCTTTGTGTTTTTATCTCTCTTTTCCTTGCTCTGTCTCTCACTCCCTCATTTTCAATAGTCTGCCAAGAGACTAAGGGCGCGTTCATGCTTGATTTTGACGGCCCGAATCAGGCATCTGTTACGCGTTTAGTTTAAAACACGATTGCGTTCATGCTCACTTTTGTAGAATCACCGAAAAACGGCGATCACGATCGCCGATCGTAAACTCACAAAAAGATGCGTTTACAATTTGTAAACGCGTTTAAATGGGGTCAACGCACTGACCTCTAGTGGATCTACGTAGCATGCGCACACAGGTATGCGAATTCAGCTGAAGGCCACCCAAGGAGAATTGCCTGGAGAAGTGAGCATGAACAGTGCACCGTGGAACTGCGATTACGATGAGCGTTTACGATGAGCGTTACAAATCGCTCATTCTGCCTTCAAAATCAAGCATGAACGCACCCTAATTGGAAGCTGAAAAGCCAATAATATACCACACAGGAAAGAAATGTGCATTGTAGCAATATATATTTCATTGTTTATACAATAAAACTCTTATAGATGGTACAAAGAAGTCGAACTTTAGTCAATTTGTTCAACACTCAGATACCTGATAATGTAATTTGAATATCATTGACATCAATAATGTAATTAAAGAGCACCAAACTTGAACTATTTCTTGATGAACACTGAATTAAAAAGGGAACATATATATATGGATTGAGAATGCAAACGTCAGCCATTTCAAGGTACAATTCCTCGGGTCCAAGATGATTACATTCCAGAATAATATAACACAGATCTTGATATCATCACAGTTTAACAATTTCAACCTCATTTAAGTAAAGTATTATGCCTACACAAAAGGTATAATCAATAGGTAACTTTCGTAATGTAATCAAATCTAACGCACAAATCTGTTTTAAGTACCTAAGTAATTGCGTATATTTTATGATTTGATTTATTGATTAAGTGTTGTTAGGTAGGACGAGCCATAACGTTTGTCCTACATAGCAGCAATTAATGTGTGCAGTTTTCATTCTGATTATTGAAATACAACTATTCATTACAGGTTAATGAAATAGTTTATAAGGACCCACTTAACTTGTGCATTAAATTTGAGTACATTACAAAAATGGTCTATTGATCATCATGATCATAATCATGATCAAATGACTGGCAACAACTGCAACGTAAAAAATAGACCCCGAAAGGTCAGTTACCTGTGTGAGGGTTCACAAGGTCAGAGGGAAGGTCATAAAGCATGACAATCAGTAACATATCCAGGATTTGTAAATGGGGGGAGGAGGGGGGTAAGAATCTTTACACATGCATGACTTTGGGACTTTGTCAATAGAGAGTTGGAGCATGCTCCATGCACCCCCTCCTCCCCCCCCCCCCCCCCCCCGAACAAAACAAAACAACTTACATGTAACTACAATGGCTCGGTGATAGAGCAGTAATCTCATATTTGGGAGGTCTTGGGTTTGAAACCATGTCGATGTGCTCGTGCCTTTTGGTAAGGCAGTAAAACTCATTACTCAGTCCCTCAGACAGAATTTAAAGCCGTCTGTCCCCCAGATGCTTACTTACAAGCATATGCATACTTTCTTTAATAAAAGTTAGATAAAACAATCATCAACAACTGTACAACAGACATATCTCACTTATTAAAGCTTTAAATTGTCAACTGAAGATAGGATAAGATCATCAGATGATTTGAAATGCAGTATTCTAACAGGAACAATGCATCCCACCCCAATGATAATATTCCATTATACTAACTACTAAATCTCCCTGACAACAGAAACAAGATCTCAATGTACATGTATAACTATTTTAAACCTTGATGCTAAATTCTGACTACATGCTGAAATGAACAAAACATTGACTGGACCTTATAATTAACAGTGTTAGATTTATGTATAAGTACCACAAATGTATACTGTCGTTATGGCAACAGGAATGGAAGACTCAACTTAAAAGTATGAAAGGTCATAAAAAAACATCTCTAAAAACAATTCTACAAGATGTAAGATCAATTCAGGAACAATGTAAAAATATGGAACACACATGTATGATTGACGGATATACATGTACAAAGTGGTTGAAATATTTCTCATTATTACCCGTATCAGACATCTGAGCAGTGGTTTTACAAAATCATATTGCTCTAGATGTCTGATTTGGATAACAATACAAATATTGACTGGCTTAAATTTCGGGAGATACCACATATATTGCCCTCACAAGACCCATATTTCCCTCGTCTTTGACTCAGGGCAATACGAGTCTAGTTTGGGCAATATATGTGGTATCTCCCACAAGGCCAGTCGATATTATATAAATGTTTATATTCGGTAGAAGTACAATGCAGTGAAATCATTCTGTGTTGTTCAATGCTTTAATAAACTTACTGTATATTCTTTAATGCAATGAATAGCGGTGATTGACGAGACAAGAATCATAAGACGTTTTGTGACAAGATAAACTGAAGAGTTGTATTACTCTACCCAGGTGGAATAATATAATGATTTATTATTCTGATCTTTTTCCACTTGCTTACTTTAACAATGACTCTTGTATTACCCCTTTTGGGTGGTAGAGGCATAAACAGAAATGAGATGGCATACAAATGCTATTTCATTATGTTTTTATCATTTGTTTACCCATGGTCAATAACCCCTTTCGACTGACTGGATATAAACAACAGATAATGGGCATTTTTGAAAACAACACCTTTTGCCTTACACACAGAAAGCTCTGCAGTTGGCATAAAACCAGTCATAAATGAACAATAGTGAGAGGCTGTACTTCTCATCTCCTCATTCGCAGATACAGTTGATTAAATCATACTCGTGTAAAGTATTCCCAGGACTAATATTGACCTCCCTTGGCTCAATGAGCAGTGAATGTTTGATCAGGCAGTATGCACGACAAATTAAATACAAAATGAGTTCAACTTCAACACCCTTGAATAGCTTTAACCCATGTACAAGAAATGGCATAGATTTTGTCGAGAACCAGAGAGGTGTTATTTCCCTTTTAGGACAGGGCTAAATGAATCACCTATTGTTCTTTAAATTGGCAACAATGTTTTTCTTCAAATATTGCTTCTTTGTTCTAATAATGTGCAATGTCTCTGAACACCATATACACAGGCAGAAATTTGTTGACAAAGTTTTTTAAATGGTTAATTTTGATTTAAAAAAACAATAACAACACACACAATGATTCTGAACCTCTCCAAGTGTTGCCAATTTAAAGAACTTGAATGCCTTAACTTCATTTATAAAATTGCTGGCATCAAGTTCAATGTGGCCATGCAATAAAAATGGACACAATGTGTGCATTAATTTTGCCCTTCATTTTCATGAATCTAGTATATCTTTAAGGCTCACAACATGCAGAATGCTTGTCCCCAAAACACGTTTCTCGTTCTAAGCAGACAATATCGTTCATCTACTATTGGTGTTGACAGGGTTGGCACATTAAAATTGACAACTGACAAAAATATAAGTCTGTATCCTTTTTTGTCCTTACTGAGGAGGTTTACAACAGCTGGAAGTAAAAAATGCTGGTGAAATTTTAGAATAGCACAAAACCATGTCAAAGCCTCGATGATTCACTATTGCTGACCACAATAACATTGGAAAGCTTAAACCGTTTGCTGCACATTTCATAAAAACATGAACTTAACAAATTGCTTAGTTTTTGGTTGATTCTAAGCATTCTGACATGTAAGAAAATTCTTAACGTGCCCTTGGTTATACCTTACATAATATCAAAGTAGATCACACATACTTAATACAAAAATGAGATTTCAGAATTAGTTTGTCCATCCAAGCAATCTCGTGTCCAAATATCATGTTACATTAACATGTAATACCATTAAGTAAAAAAATGGCAACAAAAACATTAATATGAAGATGTAAATTTCTATGTATGTTCAAATCATAAGCTGTGTATATCTACAGTATCTAACTACATGTACATGAACATGTTCATTCATTTGTCCATTCAATACTGTAAATCATCATTAAAATTAACCAAATTATAACAAAAATTATTGCACAATATTTTTTATATCAGATTTCATACATCACGTATAGCGATATAAAGGAGAGCGGATAATAAAAGAATATATCTACGAACACCTGTTCGTACGGACAATGCACATCATGTAGATTTACATCAAAAATAATCCTAAATTATGTGAAGAACTTATAAACCACAGCTATCTAAACAGGGCATGCATTAAACTTGTATGATCAGCTGGTATATTCTTTTGGCTCTTATCAAACCTGTCAAATATGATATGACACATATTTCCAGCAGATTTCCAGCCCAATAGTGCAATTTATCTCAGGGTTAATAATCAAGAAGTTAATAAGAAAAATAAGTTGCTAAAGGATGAGTCTACAATAAAAAAGGAAGCTAAAAAATGTACTGGGTGAATATACATGCAGCACTTAATGATGAGAGTGCAGTCATTAAAAGATATTCATGAGCTGTGAATGTAAACAATGTACCATGTACATACATACACACACATGTAAACCCATGCAGCATGTTGATATGTATTCAATGTACTTCAATACAACAAAGAAGATTACAAACAAACAAAACTGAGTCACACATAATCACAGTTGTACCCATCATGTAGAGTACAGAAGTGCTAACGTCATGTTTGTGATGAATGTTTTAAAAACCAAGTGGCATTAGAAAGTCAATAACAATGTTTTTGTTGTTATTGATGTATCATTGATTTTAAGTCCAAGGAAAGTTGTTTGGCAGCCAATGAAAGTACATGTTGATGAAAAGAAGATTAGAAAACTATTAAAAAAGGTAATTTTTATGTAGGATGCAGCATTAAAGCATTATTTGATCGTTTTCATAAAATTCCTGAATTTTAACATAGCTTGGTAATGTATTATGTAGAACTAGGCCCTTTCTTTAAAGAGTTACGATTGATCCAAGTCGATCGCATATATCAGTTGCAGCTCTATAATTATAAAGAGATAGGAATATGTAAGCTTGCGATTGATTGATGGAGTTTGCGATCGATCTGGATTAATCTCAACTCTTTATTGGACATAGCCCAGGATTGTCAGAGCAAATTATCTAGTACTAATGTACATAAAAATCAAGTATGCATACTTGTTCTTGTACAATATATGTACATACCAGTGTATATCATAAACACATTGAGTGTGTGTAAAAGTGTTTGTTCTTTAACCCTTAAAAACAATTCAGAAAACATCTTGTACATGACAAGCGTTGCAGGCACAGCACATATGATGGCAGCTGAATCCCTTTATTCATACACTAATGTATATATATATTGTGTACCAGCAAGAAGAGCGTTTCTGCCATTGACATTATAAAGCTCTTTGATACAGCCTTCTTGCAAACAGCCGACAATTGTACCACGCTTCAATCACTGGAATCGCCATTCTTTACAACTTCTCATTAATTTCATCGCCAATTTAAAATTCACCCGAAACCTCTCTCATAAAGGCATTCTTCATTGACTATATGATTACATCAAAGGCTTGCCTGACATATCAACCTCCAGCATCCATACATACAGAATACTGCACTGGATGGTATGAAAGATATAGCTAGTACGAGGCACTCGGGAATCACAAACACGGTAAACATGGAGACACTTTTGATAGCCCATGGCAAACTCAACTGAAAACGCTTGATTAACTCATTTGAATTATGTGTTCATACCGCCGCCAACAGGTCAAGCCTGGACAATGTTCAAGACGGAACAATGACTTGGATGTCACGACCGAATCGTATCCTGAATTGTTCGAAGAGGAGGAAGGTGAGAATGGTGTGAGGTCCGAGTCTCACGAAGGCAGGAATGAATCCCTTGAAGAAGCCCATGGGTCCTAGCTTGGCAACGCTCATAAAACAGTCCAAGGCATTCTAGAGTACACAAAATAGAAGAGAATGAGAGAAAGAGAGATTGGAAATCACTTTTTATTTAAAGGCAGCAAAAAAGCGTTGGGGAATCCCACTAGGTCCCATATTGGAATCATTTGGGACAGTGAAGGACATTCTATTTCTACACAAAAATAGTAGAGAATGAGAGATAAGGGATCATAATCTATAAAATGACCCAAACATAACCCTTGGAGAATCCAATCTATCCCAGCTTGGTTATGTTCAGAAGTCCTAAGAGTATTCTATAAGAAAAATAACAGGGGAAAATGAGAGAGAGAGGGAGAGAGCTGTTATCAACAAAGCCTGTAAATGAGAATTCTCCAAAGGAAGTGGAGGAAAATTGGTACTGAAATGTGGAATGAAATCACAATAAAGTGTTTTACAAAATCAATAGACCAAAACCATAAAAAAAGAATCAAATGACCAAGGTGCCAAAAAAGGACCATTGATTGGATCAGTAATAAGCCAGTTTGTAAATACCATTTGGCATAGGCAGAGAAAGGTCATTTGTTCCCCAATTGTAAACCCATCAAAACAAATACTGGTATCATGGCTCATGAAAGTAATGTAATCAGTATTCACTTATACACTGACAGTACATTTATCTGATACTTCTTCTCAAGAGGCAAATTAAAGGTTTTCATGAAGCACCTCCATCACGTATCCATCATGTAAAAGATCTGTGGATATTTCGGGGCCATGCTTTCCAAAGCTATTTACGAACTGGCTTATTGGAAAAGGCTACGTGAATACATTTCTTTTCTTTCAATACCTACATATTTTTGTTGTTTGCCATGCAACAGATGCATGGTTTGCAGATATACTTTTACAGAGGTATGCAATTCAAATTGTTGACCTTTCTCTGACCAGTTAATATACAAACTGCATCATCCTATCTTTAACAGTGACATGATTTCTCTACATTAATCCATTATCTTTTCATAACAAAATTATACAAAGTTAAAGATCTGATGAAAACTGACATGTGCACCTTTCTGTGGGACACAATACTATGCATCACCTTATAACAAATCTTGAGTGGACTTGATGCCAATGGCAAGGAAGGGCCAAGGAAAAAGGCTAGTTTATTTCACTTGTAGCTTCCAACCATCCTAAGTGATTCTTTTTTTTTTTACTCACCTTGTACTCGCCTGGTTTGGCATTCATTAGTCTTGTCTTCATGACATCAGCTGGCTGTGTTAATACTGTGGCACAAGTACCCTGGAGAAAAAAAAGGAATATATAATCACTTAAATGATTTACTCATTGGTCTTATCTTCAAGACATCAGCTGGCTGTGTTAATACTGTGGCACAAGTACCCTGCAAAAAAAATAAGAATATATAGAATCACTTTAATATGTGACATCGATGCCATACAACACCTGGACAAAGTCACATTTCTCAACAAAGTGGCAGAAATAGCATAGGGTATTCAATGTACGAAGCTATGTATATTTTAAATATTCCTCAAAATATTGTGCCCAATTTTATTGCACTACTACATGTACATGTAAATTTTATATATTAAATTGCCATTTCTCCTCTCGAGTCTCGACCCAGGAGTCAGAATGTTAGCTGGTAGAGTAGAATGCAAATGTCAGTGTGATCAGATTAGCATATTCACATCCGCAAAAAGGCAATAGTAAAGTATTAATGACTGCTTTGAGAGAAATAGTTGTTTTTATACGCTCAAGGGAAGGTTAGAATTGTGCTATTGCCCGAGGCGTGCCGAGGGCAATAGCCCAATTGTAACCTTCCCGAGAGCATATAAAAACAACTATTTCTCGAATATTAAAGCAGTCATTTATACTTTTATATGCCAAAAAAAAAAGAGTCAACTTATGACACCATCTTGGCCTTTATCTAGTTTGTCTGCACGGTTGTTTTTTATGAGTGTATCTTTGAGAGTAGACTAAAAAAAAAAAAATAAAAAATAATTTTTTTTTTGTTGAAGATGGGATTCGATCTCTTGAGTACCAACGATGATGTGACTAAAATCACCGCCTTAGACCGCTCGGCCATCGCACACTGATACCATACCTAGCAGTTATTCTCTGATGTATACATTAAAATGGATTAAAAACGGCTTCGCGTGCTGGATGCTTCGCGGCAGCTCCATTAAACGGGCCCTTCTTTTACTTTTGCAATGCATTGGCACGAACTTAGATCAAGATCTATCGGCAGATTTTGTTTTTGGAAGTATATTTTCGTCTTCATGTCAACAATGCAAGATAAAATTGTCGGTAAGATTGATCAAGATTCAATTGTATTGAAATTACCGACCAATTCATCGCACACGTACGGTATCCTCGATCGCTCAGACCATTTCTTAACATGTGAACCTATGGGTATAATTTCACCAAGACTGAACTATTTTCCCAGTAACCATGGTAACTGGGATTTTAAGTCAGGTATATAATGAGATATGTTGCACCCGGTTAAGTTACAGTGAGCTGAATAATGGCATTGACAAGTCTCATTCATCATCTGATTGTGACTTAAAGGGATTGGGTATCTTTGTCTGAGATTCTTAACAAAATCCTGGATTGACCTCATGCTGCAATCATAATTATAAACCTTTAGGTCAGTCAGGAATCCCATGACTTTTACAAGCCGATTGCCTGTCTGATTATCAACACATTTATGATTGAAATTCGAAATTTCAAAAAACGTTTTCCCAACATTCTATTAAGGAAAATGAATATAGGGTAAAACCGGTCACTCAAAATTTTTACTTTTTTGAGGCACTTCACGATCATTTTGAAGCTTAATTTTTCTAGGGCTCCAATATTACACAATATCACAGACACTGATAACACGTAGGGCCATGCATCTCAGATTTGTAAAACTGGAAACATTGTTAAACAATGCTTTAATCTGCATGCAGAGCATATTCACTATGAATGCACCTGCAAACATGATGCATGTAATTGATATAAAATAGACTTACAGCCATGGTACTTGCAGTGAAGTGGGTCATTATGTTATCATTGAAGTAACCTGATTGCAGTAAGAACTGTTTGTACTGATCGTAGAGAGCCACCTGGATAAGGAGACGAAGAAGAAGAAACACAATATGCTTAAATATTAAAGGTAATACAAAGTTTTGGTATGGGGTCATGAATTTGGTTCAAATGAACATATTGGAAGCATAGGCGATCCTACAATATTCAGTGATCGTTGTTGCGGTTGAAATCGAGTCTAAAGTTATAAAATTGTAAATACTAAACTCTTTATTTTGTATAGCGCCCTCTCGAGGTCAATATATGAATTTAGCTATAAAACATTGTTTTTTTGAATGAAATCGACCGATTTGCTGTTACCGTTTGGAATATATATATCACAACTACATATTCTGAGATTTCCATGGTCGCAGCTACCATCGTATGGTCGTAGGCGCTATTTTGAAATTGATCAAAATTTACTGGGAGCACCGGTAAATTTGTATATTCAATTTTTCTCGAAAACAGAAGTGTTTTAGGGGCTACATTTTTTAGTGCTTATAATATATCCATAGGGGCATCCATATATATCAAAATTGTAGAGAATCACTATCCAGTCAATTTTCTAAATTTACCAAAACTTTGTAATACCTTTAATGTGCAAGAAAACTGTCTATTCTTTTGAAATGCACGTACATACAGGCATGTTGTGGACAAAATGTGAATCATTGTAAATATAGACAGTCATCAACGGTTCTGATTTTTTTTTTTGGAGGGGGGGGGGGGGGGAGGGGTTGTCATCAGGCAATCTACACGATGCTCTCATTATAGGTGACTGCTGTCATATGATGTGGAAGTCTTGGGTTTCGATCCACAGCAAGTAAAGGGTTAATTAAGTTAAAGCTAATCTTGAGCTCTGGTATGGGAATCACATTTTGAAAGAAAAATGCTCTGATTTATTCTGGATTGTTTATCCTGCAGTAGATTGGTTGTATGAACAAGTGAAAGAAAAACAAACACACAGAAGCCTACTGGGCATCATCTTCGATAACAACCACAAATCCCAGTGACCTGTGTTAAGCACATGGTGTCGGTCCTACTTACCCGGATTTTCTTATCATTCTATGCTCATTACTCAGCCACTATACATTTTCTACCAAAATTGTTTGGTACCTGTCATTTATTTGTAATCTTGAACATTCCGTGTAAGTTTCGTTGGAGAATTTATTTTCTATACTTACCGGAACTCAAGTTTATCGTTAATTAAGTTAAACAGTGGCAATCCACAACCCTCGTGATAAATTCATTTGAATGAAAGCAGAAAAATCAGAGGAAAAGAATGGCAAAAATATTTTTAAAAATCAGACCAATAATAACAAAATTATGGATATTTGAAATATGAGATCTCTACAGCTATATGCAGATCTCAAATTGGTTATTTTGTCAGTGGATTGTGACGTAGTGACGGATAACTCTCCTGTTTGTTGTGTACTAAAATATTACTAATTTCTTCTCTTCTCCCAAGAGCGCTACTCAAGATATGTATTAAGGAGATTGTATTATTACAGGTCCTCTCAAAAGAAAAGACCATCTCAGGTCATACATATTGAAGATTTTTTTTTTTTTTAAATATCATTTTGGCTGTTGGACAAATATTTGTCCGGCACTACATCATAGTGACATTACCAATTCAGCCAATTTGAAGTTCCAATACGTATAGTGATTATATCTTTGAAATGTCCAATTTCTCTCAAACTTTCACCAGTCTGCTTCTCTAATATTCCTGCTTTAATTTGGAGGTTATGAAGGTTGGATTTTCCCTTTAAGGGATATCTATGTACACACCTGTCCAAATGTCATAAGGAAGCCTCTTGCAACAGCCATAGACCAACCATTCCATAAGCTTACTACACCCTCTGAAAGATGATGCAAGAAAGGTGAGAGAAATAAACCATCGGATGAGTACACGTACATGCGATAAAATAGGCTCTTTATGACTGACGGGGAAATGGATGAAACATGAGACGATTATTCCAAGCTTGCAATATCTGGATACTGCATGGAATAACTAATGCATGTGTACGCTTCATGTAACTGAATACACAAGCATAAAAGGTGATTATACAGTCACGTAATTTGTTATGCAAGCACAAGTATGGAGAACTGATAAATTTGTACCAAAATAACTTTTACGGCTTAATGCTTGCACTATTAAAGATTGTACAGTTTTACAGTATATTGTTATTTCAGTTTTTAACAATAATAAAAACAAAAAGCCATAAGTTTCCAAGACCAAGTGTGGTGAATGACAAAATCTATCCTGATAATTGTCATAAAAGCTGATTAAACTATCACGTAATTTGTTATACAAGCACACGTATAGAGAACTGATAAAATTTGTACCATAACAAAAATTGATTGTACAGTTCAACAGTATATTTTCATTTCCGCTTTTGAGAGTAATAAAAGAAAAAAGCCATCGTACATTTCAGAGTCTAAACGTGGTGAATGACAAAATCTATCCTGATTTCAAGGGACCAAAACAAGATAAGCTGACGTGTGTACGCTAAGTAAACATAGTTTAGTGGTCCACGTAACCTCTTTCAGATTTCAAGTGGTAAAGCGCAGCAGTTTTTTTAATGGCAAAAGTGTAACCCGCTTCACATTTCTGTGTCTTATAACACACAGCTAATAGAATTTGCATAGGACCCTTGCGTAGTCTCCGATGGATTTAAGAAACAAGATGAACTAAAAAATATGATTACTTTTTTTTAACATACCTTTTTTGTAGACCTGCCATAGCCCATCAAGGGCATGTTTATAACTGTTGGGACAGGAGGAGAAAGCAGAGTTATTTAGGTTTACAATTATGGTGTAGTGGTTTAGACACAGACAGGACACCAAACTAGATATAAACCAGTCCTGGTTCAATTCCAATCCATGGTAGAAAGTTCTTTTGGCAAAGGACCAAATTAGATTGCCCAAACTGTAGCACCCCCCCCCCCAACAAAAAAAAGAGAAGGAAAGAGTCAAACAAACATTTGAATGATATATATATATATATATATTTATATATATATATATATATCCTTTGACATACAATGTACATTGTAATGTTTGTCCAATCATTGAAGAATACTGGTGGCTTGGTGTTATTTGTGGCATTGATCTTATACGGTACAACAAATGTAAAAGGAGGAGCCCTTTCCAAAGCTTGGTATTTATTTCAAATCTCACCCATCCAACAAACTGCTAATCATACCCCCAAATAAAGCTACTTAACATAATATCCATTATGGGCCCACATCACCATGCCGGAATATAAACAGGGAAAATAAGAGAAGGACCAAGAATTAGTAAAAAAAAAAAGCTTAAAAGTGCAAGTGAATTTGGGATCACTAGGACAGACTGCATACATGAATATTGGTTGCATATCCAGCTTGTGACAACCCTGTTACATGTATAAAACCCATTGCTCTCCACCCCCCCCCCCCCCCACCTCTAACTTTGTCTCGGCAGGAAGTAAATTTTTCACCTTGACCTGGAAAAAAAACATGGATTGTGTTTTTTTATAAATTTCCACTTTAATACCAGTACATTCCACTTTATTACATCCTCCTATTGAAGGTCATGCCAGAATGTAAACAACTTCAAGGCACATTGTCTCTCTAAGATTAACAGACCACCAAATTACCCAACTTTCTAGACAGACCGGATTTCATAAATATCTTCTTCTGAGTTCATACCAGTATATTTTTTATTTCTTTTATCACATACTCTAGTTGTATTATTTTTGGGGAATTGATGACTTACTTTCTCCTTTCTGCTGGTTGTAGTTTGATATCATTCTGCATCCTGACGTTGATCATATCTGCTGGTGTACCCACAAAGCCCCCAACAGCTCCTGTGACAGACAGACAGAATCAGAATATTCAAACTTTATTACAATAACTATATTATATTCCCGGTGGTTTTTATAGCCCTTATTAAGGGGACGATGTGTCTACGCACTTCAGTAAGATACAATTATAATATTTTGCGCTTATTTAGCGCTCAATACATCGACAAGATCTCTAAGCGCTCTACAGATATATCATTACCACTGTCATTGGATTCAGCCTTTCCCCCGCAAGCATTATATGCACATTCTCCACTCCCTGGGGAAGGATTCCAGCCAGGCACTATTTCACAGTCGCCCCCAACGCTGAGCGATCTATAATGACTTTGCATCTTACCGGGTACCCACCCAACACCTCCATGGAGAGTGGCAACTGTATATTAATGTCTTGCCAAAGGACGTTAGTGCCGGGCTGGGATTTGAACCCTCAACCCTTGGATTGAGAGTAAATGATTGAACCTCTATACCACTATGCCTCTTAGGACAACGATGATAAAATAAAGCTCTACACCACGTGTATCAAGGCACTACCTCCTGAGCTAATGCCCTGACAAGACGATTACAAAATGAAGAGAATGTTGTTCTTGTGGCTATTTTTGTGTATTAAAAAATAATAATAATAACAAATAAAAAAACAAAACCTTTCTTCACTCTCTTGTCGCAATGCATGCATTTCTGAACATTTACATCTTACACTCATATATATATTGGGTGCTTTCATTTTCAAAGCTTAGAATTTGCAGGTAGGCCTTGTAACTGACTGAGGTTGTTTTGTGTCTACTAGAATACACAAGCATATTTCTAAATTCAGTGACCTAAAAACATGTTGAAAATTTACACAAACATTTACGAATGCCACTAACATTTCTACCCACATGTGCAAAAGGATATATTGATATATTTGCTTTTTTAAAGATTGTTGAGCAGATTACAAACCAACCTGTGAATCAGTTTACATGAGTATCTCTTAAATTCAGATTAAACAAACAATGGAAACTCGGTAAGGATCAACGTACACTCTGAAAACACTATTTGTTCTGTGATATTAAAACAGCTGGTAATGTAAATACTACGTCGGGATAGGGAAAACGCTGCATCGACCAATAATTTTGCATGCTGACCTGGCATATTTTTCAACATATGTACATTTATATGAGTGGTGAAAGGTTATAGTCCAATCTCATATTGCCAAGGACATGGAATCACTAAGGGCTCAACATTGGCAACTCTGATTTTTGATCTTTTTTTTTAATGCAAGGAATTTTAAAATGAAAATATGAATGAAGATTGTTAAATTAGCCAGTATTGACTAATGAAAAATCACAACTGATATTTTTGTCACTTTCACATTCTCAGTCTACTTTCCAATTCAAATAAATGAATGACTATTGGCAATATTAAAGTGACAAGAAGCTTATGTGTAAGATATTTCTGATTTAAAGAAGGGATTGCTGTAACTAGTCTTATAAATTATGTAGAAGTGTTGTAGTTGAGTGGGCTAAGCACTTGACTTGAAATTTGAAGGTCGTGGATCCCGACAAGGCACTAATGTCCTTTGGCAAGGCATTAATCTACATTTGTCACACTCGCCCCAGGTGAGGTAATAGCAGCTAGGCTAAAGCTGAGGTAATAATTAATTTGTGTGCCTCCGAATAGAATTGTTTGGACAGATAGCGCTATATAAATGCCAGTTATTAATATTTATAAAATCATAAAAAAATTCTCTGTGAATCTTGAAGCCACACCTGCGAAACCAGCCAGAAGCATCTTCTGATAAAACGGGAGAGGTCTGCTGGGGTCGTCTGCTGTTAACCTCTGCTTCATGGCCTCATATATACCAAACCTAGCCATGGAGTAACTGAGCTGTAATGGAAATACAGAAAGAGAGAGTGAGACAGAGGGGATGGGGAGGGGTGGAGGTGAGAACAAAATGAAGGAGTTAAGAATAGGGAGAAAAGAAAGAGAAGTAGAGAGTTAGAGGGAGAGAGAGAGAGGGAGAGAGAGAGAGAGAGGGAGAGAGAGAGAGAGAGCGAGAGAAAGAGAATGAGAGAGGAAAGAGAATGAGAGAGGGAAGAGAAAGAGAGGGTTGGAAAGGGAAAATAGAGGAGAGGGAAACAGGAGAGAGAGGTGTCGTTCTACTTCAGTGAGATAGAATTATGATTCTCAACAATTATGCAGTTTGCCTTCCAGACACATCTTTTTGTGCCACAACATTTAGCTAATGACCTCAAACTATTCTAGTTCCTACAAAAGCCCAGCAAATAAGAAGATTCCTACAGTATCTCAAGTACCGGTCTGCCATAGCCTTTTCTACTGACCTGCGTCTACTGAACATACACATACAGGCATGTACGAGGACTTACAAATATATGCTGTCAAGAGATAGTACATATACGCTTTTATTTAGCCTTGACAAAGTTGGAGAATGGAATTCATGTTTGTCGACTATCTGATGAACAATGGGGTAAACAATCCACACAACCTTTACCCCTTCTAAGATACAAATAATGCTGATTCAACAATTGTCTCTAAAACTGCCATTTTCTGTAGTGAGATGACCATGTACAATGTAGGATAGCTGCTAAAATCACTATGGAAAAGCTAACACTTCGTTCTAAAAACCGAAATATATGTGTACCTGTTCGGGGGTCACCCATAACAAATGTCAGCATAATATTTTTTTTTTAAAGTTTTCTTGAAAGGAAATCAGCTTGTACATCTGACAACTATGACAGACTTAGGCAGATTGTGAATTTGTGAATCTTAATGACTTAATAAATTACAACAGGCGAGATGGAGGGCGAGATGGGGGGGGGGGGGGGTTGGAGTAAATTTGTATGCTATCTGTGACATAAGTTCACTTTGAATGGTTATCAATGGTAATAACACAGACTTTAGGATGAGTTTCTATTTTTCACACCATATTGTACATGTAAAGGACAAAATGAGAGATTTCAATTTATTTTCAGTTTGGTAGTTTGGTTTGGTACATCCCCCTAGAGATTAATATACAAAATAAGTTGGTGATTTGAATCTAATCATATTTCTGATTTAATAAATGATTTAAAAAATGATTTAATGCAGTAGTACCTGTCGGCATAATGAAGCACTGAGCCCATTGTAGAGTGCTAAAACTCCCTCATTCTTGACTATATGTACCGCCATCCCAGAAGCATTCATCTGTACAGCCTGCTGCGTCTGTAAATGGACCTGGAAGTCACAACAGGAAGAGAAAACACACAAAAAATGATGTAGAAACAGCAATGTACAACCACGTTTGCCCATTAAAGGCAAGCAAGTTGTTTATATGCCTGCATGTACATGTATATCTCATTACTTCACATTTTAATAAAAAGACATTGGAAAATAATTAGTAATGATTAAATTTAGTAACAACATGAATATTAATATGTGAACCATATACATGTATGTACATTAAATTCATTAAAAAAATACCCCCCCCCAAAAAAAAAAAGAAGCATCTATTATCTCTTAGTTTAGGCAAATCAATGATCTGAAGAATACAAAATAAGAAAGTTTAAAGCAAATCTGAATATCTCAAAACCCTTTTTCCTCATACACCTGTATTTGGTTACAGAGTTGAACTGAGATGTCTTGTTAATAAATTTCGTCAAAACCATACCCCCTTAATACCCTCCCCATCCTTCACTCACTCTCTCCCATAAAACTATAGCAATGCCTTAAGGTATTACACTCACTTCGACAAACCATACACCCCCCTCCCTTTCTACCTCTCCCCATAATCTGGCGTTGTAATGACTAATGAGGTAAGACACTCACTATTTGCGTGTGTTTGATTACAAAGTTGAACTGAGATGTCTTGTTAATAAATTTCGTCAAAACCATACCCCCTTAATACCCTCCCCATCCTTCACTCACTCTCTCCCATAAAACTATAGCAATGCCTTAAGGTATTACACTCACTTCGACAAACCATACACCCCCCTCCCTTTCTACCTCTCCCCATAATCTGGCGTTGTAATGACTAATGAGGTAAGACACTCACTATTGGCGTGTGTTTGATTACAAAGTTGAACTGAGATGTCATTTTAATAGATTTTGTCAAAACCATACCCCCTTACCCTCTCCCTAAACTAAGCCCTAAGGTATTGCGATCACTTTGACAAACGGAAACCATACACCCCTTCCCCCTTTCTACCTCTCCCCCATTATCTGGAAATATTATGGAGGGCAAATGTTGAAAAGTATCACCTCTGGAAAAAAATTGTTGATTATGTTAAACAAAAAAAGTATAATTAATTTTGTGATATAAGTACATGTATAATTCATGTGTTTTTCTTTGTAATCGATATAATTTTGTGTTTCTTATGTACGTATTATTAAATTAATAAAAGATGGAAAAAAAAAAAAAAAAACAACACTCACTTTGACAAGATCCAATGGATGAGTAACACATGCTGCTCCAGCGCCGGCAAAACCACCAAAGTAAAACCTTGCCACTCTCCTGGTGGTATACTGCTCTTTCTTTTCCGTTGTCGCGGGCGACACTCCTCCTCCGCCTCCTCCCCCTCCGCTGGAAGATGGGACCTTCATTGATGCGGGGTCTAAGGGTACTGCTGCATTGGCTCCTGAACCAGGGGTGAATATGACCTGCCCTGTCATGGTATAGTAGTGCTCTGTGAATGCGATCACTGGTGAGTGTGGACCGACTCACGACCTACCTGCAACAGTTGGCAATTTACAAATAACACGCTTGAACGAACACAGAATCAAAAGTGCAAAGTACATTCAAACACCCTATCTTACATGTAACTCTTTGAGTTTTGATTAGTTTGCAGGTACAAAGTCAAACCCTTGTCAGTGGCTGTGCATAAACAGTGTCTCCACTGTTAAGGCCTGTCCTCATTAGCTCGAGTTTGCCAAATAACCCGCTATTTTCAGACTCGGGATATTATCCCGAAGCTCGAAATTGAGTCTTCACCAGGCTAATACGCTCATCACAAACTAGCTTGGACTGGCGTAAATTAACGCGATATTTCCCAAATAGCAGGATATTTTGGAAACAAGACCAATACGGTATGTTTCCGGATAATTTCTCGACCAAATATTCTGCTAATTGCAACTGCAGGCTGATGAAGACGCAAATTGACTGGTTAATTTGTGATCTGGATGGTTAAAATAGCGGGTTATTAGGCAAACTCGAGCTGATGAAGACAGGCCTGGTGAGACTTGGCTGACATCATACTGCATAGGCTACCATATGTAGCTGCTCTGGAGTCCGGACCAAGGCCAGAGACTGTCAGAGCTCTGCTACATTATGTCCCAGACCTTAAGGAATTGTGGTTAAGGTTCAAATACAAGTCTGTGCCTGCAGACTAAGTTCTGATAACCGGAACGAATGACTGCCCTGGAGAAGTGCTATTCAACCCGCTGCATATACATGTATAGGGACCAGCTGGCTCTGGTATTAAGCCTATAGAGTACCAAAGCTGTGACCGTCATACAAATCAATTTTTAGAATTTCTCAATTTTTTCTTCATTTTCCGAAAGAGCATCAAAAATAATGTCCGAATGTCGAAAACCAATTGAATATGTGAATTGGCTGAGATATGACCATCTGAATAAATATATGTCCTATAGGAACTCAGTGTTAAATGCTCTGGCTCCTAATCAGTAGTCAACGGGTTAAAGCCAATATTTTGAATTATTTGTAATGCACTAAATGGGTTGTTTGGACCAGTTACACTCAACAAAAAATTACGGAAATCTCCTGAAAAAGTAAGAGCACCAAATAAACACAATGAACTAAAGGAAAATAATAATATTTTGTTAATTCAATATCTTTAGGAAACATAAAATCTCCCCCCCCCCCTCGTTTAAAAATCTACATTGTGAGAAAAATGGTTCATTTTACTTAAAACATGATGAAATTACCATTACTTTCTTTTGCTCAATGTTACATTTTCCTGTCTCTTTATTGGGTAGATTCATTACATAGAGTTCAATGCTGTTTTAGATACATGTATCTCTTCTATTGAAAGCTGGGGGAGGGGGGGGGGGGGGGTCCCCGGGGGAGGCGTTGTTCAATGCCCTCTATTTAAAGGTAAAAGTATTGCAACTTTTGCAAGTGGAAGGGAACGTGGGGGTGAAGCTACAAGTGCCACTGTACTACATTTTGTACATTTGTACGCGACGTATTTCCTTTTAAAGATGAAGTTGAGTTCTGGTCATGCAATTGCATTGTGAAAGAAACGGTGTGAAATCGACCAGAAAAGGTTGATCATCTAGCATATAAGAATTTGTGTGTATTGCAAGGTTCTGATATCATCAAAATAATAAGAAATTTGGCCAAGTCTTGGTAAAGTTACAAACACTGTACACAGAAAGATGTATATGGGACTACACGAACACGTGGCGTAAAAAACCTACCCCCGAGTTTTACGAGTTACATGACATATTTAGAATATAAAGGCATTTGAAGAGCCATGCTTTTCAGGGAACATGTCTTATCTGATGTTCTTCCACACTTGCATAGAAGAATGATAATGCTCACAAATTATTTTTCACCTCTTCCCAGAACTCAACCTTCTCTTTAATCATAGTAGCATTCGTGTATGTGTAGGTGTTCAGTAAAAAGTATTTGTACAGTATGCATAAACATGTGCACATGCATGTTTGGCTCGTAAAACACATTGTTTGTCTCGGGGTTATGATCAGGGTTATCTTTATGAATAAACATGTACCTGCCATGTTTGTTTTGGATTTATACGACACAATGCACATGGATAAATTCCAGGTCTTTGTGCAACCTACGTCAGACCTTTTTATGAACATGAAGGACCAACGTGGAGAACCCAAACTACGGTACATCCTTGACATTAGCTAACATAATAAAAGGAAATCCAACCATAATAGACAACTGTAATGCCAAAAAAAAAAAAAAAAAATGTTTAAGGAGGAAGGAAGAGGCCCTTTTTTTTCTTCTTTCAAACTTGCCACTCAAAATGGCCGCTCGGTACATTTTCCCTGACAGTCGAGCTATTTTTCAAGACGGCCGCCAATTTTTTAAATTAAAAAAAAAAAAATCAGAAATAGATCCATTTTAGCAGTGTTTTTCATGTTTTTTTTCTTTAAAAAAAAAAATTCAAAACAAAATTTAAAAAAAAAAAAAAAAATTGGAGGCGGCCCCTAAAAAGGAAGCAAGCGGGACGCTAAACATGTATATTTTTTTTTAAGGCCTAATGTGCTATAAAAGAAAGCAGACAAATCAGAGTAACAAACTGGTGACAGATTTCAAGGGGAGGTCAACCCTGATATTAGGTTAGTTTTAATAGAAGCATAAGAATGAGAGAAACCGGTCTGTGAAATTTTGAGCAAAGTCCGATTGAAAATAATAAAGGTATGTATAAATTGAAAGTGCAATCAATCAAACACAACTTGGCAACTCTGTGACATGTTTACCTTGTAAGCTCCTCTTCAATTTGCTAGGTACTGTATGCAGAAATTTTTCACAAACTTTAATTGTTTAAAGCTAAAGACCAGTTATGGTCATGCGATTGATTGTATTGTGAAAAAAACGTTGTGAAATTGATCATCTAGCATAGATGTACTGCAAGGTTCTGGAATCATCAAAATGATAAGAAATTTGGCCAAGTCTTCATAAAGTTAGAAGCACTGTACACAGAAAGATGTATATGGGACTACACACACGTGCGCGACACGTGCATTTCATACCTCTCAACAGGCGGTTTTCCCGTCAAAATTTTTATCATCATGTAATATTCAAAACATATTCTTTCACATGATTGGTAATAAGAGCTTCCATTTCATTTTTTGAAATTGGGGCGTTTCCAATACTGGTCTTTACCTTTAAGTTACCAACTTAATATCAGGGTGGACTTCTCCTTTAATGAAATCATACAAAAAGTGAGAAAGTTATGAATGTTTGAATGTTGTAAGCACTATATGTATGCCTTCAATTTGGCTAAATACTGTAGGTAATATCTATGTGATGTAGTGGGCTAGTGGCAGACAACTTTTTGTCTTTAAAAAAAAAAGGACCTACTGGTATAATCCATAATTCCACAATTTATATTTTGACAAGTGCTCCAATGGAGCAGGCACTTATACACATTGCACAAGGGTTGGATTGCCCTTTAACAAGTAAATGTTCTACTTTTCTGTATAGTTTCTTGGGGAGATCTTCCATTTATATTGTGAGAGAGAAACATAAAATCCTGTATAAATTTGTTAGTTACTTTTGTTCATTTTAATTCAATTCTAAACAGCCTGAACATATTCCCAAAATGGAAATTGTTACTGAACGATAGTCAGCTATTCCAAGTGTACGACAAAAGGAGATCATGGAGATTAATACGTAGGGCGATACTTATCACTTTCAATTTCAATCTATTTTTCCATTAAAAAATAATATGATTTCAGATAACAGAATAAACAAGCGCTTGGGGTTTATAATAAGAGCTTGTTATGATATGTACAGCACATTTATGTAGAATATGAATTGGATGTATGGGTTTTTGAAGGCTTTGTAAAATGTATTTCCCCACACAATATTACAATAATTGATGTAAATAGTTCAATATATATTTTTTTGTGGAAATATTTTTTGAAGTGTGATTTGGCGTCACCTGAGCCTGGGATAAAACTAACTGAATCACTGTAAAGGTTGGGTCTCTCCTCCCAGTATAACAGGTGGAGCACTAGTGCACTACACCCAGGGCCCAAGGGTCGTTTCTCAAAACCGTCATAATTACAACAAGATCAACACAACTTGACGCTGTCGCTCGACTTGTTTGCTAGGTCCTAGGTGTTTCACAAAACTATCTTTACCAAGACGAGCAACAACTTCCCCGACAAGGGAACTAGCCATGTTTTCAAACTTGTTAAATCTTTTTAGATTGCCGTCTCAAGGCAACTTAAGGCTAGTCTAGATCTATGTATGGGCAGTGAAAAAATGAAAACTGAATTGAAAAAAAAAAACTTCTATCATGACCTTCAAGCTCTCAATTGATTGATCATTTTTTATTGATGTTAAAGAAAGTCTATGTCTACGTCTATGCTGGTACTCGTCAAAAGCCTGACGAGACTATGTGTCTTTCCTGTTGCATGACTCGGGGCCAACCTGGTACTGGTAGTGGTATAATATGACTATGGATGACGCGACCGTAGCAATCACCTGCGTGCAACATACGTGAAACCAAAGCGTGAGGAGAACTTGGGTCTGTTTCGCGAACGCTGACCATGAGTAGGGGCGCTGGTCCGAGAATGAGGATCGTCCGCCGAAACGAGGATACATGTATATTCTATATCCTCATAAACGCGGACAAATTGCGTCCCCAAAAATAAAGATTGTCCGCATTTTCGCAGACGTTTTTTTGTCATCGGCGCTCTGCAGGTTTCGGGTTCCTGAACCTCGCGCTGATGACGCGATAAAATAAAACCCACCATTCACCATCTACTTTTATGGGTTATCTGTCTTCCGAGGATTTATCGCTTATAATCAAAAACGTGAAAGTCTCTGTACTGTAGGCTCTAGATCTAGACCCTACAACTTACAAAGTCAATGTGAAATGCATCAAGAAAATCATTGCAGAATTTGTGTTTCGCATCGCCAACGTGGGGATCAGAAATTATATGAAACGTCTGTGAAAATCCTTATATTAGGGAGGCCAATGCCCGGGCGTAAGGCTTCTACGCCTACGATTTGTGCGCTCGTCGTCCAAGTCAGAAAATTACCAGAAGAAAAAAAAAGGGGAAAAAAAAGAAAACAAATATCTATGGAATAAAATGTATAACAAATACACAATTACACACTCCACAACATACCTATAATCACGGATCTGTAATGGTCTTTCACCATTTGTTGACGATCTTGCAGATTTTGATGTATTTTGATCCAATAATTGCGCTAGCAGACGAAAATAACGGACGGACAAGAGAAACTAGACGGGTCCTAGAGGGCGATGAGGTTAGCTCTCTAAAATCCTTCTCAATGACTGAAGGTAGCGCCTAAAAATATGGAATCAATTTAATATCAAAGAACTTTTGATAGAGATTAACATATCAGTTGTGCACAGATGTCACTTTTAACAACTAGAAAATATAACGAAAAAGGATTATATCTTTTTAATTGCAGATTTTTACAAACTGCACAATCAAAGGTAGATAGAGTACGATGTTTTTGTCAATCTTGCGTTGGTTTGAGCCCCATAGCTAGAGCCATCTCAAATTGGGGAGCAAAACTGTGAACAAAGACGTCATTGTTCCAGCCCAAAATAGAAGTCTTGCGACATCATAATATGAATATGTATGAGGTCCGGTCTCATCGCGCGCAAAACAAATTTGACGTAGTCTCACACATAGTACCTTATTCTCAGCACTAGGTCAGTGTCGTGCAGTAATGTATGAGAAGTGTAAAAAAAGACATTTCAGTAAAAAAAAAAAAGTCTACGTGAGCAGTCTATACTCCAATTGAGAAGTGTAATGAATGCCATGATTTGAACGTGTGTGTTTTAGTGTATGATATCATCATATGGTTAGTGAGAGAGAGAGAGAGAGAGAGAGAGGGAGAGAAATATCTCCGTCAGTACACGTCTATCAATGCGTGCAGTCCTATTGACTATGTTTGATTCCGTATTGTGTTCGCTGCAACTGTTGGATTTATCGATCGTATTGTGTTCGCTGCAACTGTTGGATTTTGCAGTGTCAGATTGATCTTTACTCATGAGGAAATAATTGAAATACATATCAAAACTAAGGTAGGCCTATTTATTTATTTCAATAATTTTCTTAATTTACAATGAGTGGTTTTCGAGCTTTCTCTCATTATGTTTTGACCCTCCATGCCGTGGCATGGCTAGCATGGCTCGATTGCGGCTTGCATGCAATTACCGTACCTGGACGGCCTGCAGTACTGTGTCGGTGTGTGCGACTAATTCAAGGCTAGCCGGTGATGATGAATGTACTTTTGCGCGAAGTTTTGAACTTGTTGTCCGGGCAATGACCATGATGACACGCCCATTCCCTGGGGCCTGTCTAATTCTCGACGTAATTTTTGGGACCATGAAATTGATTGTTTCAAGGCTCTTACGTACGGCCAGGCGTAGAAGGAAGCTCATAGGAACTAGCTGGATATCTCCTATTTTATGGAACTTATGGAGTCGGCAGATGGGTGAGTTTTCTTAGTGAAAGTAAATGTAGGGAGGCCAATGCCCGGGCGTAAGGCTTCTACACCTACGATTTGTGCGCTCGTCGCCCACTTCAAAAAATTAGCAAAGGGAAAAAAATGATGTAAAAATAAAAATTGAAGAAAATATGAAAAGAAAATACAATTATACATTTCACAACATACCTATAATCACGGATCTGTAACAGTCTTTCACCATTTGTTGACAATCTTGCAGATTTTGACGTTTTTTATTCCAATAATTGTGGTTGCAGACGACCTTGACGCACTCGCACCACCGACTAAGAAAATCCTAGAGGGCGTAGAGGTTTGCTCACTAAAAACCTTCTCATTGGCAGAAGGTAGACCCTAAAAATATGGGATCCGTTTTGAGTAAAGAACTTTTGATAGAGATCAACATTTCAGATGTTCACAATTGCCACTTCTAACAACTAGAAAATATAAAGAAAAAAGATTGTATCTTTTTAAATACAGATTTTTACAAACTGAACATTCGAAAGTAGATAGAGTACGATGTTTCTGTCAATCTTGCGTTGGTTTGAGCCCTATAGCTACATCCATCTCAAAATGAGAAGGAAAACAGTGAACAGTGACGTCATTGTTCGCGCCAAAAATAAAGGGTATTGCGACATAATCTGAGCTCCGGTCAGATCGTGCGCAAAGGCGTAGTCTTATTTATAGACCCTAGTACCTTATTCTCACAGCACTAGATACGAGTGTCGTGCAGTAATGTATGAGAAGTGTTAAAAAGATATTTCAGTAAAAAAAAAAGTCTACGTGAGCAGTCTATACTCCAATTGAGAATTGAAATGAAAGCCATGATTTGAAGGTGTGTGTTGTATGGTACATGGTTAGTGAGTGTGTATGTTACGTATAGCGAAAGGGAGAGAGAGAGAGAGAGAGAGAGAGAAATATTAGTACACGTACGTTGCATGCATGGATGTGCGCTATGATTGTGTTCGCTGCAAGATGGATTTTAATTGGACCTCGTAACTTCTCGATCGTTGATAATAAGGAATACTCATGAGGAAATCAAATTATTGGAATACACATCTAAGGTAAATATCAATGAATTATATATATTTCTTTCCTTTTTTGAACCATCGTCTTCGCCTCGTAGTAGTAGAAGATGTAATCGTTCGCACATTGATGGCTGGACTTCACTTCAGCCTGCATCGGGGCTTGCCTGTGTCGGTGGAGGGATCAACTTAAGAAGAAGGTGTGTACGTGTGCGACCGATTCAAGGCTAGCCGCTGTTGAGTGATTGCACTTTCGCGCGAAGTTTTAAACTTCATCATGAACTTTGTCCCTCGGGCCTGTCTAATTATGAACGTAACTTTGCGACATGAAATATAATTGTTTCAAGGCTCTTACGTACGGAAAGGCGTAGAAGGAAATGGCTACAAACCAGCTGGATATCTCCTATTTGATGGAACCTATGGAGTCGGCAGATGGGTGGATTTTCTTAGTGAAAGTAAATGCTTTCTTTTAATCTTAGTTTTAGTATAAACAAATTAGTAATTAAAAAGTTAGATTTGGGCATTGGCCTCCCTAGTAAATGCTTTCTTTTAATCTTTGTTTTATTTTAAACAAATTCGTAATTAAAAAGTTAGATTTGGGCATTGGCCTCCCTACTTATATTTTGTTCAAGAAAGTGGGGGCGTGGTGCAACTATGAGTAGACTCTATGAATGATGTTTTGCCGGATCCCGATCTCGATCACTCACCACGCTCACTCACAAAACAAATGGCGTAAATTCTAACGTTAGGTGTAGATTCTACTTACCATAACAAACATGACCGAGGTCGAGTACGAGTGATGGAACTTGGACTTGGAGTTGGAAGAATCGCGAGTCGAGAGCTGGAAATGCCTGGAACTTGGAAGAGTGAAGAAATGAATGCAGCTGAGCTGCAGCTACACAACACACATACACAGGAAGAGATCAGATGCTCTCAAAGTTGTGCAAAACTCAATCTCGAAAAGACCTTATTCTCGAGCTAGCTGTCGGCAATGAACTTAACGTACCTGGAGCAAAATTCGGGGCAACGTTGCAGATTTTACAGGAAAATAATACACGCATTCTCGAGTTACGTTTGCAAGTACCGTAGTTCGATCGCACGTAGTGAATAATTGTATTGCGTCTTTACAGGGAAAATAAAAGGGAAAAAACGACCAAAAGGCGAAATGGTTATTCTGTGTATGTAACATGTAGCGCTCAGCGGATCCAAGAGGGGTGAAGGAGTCGCAACTTTTTGAAGAAAAAAGTCACTTGGGGCCCGTTTCTCGAAACCGTCATAAAAAGTCTAACTTCTTGGACATCCCATTGAAACGTGATAGATTCAAAACGCGTTCCACAAACTTAGACTTGTGACGGTTTCGAGAATCTGGCGCCTGGCTCCCAATAGCTCTCCCAACTTCAAGACCATGTCATCCATGAATTTTTCAAATTTAATTCGCTACAATCATACCTTTTCTTGATATGATAATAATAATAATAATAATAATAATAATAATAATAATATAATAATTAAAAAAGATATATAATAATACAAAATAGTATAAAACATGGCTCTGCTAATCCGATTGCACCTTAGGATCCGGGGTGAAATGAAAAGAGGCTAGATAAATTGGATTCTAGCTTCTTGTCCTAATTTTTCGAATTTGAGAAGGTGGTTCCATGTTATATTTCTTGTTAATATTGAAAAATTCAGATCCTCAGGTAAATTGCATGATATTAATTATTTGTGGTAGCTCATTTTCAGATTCTTATTTATTTCATTCGTAAAAGTATTATATAATAAAATGACCCCCCCCCCCCCTCCCCCCCCCCCCCCCCCTCCAAAAAAAATGAAAAACACAAGCTGACGGGTAGGGAAAAAGGAAGGAGTGTGAGTTTAAAAAACTAGGAATCAAGTTTATTTGACCTAACTAATTTGGCACAGAGAGAGAGAGAGAGAGAGAGAGAGGAGAGGGGGGGGGGGGGGGAGCCATTTCGCGGGGATAAAAACTCACTATGATCTTCCACTGTCTATCCCTTGTCATGATAACATGGGGGCAGTGACGTAACCGTTTTGACGGATACATGAACATGTAGGAGTATAATCCAATAGCATATTAAAGCTCCAATGCAACCAGCTAAAGTGGAAATAGCCCTATATAGAGAGCTCGCAATTTTAGTGCGCATTCATTACATCTACAGATTATGTCGACGTCGTAATCAATTATATACTTTGAAGCCACATTTCATACAAATTACATAACTACGCACCTTTTATAAATAGAAGGTTCCAGACAGGATCACTGTTGCGCGCATTTTAATCAACTATACGTCTAAAAGATTAAAGCGGGTACCTGCTATATACTTACCTCTCCCCCCCCCCCCTCTCTCTCTCTCTCTCTTCTCCCCCCCCCCCTCTCTCTCTCTCTCTCTCTTTTTCTTTCTCTCAGTCGTCACACTACTCGTACTGTAAAGCTATCGCTTCATTTTTCTCTCTGCACGCACGCTTGTATTATTTTGTTTTGTTTGTTCGTTTCGTTATTAATTTGTTTGTTTTCTGATCCGTAGAGAGAAAACATGGAGATAACATGGGTAAAGGTTTTTATTTAAAAAACACGATTAGAAATGATAAAAGGAGAGGGGAAGGTGGAAACAAGAAAGGGGGGAAGAGAATGAATTACAATTTACAATGATACGAATATAGAAAAGGAGGGAGAGGACTAAAACGAGTGGAAGGGGAGAGACCAAGAGAAAGATAGAAAAGAAATACTGTTTGTGAAAGTGAAAGAGAGAAGGGAACAAGAACATACAGATGGGCATTGAATACAGATCGTTTTGAAACAGAAATCTTATCCTTTGCATAATCACATGAATATGCCATCCAGTCATTTCATCGGTTATCCACTTTGCAATTATAATTATCTTCTCTCATTCAAAACTTTCGAGGAGACCATTTTGATTTTATCGTGGTTGTTTTTGTTCACTCATTCACTCATAATCAGGATTCAATGTAGCACGGGTGTTCTATTCAAGTTTATTGTCAAATACACAATACCTTAGCGTCAACATATTACTATACTACATACAAAACGACTTACATGTACACCGCTATATTAAAATTGAATATTATTATTATTATTCACCACTGAACTGAGGAAGTTGAGAAAATTTACATCAATCTAATTACAGATTGAGTATAATTCATTCTTATTGACATTCTCATGTCATCCATTTTTATATGCTGTACTATGCAAGGGGTACGTACATTAGAATCAAATTATGAAATGTTGATTCATAACAGGGAAAAAACAAGTACATTTGAGTTTTGTACAACCAAAATGGGAGCGTTCAGGATGTTCGATGTATAGGGCATGAACGTTTAAATAGTTAATCAAGCTTACCAGTTTCTTCCATAATCCCGATGTTACAAAAGTTTCATTTTTTAATTAGCTCAATTTCTTCACTTTTGATAAATTTTGAAGTAAGCAGTAGACTTTTTTCTTCTTTTATCTGGTATCAAATCGGTCTGGATTCTGGAAGATTTTATAAATTATTCTTAATAGAGTGCACTCGCAAAACGCATCGGATTATCTTACGAAATAGGAATGATGATTTATGTATATAATTATAATGCATACAACATATTTCATCAGTGGTAGTCTATGAGTTGAAAACGTACTTTAAATGAAAACATAAAAACATCGATTATACACAGTAGGTAATGGATTTTGTAACTATAACAGAACAATGCCAAATAGAATCAGATGAGAGTTGGACAAAATAATGTTGATAGTTAATAACTTTCGGCAACTTCTTATGACGAAGGTAGATTAAATAAAGTATATTTATTTGGACTATTTGTAATTACCATATAATATGAGATATATTTTCAAATTGATTTTGTTTCAGTAGGCATATATAGACCTTAGTCACGATAAAAATATCAAGGAGGAATTATCAATTTAGTATAAAGAAATCTATTCGAAATCCTGTGGTTTTGGAGGATATTATTTCCAAAATACATTGCATTTCTTGCCATTCAAATTATTTCATTAGAAGTTGTAAAACAATCAGGAATAAACTGCACTTTTTCTAGTGTTCGAACCTTTAAAAGTCTTGTTTCTGACTATTTTACGTGTTATTGATAGGCACTGAATGTTATTCTCCCTTTGATTTACGTATCTATACCTGATCTGCTCAGGAACCGGAAATCGTGTGAACGCCTCGACCGAAAGATGGCGCAATTAAAAATAAATTACAGGAGTGGTAGCGAAGTCGGTAAAATACCTTGTCATTCCAAAACAAAAAAATTGCCAAAAATGATAGCCAAAGAGAAATCAAATATAATTACCATGACATTGTGTGACGCGCATCGACATATAAATAAAACCAAACATCTCAAAAGCGGACACTTTAATTTTACAATAGGAAATACATGTAAACTAGGAAGACAAAGACATATTTATTACTATTGAGAATGAGGTAAATACGTAACTTTAATACATGTATTTAGATAAGTAGAGACGGATAATGCTATAATAAAATACATCTACAAACAATTATCCACAATATCTTAAAACGTTAGTAAAGAACGCTTTGTATTTTTTTTCTTCTACAGTTGGCACATCTCCCTCAATAACAGCATAGTAAAAATACTATCATTTATTTCCTAAAACGACCGCTTTTATAACAAAACATAGTTAGAACAAGGTGAAACTATATATACATCTTATATACAAAATAGTTCTGTTAAAAATCTCCTCTCACTTATGTTCGATGTGTTCTCATAATGAAAGAGACAAAGTGCGTGTTCTCACATAGATTTATCACGTGATTCTAATTGCAACTTGATTTGAATCATGATTGCTGTCCATATATTGTGTTCAGACGTGTACGGAACAAGATGTGAGATGTTGAATCGTATGGCCAGCGGTAAATGAACGATAAATAAGACATTATTTACATGTATGTGCGATACTGCGATGTACAGACGTTAATACGTTTTTGTTAACATGTAACGTGATCAAGCAAGTTTAAAATAATGATTCATAGAATCAAATCTACGTGTGAACGCGCAGATAAAAACACATTATTCAACTGTATATATAAAATGATCAATGCCCTCCTCACACCGGAGTAATTGTGAATACAAGGACAGAATACAATATGCAATTCTTACAACAGATTTGTACATAATTATAGTAGGGTTCAGAAGTATATCCATGTGCGCTTTTTTATCGAGCTTCAAAACAATATCGAATCGAAATGAATAGGGAAAAAAGAAGCGCGAAGAAAATAAATTGAAGAAAATGAAACGAATTAGAATAACGTGAAGGTGTAAGGAGAAAACAAAACAGTATAAATTAAAAAAAAAGACTCGGGGAAGATAAAACATTGGGACTTTTACTGGACCATCATATTTCATAAGACCTATATCTTTAAATAAAATCCTACCCTCTTGGTACACTTTCTATACTCTGCCTTCAATTGAGGAATGTCCGCTTTGAGTACATTACCTTGCGATGATAATAATCTTAAAATGAGAACTTTCCAAACAATTCACGCTCCCAGGAACCCTTCGGAGGGTGACTTAACAAATCCGCTTCCAACAACTCCATTTACAACCTTTTCAGCCTATACGTCTTGGAAAAAATGAGTTTGCCTACTGTTATGATGACAAAATAGAAAAAAAAAAAAAATGGAGACGAGAATCTTAGGATTTCTTTCGCATCAGAAAATATTTTGGACTTCCAGTCATGATACTTCAAGTGAGCATCAAAATTGTAATTGTTTATGTTCTTTTCCCCTAGGAGTACCCTTTGTAATCTTAATAGTCAGAAAACAACATAAATTGACACTTTGAGAAATAGTCAAAAGATAATCCCGCCGTGTTATCCGTCCACTCAGGCTGCGTCCACTCCATTATAAAAGCTTCCTGAAAATCAAATCGGAGATTCTTCTGAATCATCACAGCGCCACCTGTCGTCTGGATCGTGTACATGTCATGGTTTTCAACTCCATCTAGATTTTGGTCATCTGTTGAAAAAGTATAGCTATACACAAATACGGTACTGATATACAGCCAGTGGTGTCTTTTATCAATAAGGAACACCATGAAAGTTCGTTGCGTGTCGTTGAGAAATTACTGCAACATCAGGGGCTTGTTGAGGTACCATGTTGCTATGGTTACGCCGTAACCGACGCGCATCCGAGGAAATCGCTGGTAAAATGACGAGGGTAACCCGGATCCACTTCGTACTTGCCCTTTGCTACACGATAGTACTTCTTTCCTCGTAGCAAGTAAGAATTTCCTGTAAAGAAATATGAAAAGGGTAAAACAATATATGTAAATGGTTTGAACAACCATGGTCGGAACAACATCATAATTCTTCGATCTAAAAAGTCTCTTAAACACAAAATTTCTGTCAGTTAATTATCATTTTCTTTCTTGACTGTCCATGCTTCTACTAATTATTAATGTTATTTGTTTACTTTTTTTCTTTATCATGAAGTTGATAATGATTTACACATACAGGGAATTCGGTAACACAATAATGTCGTCCGAGGAAATTTCTTTCGGTGTTCGTTTATTTATTTTCGACTCAAGTTGGAATTTGCTTTGTTTTCTTGTTTTATATCTTGTTCTTTTAAGTTTGAGTGATTGAGATAGCTTAGGTGTTCTTTTTATTGTTTATTTAAGTCCACTCAACTGAGGGGTTACTGATTGTCTAGTGGTAGCCTACAAACTCAATAGTTGCTCCTCGTAATTATCTTCGGGTATATAGCAGTTAACGGAGGAGACTGTCTGAATGCTCACCATCATCATGTTGGAAAGCTGCCGTGACTTTATCCCCGAGACCAGTAAAGACCTCTCCAATCTTCTTAGGGTATCCGTTATCCACTGACTTCTTCCTCTCATCGAATCTCCAGACCTGGTCTCCTTTAAAGAAGAAGGTCTTAGCCTTGGTCTTCGATAACGCGGCATCCACGCCCTTGGGTAGGCCTAGCTCGGCCACCGGTCGTGGGTAGCCAGGCTCCATCTGAGAGCCGAAGTAAACCCAATATTTGGCACCTGCAAAGAATGAAGATGAAGCAAGATGTGTCAGTCCCATTTGGACAAATAATACCGTATGGTAACATGGAATTACATGTAGTATCAAAATAAGTTTGAATATTGATAAACCGTTATTATTTTAACCCCAGTCTTTTGTCATAACCTGATAACGGCGGCGCCATACGGATCTCGATCTTGCAGTGAAAAAAATATCTAAATTGTATGACAAGACAAACAAAAATAAGGTTGCCTTTCTCTTCAACGCTATTATACGATTCTTCATTGTGTTAACAAATGGTTGAATCCGATCAGTTCAATTAAAATTCACGAGTACTCGCGGCATAACTTAATTATCAAACGTAAAATAGCAAACGTTGGGGGAGGAGGGGGGGGGGGATTCCACTTTGGCTGTTTCAAGATTAATTTATCTTTAGCAAAAGTTTTTTAATATGTGTAATATTATTTTGTTTGAAAACTGCATAAACTACAATATACATGTATTTCGGTTTAGTCTAGCTCCAATATACCCTTTCTTACTAAACCAAACGCCAAGATTTACCTCTGAAGAAGACGGTCTTGCCATCTCTTCTCTGATACGATGCCCTGATGTTGGCCGGCAGGTGGTACCATTTATCATGGATCTTACGACCATCCTTAGGAGTGACGAGCAAACGACGCCATGATCGCCAATAAAATTTACCCTAAAGAGAAACAAAAGAGACAAAGCGTTTTAATGTTTAGCCTATAGAGAGAGAGAGAGAGAGAGAGAGAGAGAGAGAGAGAGAGAGAGAGAGAGAGAGAGAGTCAAAGATAAGCAGTCACGCAAATTGCATAAGAATATGATACTTTTCCAACCGTTCGATGGGTGGGAATGTGCCCATTATCCAATATCTAACCATTTTCCAGATCACTTTGATTCAGTTATGATCGTAACTTCTATAACGTATATAACTATAATCGTACCCTCGGTTAGACCCATTACTCGTTTTAAAACAAAATGGTTTCTAAAGAAGTGATATGACTGATTCAATTATCATAAAAATATGATTATTGCTCGAAGATGTGGTTGTTATTTAAACATTTTTCTTTTGAAGGGCCCCTGCATTGTCTTTTATGAAGTGTCAGAGATATCTGAAGACGTTTCAGTCACGTAAAAGTCATCATTATAATCGACATGGAAGATGGAAGCGCTCTGTCCTCTGACACAACGAATGTATTTTGTCATGGTCGTCAAAGTGTTTCAATTTGGCATAGAATGCAAGATACCCTTCTAAAAGTGATTTTATTTTTTTTAAATCATGATTCATGTTTAATAAAGAAAAATCCCCTTTTCTTTTTCTAGAAGACGAATTTGAATACTTTATTAGTATATTTAAGTAAGAAAGAACAGATAATTATTATACCAACTCAAGAAGTAGGCCTAGTTTTAAAGGAATCACATTAGTGTAACCAGTCTCGCTACTTACAACACCCTTGACAGCAAACACAATCTTTTTACCCTACACGTCCACATGAAACCTCAAATGTTATATCAAACCTTTAAGAATGAGATGTTAGTAGTCCGAACATAAAGAATAGATCAACTTATAAATAGGACATATTTAGGTACTTTTTTTACACACGACATAGTGTTATACAAACCTTGAATGTGTAGATACTGCCACTAATGGAAGTGACTGCGCTGTACCCAGACGTGCAATATGATTTCTTCGAAGGCTGTCGGACTAAAGTTGATTTCGGTCTTGGACCTTGGTCTATTCTCACGTTGGGCACCCTAGGACTGGTCTTCGTTCCTATAAAAATCATTACAAAATAAGGGATAGGAAATAAGGAATAAGGCTTCTCCTTAAATCAAACGATATGTGATTAGACACACTGAACACTACGATAAGGTACAATCAGAAAGTGAAGGTGGAAAGTGGTATTATTATGATTTTCATGATCATGATGATAAATGAAGAGATATTATTGAGATACTAATTAATATATTCATATAAATTAAAGATGAATAACCACATAAAGTATTTGGTAAAATTATGTGACACAATTCAAGTTAAAATTTCAAATGAAATAATGCTTATCTGCCGTAGTTTACAGGAGGGATTAGACTGCCCTGCAAGGTCACTGGACAGGTGGTTATCTCATCAACTCAGCTCTCAGTTAACATAAGAAAAAGAGGATCATGGGGACCAATGGTCACCGATTAGGCATTGTTTGTTATATAGAGGGCGCAAGTAGCTACAAGTAGTGCAGTGGGCCTTTGAGTCGTTTGCAACATTAATATTGATAAGGTTTGAAGGGATCGACATACTTTAACATATATGTACAATGTATATTGTCATTAAAACAAAACAAAAGTTAGCAAATAATTGTCCATTTCGTGCATTCTGTACTGATTAAAGATAAAATAATAATAATTATGACCAAAAACAATATTCACAGCAAATTGTGAGGAAATCAAATATATTCTTATTAGGCACGAACTGAACAGATGCAAAAATGAAAATAATAAACCATGCGATTTAAGGAAAACGGAAAATTAAAATAAGGACGATGAGAAGAAAATGTCCATGTCGCCATTATTCATATTTATGCAAATTGAATAAACTAAGCTAGCATAAAATTCATCTGAATGACTTAATATGTCGGGTATCACACATTTATCAGAAGACATTAATAAAACAAAGCGCCATTGACATTTCTCGCTGATAACATACCAACTGAAATGTATTGATGTTTGCAATATTAGTAATGACTTTTATTTGCATTTCTAGTGATCTTATGATGCGCAAATGATAGTATTATTGAATATGTACATTATGACTTAATTGTTAGTGGAGTACTCGAACGTAAAACTTTGATGAACGAAAATGAATTGGGTGAACAAATATTTTCAAATGAAAAACCTCACAGCAGCTAAAGAAATTTCCTATGCACATTAATGAATGCAAATTGATGAAAATCGGTTAGAAAAAAAGAAAATCAGCTCAAAGAAATGGATGCTGGAATGAACTCTGGAAAACAGTCCTCGGTTGCTTACTCTTTTTGCTATGTTTTCGTGATTTACGTTTACGCTTTGGTGGATTGGGATTAGGTCCTATACAGAAAGAAACATGTCAGAGAGTGTGATGAAATATGAGAGTTAACACAAAAGTACAAGATATCAACAAGAACAAGAACAATATTAACAATAACAACACAAACAACAACAATAAGAGCAACTGTAATAACAGCAACAACAACTACGAGCATGTTAAAGAAAATTTCAAGAAGAAGACAACGTTTAAACAATACAGCATAGCGAGAATACAAATAATGAAAATGGTCATAAAGAAGTAGAAGAAGAACAATAACAACAAAAACAATAACAAGAAAAATGATAATAAGAAGAAAAACAAGAACAAGAAGAAAAATACGAAGCAGAAGAGGAAAAAAAAAGAAGAAGAGTTGGAGGAGGAGGAGAGAGATGAGAAGATGGTAGAACAAAATATTATATGTACACGTAATGTTGTAGTAGATGAACAGACAGCTGTCAGAGAATGAGAAATGGTGAAAAGGAAAAGAAAATGTGGTGACGATGAAACATCAATTAAGTGAACGCAGCGAAAAAAAAGGAAAAAAAGAGACTTTGGTGAAAATGTAAAGAGCGCCACCTCCCATACCGCTCAAAAACTCTTGGAGACCCATTACTACCAGAGTAGTGATTCATTTCTCTGGAAAGGAATAACATATTGATAATATCAAGCTACCCAAATAATATGAATTGTAGATTCAGAAATCATACATTTCAAGAACCATTGTTTCACAAATTACTTTCAGTATTTTCAGTATGGAAATGAACTACAGGTGAATGGGCTAACTTTCAGATGTCACATTATACTTCTTTATATCAAAACTAGGTATGTAGACAATCCCCGATAGAAATTCTAAATTCTAACAATACAAATATTAACCGGGTGGTACCAAGCCTATGTGAATGAAAGAATTTGGTAGTCAATAGGTTAAAACGCTGAGTTGATTCTGCATTACAATTATGGCTATTTTTTAATTTAACGAAAAAGAATTTAGACGTATATTATGATAACATATATTAAACTGAATTATTCAAATAGCACAGTAAATGATCCTTCAAATGGCAGTATGTCAGGTTAATACTCAAAATGTATATGGTTTTTAGTATTATGATCATAATCTTACCATAAAGAGCTTGAACCCCTCTGATGTCATCGTCGGGTAGCTCAAAGTCCCTCATGAAGTGATAGTGGGGCCACATAAGAGCTTCCGGGTCATTCGAATGATCCAAGCCGAGGGCGTGGCCTATCTCATGAGCTGCCGTCTGGAAAAAGTTATATCCTGAAAATAATGGCAAAATAAAAAAGAAAATGATGATAACAATTCTTAGAGATTTATTCAATACATGAAGCATTGAATGAAATGAGCGAACAAGCGCTGCATATTGTTCAGCAAAATTATTAATGATTCGATTTACCGCGTAGTACATTTTCTCTTAAATTTTGACCTTTTTGTTCGACAAACGTACCATAATCATTATAATCGTAATAAAACTGGAGAATTTTGCCGGATATTTATCCCACTCCGTGCTTGTTTGACTAATCTGGCTGTTTATAATAACTGTGTTTGCCTCGATGTCCGACATGAGGGTACATCAAAGGCTTATTTTTTGACATCTTGATCTCCATTAAATCTGAAATTGCGTTTCCGTTATCATTATTTAGATATCCAAGTTCTTTCCAATTTTCCTGTACACATACAGCCTTTTATATTGTTAATTACTGAAACGAAGGACGAAAGACATCCATGATCGTATCATCAAACCAAAAAACAACAAAAGAAGAAAACAAATTACAGATCTACCTCTGTCATTGTTTCCAAGTGTGAACACGTCATCGTCATCGAAATGGATGTCGCCGTTGACTTCGCCCCATCCGCTCTTCGGTGAGAAGGCATGCGCGAGGTCGCCGTTGGGCCCATCGAAGATCGGGTGCTCGAGGTCGTGCGAGTGACGACCCTTCATGAAAGCGATACGGACCATCGCCTGGTTGACTTCGTGACCATGGAGTTCAGTGAACACGAGAGGTGTGACGTCGCTCCAGACTTCGAAGGCGCGTTTGATGGTGTTTCGTAGATCGGAGAGTTTGATGCCGCCTCGCGTTGGGAAGTTCACTAGGCTGAGGACGAGAAGGAGAAATATAATGAAATTGTTATTGAAGAAGAGTTACAATTAGCATGAGAAAGAAAGAAAACAAATCTCAATTCAAATGTACTATTCCACATATTACGTCAAAAATAAAAATGCTGGATATTTATCACAAATGTCCCAAATAGAGCACAAACCAAAACAGCTTCGAAGCAAAATGGATTACTAGACATTTATAACATTAATGTGCTTATTATGAAAATGTCAGGTTTCTGGCTAACGGATACATTAGTACAATAATGAACTACAATGTCCTCACTCATTGTTTTCTTTAATTCATTTAGATTTTAGGGCGTTGACAGCTGTATCACTCTTATACATGTAGTGTCAGCGTTCTAAAGAGAATTCAATATATATATCGTATCATAAATTAAAATCATGTAAATTAATATTTTAAAGAAGACACTATAGTGTATTAAAGTAGAAGAAAGATTTGAACTTTTCTTTAGTTATGATACTTTAAAGTGTTAAGGGCAAATGGCTTTCGAAAAGTGACTTGCTTTAGAAAGTCCAGGGGGTGTTTCACAAAGATCCTAAGTTGAACTTAACTCTAAGTTGGACTTAAATATTATGGAGAGCCATTTGTAGCCTTGAAATTAAATATATTCACAATCGAAAAATGAAGTATTTTAGAATTTTGATAAATTCCACATCAAGGACATGAAATTTCCTTAATAATAGAAAATATAAATGATTAGAATCAACATTTTATGCCTTTTAAATTAACTTTTACAAAATATTTTCATAAATGCTAACAGCTTTCCATAATTGTTCAGTCCAACTTAGAGATAAGTTCAACTTAGGATCTTTGTGAAACACCCCCAGGCCAATCGCACTTGGGAGTTCAAGGACCTTTGGCCAAACACAATTGAATAGCATTGAATAAAAAAAAGGAAGAGATTTATAGGTGACTTGCATTCTGTATTCTTTCTTGGAAGTGAAAAGAAAGAACTTTAAATTGTGTTAAAGACCTCCTGGTTGATTTGTTTTACACGTGTTTCATTTTACAAACTATACCCTGACCACAATTAATTTGAAAAGAAGATCGCACGACAGCTAGGGCACAGCTGCGCGATCGGAAAATAATTTGATAACTCGTCGAACAAAAACGTCTGCTAACTCCATGGGCCCATGGGCGAATGCAAATAATTTAGTGTTCATTGATCTCGCTGTGAACTTTTAGGACACAGCACAGGGTCGCCCCCAGCCAAAATGGAGCGTTGTCCTCCTCCTTCGAAAGTGTAAATGAATTTTGTTCCTTTTTTTGTAAAATGAAATAATTTGGAGGAGGGGAAAAGAGGGAGGGCATTACTGGGGGCATAGATCATCTCCATAGCAAGAGTAAGGCAATGGGTGGCGCAACAATTAAATTATTTCGAATAAATGACGAAAATTAGGGCATGGACATTTTTTATGGAAGAAGATCACTCTGGGTAGTCTTTAGATGTGGTTTATTGAATGGAAAGTGGGACAAAGGTGAACGAAGTGAAGGAGAGAAGTAAAGAGGATGGTGGGAGGGGGAGGGAGAGAGAGAGAGAGAGAGAGAGAGAGAGAGAGAGAGAGAGAGAGAGACAGAGAAAGGGGTAACAAGGAGAGTGCACCGGGGCTGTTTTAAAATGTTAACGTTTTATATTAAATGAATAGCACTATTGAAATATGACCGATTTGATACGGTTTATACATGACAGTTACAGCTATCATAAGATCATCACAAGGGGAAATAAAAGTTTTTTTTTGTCTGTTGGAAGATGAACAAGTTTCATGTGGTTTAACCATTTACGTTTAAATTAATTTCATTGAAAAGAAAACGGAAAGGAAGGGGAAATGAATAATAGTATCAATAATATGACGACGACGAAGAAGAAAAGAAGAAGAAGAAGAGGAAGACAACGACGTCGTACTCATTTTATTCAAAGGTGATATCTAAGGACAATCATGTTTCATTATTTTAAGACTTTAAAGGTATTGTAGTGTATGACACAAACTTAATGAAAGTTTATGTTCGATAATAAAGGACCTTGCACCATTTGGTTCTACTGAAATTCTGACGTCTTTCCTCGTCCTAAAAAAATGTATTTTAATCAAATTATGATGTCCTCAGTGTACGAGGTCCTGTCACCTGACTGCCGTGGTTGAACTCTCGAATCCTCTTCTTAATAACATTAAATAGTTACAGAAAGTTCACTCCCTTGAACTGTTTAATTACATCTGAAATGCGTCCGCTTGAAGGCCAGGATTCCTAATAGCTTACAGTCATAGGCCTACCAATCATATTTGGATCAGAAACGGTGAAAACTTGCATCCTGGACGTAAAAGGGCAACATTAGCTCATTGAAATAAGGTATGTGCATGATGCATCCTAATAGATGAGGGGTGCATGCAATAATTTAACCCAATGAAACTATTCAATATTGCACTTGTTTCGGTACAGTTAGAGTTTTGAACCTTTATTTCGTCGTTTATTGCACTTTGCACTTTGCTTCACAGTCATTATATTATAGTCCTGATAGTCATACACTAATCGCTGTTGTTTTTCGTATTGAGCGGAATTTGAATTTCACCGCTTTCTTTCAGATGTTACTAACTAATCACCGTTTTAATTCTCTTTAAAATAAATACTAAGGAGGAAAGTAGAGAGAGAGAGAGAGAGAGAGAGAGAGAGAGAGAGCGAGAGAGAGATGTGTTAAATATAAATGGCGATTCGAGAGAGTCTTACTTGTTTTGCACTGATAATAACTGTGGTCATAATAAAATACTATCACTTGTCCGTGAAAACTTTCCCAAAATCAGGTTACGCTTTCAACGATATCCAGTGCCTTTAAAGAGACGAAAAGACTTGGGGTGCAAAAAGAGCGAGCACACACCGGCCCCCGGGCACACACCCACCCCACAATGAACCTAAAATTACAATTTCGTCTTCAGAGTCCCGGATGCAGATGATTCTACATCCTACCCTTCCATCAACAAGGCACGTCTTAGAGATGGGCATCAGTTCGCACGTTCAGACATGATAAAGATCATGTTTGACCACGGAGAGGGCGGGTTGGTTTACCCTTGGAGATGGGCTAGTATTACAGTGTAATGTGAACGCTTCCGTCTCACAGAGGGACTCCAGATGTTTGAAGCGGGTCCTTCACTGCTATACGTCAGTGGTTTTACAGTAAATGTACAAAGTTCAGAAAAGGAGTATCGTAAGGTGTTTCACAAAGAGAATGGAAATTCGTCGAATTCATGCATAATAATGGTGCTTATAAAACATTAAATATTAATAACCTTTAAAACAAGTGGGGAAAGTTGTTCTTTTCTGGCAGAAAACTTAAGGACTCCATCTTTTTTTCTGGCAGAAAACTTAAGGACTCCATCTTGCTATAAGTTGACGTGTATAGTGCAACATCAACGCGGTGTGTATGCGCTCCTTTCAAAAGAGATTTTGGCACTCGTATCCGGACACCTACCCCCGTGGATAGTTGTCCCGGGGGTAGGTGTCCTAGAGGATGGTTTTCGTAGGGGGTAGTTGTCTGGTGGTAGTTGTCCGGGGGGAGGTAGTTGTCCTAGAGGGTAGTTGTCCGGGGGTAGTTGTCCTAGGAGGTAGTTGTCTGGGGGTAGTTGTCCGGGGTGGTTGTCCCGGGGTTAGTCGTCCTAGAGGGTGGTTGTCCTTGGAGGGTAGTTGACTGGGGGTGGTTATCCGGGGTGGATGTCCAGGGGATATGTGTCCTAGAACCACTGGCACTAACTATGTTATTACCTGTACGTTATTTGACTTGAATCCCACTTATAGCGTCCATCTGCGATGTCATACCGCCGAACACGATGATGCCCCGCCCTGTTCTCCACCGTCTCATTATGTAACGACTCCCCTACGTCTGGATAGCCGCATCTCGGCTCCCACATCACACCCCTGGTCCTCTCATCCAGCTCCCCCGTCACTGGTAGCTTGTAGAACTCTTGGAACCTCGAGATCGCATCCGTCACGACTGGTATATCCTTCTCGGCCTCGAAGGTGAACTCGTAGTTCCGCGGCCTGAGATAGCCATTGCGTATGAGGTAGCTGTATTCCTTGGTGAGAAAAATGGAAGAACAAAGGAAAGACAAACTTTTGAAGTTAAATGATAAACAGGAGTAATACAATGATTGGTTAGCAGGCGTTATAACGTAAGAATATTTTCTTTATATAGTTGCTCATTGATTATTAAAACATAATGACAAAAGAAAGTCAATTAAACATTACAAATCAAGCATCATTACAAATTACAAGTCGACTTTAAAACTATGTTACACAAATGACGAGAATGAATAATTCTGTTGTAACTTTTAGCGATCTCTCTCTCTGTCTCTCTCTGTCTGTCTCTCTTTCTCTATCTCTCTTTCTCTCTCTCCCTCTCTCTCTCTTTCTCTCTCTCTCTTTCCTCTCCCCTCCTTCTCTCTTTATATATATATATATATATATATATATCTATGTCTGTATGTCAGTCTGGTCGTCTGTCTCCCTCTGTCTCCCTCCTTCTCGCATTCTCCAAAAAGCTACTCAGTTCTCTCTCTATTTGTTTAATTCTAGAGTTGAACAAAGTAATCATGGCAATGGCCCATACATTCCTAAGATAGACAAAATAAATAAGCAAGTTTACTTTATATCCCCAAATGTTGAATCTTTAAACAGTAACAACAAATACAAATCCACCATGCATTATCCCAAATAGTACACTTTTAAAAAAGGTTTAAAATATGTGCAAGATTGCGATTATTCTTTACTTCTGTCATATCTCACGTTATCCACTGTCAGTTTTGTTCAAAAGAACAAGACGAAATGTGATATAAACGTAGAAGAATTTTGCATAATTATCGGTACATAAAATGTACCGATAAACACTTTTGTTTCCTTATAGTTACTTAATCATTCATTGAGAGAGAGAGAGAGAGAGGGGGAGAGAGAGAGAGAGAGGGGGGGAGAGAGAGAGAGGGGGGGGGGGGGTGCAGGAAGGTACCTGCTGTCATGCTATAAACAGGTGTTTTTATAGGACTAGGAAATAAATCTTTCCTTCAGGTAAAAATAAACTCTACATTTTCTTTTAGTTTAATCTTAAATCATTTCAAGTCTTGACACATTTGATTTTGCCGAAAAAGTACTGCTAACAAAATGTAAAGAATAAAATAAATTGTTTCCTCATTACCTATAACGAAATAAATATATTCAACCTTTGAAAGGGCACCGATTTCATCATCTTTTGTTAGATAATAGACATGATTATTAAACTTCCCTGGCAAGCAAACTATTTTGGCCCTTACGCTATAAATAATACTTGAACACAGCAGTGAACTTCCAAACGGGTAAAGTAAAGAGGAAGGCACCTATGAGAAACAAAAGAATATCTAAAATTGAAATAATCAATATGATTATGATCTCGGTGACAAGCCGAGGAAAGACATGGCGGAAAATAGCTAAACAAGTTTGGACGGCGACTGAAATATTGTGCAAACAAAAGCTTACTGACGCACACGATGAGAGATGTTAACAAGGGAATTTAGCTTTTGCTGACTGTAAAGAGCGTCTTCGATTTTATTTATGTAATTATATTTACCATCGCCATTGTTTACCATTTCAAACAGAAGAGTAAAATCTGACAGTTCAGTTGTATAAGTACGGACAATATTAGAAACGATAACAAAGATGTGCACTTTTGGGCTCTGTTGTTTTAAAAGACTCACCCCCTTTGGGAAATATATGTATTAAATTAATTATATCAGCTTGAATGTGTTATCTTTTTACATTACACATTCCCTTCACTGTCACATTCATTTACAAACATCCAAACATGGCAAACATAATCAAATCAAAAGTGAATCCTTCCTGGGTGGGCATATTGTGGTTTGCCTATCCTTGATTATCAAAACAAAATTAAATCAACACGCATGATTCGTATGATTATCAGGAGTGGAACGGCATTGTTATCCTTATTGTAGGAGTAGCTCCAGGCCAGAATTTAAAGCTAAAGAGTTAGATCATGGAGAGTTGGCGTGGTCGGGGAGAGTAGTCGCCCATTATTCTGGTGGTTCGCGGTTCGAATCACTGCAATGGAACTTACTTCTATCGGCAAGACATTAAGCTGCCATCGCCTCTCTATACCCAGGTGGGGGAAGGTTCCAGGATCATAAGGGTCCTTCAAACATGGCGTCTTGAGGATAACGCGGACATATTATAACCCAGCTGCCTTGGAACATTCTTAGATGGCTCAATCAGTGAGATGCATCATTACATAATTTATACCAAATTCACTTTAGACTACCTGTCTCACATGTCCAAACAGGTTTGGAGTCTAATAAGTGAAACAAAATTTTCTTTTTTATATTACGGAATATTGAACTATCAGGACTATTTAACTGTGATGCAAAGTGCAATAAATGACGAAATAAAGGTTAAAAACCCTAACCGTCATCTTTCAAAGGAGAATTTCAATCTTCTGCTAAAAAAATGGGGCCTCTTACAAACTTCAGAAAAATACAGATGACTAGACTTCGCTGTCATGTATGTAGGCCGCATAATATTTGTTTTGAGAGACGAAACTCGATCTGTGGATTTGAAAACTTCTCAAATACCATATCTAGGTTTGAGCCCACGAACCCTGGGAAAGCGAAGTGATGAAGAACGCTTTGCAACCGGGCGTGAGAGGCAGCAGACCTATAAGAAGTGCATCATCGGGATTGATCCGAAGACTTAGAGGGCGGTTTGTCTGATGTGACGTCAGTATTACATCATGATCAGCGTCCAGACTAAACATCGGAAAGCTTCTGTTTGGTGTTTCTATGATTATTATTGAAGCCGTGAGGATAATATCAGCGATAACAGTCAAAGCCATTGATTAGGAGGGTTTGGCCAACCTGGGTCCCGTCTTACAAAGAGTTGTGATTGATCCAAATCAATTGCAAGTTCTCAAATCAATCGCAAGTTTGCAGTCTCCAAAAACTGTCTCCTATCTCCTAATGTACAAAGTTGCGTAAGTTCCGATTGATATCAACTATTTGTAAGACGGGGGCCCTGGTTCGACTTGGGCACTTGCTGCTTTGTTTGGTAGGCAAAAATGAAATAATGAAAACCCTGTTGTGAACAACTGAAATCAAGTTGGCCAAACTCTGTGTATAGATGGCTCTGACCTCAGGCTTAGTATAAAAGAAGCATTAATGTGCACCCTAATCGGACAACAAAATAATCTTTCTACCCCCCCCCCCAAAAAAAAAATAAAAAATAAAAAAAAATTAGTTCACCTAACCTAAACAGCTGTGCCAAACCAAAGTCAAATTCTTTTTAGGTCGTTGACAATTTAATAATATTTTCTTAACATCGTTGAACCTTATAAACTATCTGTAAGTATATTTGACTCATTTGTGTTGCCTAAAGCACCTTCATCGTAATGCTTTAGCTTGTACAACAATACAAATGAATAAATGATAGCTAATGTAAAATGCGTAATCAAGAAAACTCATCAATAAGAGTTCAACTGAATAAACAGGTATACAAAATTCAAAACTTTCATGAAACTTGTATGACATACGTATGGTTTTAGCGTCTCGTGTTGTACAAACGAAACCCCCCAACAACAACACCTAGAACAACAAAATCAAAGCAATAACTCTGAAATGAGAGCGTTGGACAGGTTCATGGTTCAGATACTTGGAACAAAATCTTGAGGTAAAGTTTTTATGATTCACCAACATTTTTACGGATATACATCTGCTCGGAGCGGTACATTAATGTTGTTGAGCGATTAGTAATCCTTGAATTTCATCCAAAATGTCTTGTGGAGGAAACTTAATCCCTTGATGTCACAAAGGTAACTTATGACAGGCCCTAAACATAATAATAAATCGCTTATAAATCGGCTTTCATTCAACAGTAGGTGAACCCCCTCGCACACGAAGTGTTGATGTATTTTTGTAATAAGGCAACATAGGAAAACATGTGACGATGGCGAATAGTTTCTGTTGGGGAAGGTGGTCTAGTCTCCCAGAGATGGAACTAGATAGGGGGAAGGTGGGTGTAAGGGCCATGAACTTGGAAACAAGGGATACCTGTGCACTTTCACTTTGAGAACATGAATCATACACGCTAGAATCCATCTTGGGGATTGCTTTTGCAGGTTTTAAACCAGTGAAGCTTAGAACATTTGCAGCAAATCGTACCTGAGAATCGAGTGGGCTTAATAAAGTAAAAGGTATCTTTAAATTGTTTGTACAGGTACACCCACTTGAGTATTGAGATCGCCCATCCTGGTACTAAAAGTGAATATTGGTTAAAGCTTCCTTTAAATCAACATCCGATTTGGTATAGGTGGTCTGATACATAATAACTATATTACACATTGCATTTACCACCACCATCATCATCATCTTTATCATTAACACCGTTATACACTGTGTTTGTGAGTTGCAAGCTCTCTTCGAGAAAGCAACACATCTTGGACAAATAACTTTCACAAGCATCTTCAGTATGAATTGATCTTCTCCAAAACCACCATCATCACCATCCTTATCATTATACATCACCATCCTCACCACCATCATCATCATCATCATCATCACTATCATTATCATCATCATCATCATCATCATCATCATCATCATCGTCATCATCATCACCATCATCATCATCATCATATCTGTCAAACTTACTTTGTGTGTGATCTGCAATCTGTCTTTGAGAAAACGAGGAATCCTGGGCGGAATAGCTGCGGGGAATGTGAGTGCAATCAGGTTGAGGAGAACGAGAAGTAGCAAAGCCGTATCCATGGTAACGGACGTCTTTCTTTATAAACAAAACATAACAAGACACAAGCGGGTCAAGTAATGATATCTCCAAAGTGTGTGTAATTCAAGTAATTCAGTTCCGACGAGAGAAATCCAGAGTATGATGTTTAACTTGAATTTTGTCAAACCAGCAATTTATCGGGAAAAAAAGGACTGAAACAATACGAAACTTGAATCCCCGAATTCTGGAAAACTGAAAGGTTATACTACGAGAATGGTCTAAACTTAACAAAAATATCCTCATTTTTATCCTCTCTCTCGTTCTCTTTCTCTCTCTCTCTCTCTCTCCCTCTCTCCCTCTCTCTCACCAAACTGTTTGTTTGTAGCCACATACACAAGCCTGTTTTAGCCTGTCAAATCTTTGATTTATATTCTTTCCCTTGAAATCCCTTCCTTCGAAACTGTATTGATTACCAAAAAAAAGAAGAAAAAAAAAAGAAAAAATAGAAAATGCAGCCAAACCCCGTTTGTGCGTGTGTTTCAGTTTCATTTTTTTCAGTTTTAAGTTTCATTTATTTCTCCTCAAGAGATTAACAGATAAAAAAAATACTTATATGAAGAGACAAATGTATGACAATACATAAGATGAATTAAAAACAGTAAGGAAGGCAGTGGCCAAAAAGGAAATAAACCTTGTACAGGGCCAATCCTTTAAGAAAACAAGATATAATATGTAACATAAAAAGACCTCAAAAAGGAACACAAAATAAGATAAGAAATGGAGTACCTAACCTAATAAACGAACTAACAAAAGAACCTAGTATTGAATCTAATATTTAGGTAATACAAATATTTTGATATTAACAAATATTTTATAAATCCTTCTAAAAACAAATACCGAAGAGCTATTCTGAATGTTAGAGGGAATTTAATTCAAACACGATGTTGGGTTTCCAAAGAGGACCGGTATTTTGTATGCCACCTAACAGCACCATTCATCCACAGTTGCCGTCCTTAACCCGAGTGTATCGTTACCAAACATGAATAAATTAGTCGAATATTTCGAGTGCTTCACATCTGGGACCCGCCTTATAAGGAGTTGCGATTGATCATAATCATTTGCAAAATCTAAGCAATCGCAAGTTTGCAGCCCCTCTCTCCTAATGTCCTATGTACAAAGATGCGTTTGATATCAATCGCAAATGCGTTGCGTTTATCGCAAATGTTTATAAGACGGGTGCAGGTTACATACATGTAGTAAAAATTAGTTTCATTTTCAATTTCTTCATTCAAAAGCACTTTGAAATACATCATTGTGATACAGCCGTCCTACATAATTATCATCATCAAAAATACTTACAGGTGGTTTAAATCTGAATGAACAAGAGTCAGTTATTACAATAAATTCTCTAGGGCCTCCATGGTCAAAATCGAGATGTTTATCTCCGCACCTTGATACGACCTTGTGTGGAGAACAGGAGAACTTGAGATATTCTAAATCGAAACCAATTTTCATAGACGTATTGATCATGATAGGGTAGTCCCCAGCGCACACCCTTTACTCTTCTATATTCAAGACTTCGTTTAACGATGCATGGCCCAATACGTGTTATCAGTGTCTGTGATAGGATGTAATATTGAAGCCCTAAACAAAAATTCGCTTCAAAATGATCATGAAGTGCATCAAAAAAAGTAAAAATCTATGAGTGACCGGTTTTACCAAACTCATTTTGCCTAATAGACTGTAGTGTAATAAAAACCGTTACGAAAAAAGGTTTTTGAAATTTCGATTTCCAATCATAAATATCTTGATAATCAGACAGGCGATTGGCTTGTAAAATTCATGTGGTTCCTGACTGACCTAAAGGTTTATAATGATTATGATTGCAGCATGAGCTAAGTCTAGGATTTCGTTTCAGAATCTGAGACAAAGATACTAAATCCCTTTAAAAAAATATGATAGAAACAACCTATCTGGGAGTTGAACGTATATCTTTGATATACAGCACAAAATAATGTTACAGATTACAAAATGCATTTTAGACAAAGTTATTATAAGCGATAGTTACGACCTCGATAAAATAACTGGGTTTTAGTTGCTAAATAAAACGAAGAAATTAACAACAAATAAAGTATATCATACGACTGAAGAACATGCAACTGTTTCTCTGTGTGAAACCTCCATGATCTGATGATGACTAGCCTAATAATGACTTATATTACACATGCCTCACACTAGCTCCCCGCTGACTCAGCTGAAAATCTTTCATGTTTTAATCACAAACACTTGTTTAATTACCATACTCCTTCGACAGCCGATTCTAGTGTGAATGTGTAGGAGAGATTAGATACAACAATAATTTTCAGAAAAAAACACGAGCCAGGTTATATAAAAGGCGCATGCCAGAAAGAGTATATAGGCCTACATGAAAATCAATGGATGGTTCTGGAAACAAAACCAATGAACTATACTTGATAAACAGAGTAGCAAATAGTGAAGATGATATAACTACTTTCTATCGGACTATCCTTTAATCAAGAAGAAAATCAAATTGTTTTTAATAATAATAAGAACAAAATATAACCTAATATATACGATTGTTTTAAACCCTAGCCAAAATAACCAAGAGGTTGGAGCAAGGTCTTTAAAAACTGGAACCACAGGAGATCTTGGGCGGTATAGGGGTGTGGTCAGAGAAGTGGGTGGGACAACTTCCGCACATCTGAACCTTTGCCTGTCTTGTCTTAAACTATAGACTTTTCAGGATCTCACATCTTGTTTTGTTTTTGTTACTATTTTGTGTGTGTGTGTGTGTGTGGGGGGGGGGGGTGAACATATTATCTTAAAAACCCATTTACTGGATATTTATGTATACTTTCTATTTCATAACTTTAAACCATGTAAAATGTGATCTGATTTCTTGTCAAAATTACTGTTCGGTTGGAAATGAAAAATAAAACTGAAACTGAAACTGAAACATGTAAGTGAGCTTTTTTCCTTTATATCTATGTCTCTAACTCTTTCTGTTTTTCTTTTAGGGGGGGGGGGGGGTTCCTCTTTCTATATTGCGTGATTGGGCTATTTTTACTCTACTATTGAAGCAAAAGTATATTTCAATGCACCCCTATGCATTGAAACATGCATTCAATGGGGCACTTGTGCGTTTGGTAAACGGTGTTTTAAAGCAACTCTTCGCTTCAGGCTCTCCAGAGTTCCGGAGGCACTGAAACGTTGCCAACTTGCCCCTTAGCTGTTCCCTTCGGATACGTCCCCCGGTAAAGATCTGGAGCAGTGCAAATACACAGTGATAGATAAACTCAAGATGAACTTGTTAGCCCGAGGAAGGTGTTGGGTTTAGATAACGGCGTGGATAGCAGACAAAAACCAATCCAAGACGGAACAATATTTTGAGGTCTGGAAGAGCGAGAGATCAACAGATGAAATTCGAAACGTTCTGTGGATGACGGTGAACTCCCAGAAAAAATGGAAATGTATCGACTATCGAATTTGAAGAGATTTAGAGGGCTGAACTGCAAGAAGGAAGAAAGCAATACATTTTATCACTGCAACAATTATGTAGAGCAAAAGAAGCTTGTCGTGTTAGAAGAACACAAATCGTGTTTAGTTATAATTTGTACACGGGTGCAAGTACACTGCACGGGGAGGCAGCATTGGCCATCGATCACTTCATGGCGACGTTTGTTTTAATGGTTTTGTTTTGCTTGTAGAAAAGTTACAATATTTTAGTAAAGTAAAAACAATTATTCCAACAACCATGTCCCATTAAACATTAAACATGGTTTGTCGTACGCCTTTAACAGAAGAAATTGTATAAGCTAACAAGCATTTGTAATTGTAAACACGCGCTGAATTAAACGTACACACAGTTTACAGATCATCAACGCGCAGTGTTTAAACAAGGTAGCGTAGCATCCAATCGAGGACGTATTCATATCGAAAATTTAAATTTTCATTCAAGAGCACTGCAGAGACTAGGCATGCTAAGTGGTGTGATATAGCCTTTTATTCATTATTGTTAACTTCTTTTTCTTCTTCAAAAATTAGAGGAGAAGGGGGGGGGGGGGGAGCCCCTTATCGCCCATGTTGGCCTCAAGATTTAAGATATGAGTCCAAGATTCCTTGTCATTCCCAACCAATACTGTGATAATCTCCAGATAGATGTTCTTCTAACTAGTTTGTGCATATTCAGCATATCTCTGTATCTGTCTTGAATTGGTTGAAAAGTCACGAACGAAATAGTTTCGTTTCTTATTCTCTGTCTCTCTCCCTTTCTCTCTCTCTCTCTCTCTCTCTCTCTTCTAAACAAACGTTAGGGCAACGAACAAGTCGAAGGACGTCATATCAATTGGTAAATTTAATTACGACACATGTAGAAGCACTTTAAATAGGACTTTCGAATAGTTTCTCCTTGTCACAAGGTTGACGTTTCACCCTTTAGGTGCCGCGGAGGGTTGTGAAGAAGTCCTGAAGTAGCGTTCCATGGCGTGAGGTTGCAGTATGTATACCTCAATGCATTTGGTTAAAAAGGGGGCGTCGTCGCCCCTGAACCCCCATCCCATCCATGTAATCGACCCCTTTCGTGAGATCTCAATCGTATTGTCCCGGCAATCCATGCCCTTTCTTAGCGGGATGCCTGATTTTATTTCGGAGATGACACAATTTTCCTTTCGGGGCAAGGTGAGATGTCACTTGGAATACCTGCTGAGTATTGGAAGTGATCGGCAAAATCTCTCGTTTTGGTGCTCCGACATAATGCATGATGTTGCGATGACAATTGCTCCTGGCATTCTTTTGTCAACGATATACACGATATAGGTTTAGGCTTGAAAGTGATTTCAGGTTAGGATACGGTTTAGGATTAGGGTTGGGTTTAGAATTGGTGATATAATCACAGGAGCATGTTTCGTACAAGTACTGTACTAACAACTCTAAATTAAGTCGTGCATGTCGTGTCGTTTTGTCGTGTGTCGTAATTGGTGTGCGGAGCCCTTAATTGCATCTACTTTGCGACGTCATATTTGTTTATATAACCCCATAACACACCTTTTGCGACAAAACAGCAATCTGTTTTCTGGAAATGGTGACAAAATGTTTTTGGAGCCTTAAAATCTCGTTATGTCACTTCGAAGAATATCACATTCAAAATACATAAGTTCTCTGAAGAGGGTCACTTTTCAAAACGCCCTCGTATTCAAAATGATAGGAATTAGATGAAGTGTTTTGGCTCAACATTCATGCCACATTCTAATATGTGACATTTTCCCCCAGTGAGATTGAGTCAGTTGTGTATAATGTTAATGCTTAAAAAAAACCCATAGTAGAAACGACTTTTTATGTTGTACATAACAGGATAACAGACTTTTCTTCGAGGCAGTTTATGCGACCTGTATATGACCAGAACTCAACTTATCTTTACATAGTTGAAGGCGTTACCCGAGATTTGTCAATCGGCGGAAGGTTTAATGAATTAGGTCAAAGACGGGGATAGACTTATTAATGATAATTGGAGCAGGCGGCTTTGCATAATTATCTCGGTGATAAAACGCCCGAAAAATACTGTATTGAATTTGCGTCATTCTACATCTAAACCCGATCACAAATTGCACAGTATAATATACAGGTATCATGTGAGCTTGAGTTATGCAACATTTGGGTGTTTTTTTTTCTTAGGAGGGGGGGGGGGGGGCACGTTCCCCTTGTGCCCCTCGGCTTCGCAGCTGAGCAGTGATTGACATCATATCTTACATATGTGAAGAGGTGTAGGATTAACTGTGATTAATACTCAAATGACCATCAAAATACAACGACAGTTTCAGAGACTGCGTTTAATAGTGATTAATGACTTCCTAAACGCATTAATGGGACATTAGCCGCAACATTTGCGATCCCGTCTCGGCTGTGACCGGATTCTCTTGTATTGATATGGGGATGGCCTCCATTAGATTAACCCTAATATTAGAGATCAGTGGTTGTAGTCCCACTGCAGCTCAGATGAGAATGAAAAATGACATCAGCGTGGGCGACAGGTGACCTACTAAAACACAGCATGTGATGGGATTCCAATTCCTAATGTGACAAGATATGTGAGGGCGTACAAGGTGCGACTTGTTGCTTACAACATGGCTTTTGAGAATAAGGAGTCTTCAAGGTGTTTGTCGCTATAGATAGTAAGCAGATTCTCAAATAGAGCTGTACGGTGGACTAAAGATAATTTTCACTTTAATTTGTTCACTTTAGTGGTCAAATGTACATGTACGTGACTGGTTATCATGGTGGATCCTTGTTTAATTACATATAGTGAAAGGATTCTTAGGCGCACTTCAATATTTGAGACAGAAGAACAATCTTAACTTACATAACATTGCGAAGTAATATCTTTCAGAGGTGCTGAAATGCTCCGAAAGTACATACATGTAGCTTATAATAGTCTTTATATAGTTTTTAGGCTTTGTAAATATTTAAATTAAAATGTTACTAGGCATGTCATATAAATTAATTTTAAATATGTATGGCTATATGGAAACAGTAGACAAAACAAAATATTCTCTAAAATCACAGTTCTGTAATTTCCCCTAATTTTTTCTTTAAGTATTTGTCCTCTTATATAATAATACTGAAAGTTAAATCTTCGTAGAATATTATAAGGGTGAAACTTATGCCAGTATCTCCGACGCGAAAACTCAACTCATATTAAATTCATCTTTCACCAAAAATAAGAAAAATAAGAAAATTCACACGCTACTATTTTAGGGGTATTACTAATAGGCTCAAGGTTCGCCCTTGAGTTGAAGGATTGAGTTGGTATTGCCCAATGAAAGTCGTGGATGAAACTTCGAGCATAATATCCGAGTATTTGTCATAAACATAAATCATCACAAATCGATTGAGATATGAGATTTATGTCAGCTTTATTCTAGCGATGAGTGATCTTTCTACATTTCCTTCTCGATTGAAATTCATTCATCTATGAGTGTCTTTTTATAAAGCGCTTATAAAACGCTAATGGCGCTCTGTCAGTTAAAGGTAATACAAAGTTTTGGGAAATTTTGAAAATTGGGTGGATAGTGAATCTTTACAATTTTGATATATTTGGATGCCCCTGTGGATGTATTATAAGCACTAAAAAAATTAGCCCCTAAAACACTTCTGTTTTCGAGAAAAATTGAATATACAAATTTACCGGTGCTCCCGGTAAATTTTGATAAATTTCAAATAGCGCCTATGGCCGTACAATGGTAGCTGCGACCATGAAAATCTCAGAATATGTAGTTGTGATATATAATTTCCAAATAGGAATAGCTAATCGGTCGATTTTAGTCAAAAAAACATTGTTTTATAGCTTAATTGAAATCTTGACCTTGAGAGGGAGCTATACGACATAAGAAGTTTATTATTACCAATTTCATAATTTTAGACTCGATTTCAACCGCGACAACGATCAATGAATATTGTAGGAACGCATACGCTTCCAATATGTTAATTTGAACAAAATTCATGACCCCATACCAAAACTTTGTAATACCTTTAATATTGTTTTCTTTATCATTCGACCAATTTTCGCATTTATGCGTTATGGTAATAATATGATAATGGCATAGTATGGTCAAGTATTTCATTTCCAAATGAATATTAAAAAACAATACATATACAAAATAGTAAAGTTCATATAAAAACAAGAATATAATGACTAATATTGAAATTAAAATATTGAACAAGCGATTTGCTGAATGAAGTACATTACAATTAATTTTCGTATCATTTTGTGTTTGCACGAGTTAAACTAGCCTAGTATCGCAATGGTTAAGCTAAAGTATTAACCTTACGATGTTACAGTATTCTGTAACACAATGCTTTGATTTCTGTCTCGAGCGATGTGGATCGGTAGCAGGGATTTAAGAATTGTATTCTCAAGAATTTGAAACCACTTAGCTCTTTGCCAGGGTTCTTTTATATCTGTTGAGGTTATTTGGTTTCATAATGCTGACGGAGGGATTTTGTATCATTCTCTCTCTCTCTCTCTTTCTCTTTTCACATCAAGAAGGTATTTCTCAGAACCCGGGGTAATAAGTCCCAATGTTTTTCCCTTTTTTCGGTTGCTTTAGATTCACACAACTTTTCCTAAGTTAAAAGATAGAACCGTAAACAAAATGGAAAAGTTTGCTCTTCGTATATAGGTCCATGGTTTAAAGAAATATTGAATGACACATTACAAAAACGTTAACACTATAATTGTCCGATGGGACAAAGTATTGGTAGGTTCGAAAAGGGAGGGTTTTTCAATCGTCAACAGATAGAAATTAATAAAAGATGGATGTTTCTTCGTATCTTGTTCCTAAAATGAAGATATGTTTGCACAGTTTGTCGCAGAATATTCTAATAAGTTTTAATCACCTGAGCACGAAGAAAGTTGTTTCCCCATTTATGGAATTCCCTTTATACCTTTATAGTCACACCGACAAAACCGACACCACGCAGACCAACAACGAAATAGACGAAAAGCTACATTTAACATTTCAATTGTCTTCTTTGCCTCTCTGCATTGTCGCTCGTTTGACGTTTGCCACATGTGCAATTTTGCACAACACAATAGGCACATGCAGTTTGCAGAAGGATTGCTTTGAGAATTACAATGGCTTTGCAAAATTACCAATTTCCGGTCTTGATTAGCTCTATGACAACCTTTTTAAAACCGATATAGATAAATCTTGCTATGGAAAAACAGTTAAATATATTTGAAATTTTCGTTATATCTATCCCATATGATAAATAAATTGTGGCACATGGGGATTATTGGTGTGGCAACGAAACAGAGTTTATTGCCAAGACGATGTCGATGTTCGGTAGGTTTTGGGGGACAGGTCGGTGCGACTGAAGTATGGCATTTACTACCCCTAATTAACATGAATAATGACAGAAATTAGTGTAAATTTTCCTGTAGGAGTCTGGTTAGGTAGGTGATTGCCCCCTCAAATCGTCGATCTTTGGACAGCTCCATGAGGCTGTCGAAGAGGACATTGAACTAGGGTTTAGCCGTACCCTGGCCCGATGACATACTCCCAAGCCCCCATGGGCAACGTAACCTTTGAGGGAAATGAAAAGTTTTCAAATCCTCTTGACATGCTTGTCTTCTTTGTATTGGTCGTCTGTTTTTCTTACATCTGGACTGGGAGTGAGGTATGTAACTAACCCCGGGGTCTCTCACCCTTATCCTCAAACGAGACTATTTTCATTCTATTTGCCCGTTTGCCTGAGTTTTACAAATATTTACATGTTCCTCTCGTTCTCCTCCTGCAATTCAATTACATGGGTATTAGGAAATACCTTTTCCCAGGCATATATTTTCGTAGTAGGTCCATGATTGTACAGTATGTCCAGGGGTAAGGGGCTAGGGCGTTGCACGGTCACATATCATCCCACCCATTGATTACATGAATAAAAAAAACAAAAATAGTATTTGGGCAAGCGATATATATTTCGAAAATGATGCGATGCAATCTCCTAACGTATACGTTATGTTTTACCTGATTTAGGCTCTTTCGAGTTAACAAAATGTTCACCTCTGCTGAGCCACGAAAGATTGAAAGATGATTGTGTGAATGGGTTATAGGCCATTACATTATTTTGATATCTAGTACAAAATTAAGAAATTAGCTAGGATTATCTACTTTTCAAGATTAATAGGAATTGAACAGAAAGGTTTTAAAGTGGTGTTTCAAACGGACAAAGGGGGCTAAGAAAGACCACAGCCCTCGTGGTGAAGTGCCCTTACGTTCATGCCCCTGTGGTTCGGGCTCGGGGTTCGAATCTCTAAAACCAAAAGGATTAAGGGGGAGAATATGTCGAGTGGCCTTTCCAGACGTCACTAGTCAGACAAGATTGATACATGTCCGTGAGAGAAGTAAACAAACAAGAATACAAACAGTCATAACAAGATGCAGGAGGGTTGTTTCCCATGTAATCCCACCACACTGAACAAGAACCACAAGGACGTGCCAACAATTTCTGGATCTCACAACTACACGAGAAAAGCTACGGATGAATGGTAAGCCGGAACGAGAGCACCCTGGATAACACCAACTCGCCAAGCCAGCTATTCAAGAATTTACTCATCACCTACTTCATAATGACGTCAGCAGAAAAGAGATAGAAGGACAGCGAGGAGAAAAAATAGATTCTCACCCAAAACCTTTAAAGGTATAGTGCCTGAGGTGGTCACACGGAGTTACAACTACTGCCCTACTTCGCGAAGCACTGTTCAAATGTGATTCTAAATTGTAACAGGAGGCTATGAAATAAATATTTAAATTTTATAGATGGAGATATTTGGATCGATAGAATGTTGAAATGTATATAATAATTGACTGAAATATGAATTTTTAATTATCTAAAGGCATCAGCACAAGTACATGTATGTACACATGTAATCATGGATTTATAAAAGTACATCGAAATCTTACGTATGATGATACAGCCTACAGGTATATCTGTTCATTTAAGTCCACTGGACGAAATGTCATTTAAACGTAACGTTTGAAATTCCGTAAAATTCGACTGCATTCTGTGACAAGATATTAAAAGATTTCGCCTTTAGTAAAACTTTGAAAATCATACCTTTAAAGCCAACTTTTGGTACACATCGACTTTTTTTTCTGTACTTCTTTACGTAGACATAGCGTCACCCACGAGTATTTCCTATAACGGGAAATACACCCTTTCCGCTAAGGATTCCCTCCGATTCGCAGATTTAGCAGGTTGTCTGGTCATTTTTGGGCCAACAATATCAAGATAATAATAGGTTAACAGAGATGTTTGGGGCACGGCCATTATATGAAATTTATTTAACAAATGCTAAATATCGATGACAAATTTGCTCTAAGCCAATCGGATGCCGCGATTTATCGTAACTTGTTACTCATATCAAGTTGTATAAAACGTGGTCCTGGGGTGTATCTGGCTAAACATAGAAGACAGTCTCCACCTTTCATAATGTTATAAAGACCTTTTTTTCTTTCTTGTAACGTGGTACAATAACAAAAAGCGATTCCAGTCTTGCTTCCGTGCATACAAAGACGTTTATATTTTATCATATTTGAATTATGTTCTGTGAAGGAAAACGTCTCATTAGTGCAATACAAACTTCTATTATTTTCGCATGAATGTCATAACGTCAGAAGGAATTTGTCTGGTGTGGATTTGAAAAGATCTACGCAGTCTGGCTTCTCCCAATAAACAACATTTTTTCCGTCTAGCACCTATGCAAGGTCAAGTCAAGTACATGGGCGTACCTGGTAAGCTGGTATTTCAGAAAAATGATAACGACCTCGAAATAAGAGAGAGAGAGAGAGATGGAGAGAGAGAGAGAGAGAGAGAGAGAGAGGGAGAGAGAGAGAGGGGTGAGAGAGAGAGAGAGAGAGAGAGAGAGAGAGAGAGAGGGAATGAGAGATCGACACAGACAGACAGTGGGCAAAGATGGATCAAGAAATCAGAAAGAGAGATGAGAAAGATGATGAAAGGGAGTGAGGTGGATATACACAAATAAAGAGAGAAGTAAAGGAGTGAAGGATAGAGTGAGGGTCGATAACGAGGAGGAAGAGTTTGGAAAGAGAGATAGAAGATGGAGGCAGAAATGTATAGCCTATAGAGACAAGGGCGAAGCAAGTGACAGATCATAAAAAACACATGAGACATTGTATTAAAGGTATTACAAAGTTTTGGTATGGGGTCATGAATTTGGTTTAAATGAACATATTGGAAGCATAATTATGCGTTCCTACAATATCCATTGATCGTTGTCGCGGTTGAAATCGAGTCTAAAGTTCTGAAATTATAGATAATAAACTCTTTATGTTGTATAGCTCCCTCTCAAGGTCAAGATATTAATTTAGCTATGAAACGATGTTCCTTGACTAAAATCGACCTATTAGCTATTCTCGTTTGGAAATTGTATATCACAACTACATATTCTGAGATTTGCATGGTCGCAGCTACCATTGTACGGCCATAGGCGCTATCTGAAATTTATCAAAATTTACCGGGAGCACCGGTAAATTTTTATATTCAATTTTTCTCGAAAACAGAAGTGTTTTTGGGGCTAATTTTTTTAGTGCTTATAATACATCCACAGGGGCATCCAAATATATCAAATTGTAAAGATTCACTTTCCACCCAATTTTCAAAATTTCCCAAAACTTTGTATTACCTTTAAGTGAGAGAGAAAAGAGAAGAGAGAAAGAAAATAGAATAAAGAGCGATAAAGAGACAGACGAACAAGGCTGGAGGTAGCAAGACAAAAAAGAGAGAAATAGTTGTGAAATATTATATCACTATTGATCTTCTAGGTTACAAAAAGGGATCATGGATCACTATCATAAATTATGACTGAAAGGGATTGCCAGCGATTGGCTTTCTAAAGAATGAATAAAAAGATTCGTGTACGAAAATGAGTTTGCTCACACCAATCTGTTACAAAATGGCAAGTTTTGACACAATGACAAGGTGTTCCGTCGTGCTGCGAATTTACCTAGCGTGTTTGTCTAGAAATTGAAAGGGGGAGGGGGAGGGGGGGGGGGTAGAGAAGAAAGAAAGAGAAAGGAAGAAAGAGGCAGAGAGAAATGCTTAGAAAGAGCAGGCAGGTGAGACAAACACCTCAATGGACAGAGTCAGAAATTTAGAGATAAACAAAGCTTTTGAATGTTCACTTTCCAAGAAAATGTATGAAATACGTCATAATAAAACGTGTTCTCACACCTTACTGCTAAAATCTTTAAAAAAAAGAGAGAACTTAAGACACAATAGAAAGGTGTCATATCGTGCTACGAATGTACCTCAAAGTGGGAGAAAACACGCAGAGAGAGAGAGAGAGAGAGGAAAAAGTGGATGAGATGATAAGCATACACCTACTTCTAAAGCATTGCCCTTTTTATGAGCTTTACATGGACTTTTAACCATTTTAATAACCCTAAAGAAACAATTAATATCATATTTTTGACATCCTCATACTCTTTTTCTTAATTTTTCTTTTAAAATAATTATTTCAGGCATTTTGATCAACACAGGGCGTATTATGTAAATAAACCTGAAAAGGGATATCCAGATGGTTTGTCCATATACGACAAAGACAAATATCAAGGGTTTATCTATAGAGACATTATCAATTGGCCCCTGTCATACAAAGTAGCATGTTTACAATATAATACCGATATGAGTATGAAACTTTACAAAGTATTGGCCTAACATAGTTTATATCAGTTGAATATTTTAGTCTTTCAAATCAGGATCTTTTTAACAATTTTAAAACTGTTTACAAGTGCAGGGTATGCTTGTTGTATGTCCTATACAGTTATTTAGTGTAAGACCAATTTGTATACTGCACGCCAGGTGAAAAAAAATATTCACATTCAAATAGAATCGGACTAAATTTGAGAAATTGGGTCAAACGGCTAATTGGTATTTTGTGTCGCCGATTACATTATAATGAAAACACAATATGCATATCCACGAGCGTACTAAACTAGTAATATTGGCCCTGAATAGACGTGTTGTGTTTTGATATCTTTTCTGTGATTGAATTTGGATCTATAGGAAATGGATAATTTACGCTAAAGTTCAACTAAAATTATTCACTTGGCGTGAAAAATGGCTACATTTCCTAGGCATAGTTTTCTCGATTCTAAAAAGGGAATTCAGTGTCTCTACAATAATTTACAATCCCTATTTATCAACATTCGAAATCAACTCGATTTTTTTTCTCAGAAACCAAAATAAATCATAGTATTTGAATTTCTGATTTAAATCTTTTATAAAGAAGATCGACGATCGAATGAAGTGATATACACTGAACCGCCAGGGTTATGGGAGGAATGTATAATACAGAAAGACGTCACTAAATGAATCGGAAATTGCTTCAAACACATGACATGTCTCATAGAATATACCAATTGACAGAGAGATTGATAGATTTGATTCAATTGCTATTTTGCGGGAACGAAACGGCATCGGTGGGCCATTTATCGTTTGATGGAATTACTTTTTCGACTTGTAATATCTAACAAATTTACACTCGAAACATCTACGTCGAATCGAATTTATCAGGGAAACTATTGTGGTTTAGCCAGCTCATACAATCAAGGTATATACATCTAGATACAATATTGATTGACCCTGTATTGCTAGGAAACGGTTTGATATCCTCTTGACGAAAGCAGTTGATTCAAATGGAGGAAAAGAGATGTTGGTAAAATAATTTGATATCTCAATCGACGTGGAAGCTATTTGGCGCGGTATGTGAATCGAAATTAAGGTGAACATCCTAACGAGATGGAGAAGCATCATAGTGCGTTACCCTCATCAAGGCAGAGAGAGGGAGAGAGAGAGAGAGATAGAGAGAGGGGGAGAGAGATAGATAGAGAGAGAGAGAGAGAGAGAGAGAGAGAGAGAGAGAGAGAAAGACAGAGAAACACTGGAGAGACAGAATTTAAAAGGATTTAAAAGGAATGCGTGTGGCAAAGAGGGTGAAGCAAAAAGGGTGAAGATGAAGAAGGAGAGTGAGAAAGAGAGAGAGAGAGAGAGAGGATGTGGGGGGGGGGGGGGGAGTAGAATGTGCGTGTTCGAGCGTTATGCAGATAAAGTGAAATTGAGAGAGAGAGAGAGAGAGAGAGAGAGAGAGAGAGGGCGGATGGGTTTTGAGTTCCAGTGGAACAGCATACTTCCTTCGCACCTGCTCATTCTCTATGCACGCAAACGTCTTAAAAGATAAAGCACAGGCAAGGTATCAATAATTTCAGTCAAAGTCGCAAGTCACGTACATTAATCAATTCCTTTTCTATCTATACCAGTCATAGCTCATAACTTCTCTCATATCATACAGTATTGATCTGCACGTGTTGTTTTCCTGATTTTTTCTTCTTCTATATTAAAGATGATTAAAATAGTCCAAAATTTGGAAAGTGAGCCAAGGAGTTAATCGAGTTCTTTAACCAGTGTACAAACAATAATTTATCTTATCAATATAATATTTGCTAGTGATATTCATTGAGATTGGTAAATTAGTTTTCCACAATTCTGGAAGAAGACATACAAACACATGTGCTCCTTTGTTGCATCTATTTATTTTCAACTTCATGATATTACTGGCTGAGCCTCATTATGACTGTTTCTGCTTTGCATATTTCGGTTGCTGCTATAGAAAATTAGTGCTTCTCAATAACCACTTAGCAGAGAAATATGCATCTTCTAATTTACAGAAATTGTTTGTCTTTTAGATAGATTTGTGGGATTTTGTTTTTTGCCGTTTTCCCAACATTGCCAAATATGTTCCTAATAGTATTATGGTCTACACTTCTCAGAACACGTGCGACAAACCTCGTTCATATAGCTTATATCTATAAGGTGTCAACGTGACTTAAAATTGCTTCTGCATTTTCTCATCAAAATTACGACAGATTCCTTAAAATAGCCGGTCTATTCCAAATCAGTATAATGACATCTAAATGAACCCAGCTCGAATACAACAACAACAAAAACGTAATAATGTGTAATGGGTAACAGGTTTAATTACCTTACAACGGGTCATTTACTATCATTTCGTTGTTAAGATACAAGATTTGTTCAACAGTGGCGGAGTTACGTGGTACAAGGGGCCGCATTCCCTTCAACCCCCCCCCCCCCCCCCAAAAAAAAAAAAAAAAGAGAGAGAGAAAGAGAGAGAAAGGGAGAGAAAAGAAGGGAAGGAGAAAGACAAGATGAACGGTAGATGATAGAGCCCCCGTCAATAATCTTCAATGATTCTAGAGCGTTCAAGCATCCTTTGTGTTTTATCGACCTAATATTACTCGTGCCGCCCCCTCCCGGATGCCAGTTCACCCACGATGGCCCTGATTTGTATCATTGTGAATTGCAGTATTTGTTTACAGCCTGAGACTTTTCACAATGATTGACATGACAACGATATTTGCCTTCATCCCAACCCCTCTCATTCAAGTCCACACCTAGTCTGCCTACCATACACACCGTGTGGCAGCTAAACTCCTCACACGGCCTGGTCACAATGACATGAAAAATGTCAAAAAATAGTTAAAAACCACAAAAATGGTCAAAGATCAGTCGGAGGTTTCGCCTACTGCGGCGCTGTACTTCTTTTGCGGTTCACCACGGCGCTACAACAAACAGTCTCCCTGTTATGCTTGTCAAAGGAACGCCTTCATTGCAAATGCTAAGTGCTAATCCGTTTTGAAGTACATTACAAATATATTAATATGATCAAATATTAAAATTGAAAGCACACGCATGCCAAAGCTCCCCGGTTGGTATCAGTTAAAGAATTTACTTCCTGTCCGTCAACACACCAACTCTCTGCTTGCATGATTAAATAATTCGCTAAATTCAACTCCTATGAAAATTAAAGGACATGAAAACGTTCTGTTTATGTTTTGTACTTTTCCGGGAGGACAAGGGTCGACCTTCAAGGCTAGGAAATTCAGGATTGAGAAAAAAGCTTTTAGAAATAAATGTTGCAAAACAGAACGTTGTCACAACAAATGATAGTAGTTCGATCGGGTAGTATGTCATGCATGTATGTTGAGTATTTCGTCTATGGCTGATCGTCAACGAAACGGAGTTAAGTCTTTTGTCGATTCCGTTTTTGCTACGACAGGCAGCCAGTGAAAACGAATTCGTTTAATACAGTTTTGGAAATGCAAGCATTACTTTAAACAAACAGAGCTTTTTTTGTTCCCAGCTCATTTTTTCCTGAATGAGGTGTAATATGAAAGGGCAGAAAATGAACTTTCTGGAAATGTGATTTCCTCTATGAAATTCAGATACCGTCCGCCAAATGACTTTTTGGTATCCTTTCTTCAAATTAATTTTAATCACTCACGCGTGAAAGAGGCTTTACAAATATGTGTCATTTATTAATTATAAGTGTTTAAGTTAAGATAAGACATCGATAATTCTCGGTTTCGTTTTTCTAAGACGCACTGTATATAAGTAGCTCCAACTTCTTGTGTACCACAACGTTCCCTAATGATAATTAATCAGTACTGTTCTCAAATATACACTGGCTGGTTATAAACCAATCGATCCACAACAGAAGGCTATGCAGACAGATCTTATAAGCACTTGCCTCCATTATATATATATGATCCATTTAGGCCTATGAATAATATGATTCCTAGGGATTTGATTTCCCGATATCAAGATTGTATTTCCTAATGAAATCATGATTATTCCCATACACATACACCTGGCGGCTAACCCAATGGAACGTAAACGGAAAGGTATACAGCCTTGTGACTCTTATAATGCACTCCGCATGACGTATCATGTGGCCTCCATCAGATACATCGAGCCTATACCTGAATTCCTGGGGACCCGACTTTAGTTTTTTTTTTAAATCATCAAGTCTATACGTCTGTGTGTGTATGGGGGAGGGGAGGGCTAACGCCCCCACTCACACCGCAGACCCGCCTCCACAAAAATAATCATAATCAATACAAAAAAAATAATAATACATACAAATATATATATATATATGAATATAAAAATCATTCGCGATAATTTTGTAATTTAACCCAATTGTAAATAATATGCAGCCGGACTACGGATTTTGTAAAAATGGAATAAAGAAAAGGAGGGAGGGCACACAAAAATATTAGGCTGATATGATAAAGGGAGCGTGTTTGTTGGGTGGGGGTGCCCCCATTAATGCGCCGAATTTCAAATTATGTAGCTCAAGACTCTTTAATATATACAGGCACCTAAGCTAGCTCAGCTAAAATCCGGAATGCCTTTAATGATAAACACTGGTTCTACAAACCTGGGAATATTTTTTTATGAGACATTATGGGGCAATATTGCATTCAACGCAATCAATCATGCTAAGTAGGCTTTTCCCCGATTTCATCAAAAGAAAATAACAATATCAAGGTGACAAGAAACACCAAAAGAGCCTTCGTTCTTAAAAGGGCCTTCGTTTTAAGGGCCTCACCCTTGAAATTGAACAGGTATTAACAGAGAATAGTTCATAAAAGACCAGACCGTGCTCGGGTTGCCATAATACACAAAAGCCTGTACACCTCTACGGTTTATTTATGGTACTGGCTGTCAGACGAGGTGACGAATATTGCAACCGAGTTTATGTCCTTTTTATTCGAAATCATGAACACCGTTAAAACGTCCTTGGGTTTTTATGAAGATCCATCCATAAACAAAAAAACGAGGCCCTTTTTGATTTATTACTGCGGGTCAAGACTTTATTTCAACTGCAAGTGCATAAATTATCTTCTTATTATACCAGAGAAACACGAAGACCTAAAACTATAAGGACTGACTGCACACAGTGACCCCGTTGCATCCCAGCAAACGATAATCATGTATCATAAATAGATAACACCATCCTTCCGTCAATGAACAAAAAAAGGTACACGAGAGCGTATAGAGTGCTGTCATGTCAGTCGAAAACTTTATGAGAACTTTTGTGAAAATAGTTGGTCTAGACGTTTTCTTGTTCGTTTGAAAAGCGAGAATTTACATATTTTGTTAAAATACGGTAAAACCTTATTCAGAACGAACTGATAGCCTGGATAGTTGATTTGTAGACAAAGTTTTGCAAAGAAAAGAGCTTATAATATCGGCTCTTTTAACTATTAAAGAAGGACTCTTATTTCTTTTGAAAGGTTTATTTGGTGTAACCCTACAAACACAGTTCAGTATCTCCGGTATCGCGGATACTTCACTCAAAACTAATTGTTGGGTACAATTGTTGAAGTAGCAGAACTTTGTACAACTACGCATTCGTGTAATTCAAACAAACAAACAAACAAACATTAGATCAATGTTAGGTCGTTTGCATTCGTCGACCGGACGACCAGAAATATGATGAGAGTTAAAATTTAAAAAATTCTAAAAAGATCTAACTCTAGAAAAAGAATATTATACTTGAATACGATATATTTATAATAAAGAACTTTTTTTCTTCTAACAACTAGATTAATTAACTTACCTTTTAAACAAAGAATATTACTCCAAAGGTGTGAATGACACAAAATGAATAAAATCCAAATTTGAAAATGAAGTAAGTGAGTGGATCAGCTGAACAGGAGAAAAATCAAATGGTAACACTCCAATTCGACTGACTAATCACACAGTAAAATAGTAACAGCACATTCCTATTGCAATCCAAGTACAAGAAAAGCTCCGAAATATAGCCATAATCCGCTAACGAGATATTGCAATTCACATCCAGAAAAGTTATTTCAAGACAGAGTTTCGTTGCATCAATGCATCAAAATGGCTTGATGGAGGTGCAGCATGGCCTGGCAAAGACCCGACCAGAATGACATAGGGAAAAACCAAACTTGGTTGATAATTTAGCCGGTGCCTCTGCCAGCTAGCGTCGAACTGAGTTGACCGGTTCTGGGGAAGCCAAACCGTGCACTATTTCGTGATTGCTTCGAGATGCACGACCTCTGCGAACAGGCTTCTTGTGTCGTCTCGTGAGTGCGTTCGATCGTGCGCACCTCTTCTGTACGTTTGAGCATCACCACTGTTTAACTGCAACTATTGGATGATATTTTGATAGAATGAATACTTTACAATTGAGTGCTATATAATATATGAAAGCAATTGTTTGTTTTCTAGACAAGCAAAACGTAGACCTGAAACCATGCTAGGGCTGCCGGAGGGATGGGGGGGGGGGGGGGTGGATGGCACTAGCACACATACAGCCCATTCCCTTGTTTGTTTGTATCTTTGTTTTGTTGGGCTTTTTGTCGACATTCATGTAGCTAATTGGATAACTTGTCTAGCACAAGGCTAATTTGCCACAAGGGTCCACGCATGCCATTGTTGTTCATTCATTTGCATGAGTAGTGCCTCTCCCAGTGAAATTTTAACAGATTTAGGGCCTACTTCATATACCTACGTCCTTTCCGAGGGAATATATGATGATAAGCCAACGTTCTATACCGACGGCATGCACTATCACACTTACGTCATTTATGAAATATATAATTAATTTTATCATCGACGGAGCAGGCCTTTAAATCTACACTGTTTGTTGTGGGTACGTTTATGGGGAGCTTCAAACTAATCACTTTGATTAGCTGTACAATTCATGGACAGTCCATGATACGACTGATTGGAAAGACGTGTATACGGGGATCAGGCATTCAATAATGACAGATACAGACACAACAACAAGTTAATTGAATGGCTATGATCAGACTCAGAGAGAACTGTCTGTATAGAGTGCATCCATACGCGTTTTAGAACCTAAATGAACCAGGAATAAGGTCCGTATGGACAAGACAGGTTTCCAAACCTGATTGAATAAGGAATCTTGCAGAACATAACTTTAGCCTTTATTACATAGGCTAAACACGATTAAAATGCATGTTACGTGTTTGCGCTACAGACTAACAATCTTGACATTTTTGGGTAGGCTACTATAAATCTTTTTTTTTTAAAGCCGTATAAACTATTTTGGTCGAGACATTACAAGCCCAAAGAATTTCTTTTTGTAGTGATGATTAAAGAAATAAATATACCCGACGCCAGTTTAAGGACAATTTAACGAAGTATACGGACATTTCAATTTCGCATGGACACACTCTCCTGTACTGCGCTCAGGATTTCGCTGCGTCTAATGCTAATGGCGGGAAACTATCAAAATAATGTCACGTCCATGTCAAAAATTTCCCCTTGTCACCAAACATTTCACGAGTCATTGGGCATGCATAGAAATGAGTGTGAAAGCAAGGTCTTTCTTCTAATGTTGCGTCTATGGACAAAACAGTTTCATGTACAGTATGACATCATTCGGGAAGAGATAATAGTCGTCAAAATACCCTTATTGACAAAGAATACAATAAAATGTGGCAAAGCATAGCTCCCGGCAAATTCGTGAATGATATAAAACCGGGCTAACAATGACATCGGTAGATCTACGAGACACACAATTCGGTATAAAAACCTCTCTGAAAACCAAATTTTAATGTTCTCTTTCAAATATGGTAATTATATGTGATTTAAACACCGTAATTCCTCTAAATCTCTACCTCTGTATATAGCTTTTTTTTAAATTTATGTATTGACGTCTGTCTGTCTGTCTGTCTCTGTCTGTATATCTATGTCTACCTGTCTGTTTTATGTGCATCTGTGTACCTCTGCCCCTCATCCCCGTCTCTCTCTTCCTTTCTCACTGGCCTCAACTTGTAAAGTGCTTTTTAGCAAATGATCTCTAGTCGGGTGGTCTGTTTGTTAGGAGAAAGAATGCCTTATTATACAAGTCATAGTTCAGTGACAAAGAAATTAACATGAGCCGTAAAGTTCTAAACTGTTTTGGAAAAAAGAAGAAGACATGAATTGTGAGCTATCAATTTAAATTGAAGGTTTCATTTATAAAAAAAAAAAACATCTATTTCAAAGTTATGAACATTCTTTTGAAAACGGGGGGGGGGGGGGCTCACCCATAACCCCACGACATGCTATAAAAATAAAGAAAGAGAGAACATTAATAAATGAATGAATGAGAAGATGAATAAATTATAAACTCATAAATGATGAATAACGAATACAAAAAATAAATTATAGATGAATTAATGGATGAAAGATAAATGAAATATTTTTTTTCGGAATAGATAAAGAAATAAAGTAATACATGAATAAATACAAAAATGAAGGGATATTTCTTTAAAACATTATCAAAGGGTGATATGGGTGGGCTAAAATGGGCATTATCAAGCTACGTGCATTTTGTTTGAGTCAAATACAATAATGAAGCGCGATTTAGCCTTTTGAATACGAGGACGAATAGATTAAGGTCCTTATAATTCAAAAGGAAAGTTCACATTTTGTGAGGTTGCACTGGCGTAGAGGTGAATCATCTCTGACAATAGTCTGACTGGGATGAAAATCCTTGTCGACTCACACTTAAATCATTATAATTGTATTGGGGTTGCGTTTTACGACGGCCAAAAAAGTGCCTTCACTGCGAGTCCTTTTCATTTATCAAGATGCATCGAAGGCTACGAGAGGAGCATCTGACAGAATGAGAGGATTATGTTTAGTTATGTTTTAATGAGACTCCCCCCAAACAAAAAATGATAAAGGGGCACCTTCCCTTCAAAAGACGTTGTCGTGTTCACACGATGGGATATTGCTGTGATTCGTTTGCACCTCGGTGTGTTCCTATTGCATAGTCTTGGGTGCAAATTTAAAACTTATCACAGGTCTTCACAGGCCGAAAAACGCGGACTGCACACCTAAGGAACAAGGTGGACATTATAAAAGGTGTTAACATCACGACTAACTTTCAAGTTATGAACGCAGTTTGGACGACAGCTGAAGAGCAAGAGAAGTATAATCGCTCATGCACAAGTGGCCAATTATCGCCTATGCCTCCAGGGAAGAAATAACATTTTAAAAAGAACGAAAATCTGAATAAACAGGAAGGGATATGTCAAATTTGAGTAGTTACTGTATGGATGCAAATAAATGCTTTAAAACACATTAATAGATGGCAATTAGCTGTCCACAAACTCCACATCGCCTCCACCACTTCAGGCCCGAGAAAATAGTTTGAGTCTGAAAATAAGCTTTTCTCCACTTAAAGAAATGAGTAAAAAAAAAAGATATGAAAGGAGATCAAAGTGCTGTAAGTTATACTCAACTGAATTGTAGAAATACGCAAGAATGGTAGTGTTTTTATTTTGTCTCCTTTGGGAATTTGTTTTTCTTCTTCTCTTTTTTTCTTCTTCGGAACTTTCACATTATTCTTTCCATATCTGTGCATGACAGAAGGAAAGCTTCGAGTCAGCAAGTCTATAAACTATCTTTTACAGAAGGTTACGGCTTGCCTTCCGGATATTTCCTTGCATTTTCAGGGATTTATTCTTATTCTGACTTCTCTCATGGACTTTATATTAAGAGAAAAAGGTCATTAAACCCTAAAGGAAATTGTTTGAAATAAATATCCAATGACCGTGCTTCAAACGCTTCATCGCTTTCCATTCCTTTCTCCAATGTTCTGTCTCACGTTTTCTTTCCCTGTTGATTTTGTAATCACCTTGATTTACTTTTTCTTTCATTCGTGAAACGAATTTGAGATCCACATCTTTATTATTTGAAGCAGGGACAAGAAATCCTCTTTCCATAATCATATTTCTAGATTTATTTTGTTTAATATAAATAAATATGGGCATACTACTGGCAGTAAATTATGTTGGAGCGCACCTGCAGTGCCTGGATATACTACTGGTACCCTGCCAATCATAAATGAATAGTAAAGGTAAAAGTAATAATAATCTAGAAAATGGGGACAAAAGAAGTTTCCTTTAAAGACGTCAATACTACTGGGCCAGAGGGGATTAGACCACACAGCGAGGTCACTGACAGGTGGCTATCTCATTAACTCAGCTCTCAACTATCATAAGAAAAAGAGGATCATGGGGGACCACCAGGCACCGATTGGGGAAGTTTTCTATATAGAGGGAGCAAGTAGCTGCAAGTAGGACAGTGGGGCTTTAATATACACGTTAAAAATCTGTTAACATGGAACATAAAGACAGAAATCAAGATTTTGTCGTTGTTCAGTCTGGCAATTTACTTGGATGAGTGCAAGACGAAAAGCTTTAGTATTAGTATGTCTGTACTCGTAGCTATTCTACAACAAGAAAATTAAACTTCAGGTCGCTATACCTCATGGATTAGCTTTATGCCAGGACTATCATTCTATGTTATTGACGAAGTAGACCGTCTGCCAGCTAATAATATCGTAGCGGGGGGGGGGGGGGGGGGGGGGGGGCGGGGGGGGGGGGGACTACAGGCCTACTTTTTAGGTTCTTATTTTTACTCCAAGAAATGTCTTGTTCAATTTATATCGATGTCTCAATAAGCTACCTACATACTGAGCTACAAAATAGGATTAATTTTACTGAAACTGGAGTAATTTTTGAGCCATACATACAACCTCTAAGATCCGAGCTACTTCATTAAACATAAACCATGAACTAGTTTGACAAATCTTTATAAGACAAAAATAGCGACAACGATGAAAACAAGTTTAATGATTTAAAAGAGGGAAAGAACATTACATAGTACACGTTAAGCAGGTCATGCTGCAGTTCAAAACCCTGACTCACTGAGAAGACTTCTAAAGAAGTTTAATCTCTCTACCAAGCATTATCATCTCAAAAAGATTTCCGGAATCGGAGTATCTTTTCCACCAAAATATCACTCTGGGCTTCCCGTACGAGTCAGCAACTATCGGTATTTACACTGTGTGTATGACATTGCTTGCAGTGAACGGGTCCAGGTATGATCGGCCTAAATGAAATTCAGGGTATGACTATTATTCTATTCGTAAACTGTAAAATATTTCTACTGTGTTAAGTAATACAATTGTATCAAAGAATAACGTATATCATTCTATTTGAAAATATATATTTAGAAGTAAACATTATTGCCATGAAAAACAGGCATATTAATATTGTACATTAGCAACAAAGAGGATTGGGATGAATATGAGAATTGAAAGTGAGTCCGCAGTAATTATGGTATTTATTATTGGGTTCTATAATTAGATAATATCATTATAAAGCTCACCCCGGTCTAGTCGCTGTAATTATAGAAGCTAACGATAACCAGAAGATGATAATAAATGTAATTACATTTAATTGTTAATAAAACATAGTCACATCATAATTTGCCATGAATAGCCTATATAAGACCTATTTTCTTCATCGCGGTCAATGAACTGAATTAGAATGTTGTCATCATATTTCCAATGAATCAAAACTCCTAATCTGTTTAGGAAATTGATGGTAATCGTGGTGGAATGCAGCAATGCGGTGACGACACATCAGTTAACCACGTTACCCCACAAATATCATATAAAAACTAGCGTACTGGATAGCATTGGGACAAATAGCCGATTATAAGCCATGTCAGCAAAAAATAAATATCAGACAATTTCGTGTAAGCATGAAATCTTTCTCCATGTTTAATAATTTGCTAAATGTTCAGAACCAACAATAATATTTGAATTTAGGTGTTATGGATGGAATGGCCTATCCGCTATTCAACCTTATCATTACTTAACTACTAAAACGGAGAACGAACTTTCCATGTTCGTTACAAATAAGTTAACATGGATTTGCATGACAAATTTATCATTACAAAATTAAGTAAGTAAGAAATGAAATAGAACTACACATGTACTTCACAAACAAATCAGTTACAATATTTAGCATGTTGGACGCTATCCCCCTTTCTAGCGACGGGATATCTTGTTAATTAATTTTGACAATTAAATACAAGCATGATGTCATGGACGTACCGCAAAATATACCATACGACAAAATGGCCTTCATCAATTATCATAGCGAAAATTAAACCGCAAGCGAAAACATTACCGACTATATTCACCGCTGATATAAGTGTTATATCCTCGCTTCTTTGCTGTTGAACTTTAAATGACCATCCGTGTAATTGAGTTCTTACCGCCACCCCTAATATGCTATAATTAGATATGCCCGAGCATTGTGTGCCTTTGTGCGTGGACAAACAAATATGTTTGTTAATCAACAGAAAAAAGCAGTGTATCTGTGTTTAAAAAACAGAAGAAGGATAAACCACTAATTAGAGTATGAAGAAGTGTTTAGCTTTATATAGAACATGTCTGCTTATTTCGTTATGTGAATGTGAATGTGAAAGCAATGTATGGTATCTCCGTCAATGAATTTTAATTAATGCTTTGAAAATTACTTTTAATTAATGATTTAAGTGTAAAGCTTAATGACTTCCTGTCCTGAAAATAATTCGATCAATATGAGTATTGTGTGAATAATTCTCCATAATTGGTTTAGTACGTTTCCCCCCCTCTCAAATAAAAATAGAAATGTAATCAAGTAGAGATGTGTTTTGAATCATATCTCTACTTGATTACATATATAACTACATTACATTGATAATTTCATAGAATTCAAGCCTTTAATGGTCATATTAATCCTCTGAACACAATTTTGTTACAACTTCAAGAGAACAGGATATTTAGAATAAATATTTGATAGTATTGCAATAAAATTATGCAGGGTTTCTTCGCTTTCTTCCTTTATCTCGTTGTTTCCTACTTTCTCTTACTTCATTTTTTTTTTCTTTCTATCGTATTTCATTTTTTCTATTTTATTCTTTCTTTTTTTCTTCCCTCCTTTTGTTTGTTGGTTTCTATAGTGTCTTGTTTGGGGAAGGGGTTTCAACGATGGTTTGAATTTGTTTCAAATTCTAGTTCGGTTTTCGGCAAATGACCGATATTACCTTTAATATATTTTCCGAATGAGCATGATTGAATGCATTCCCGGCAATGCAATTCAATTAATTCAGCCCAATTGAGATGCTGTGTTATACCTGTATTCAATTCGTTTTATTCATTTCCGTTTTCAATAAAAACAATACAAATATATATCCAATAATAAACATTTGCAATAATATAAGAAAAGTATAGGGAACTTTAAAAAAAAAAAAAGCCAAATGGCCTTGTGGAGGCATAGTTTCCCGAACAGTAGATATCATGATTACACTCTTCGATAATGACCATTGTGTTGAATGACATGTCAAAATGGAAAAATGTTATCATCGTGTTTCAAAATTCTGATAAAAAAAGAAGACCTACACATATTAATGGTATTTATTTGCAACTGTACATTAAATGCATATTAACCGTCAGTTTTTCACAATTTAAAGCAAATTATGTACCAGGGAGTGCATAAATAGACCCTTTACTTCTTTCTATTCTCAGGTAGGGTGCTGTTGATCAGCAATATCAGAATAATTATTTTACCATATCCAGGGGGTGTTCCCAAAGACTAAGATCGACTTTAACTAGTTTAAGTTAGAATTAACTATGGCAGGCTGTTCATGCCACTGTGTGCTCTCACCATTATGATCTTTAGATAATAAGTTTTCCTTCAATGATGAATCATCAAAAAATGTAAATTCTGTAGATTTGTGACCAAAATGTGTACCTCCCTTGAGAGACAAATGCCGGTAAATGATAAGATGAACGGCCTGCCATAGTTAAGTCCAACTTAAAGTCGATCTTAGTCTTTGTGAAACACCCCCGGCGTCAGCAAATGACCGACAGTACCTTTAACATACTTTCCGAATGAGAACGATTGAATGCATGCCAATACAGTAACCCGATTAAGATACTGGATGATGGTTGCAGTGAGGCTTGTAGAAGATGGCATGCGACAGCGGGTGACCCCCAGTGAGGAATTGTCTGCCAAATTAAAAGGTGGTAATGAACTTACCAACTACCATCACGTCTAATGACCCGTGAGCGACCCCCTCTCCTCACTTTCAGTTACCCAGATAGAATTGATGGCTTAAAGGGGCTGTACGTCACAGGTTCAGGAGATAATTGCTCCGTGCTCCATTAAACCCTGGATCAAACCCTTAATCCTATATTAAAACTCAATCTAAATAGAAACCATGAACAATATCTAGCTATATCATTAGTAAAGTTATATTTTATACCAAGTACAATTAAAAAGCATCATTAAACAATTAAAGCAAAAAAATATATGGCTTTAGAGAGAGTGTGGTATGTCCCCTTATCCGAAGCAAGTTCCACCAGCCTAATTGATCATGTGCAGGGTGGATCCGATAGATATAAAGTCATGATGCACCACCACCGACTGTTGGCATGAATCATATCACATGAAGTCATACTTGTTAGTGAAATATCAGCGATTCTTTTTCATGACGGTGATACTGAAGTTTTCAGGGTTATACCATTGAGTAGGTGCATGGTTACACCATGTGATTCGTTTAAAGGGATAAGTAAGAGCACTAAAAAGGGCCTGTGAGCCAGCACTTGGTTCTTGACGTTTCAACCAGTATGCTCTGATCGTCTTTGGGAAAATTTCTAGAACATTGAAGACCAGCCCCTTCCTGTGCTCTTATTCCTTTGAACAACCTGTTGAATGAATAACATGGTCTAACTCTGATAACTAATACCTATACTTCAGTCATAATTTCTTGCTCGTTTACTTCGCTCGCTTGGTAATGGGCCATCATTATTATGCCACATGTGCAATAGGAAATTAGCATCACTAATGGCATCACAAGCATCAAATTTAGTTTAATTCAGTCGGGTTTACGGTGTCAGTCAGCAACTCAACATCACATTTAAAGATGAAATGCTACAATGCGATGTTGGTCCTCTTTAATGGAGCACGGGATTGCAACCCAAACTCGATGGAGCACAGGACCGCATCCAGAACTCAACATCACCTTTAAAGATGAGATGCTACAACGTGATGATGGTTTAATAGAGCACGGGGCTGCATCCCAAACTCGCTGGAGCACAGGACCGCATCCAGAACTCAACATCACCTTTAAAGATGAGATGCTACAACGTGATGATGGTCCTCTTTAATGGAGCACGGGATTGCATCCCAAACTCGCTGGAGCACGGGACAGCATCCAGAACTCAACATCACCTTTAAAGATGAGATGCTACAGCGTGATGATGGTTCACTCATGAACCAAAAGGACTGCATCCCGCCCCATCAATCAACATCCTCTCCTATTCCAGACTGCATCTTGATCATTCCAAAGCAGAGTCTATTGGAATTGCCACAACCATGTCGATCGTTATTACAATCAAGAAACCACAGGCGACCTACCTACTACTAAGTATACTATAGGCCTACAAGTGGAGATGTACATATAACCAGACCAGTCAGTTGTCTATCAATACATTCATAACAATCATCGAAAAGTTGTAAACGTCGGGAAAATGCAAAAAAGCTATATGATATGTTTAGAGCAAAAGACAAATAAACATATGTCGGAGTCATAGTAGAAAGAGAAGAGTAGACTGTAGCTGCGAAATTAAAACCAGTGAGAAGGCAGCTCAAAAAGCAGCTTAATTAAAACAATAAATAATCTTTGATAACGAAAACAAAATAAAATAACAAAAACAACAACAAACAATTCTACAGGTTTTTGTAATAATAGTAATATCCATCTTCATTTGAAATAAATCGCAAGCAATTTAATAAAAATCGATGCTCAGAACATTTACATCAAGACGAGGTGTAAAGTCTCTTTTGGAATGACCTTTAATAAAAAAAAAAAAAAAAAAAAAAAAAAAAAAAAAACTAGTTTTATGTGACTTATCCCAATGTCATTGTGAAGAACTTTGAAACTTCAGAAAACCTTCTAGTGATATTCTCGAGGGAGGTATGTAAGCACCACTTAGTCGTTCAAGCATTTCTACGTGAAATGTTTGTGTCATGTTGGTTCAGATTTGCTTACGCATCATCATAAGTTACGAATGTTGCGTTGCCTTTATTGGGACAGTCTCCCAAGTTCGATCGTCCACCTAGATTTAGGCCCATCCATAGATGGTCTACAGGTCTAGTCAAGTAGCGGCGTATACTGACCTTGGTCGCGTGAGGGGCAACATTATTTAAGCTTGCGACGATTTATATTGGTCACAGTATATTTACTTGTATTTTTGTAACCAGAACGGTTACTTAGGATTAATTGATCTGGAGATTGATACTTATGGTGCCATCATTACCCCGTAGTCTTACATTTGCATGTTACATCATCACATACATGACAAACGATGTTCTATATGAAGTTACATGGTGACCGAATAGAGAAGTCTTTTGAATATCCTTTATCTCGTGCGTTTTAAAGAACAATCCTACATCCATCAACTTACAAAATAATGTTTCTCAACTTAAATCAAACTTGTCTAAAGAGGCCAGTGAAGGGTAAAAGATTAAGTGGCCACTTTAAAACAGTTGGTCTCTCTAGAACACGATTTTTTTTCTAGACGCACAATAATTTTTTAATGACGGAAGACATCCTACATGTCCATATAGAGAGGAAAGGGGTGACTACTATTAAAGACAGGTTTGAATGCAGGTGAAAAAAATCGCACTTTTATTCTTGGTAGGAAACCTGTCAGGGGGCTGCCCCCTTGCCCCCTCCTCCATAATTACACGCTACCCCAGTCAAGTCTACCTACCAGAAGCTAGTGGTCGATGATGGAAGAGGTCATGTGGTCCTCCTACCAGTGGGGACACTCAAGGAGGTAAGAATTCTTCATATATATTAAAGGTACAGCTAACCAAGGCCAAGGCCAAATCATACACATAGAGCCAAAAGGGTGTTAACTTAGATGACTTTACAGGGGCGTAATGTCCTTCTGGCGCTCAGCAGACGAAATGTGATCTTCCGGTGGCCTGAGCCCAGGAGACATTAATATTCCTTAATTCTATATTCGAGGAAATTTTCCCAACTGCGGACCATATGAAATTCATTGCATCGCATCAGAGGGTGGAATAAAGTAAAACACCAACAAAATAAAGAAGGACAAACAGGAAAGAAAGAGAAGAAAAAGAAAAAGAAAAAAAAATGGAAAGAAACAACAAACACCTTTATCGAACTGTAGATTTTTAGATAATTCTCTTCAATCCCCAAGTTCTGGAGTTTATGACACTTAAGAGAGTTTTTTAGGTTGAATTATTAGTCATCTTATCCTCCAAAACGCCTGAAAGAAAATACGAACGTTTTGGAAGTTAAGCCACATATAGTTGTTAATCACAGGCAAGTATTTTTTTCAAAGGATGTATTTTGCTCAACGGGTATTGTTCTCGCTGAGCTCACCCAATTGACATGTCGTTAATAAAGTACTTACCAAAATAGAAACGAACGGACACGAAACCAGTAACTATCCACCCATATGATGGAAACGAATATACAATACGGTGACCCAGGGTCTTCAATTCGGCCTCAAAGATGCTATTAATTTTAGATTAACAAGGCGTTGATACCGGCAACGAGTATCTACTATAACGGCTTTACGAGCAGGGACCTACGTCATCTTTACTTCATTTGTAGCACGGACTTACCAGTAACTAGTCACTTGCTGGTAAATCCTTGACTGTAGGGTACCAAAATGAACAAAATGGACCAGTTTGGCCATGTGCAAATGATGTGATCGTCAAAATTGTCACTAAACAATGTACATATCAGTGTTCAATGATAAGAGCTGTCAACAGTTTGTGAACACAAAATGCTATTCATTTAATTGATTGTCACTTATTGTTAGAATGTAATAAATACAAATCTGCATCTATACTATTATTATGGTATGGAATGGTAATTAATTTCTATCTAATTTTGGGGGTTGGTAAATCATCTATACTTCATTATAGAGTAAATAGTAGATATCTGTTTCACTTCAAAAAAAATTCTACAAACGTAAAAATGGTACACTATCAATAAATTAAAGTGTGTCAGCTTGTATTTTAGTAACTTGCTTTTAAATTGTTTTCAGATAAGATGATCTCTTGCTTTTGGTATTAAACGCCGATTGTAAATGTTACTAAAAGGAAGGTGACGAAGCTAACCAATTCGTAAACACGGAAAATATGCTTTTTAATTGAAACTATTTGTATCAAATTCATAATGCTTTCTTTATTTGAACTTGTACGATATCAAATGAAGAGAAAACAAAACTTACCGATACTTTAAAAGTAGTGTGAACCCATGGCTTAATATCCAGATAACTAACACGAATCGTCCTCGACATGAAAGTCTGGCTTCAAGGATAAATAACTTTCTTACAACAATCGCTGTCTAGGAAAATCGCGCGTGTTCACCTGTTTTACGATGGATAAGTCCGACGTCTGCACGGGTTCACAGTGCCCTAGTTGACGAGAACAAACTTTCGATGAACTTTATAAAGGGGTATTCTTGTGGTATTTCCTCAAATCCGTGAAACGATTCCCGACAATGATAATGATGATCATCAACCCATCAAATTCAGCAACGTTTATGGTGTGGCTAAAGATTCCTCGAAACACAATCACCACAGAATGATAGATTGACAACCCTAGAAGTACCTAGAATAAATTGATTGTTATGTGGTCTCCAATAGAAACGTCGCCTTCCAACGACTTGTAAATCGCCACAGGTAAAGCAATTTTAGCAGAAAGCTCCTTGATCGCTCCTAGAAAATCAAACAACCGATGTACCTGTGTGAGATGATGGTGTTTTCCTCAAGGAGTACCTCAGTGGTTTCTTAAAGAGGAGATGCCCTTTCCAAGACGGTGACAGGAAGTTATTTACCCCTACAGGGAGGGAGACCCTTGGATGGATGGCATGGAGATGAGCTTACTCAACGCAACCGGAGAAAGTTAGAAGAGGCTCGACTGGATTCCTCGGACGGGCGTGCGTCCCTGTGGAATCCAACCTCATCAATGAACAAGGGACACCCGTGTATCATTGTGTATCCATGGACCTACTCCATGGTGTATCGGGGCCAAATCGTTACTTGGGAGGGCATCTCTCTCTCTCTCTCTCTCTTTTCTCTGTTTCTTTGTCTCTTTCTCTCTCTGCCTCTCTCTCTCTCTCTCTCTCTCTCTCTCTCTCTCTCTCCCTCTGTCTTTCTTTTTCTCTGTTTCTATGGCTCTTTCTCTCTCTGCCTCTCTTTCTCTCTCCCCCTCTCTCTCTCCTTTTCTCTGTTTATATGTATGTCTGTCTCTCTCCCTCTTTATCTCTCCCTCTCTCTCTCTCTCTCTCTCTCTCTCTCTCTCTCTCTCTCTCTCCATGAGTTTTCACCGTCCTGTCTCTCTCTCTGTCTTTTCTTTTTCTGTTTATCTGTCTGTCGATAAACCTATTCCCATACACTGTCTTTCTTCTGCCTCATGCATTTCCCCCAACCAACCTTCCCTTCTCTGACTCTCTCTCTCTCTCTCTCTCTCTCTCTCTCTCTCCCCTCTCAACCCTCCCTGGCTCTCTCAATGTGCCCCCTCCTTCCAGTTTCTACCTATATTTTGCCTATATAACTTGCTTTCTTCGTTCATCACCGAGAGACAAGGATCACGAACTTTGCCGAACCTTGCTCGTGTCAACCTTATAAAAAGATGGATGAAAGATGATACTTCTGTGTCAGTATTGACTTCATTACAGCGCTTCTTCACCTCTCAATTTTGCTCAAAAACCTAAAATAAAAACTGGTTGAAGGGTTCAGGGTAGAACGTCGATTCGCCGAACGTTATCCGATATCACAAAGCCGCGAAAACCGACTAGGAACGTGAGAAATGAAGCCATCATTGAAGAGAAGAAGAATATTCCATTGTCACGCTTAATCATCACATCTTGGAATCATGATCCCTCCCGACGATGAAAAATTACTCCAAAGCCGAAAAGGGAATGATGCCAAAAAGTGATAGCAGTACACATTGTGTTCGCTGGTCATTTTGTTCTTGAATATAAGCTGTCAAACCTCCCGCTTTCATCGTGGCTGTACACAGCTGAAAGAGGCATATTTTCGAAGAATATACTTTATTCTATCGTCCTATAAGCAGAATTTGCAGTATCCAAACATGAACTTTGAAGACAGGGCTTTGAAAATGATATTGAATGATGAGACGTGGGTTCACTTTTTATCAATCAACATTTTGTGAATTCAATGACATAAAGTTTTCATAAACAAAGGAATGGGGGACTCTAACTGTCTAGGTATTAGTCTTACTAATTCTATCACAAACGATGATTGCGACAAATTATCATGTTTTTCGTCTTTTTTGGACGAACAGGTATGCGTTTAGAATGTTTGAGAGCAGAGAACGACTGGACAAGGAGGCTAAGTAGCGCCAGAAGAGGCTATGGATGATAGATGCGATTAAATTCACTGTCCATATCCCTCATGTCATGAACTCTGCCCTGAACTTACCTGTGAAACGAAAAAAAAGAAGCTTGAGTGTCTCCAAAACAACACACCAACCACAAGGCACATGCGAAAATAACGCAATTTGCGAAAACACAGGGGTACATTGTTCTGAAAATACCGTCAATTTACGACCCTTTTGTCTTCCATCCCACTTACATTAGCATGCATTGTCAGAGGGTGTATTGTTAACAGAGCGTGAAATGTTGCAACAGAATATTAACCGTCAACAATTCAAAATAGATATATGTACATGTATGTTCACGAATACAATCCATGACGGATTAAGAGAGAATTTAAGCGTTTTATCCGCCTAAAGGTGAATACAGCTGTCAATCATCTTATCATAAACAACAAATTTAATATCAATAATAGCATATAATAGTCAATGTAGTAACATTTAAGAGGGACAGGGGGGGGGGGGAGGGGAGACCAGCGAATCTTATGATATCATTTTTGCTAGAAAGTAGGAATTGGAACGTATTTAGTTTCTGTTCCAGTTTATTGTTTGGTATTTGCACATTTTTTTCCATTTCGCAATGATTTCTCGAAATAAACAAATACGAAATATATTGGCAGAGTATAGAACGGAAAGTGAGTACCTAATACCTATGTATTAACATGCAGAAAATGTGTTGTTGACAATCAACTCCCGTCTATTACCAAGACGACTTGATCGGCCAAATCTGTGGACTGTCACATTTAAATCCTTCTGACACAAGATCAGATTCACAAGGAAGAAGAATTCTTGTATTGATATGAACTTGACCCGAAGCCGTATCTGTTGTCCCTGCGGCTGTACTTAAGTGGATGCATTATGATGACATTTGATGTAAACCATTCGATTTTATTTCTGACCATCTTCAACTCTGAACGACATATTGGAAGTTCAATGTCGAAATATAATGGTGGCTGGGATTTTTTTTTTTTTTTTTTTTTTTTTTTTTTTTACTTGACCCCTCCAAACGAAAAACAAACAAACAAACAACACATGTATTCCGAGTATTTTTTAAAGCAAGCAAGCAAGAAAACACAAACGAACAAACAAAGAGACGCAAAAGAGCATTAAATGCATACACTACTGTAGTCACGAATTTCTTTCAGACTGGATAGAGAATCGGCCACCAACGAATCAATAAACACAGAAGAAATATAATTGCTTTTCTGTTCTCATTGATTTGAAAAGGATACAATGCACATTTATATACATCGCAAGAAATGTATATATATATATATTTATACATGTATTGAATGATATATACCTGTTCATTATATTCATTCATATAAATGTATACATTGGATTAACATTGCGAATATGAATACAAATCGTACACATCTGATGAATTTCCGATGAGCAGCTGAAGAATTAGAAAATAACGATATATAAACGATATAGCACTGAGCTTTAACTGATAACCAGGATTACAACCACGATGACGACGAAAAGCAACTGATGTCGTCATGGTTATGACCAAGCAAAAAAATACATTGACTGCATAATGATTTTTTGGTAAAGACATGTTCCTTATCAACTCATTGCTAAATTGCTATATGAGTAAGCACGACACTATGCTTACATCGCTTAAAGGTAAAGAACAGTTTTGGAAATGCCTTCATTTCAAAAAATTGAAATGGAAGCTCTTATGACCAATCATGTGAATAAATATGTTTTGACTAATACATGATGATAACATTTTTGCCTGGAAACCGCCTACTAATTGATATATTTGGTAAATTAGTTTATCTATTGGTGTGTGAGAGATAAACGCACGTGTCGCGCACGTGTGCGTGGTCCCATATACATCTTTCTGTGTACAGTGCTTGTAACTTTACGAAGACTAGGCCAAATTTCTTATCATTTTGATGATTCCAGAACCTTGCAGAACACATCAATACTTATATGCTAGATGATCAAACTTTTCTGATCGATTCCACAACGTTTCTTTCACAATGCAATCGCATGACCATAACTGGTCTTTATCTTTTAAGCCACTCTAAAGTGTTGCTCTCGAGCCCCAAATTCGCCAAAAATTTGATGGCAAACTTTCACTTAAATTGCATCATAATGTGAAAGAGAATGTCATTTAAGACACACTTTTTACATTTTTCCACAAAAAAATGTGTTTGAAGAGAAATATTGATAAGAGTATACATAATTTGGATTTTATGTTGTACGCAGAAAACCTAAATTTTGTTTGTTGTCATCATTATTCGACATCAAACAATTTTTTCCCCTGATAATCCTTACATAAATATGTTTCAAATGTGTTCCTCTTTCACATTATGATGCAATTTAAGTAAAATGTTGCTAATACAATTTTTGGAGCTCTTAATACTTCAGAGGCTTTAACAGTAACCAAATGAAAGATCACCAATAATGCGGTATTCAGTGTCGCACTTTTCGCTTCTTCGAAAGGTGATTAATGAATAAAACGTGAATACAATGATTGATACTTTGAACACGAGTATGTTCTTAACCCGGGGGAACTTGAGATAGAATAGAGTCGTGCTTGTTCGTTCTCCCCCGTCCTCGACATTACGATTGTTCCCCGTTGGGTTGTTTAGATTTTTAATGTTTAAGTCCAAGATCTTCAAAAGTGTGAACAATCATCAATCACCAATTGCTTGTCACTAGACGATTTCGAAAGAAGGAGGAGTGGACGACGAAATTCCCCCAATACTAGCCAAAATTGTCATACATTTACGCTTAAAGGTATAGACCAGTTCTGGTCATGCGATTGCATTGTGAAAGAAACGTTGTGGAATCGATCAGAAAAGGTTGATCATCTAGCATCTAGCATCTGCAATGTTCTGGAATCGTCAAAATGATAAGATATTTGGTCCATTCTTCGTAAAGTTACAAGCACTATACACAGAAAGATGTATATGGGACTACCCTATATCTCTCACAGACCATGAGAGGAACAAATTTACCAAATATATGAATTAGTAGGCGGTTTCCCGGCAAAATTTTTATCATCATGTATTAGTCAAAACATATTCTTTCACATGATTGGTAATGAGAGCTTCCATTTCATTTTTTGAAATTGGGGCGTTTCCAATACTGGTCTTTACCTTTAAAGATAAAGGTGAGTTCGGATAATGCGATTGCATTGTGAAAGAAAAGGTGTGGAATATGGATCAGACAAAGATGATCATGTAGCGTATTGGTGTGTACTGCAAAGTTCTGGAGTCATCAAAATCATAATAAATTTGGCCCAGTCTTGGTAAAGTAACAAGCACTGTACACAGAAAGATGTATATGGGAATACACAAAATTGGTGTCGGGGCTACTAACTTTGATTTCCTAATCTTTCTATTCTCATTACTCGGCCAGTCTACATTTTCTACCAAAAGTGTTGGGCAAATGACATTTATTTGTAATCTTGAACATTCAGTGTAAGTTTCGTTTGATGCTGTGAGAATTATTTTTCTCTTCTTTTAAACCCGAACTTACGTTTAATTTATTCAAAAGTATTATTAAGTTTATTCAAATAATTATTTTTCATCAATTTTCCACCAGAAAATTTAAGGGTTGGCATCCCGCACCTATTGAACGAGCTTGCAGAATAGCATGTAGAGATTGATTTGACTGTTTTCTATCAAAAGTGAGAGTTCAATTCTCACGGCTTCCACCATGTCCATCCAATTTCCAACCTGTTTTTCATTTAATTCCAATTACAGTGAGGCTTGTTTTCTCACCCTTTCCCCAGTGTTCAAATCGTCAGAATGTATTTGAGATTTTAAAGAGGATATTTAATTTTCACTCCTTCAAATCATAACAGTTTTGACTGAAATATTAAGGAGCGTTATTTATATAAACGTCCAAACATTTGCCATTGTTTCAAAACTGAGGTTACGTTTATGGTTTCGGGAAGGAAACACTGTTCAATTTTGCTCAGAAATGAAATTACACCAGTCATGCCAGTTGACATAAGTTGACACAAACTGTTAGACGGATACACAGAAACGGTTTAATGATTGACTTTAATTGAGGAAATGAACATTTTCTTCCGTTTTTCTTCATCATCTAGAATGTTCCCTGGTAACCTTTACTGAATTTCTTCTACAATCAGACCTATAAAAAATTGAAAACGTCAGTTGCAGCCACATTCTTTCAATAACTGTTTCTCAAAATATTAGAATGGAGCCTTACCAGTTTCAAATAACCTTCCCAAGCCCCTATTCCTCAAGTTACCCACATAAAACCAGAAGTCTCACCTCCCTGCTTTAATGTTACAATGACTTCGCATATATCTCTCATCGTTATTTATCGATGGTAATATCTTTATTCATATCGTCAATTGTGTTATCAATTCAGATCTAATTCAACTTGGATAGATCTAAAATATCTGCCAGACAAATGAATCTGAGAGATAAATCCTAGTATTAATGGTGCCCCTAGGCGAACACACCTTGCAGTGTATGACTTGGTAGAAATATAAACATTCGAAATCATAATAACGATGGTAATGGGTATATTGACTATTAAAACTTCTCCTTTGTATCGCAATGTAATGAGCCATGTAATTACTATGAATTCCAGCGTATTAGACTTGGAGCATAATAGGCCATTATTTGGATCATTTGGTAATGTAAATACAAAAGCTGTAATTAGTCACGTAACATAGTATGTTTTGTATCAACATAATCCCCGTGGTTGCAGTCGGCAATATCGCTAGCGTATTTGAATGAGAGGCAAGGAGGGCTGTTTGCTCTTCCTGACATAATTCCGACCCAGAGAAAGAAGTGCATCAATTGTTTATTTTGTATAACCTAATAGTAATAGTTAGCAGCTTGGATAGCCATATAGTATAGAAACGCAAGAAATAAAGACATGTGGGGGCGACCCCCCCCCCCCCCGCCCCCATTCTGGTACCGCTTTAAAAAGCCTTTAAAAAGCGGATTCAGTACTAGAAGTATATATGGATCCTAAATAGTCGAGATATTTACCCCTCTTATGTTAAGGCAAAGGTCTGGATACGCCGTCAGGCATTAGTCAATGGACCGCAAGGTCTTGGAATTATATTCCATTAAATTAATTGACAGTGGATCTCAGCATTAATTTTGAATGGAAATAGCAAAGATTTGCCTTTGACATGAACCGGGTTGCTTCTGTTTACTTCTAATGGGTAGAATCTATTATTTACAAAATAATTTTCAAAATCTTACAGTGGAGGTCGTGATGAAAGTTCAATGACAGATCAAGTTTATAACCATGAATCCCAACAACAGCTTCACAGGGAACCAAGTTTGGATTCGGCACTTATATCTATTCACTGACAAAAGTTTTTGATTTGTGACAACAAAATACTTCCTTTTCCGAACACTAGTGATAGATGCAAGCTGCCGAATGATTGGAACAATATAATAACAGACAGCATGACCTTTTATTAACTCGTCCTGAAAGGGTTATAAACAGATTGCACGAGCCGTGTCCCACGTGTGTCGATCGGCGTTATTTATAGCAATAAACTAACGTAGAAGACAATGCGTGGGACTAGCCACAGCTTGACCTGCTATTTTAAATTGTCTTCGCAGCTATTTCTCTCTTCTTCTTTTTGGTATAGATTGTTTCCTAGCTCTAGAATAGGAAACGAGAGTTCGGTTCCTGGCCATAGAGAATTTAAGATGGGGTATATTTTATTTTCCTATGTTGAAATTATAGCTTGTGGGAATTGTTTAATAGCTGGTTAGGGGGCTGTTATAGGAAGATTCTATTAGTATTATTATCGAGGGTGGTTTCCGTAAAATATACTCTTTCAATGACCTGTGTTCTGTCAAATAAACGAAAGGCATTCTAATGAAAACGGCAGGTACTCCTTTTCATTTCTGATCCCGGCACCCATATGGATATACAGTTTATGCAATCCTATTCGGGAAATATTTTCGACACATCATGAAGAAGAAATAAAATTAAGACTTGGAAACAAAAGTTCTTTGACTTTGTGCTAGGCTATAGACCCTGTAGAAAGTAGATTTTCTTTATTGGATAGGTGCAATTATTGACCTACTTTATAAAGCTCTAACACCATTGAATACCCAACAAATTATATTACATAGTGTGCAACCGATAAATTCATGTATGGTAAACCTGCCCCCTCCCTCGGCGGATCCAGGATTTTATCAAAGAGGGGGTACAATGATCCAAAAAATCCAACAAGCCACCCCCCTCCCCTTAAAAGTGGACAGTCTTGAGTTATTTACTTCAGATGGGTTTCAAAGGATGGGACACGGGCAAGAACGGCCCCTTCCCCTCCATCTTAATAAACACAATTTGATCTGTGAGGTCTTGTGATATAATAAGAATTACAGTGCTTATATATATAGCGCCTAACACTTACTTTGTCAGAAGTCTCCAAGCGCTCTACAATAATGCAGCATAATTACCCTGGCTTTAGCAGTGCAGCTGTTACGCGCGCTGCGTTTCAAGGAATAGATTCCTACCAGGTACCCATTTACTTCACCTGGGTGGAGTGTGGCAAATGTAGATCAATGTCTTGCCAAAGGACATTAGTGCAGCGGCGGGACTCGAACCGCGGACCTTGTGATCGACAGTCCGGCGACGTATCCATTCATTTGACTCCCAACTCAAAGGTTTGAGGGTTCTGATCCCAGCTCGGCACTAATATCATTTGGCAAGACATTAATCCACATTTGCCATTCTCCACCCAAGTGTAAATGGGTAACTGGCAAATACAGGGGTGATGATAATAGCAGGGCCTCGGGGAGAACAGCGTTGATGCTGATGAGGCTTCGCTGTTTAAAGAAAATTATTATCTCTCTGCAAAAAGTTGTCTGTTTCGAAATCTATATAGAGAATCAACTTCTTCATATCTAAGACTACGAGAAATGACATTGAAGAAGAAACATTGAGGATTGAGTTCAACGAAAGATCTTTTGCAAGGTAGCACTGGTACATAAAACGTTTCACATCAAGTTCGATTTGATATTTCGGTAATTAGGAGTGATTAACTACTGACATCAAACGGAAAATTAGATTCATGATACATTACTATGTAACATGCCACAGTTACCAAGGGCACCTGCATCAACAGGATATTAACACAGACAGCAAGAAGTGTAAAACATCATGAAGTACAAGTAAATCCCTTTTCCTCAATAAAATTAAAAGTAATTTGTGAGAGTTTATTGATTTCCCAATCTGGGTGGCTATGCCCTTCATGTCACATGTATACGAGACAAGTAATCAAGATAAGGCTGGAAAGGGGAGGTACCATTAATATGTGACGTCATCTCTTGATCAGAGTGTCGCTAGATGGGTTTGTGCGAGTGACCCCCCCCCCTCCCTCGCCTTAAAATTTCCTTTCAGCAAAATTTGATTTTTCTTAGGATGTCGGCAATTTCTGATTTCTTATTTGTGAGTTTTGGGGACATTTGCAGCTAATTTGCCGGTAAATATGTCCCCCCCCCCCTCCCCCCTCCCCCTCCCCCATCCAATGACCATGCGATGCCCCTAACATCATATTGCGTTTTTTAATTATTTTGTTTACCCTTCTTCATTTTCGAATTCTTTATAAGCTGGTGAACAAATGTTTAGATGAAATCAAAAAGTTTGGGAAGCAATCTTTTTTTGTGTGTGCTGGTTTCTTAATTAGATCACTTATTTTTCTCCAATAAACTCCATTTTCAGGAAACAGAGATTGTCCTACTTTTGCACGTGGCTAATAATTTTGATGTTTTCTTCCTCCATATCCCATTTTGAAAAAAAGAAAACGCCTCTATATCATTAAACTTTTTAAAAATTAAAATGTATGCTGGCGTCGACTTGAATTTCAGTTCATATATTCGGTAATCATTAAATACAATCGTTACAAATCTGGCGCACATGGAGACATGCTCAGGTAAATATCACATCGATTTTAAAGGCTAGTTAGGCGTGCTTCATTACGAAATAAATTGATTAAAGCAGCTGTATTCCCTAGGATAGTCAAACACGTTGGTTGCAATCCGAAAAGTAATGAAAAGAAGAAAAAAGGGTTCCGTTCCATCTGCGGACATAATTATAGAACTAACCTTAAAGGCACGCGAGTATTTAAAGGTAATTGATTGCAAACTAATACAGCATTATTGCAATGTGAAATAAAAGGGAGCAAAATCTTTTGTAAAGAATTAAAAGGATTCCGTAAGCATCAACGAACTTGCTACCACTATGATTAAAGAGCAGTTTCAGTTCTGGTAGAGAGATGGGGGGGGGGGGGGGGGAAGGGGGAACGGAAGGGGGGGGGGGGGTGATTTGTGAATGTTTTCATTCTATATAATGTTGATGAACAATACCCCTCGAAAGACTGTTCTCCGAATGGTGGATCAAACGTCACATGACTGTCTAGGCCCATATGTAAATATCTGTACACAGTGCTAGTGACTTGCAACAAGATCAATACAAATTCTTGTCAGTTTCAAAAACTCCCACTATTCACCAATTCTTATGTCCTATATAATATATGTTTCTCCAATAACTGCCAGACGATGTCTTCCCCAAATAGAATCGTACGACCACAACTCACATTTATCTTTGAATATCGGAAACATAGGCAATAACTTATACCGCTGAATACATAATCGCACAAATTCCCTTTTCCAAATTCATAATCATGATAATAAAAAAGCAATGAAATAGATCCAGGGTTTTCAACTAACCTTTCTAGTTTGTTGGTGATAACGATCTTCTGGTTACCCCAGCTCAGCTACCACAGTCTCCGGTGAACGGACCCGGCTCAGAAGCTAGGTCCTACCTGAAAACGGTAACATTATAAAGTTAACCTCTCAAAAGGAAGTTCACAAGCGTTGCTAAGAGTGACTCGAAATGAAAAGTATCGCCCGCGTTTAACTTGAGGGTATTGGAAAGATTAATTTAAACCTGCCATGAGATGAATAAACGGTTGATGAATCGGAAGTAGACTTTCTAGAGTATGCAGGTTAAACATGTTAGACGTACGTGCTTTGAATAATACAGCCCAGTATTTGCTTCCACCCATTGGGGGCACTTAGCACTTAATTCGAAGTGGATTGGGAACAAACGATGATCGTTCGAGATCTGTCTTTGTTTACTGGTCACCTTCAGATGTAGGTAAATAGTATTATCGTTGTGCTAACATTCCAAAAGACAGGTGTAAATATCAATAGTCCTCTATTGAAAACGACAAATGGCAGTGTCATTGGTCCGTGACACCCACCCCCCTCTCACACACATATACTGAGCTTATAGAGGCGTCATCTGTGTAGGAGCAAAGGGATTAAAAATGCTTTTTGTCATATTTCAAAAGCTCACACGGTTGCCCAAATTTCCAAAAATATAAATTTGTCACACAAGAGGTGTACAATTTGAAAAAAGAGGAAATGTTGACCAGTATTTTGCTAAAAGTGGATAGCAGAACACCATAAAGATCTTGTCAGCCAGTCTACTATGCTGCATTGATATCATAATTAGGGAATTAATTCCATGTTATATCATTCCAGTGGTCACTTCAAATATATTTCACTTTCCAGAGGTCACTACGTGACTCATACAATGGATTAATATTATAAAATGGCCAAAGCCACAAAGATATAGATTAGTTTGCACAACAAAGCGATTACACCTTGCCAGTAGCGGTTGTAGAGAGGAGGGGGTTGGGGATGCGGACAGCCTCTAAACAATCATTGAAACCCTCAACAACAAAAAAACAAAAAAACAAACAAACAAAACAACAGCAATAACAAACATGAATGAACAAATAAAATAATACAAGTCTTCTAGAACTGTCCTATACACCGTGGAATAAAAACAGTCGATAAGGTTAGATCACCTTGAATACAAAGGGAAATTATCATTTATCCTACATCCTTCGACTGATTTCATCATGATAAATTTTCAGTGACCTTCGTCGTCATCATCGTCGCTGGGTGATTCAAGGAACCATACTGCGATTGACCATGAGAATGACGTCGAAGGAAAGATGTTTTTCGAAACAGAGCGACGGAAGTTACATACAATTCATAGGGCAGTTACAAGGTTAAGGGGGCTTCCCCTTCCCTACTCCCTTCTCCCTCCTATACCATCTCCTTCCTCGAAATGATTATGTCCAATCCATTCTTGGAGTATCTTGTCCATGTTTAGACTAACATCCCGGACAACTATCTCCTGGACGACCAACACTGTTAAAATCAACACGAACAACTAGCTGTTGAAAACATCTCCGAACAACTACCTCTTCAAAACTATCTCTGGATTACTACGCCTTTGGGTACCTCCAAGCTAGTTTTGTACGGAGGGGGGGGGGGGGGGGGATTTTACGTGGGTAAGGGGGGGGCACTTGATTCAAGAGGATATTTTCGATGGTAGTTGTCCTAGAATCTTAGTAGTACGACCGGTCAGTACTATCTACCCCATGTATGTACAGGCTATTGTAATGTACCCCACTTTAGTTCTAAAAATGATAACATGATCGTAAATGTTTGTATTATGTAGAAAACGTACGAATGAGCAATGCCACTGATCGCAGTATGAGAGTTCAATTTTATTTTTGCTTGACTGAATCTTTCTCTCTTATTACTAAGATAATAATTGTTTATGTAAAAGAGAAAAAAGGACAGAAAACGTGACATAGGATCTTAAAGAATAAAAGATCACCACGATCTGACTTGACACGCTTCGAAATAAAATCTGTCACATATTTCAACTATCATAACTTACCATGCGCAGTACAGTCGACTTGCCTTATTAGATCGAAACTATCCTTCTCCAATCATTCAATTTCCCTGCAAGCCCTGGGGCCATTTAGTCGATTTCTTCTTCCTTCCAAGAGGATTTTTGTTCCAATTGAACTGTCAAACGTCGGGAAACACGAGTTGTTCTTAGTTATGGGCAGGTATAGAACGACAGAAATTACAGACCGACAAAAATGAAAACCAGGTAGTTCATTATCGCAAAAATGCATAAACAAGTCGTTGCCCTTGCACAAGGGTTTTTTAAACGGAGATGAGAAAAGGAAGTTGTATCCTTAGCTCTTTTATATATGTATATTTTTGTTTTTACATTTAGATTCGTTATTGCAAATCATACTATTAGTTAGACCTATTTTATGCAATTTAATTATCTAGTTATGTAAATACATTTCGTATGGAAAGCGTCAAATAGTCAATAATAGAACATGTGATGTTTCCCAATTCGTATATAAATATCACAAAGCGGAATTAACTTTAATTATCATGAAGACTAATGTTGAGAATTATCTTTAAATCGCATTTCTATTAATATTCCTTTCACTTCACACAGAGGATTGTATACAGAGTTCACTTTTGTATTTCTAATTTAGAGAATCGGTTCGAGTGACGTCAAACGGGACAAAGAAGATGTAATATATCCACCGTATCAAGATCAGCCTGCTATTTGGTCACGCGCAATTCATTGACAACTTTTAGTGGCAAACTTCGTCAAAGAGACCTTTAAGGAAGGAGCACGTGTTTCTTTGATTGCAGTTTTTTGTCAAACTTTGTCAGCGTTTCCAATCCCACGCAAAACCACAATGTTTTTACCGTCTTTTACTAAAATTGTCAGCGTTCCCAGTCCCACATATAACCGCAATGTTCTTACCAATGTTCAAATGGAATATCAGATGTCACATGATAACAAAACTTACCCCGTAGATGCTAAAAGAGTCTCAAAAAGTGATCATGGACGTTAAAGAATCATCCTTGCACTTACACGCCTTGTCAGTTGTGTTCCTGTATTAATTATTCCAGTAAAGATTCAAAATCAGTGAGGAGATGTTCATGCGTCGGAATTTCCCTAAATGCTGAAAATTATAACTCGCCGAATGTGCACTACTATGAGCAAGTTAATAATAGCAAATCAATGAATCCTTGATTGATTGAAAAAAAAAAAATCGTTTAATGATAACGAGTACATGCTTGTATAGGCAACATCCACGGCTTTTACGCTCTATCCCAGAGCTTCTGTGTTGAGGTAAATCTGTATCAAAGAGCACTAGCGCATCGACTTGATTTCGAACCAAGGACCTGCAGGTTATAAAGCTACTTCTCTACCACTGAGCCTCATTATGTATTTAACTGCCTATACTTTGCATAAAAGTTTGACATACTAAGAAATGTGTCGTGAGATAAAAGATTGAGGCTCAAATGAGCTCAGTTATAATCACGGAAAAATTCGAACGAGAGAACCCGTTCTTATTCTCATAAGTTGTTCTTAGCATAATATAAATTATCCTTATTTTTTAAAAATGTTATGCATTATGCCAATTATGCCAAAGATGATCCACCTTCGACTGCTTTTCATGTAAAATCATTTGCACAACATGTTTTGATTGCTAATTAACTTTTATTGATTACTGAATCAAGATAATTTTGTTTAACATTTTATGCTTTCTTTGATAAATCTTCACAGCGTACGTCTTTAAACGTAGCACTGGGACTCCTTCTCTGAAACCATCCAAAAACATCCCTCGTGAACTCTGCCTTTTCTGGTCGGAAGACACCCTTAACCACTGAAGACGAGTTACTTTCAGCATAAATTAGCGATAACTTCATTCAAGCAACGTAGGTTCAAGGAAGATAACACACTTCCACAGAGGAAAGATTCACTCTTGTCTCCTTCGCATCCTCGAGGAGTTTGATGTGTTGATTATTGTGGAAATTTAAGTCACTCAGACAGCAGTCTACGCCACTTACGAAACTCATCACGGAGACAAGAAAAAAGATCACTGATGTTGGTTCTAGGTTGTTATTAGTTTTCAATCTGAGACCAGTCCTTATGAGTGGTGGGTTCCAGGGACGGGAAAAAACTTGCCCTTGCCCCCTTTAAAACCAAACCGGACTACTTAACTACATGTACTAAACAACAACATCATCATCCTCGTCACCATCATCGCCATCAGCATCATTATTATCATCATCATCAACACCATCATCTTCATCGTCTTTAACAAAGACAACAATGAATGACGAAGACGACGACAAAAAAAAAAAAAGCCATAATAGTGTATACATGGGGGCGGGGGGGGGGGGTGAGCCCTTCTTTTCACAATCGTGTCTTATCTCTGGTTAAATAAGGAGTTCTTATTGGTTCGAGAAGTGGAATTCAGTTAAATTCTCTCTATTAGTTTCTCATTACTAGTTTTGAATCTGCAGAATACTAACATGACTTGAAAAACAATTCAACAGAAGATGGATCATATATATCTTATCATTAATCTTTTTTTGAAACGGTCATACATTTTTAGAAATACCATTGGTACCAGTCCTATTCTTTTCTTATCTGAAATGTGTTCCACGAGTTCAATTATAGCTCAGACAAATATCTCATGTTTAGCGCCATACCAAAGATTAAAAAGAAGCGTCAGTTTCTCGTTGATGATATCTATTTTAGGCGACTCGCAGCGATAAGGTATACACGAAGATGTCCGCTATTAAAGTGGCCTACTTTTAGTCAGTAGTGGATTTAAAGGAGGAGAGGACGTCGGGGCACAATCGGCTCATGCACCTCTTAAAACCTATTATATAAGTACCTCTTCTTCTTAGTGGATTGTATGAGGAGAACTTTCAAGGAGAGGAGCAGTTTTCTTTGTGGATGTATAATCCCTAAATTTCACATGGAATTTTAGATCGAACAGTGGCGTATTCAGGCCCTGTTTAAAACCCCACTCCCATAAAAGTACGTGCGATGTGTCTATTTCATGTGTGTGTGTGGGCAAGTCAGTGTGTGTGTGTGTGTGTGTGTGTGGGGGGGGGGGGTCCTCCTCCTTAGAGGGTATCCCCAACATTCTCCCATGCCCTATGCTTATTCCTGTAACGAAATCAAAGTCTGGTCCTAACCATTGCCTTCGTCATTTACATGGTTAAAACTCATCACGATGTAAAAAATTAAAAATATTAAAGGGACTGCGAGAAATTATCTTGCTAATGATGGGCGACGATCCCAATGAGTGTTGAAACCTCGGGTCAACCTGATTCTCTTTCACTATACTACCCGTCACGGCTATGATGGTGATCACTTAATTTGATACGTCTATTTCGGTAAACCTTGCCTCCATGACATTTTCCCGGCCCCTCCTTAACCTAAATAATATCATTCCTCTGCCTGCGAGAGATAAGATTCTCCCAAGCGAATACAAAGACCTGCTTTAACGAATTTTGAAAGTTGGCTTACGCTACTCGATTTCAAGAAAATTAGAAGGTTTTAAAATACCATCCTGGGTAAGACCTAGAAATATTTCCGTCTGTATACGGTAGTATGGGGAGTATAATTAAACGTATCCGTAACTTTGACAATGTTGTGAAGTTTGGTCTTCTTAAAATTGCCCTTACAAGCTGGATGCAGGATAACCAAGTTTGGAACGAAGTCAAAGCGCTCTGCCCTTAAATGGGTCACTTATTCATGATCAATTACCCAGTCCTAGGGATAGGAATTCAAGCCGTAGGTCCCCTGGAGCGCATTAACAACCTAACAGGTCGTGCTCTCAGCAGAGGACAATGCCCTGGTCGCAGATTGCATGAAAGCTATACCAATCACGCATTTTTCTTACTTATCGTTGACATTTCTTGGTTATTTTTTCTATCATTTAACTTAATTTGATTGAATGGGGCATCGAGATCATGGGATGGGGCACTGCATGGAGTATTACACTTACAGCACGCTATACGATCTGGCTTTGATCCGATTTTGGAAGAATTTGCAATATCATTTAATATGAACATTCAAACATGTTGAATCTTAATGACCGAGGATCTAAATAGCCATATGATTAATGAAATCTAAATTTCAAGGACTTTCAAGCTTCATTAGAGAGAAAAAAAAAATCGTCTTAGAATCGTAGTGACGCCACACTAGAATAATTTAATGCACTAAAATTTCGGTTGCTTGTATTCCTATCATTATTCAGAAGGCATTTCTGTTTTGAAATCCATATCTAATAAAATTGTAATTGATTCGAAAATCGAATCGCAGGAGGATCGTAGTTCGCAATGATTTGTAGGCGTATGATGTGGACCGTAAGAATAAGACCGTAGAGTTGAGGGAGGTTGTGGGAATATGGTCGTTCCATTTTCTTTTTCACCTTGCTTTCCCTCTAAATGACCTTTTAGTATAGAAATGGATAGATATTTGAAAGAAAACACATACATCGAAAACCTTGATTATATTACCCTACTGCATGTAGACCGTATGTCAAACAGAAAATACCTCGTATTGGGGGCACATAATTGGTTATTAATCACTTCTGATCAGCTGACCTGTCTTGTCTTTATTTCGCTCTTTAAAGAGAAGGTTGAGTTCTGGGAAGAGGTGAAAAATAATTTGTGAGCGTTACTCATTCTTATTATGCAAGTGTGGAAGAACATCAGATAAGACATGTTCCCTGAAAAGCATGGCTCTTCAAATGCCTTCATATTCTAAATATGCATGTAACATCGTAAAAATCGGGGGGGGGGCGGCTTTTTACGCCACGTGTTCGTGTAGTCCCATATACATCTTTCTGTGTACAGTGTTTGTAACTTTACCAGGTCTTGGCCAAATTTCTTATCATTTTGATGATTCCAGAACCTTGCAATACACACAAATTCTTATATGCTAGATGATCAACCTTTTCTGGTCGGTTCCACACCGTTTCTTTTACAATGCAATCGCATGACCAGAACTCAACTTCATCTTTAATACAAAGTGCAAACACATAGTGAGCATTGACGTAAGTCGTTTCGTCTTTAATTAACCATTAACTGGATTTTCATGAACAGGTATTGTAGTTGGGCAGGTCGGTCTCATTGACGAAGCTAGTATGCGGACAGGGTCTGAATGATTATTAAAATAAATGAGAGGGCGGGGCACAACCAGCACGTACACCCATTAAAGAATATGTGTCCCTTTAATTGTGTTCTCATGCCTCTTGTTAAACCTTTGCACCTTAATGGTATTTACCTGGATGATATAAGGAGAACTTTCCATGTGAGGAGCTAAGAAATGATAAAAAAAAAAAAATTGTCATGACGATTCTTAGAACGAGTTAAAGGCCCACTGCACTACTTGTAGCTACTTGCTCCCTCTATATAACAAACAATCCCTAATCGGTGACCATCGGTCCCCCATCGGCCCCATGATCCTCTTTTTCTTATGTTAACTGAGAGCTGAGTTAATGAGATAACCACCTGTCCAGTGACCTTGCAGGGCGGTCTAATCCCTCCTGTAAACTATGGCAGATAAGCTTTAAAAGAATCTAGCAATACATTTTCCCCAAAAAGTTTGATAGATCATTAATGTTTTCCCTTATCTCCAGCGCTTCTTTATCCCCTTTTTTACGAGTCATTTTAAACGGAGTGTTTTCGTTTCAAAGAAAACCCCTCCGATATTAACTGTATTATTGATGATACCGAAAGTTTATGCAGCTGGAAAAATGATTATTACATTTTTCAATTTCTTCTCGGCACCTTTCCAAAATGTATAATAGCGTGTACAGCCTTTCCAACTAAATGTCGACTTAATTCCTGGGAAAATTAATGTCAATCAGAGTAAAATTATATCAGACCACGGGGAGTATATCAATAATATTTGTGTGCCATTTCTTGACTTGAATTAAATTGGTCTGACCTTTACATAGGTTATAAGCAAGCATGAACTTGTAACTATACAGCCAGTATGTCGAAATTTCGAAACAAGGTAATTGATAGTTTAATTGATTGGTAAATATGTTGATTGAAATATTTTGAAACAACTTGAAAAGCAAACTTCATCCCGTGCAACATGTAAGTCAGTGCAACAAGCATGACGAGTGATCAATAAATTGTATACGTTTCCAAAATGACATAAGGTTGATTAAAGACAACATCTCCCAAACCACAATCGTGTTTATTGATATGCATTAACTTTGAGATGTACGTCTCGGGTCTGGGGACCGACATTTGACGTCACCGTCCGCGGACTTGAGCTTCGAACCAAAAGTTTGTAGGCAAAGGCATAGTATAGCTGGGCTTAGTAATGAAGGTTCTGCTAGACCAACCCACATCTCCTTCAACCACTATAGTTTTCCAGATAAGCTTTTAAAAACTTCCGTAGTTAGAAATTTTACCTGAAAAGGAGGCTCGTAAAACATTAATTTGATTATGAAACATACATGTTAAGGGAGATAAA